>NW_022145598.1:29862879-30521242 GCF_000002235.5 Strongylocentrotus purpuratus
GTTGATGTAGACTGTAAACCACAACTTTTGATCAGAAAGTGATATTGTCCTTATTTCAGTCACATAAAAGTTGAGAAAAAGAAAAGAAAAAGGATTTTAATGAGAATGAATTGAATTGGGAGAAAACCTCATAATAATGATTCAGATAGGAAAATTAGAGATGCAAGTGAAGAGAGGGACAGAGAGGGGGATGCCGTCTAAAGATATAAGAACATTGTAAAGCGATTTGAGAGAAATTTACAATTATTTTGGAGTGAGAGAGAGAGAGAAAGAGAGAATATGATTTAATTATACACATCCACTACATATGAATGATCAATATAACTTAGTGATTTTGTTCCAAACAGTTAATTAAATGCTTTGAAATAAAGTCTCCAATTTAATAAATCTTAAAAACTTGTGACCTATCCTCAATTGATGTTCACCGCCTACATGCTTTGAAGATTTAGCTTTGATTTTTGCTCTTCACATTGACATTGTCTCTGTTAGTTTAACCCTTAAACAGTACTTGTCAGTTGATTGTCACTCATATTTAAAGTGATATATGAATAAATGGAAAACAAACAATTCGTTTTGAGATAGATATCACATTTTACAGGCATTCCACAAGCTGACAAGTGATTTGGCCAGTGCAAATATCCCTAGGCCCCTGTTAGCAATTTGTTTGAATATCGTTATTGCTGCTAAATATCAGATTTATTCTGGTAGCATCCATATACAACTTTAAGCAAACAAATAAGTTATGCACAGGGGGATTAGAAAATGGAGATGGGTATTTTGTGGTATTTTAAAAATTATTATTGACCTGGTGCATTATGACCGCTTTGCAAGATATTGCTTTTATTATTCTATATATAGAAGTGGTTTTCTGTTTGAAAATTCTGGAGAAGTTATGAATTTGACTTAATATTTACAGAAGATATTAACTGTATGTTATTATGGTAATAACCATTCACATTATACATATTCCTTATTTAATACAAAGTCTAGCCATCAATGAGTAAATAGTGACATCTAATGTTATTTTATGCAAAGTTTAGACACAGTGGATAAATGATTACTTGTAATGTTTAAGTGTAGGCTTCTAGCCTTTTCTGACTAAAACATCCATTATTACAACTCCTCTCTTTTTGTATTGTATGTTGAGCAAATATTTAAGTTTACATACATTTTTTCTTTCAATGATAAGAAATATTAATTAAAGTGAACTTCCAACTGGACATTTATGCTTTGGTTGTAGCTAAGTCATATTATGACTGTTGTATTAATTTAAAGATTTGAAAAAACTACAGAAGTTTAAAAATTACAATCCCAGTTCGAAATTGCTAAAAAATAACAATTTGTTTACTCAATTTTGTTTAAATCCTCAGATCTACCAAGTAGCCTATGTGATCGTCAAAGCTGCAAATTCACCGCGGCCGGGGAACTGGATCCTGGAGCGCTCCTTAGATGGGGAAATGTACAAGCCCTGGCAGTACTTTGCGATTTCAGAGAGCGAGTGCGTTAAAGAGTACGGCATCGTTCCGTCGCGGGATATGCACCGCTTCTCGCGGGACGATGAGGTCTCATGCACGTCGCTCTACTCCAAGTTAGAACCGCTAGAGAATGGCGAGATACACACGTCAATTATTAATGGGAGACCTACTGCTACAAATCCGAGCCAAGTTTTAATAGTAAGTACAGTCAAACCTGCTTTAGTGACCACCTGTATACAAAGACCACATTTGCTCTAACAATATACTTGATTGTTTCATTCATTTAAGATATGATTTGGGTACCACTTAAAACTGTTTTGATCGTCAAAAATTCACTTTTCTAAATGTAACTATCAAATTTGGCAGGCTATGTGTACCGTGTTGTAGGGCAACAGTAGAATCCTACTCACCCATTAAACGTTGTCAGACTTGAGTGCCCAATTTGTAGTTGATAAGTTTTTTCATTCAAAAGTGTTATTCAAATACCTTTTTCATCACCCCTTGGCAGCTTGCAAATATGGCATTAGAAAATGTCAGCTCCAAATCCAATTTGTAAGTTAATATATGTGTGAAAAGAACTTGATTTCCAATCAATGAGGTGAATTTGTAGTGGACCATCATTGAGAACTGAAGTTTGCCTGAGAGAGTCTTGTAATGGATGATATTTGTCATAAATATATTAACTGTCAAAATTTCATAGAATGTAGTAATAGGATTGTATCTGTGTTAATAGTATTGCCTGGAGTAAGAAGAATAATTTAAAGGTTTTGTGTCGTGGCGGCAATAACAAATTTTAAACTTAAAGTGTTCCCATTCACCAATTTTATTCTTTTCTGTATGCCAGGGGTTCCACATTGCTATACTATATTCAAGATATGAGCTCCAAAATCTATTTTTATTAAGTGATATTGCAAGTTTATTCTATACTATTTAATCAACATAAAAGCACCTGTATTAGTTGACTAGTCAACACTTGTATGTGCTCCCATAAATAAAATAAAAAATTGCCTTTAGTTTTATAAACAAAAGATTTTTTGTTGTTAATATTCTTTTGCCATTATGGCCACTAATATTAAGCATACGTGTGTAAATCATGTTTTTAAGTTCAAAATCAACTTTGGGACTTTTCTGGCATATCCTTTAACAAACCTAATGCACTTATGAATGAAGGCCCTTAAAATCTTGGCCTACTGCACAACAGTGACGCAACTAGCGATACCAATTCTAATCAGCTTCCAGCTACTACAGAGAGCGATTGTATTCTACTTCCTCTCATAAAAAGATGACAACGTTTGGATTTTTAGTAGAAGCTTATTGTGATGGAAAATTTATTGTGCTTACTCAGGTCAAGTCGAGTATACTTCGTAATAAATCATTCTATTTTTCACAAACTCTTTTAAAGATATCGTAGTATCGTTAAAAGAAGATATAATAGGTCTCCCGGTAATGCTAAGGGGAACATTCCCAACCAAATAATAATGAGGTTCACATGACATTCCACTAACTAGAAGTTTAAGTTTAGGTCATAGTCTTAAACTTTGAAGATCTAGTTAGGGGCATCGTGTGGACCTACTTGTCACACAAACTTAACTCAAAGTTGCAAACTACCTCAGGTATTAATGTTAGCGCAATAACTACAAGTACATGTATGGTGCAGGGGGGGGGGGTCCACACTTGAAGTTATGTGCCATGCAGAAGCACTTAACTTTGAGGTTACGTCAGCTTTAAGTTAAAATTAACCTTTTTCGTGGCTTATAGACAACTTTAAATACCCATTGTTGCTGTCCTGTGTGAACCTTCTGGGTTTAAAAACTTAATTTTAAACTACGATGGATCCGTGTGAACAGAGCTAGTATCAGACTGAATGTCTTTTCCTAGTACAGGGACAATTGTTCTCTTGTGTTGCATGCTTGTAATGATGAGAACTGCATGCAGGGAGCAGAGATCGTAAAATCAACTATTTGGAGAAGTAATATTTCATGTCCATTTGCCTCAATTTGACCGAGATCTAATCAATTGATAACGGCCTGAACTAAATTTGCAGATGAGTTGACTATGCACTACAGCTGAAAGAACTTTAACATGTACATTTACTCTGTAGGAATATTTTCCCATTTATTATTCAAGACTAGATAGCGGGAATATTTCTCACTCTCAGTCAGATTTGAATTCTGTAAATTCCTGGGAGTGGAACATTTAATATGTCTTTGCAGGAAAATGTGTGCAGAAAATTTGTGACATGAACTAGTTAAAAAGGATATCATTTGCTGAAAGCCGTTTTGGAGGACATTTAAGTCCCCCTCAAATTTTATGCTTTTGAAACTTTGAATAAACTTCTGTCTCTCGATGGCCGATGTGTGAGAATCAGGATATTGAAATGGGAGTCCTGCATGTAACCACATTATGGAAAAGAAATTGTGAACGAAACTGACACCCAATGCAATCAACAGGTCCCATTTTATTCAGACTGAAATTCCTACACAATAAACCACCTTTTCACAGTTGCAATCTTACAAGTGACGCCATGCATGTTCCAATCGTGTCATGTATCACTTACTCTTACTGTAGGTTCATTTTTGTTGGTTGTCAATGTAGAATGAAAAGAACACCAAGGGCATCAAGTATGTTATCCAGAAAATCTAATTGATTGTAATTGAAAAATTTAGGGTTCTATGAAGTGAGATGCAATTGAATCAGAATCAAATTATATCAAGGGCTGTAAAAAGAAAATGACACCCAAATTCTTTCATATTAATCCGTCTTTCTACGGTTGTAATATTACAAGTGTCATTTGCAAGATGCCACAAGTGTTCTAAACTTCTCGTATATCACTGACTCTTAGGTGTCTTAGGGGTCTCAATGTAACATCATGAACAGAATACCAAAGGCTTGAAGAATATAAATTTGAAAATTTAATTGACTGTGACTTAACAGCTTGGGATGACCAAGATGCGTGGCTTATAATCATATTTATCTAGGAATGTTAGTTAACAAAACTGACACTTTATAAACTCACAATGTTGCAAGTGCCACTTCTCCGATGGCACACATGTTTTTATCTCCTCCAATTTTAAATCTCAGTTCTGAAGGAAAACAGTTGTTGGTATATTAATGAATAAAAATTGCTCATGGCTTCAATTTGAATGTAATTTTGAAAATAATAAGGCCTATATAGGAATGTTTGTGTGACTTCTCTTCACTGATGAAGATAGTGATTTAAACACATTTTTACAGTGATGCAAAATGAAGCTTATAATTTGTAGGCAGCAAGACGGAAAGAAAAAAAAAAGAGAATGAAAAGTTGTTTTAAGAATTATTTTTGGGCATGATCTACAAAATCTGTGACAAGAAGGAAAACCAAGACAAACAACAACAATTAATAGGGGAGGGGGGTTGGGGGTCTGGCATATTCTACATACACCTTAATTTTGTTCAGATGTCTCTAAAATTCATGTTCCAGTCATGCACATGACATAAAATGATAATTACAAGAAATGGTGCCAAAGTTTTTTTAACCTAAATACAGAACTGACCTTCAGTTGAACCTAGAGGTCTATGCAAATGTTTGGAATCTATGAAAAGATTGTTGAACTTTTAAAATCATAACTTGCTAATGCAGCCATCATGGAGTTTTGTCGGTTTCCTCTTTTTTTCTTCTTCTTTTTGCCCAACCCACCAGGTAAATCATGGAACTTTGTTCAACGTGCTTGCCCAAACGACAACAAGAGAAGAATTTAGGGTGTCTCTTGTTTGGAAACGTTCAAATCTCCCCAATTGAACCTCATCTTGTGTGGGTTTAGAAACGGTTTTATTTCCCCAAAGTCCCAACTGTTTTCACTGCAAGTTCAAGCAGAAGACCGTAAGATAATAAATGGCATTTTTACTAATATCAGCCTTTCACGATTCCCTATTTACATTGCCTCGTGGATTGAAATCCATTGTAAAAAGTGTGGCTTTTCGACCTTTTATTTCACGCCTCGAGCAATGCGTCTATTCAGGCGTCCAGAAAGGAAGTTTTTCTTGGTCTATTATTTGCTTCTTTTGCCTGCTTTTCTCTCTCCTTGTACCCAATTCTTCTTGTCATAGTGCACCTAAACAAATAGTTGCATGCGAGGTGGCAGGTATTGGCCGGTCTTACCCCATTTACTCAGCGAGATATAACCAGATTCAGTCCCCAAATAAATAATACAATTTTTTTGGAAGGCTTTCAAGGACATTGTCTTAAATTGTGCAGCACTTTGTGAATATAGATTAGGCTTTGTATGCTATCTTACAGAGTTTTCATTAAACAGCTAATCCCAAAGAAGTAGGGATATTTCAATTTTGAGTTAACCTAGGAAAGCGAAATTACACAGAGGTGGACCCAAATCATTAGAATATGGAGCTGGTAAAAAAAATGCATTTCTCGATGAATATCGGCTAAGAATTTTTTCTCAGTATTACTCAAACTCAAGATCACCTTTAATGAAATTGTTTTGAAGCCATTGATATCAATGTTAAATATTAATCTTACTATTATCATTTGATTTAAAATTTCATCAGCAGCTATACATGTAATGTACCAGCAACAAAAAATCTATATTACAAAAAATAATTAAAAACGATATTTAATACAGGGTTATCTTAATGACTTTGATGGTAGACCTACCTAGAAGAACTTTGTTGTTTAATTTACTTCTAATTCAATTCAATATCTTTCAAACATTAATCTTCTTGCAGTTGAATGTTACACATATCAGTGGACTTATGAGTTATACAAAAAGTTACCACAAAGAATAGAGAGAAGAAAGAGAAGATAAGTGGTAAACTTAGATAAAAACTAAAAAGCGGGCTACAGTTCAATTATTGGATAATCGAACTATAGACCCATGATACACACATAAAAAACCACCATGTTTGTACAATGGCATGATGGCATAATGATTGGGGAGGAAGGGAACAATCTGTGATTGCGTTGAATCTATTTGAATGCTCGCACTCTAATACCGCTTGACCTCTCCATGGTCTAGTTTGAAAGTACCCCAATCAAATATTGACGATGAAAGGTAAAGTTTTGATATGAAGATTGCTCTCTTTTCATCCCCATCTCACTCTGTTGACGGAGGTTCCCCCTTTGAAGATGATGTGTTCCCATTATGCCAAGATTAAGGTTTAATTGTTACAGATTTGTGTGAGTGGTCTTAATGAGAGGGGGAGGGAGGGGGGGGGGGGAGGGGTCACTCTTCTCCAAAATGCTGCGACATTACACATTGATGTATCTGCAGAGAACCAGCACTATACTATATGTTTAATTTCATTTGATGCTCATCTGGTTTACAGCGTATAATTGATATGGATTTTGAAATGTCAGTATTTTCTGTACAGAGCCCCCTTAAAAGTGCTAGCTGCTCACCTTTTTTTTGTGGAAAACATCTATGGATAGATCCTACTTTTTAGACAATTCTCTGCCATTACCGTCGAAGTTTAAGTGCTATTAAGTAGCTTATCTTTAAGATACCTTTTAATGCTTATTTCAGTGCAATATTATGTACATCAATTAATCTGAAAAGAGGGTTATTAAGAGTTGTTGTTCAGGTCATGAATCTGGAATTGATGTGAACAGATCTTCTGTTTGAACAGGGATGTTTTTTTTTGTAATGAGGGATAAGATTTGAGCAAAGGCTCTCTGCAATTATTTGCTCTCCGGTTTGAGAGGACAAAAGCAGATGGGTTTCTCTAGTTGACCTAAGAGGTGTAATGATGTCCTGGCCGCTTTATGAAATCATATTATCCAATTCAGATCTGTCCTGTGGTCCCCAAACCAATGAGAAACTTGGTATTGAGTGGTTTTCTGTAAATCTGATTCCCTTTCATACTTAATCCTCCATTTGTGTTTTTAGATCTTTAGAGAGGGAGAAAAACGCGGCTAATTTGGTGATAATATCCATTTAGGATAACACCCTCATTTGTGGTTCCGTGGATCAATGCAGTTGCTATTCAGCTTGTAAAAATATTGAACTCGTAAAATAAAAATGGGAAATTACGTGTAGATCGCTCTAGCTCAGATTCATAGTGCAAACAAGTAGCATGCTTGAGTGAAGTTAATATTTATTACTTGCAATTATGTTGTCATCTATCATAATGATACCCCTTTAATCATTGAACATTCTAAAATTCATTTATTAAGTACATAAAAATCCACATGCTTCCTCTCCTTTGTCATGTTTTAGAGTCCACTGATTTAACACTCGCTATAAAAAAGTATGGTTATCTATCATTTTGTTCAGAGAATTGAGTACTTCATGGCTCGTGTTGATAATTATTAGAACAATTTAATGGCATTGCCTCACCACAGCGTAATGGTATAAATGCAAGTTTACACAATTTGTGACAAATTATATTGTGTTTTAAAGAAAGATTTTAGCTGCAAACTACCAGTATACCCAAAAGGCTAATTTAAATAACTAGTGTATGATCCCTCTGCTTCACAAAGAGATGCTGATTTTGCACAACAATTTTTGTTTTGTTAATTTGTTTGTTATGCCTCCACCCACCGAAGCTAGTTTATGATTTTTTTCTTCCATCTATCATAGATGGAATGATCTCTCTGCCTCACAAAGAGATGCTAATTTAAGGATTTTGCACAATTTGTTTTGGTTAATTTGTTTGTTATGCCTCCACCCACCAAAGATGGTACCAGAGGCATGAGTTACTATTTTTTTTAAAGCTTCTTAACATTTAGACGTGTAGTATAAATTTTTCTGTATTACTTGATGTGATAATTGTATATTTCTGTTACTATTCATATTTTTCCTTGCAGGATTTCACTTCAGCCCGCTTCATCAGACTCCGCCTTCAACAGATCCGGACATTACATGCTGACCTCATGACCTTTAACAGTAGAGGGATTAGATACGTTGATACCATTGTATCAAGAAGGGTGAGATAACGATGAGCTTCATTTTTTGATGGTCAATGATTATTTTACCTTACTGGTAAGAAAGCACGAAAGCCAGGGGACCGAACACTTAAAGTCCTCTCTAAGGGACTTGGTAGTGAGGATTAAGCACATTGACTTGGTTTCGAACCCGGGATCTCCCGGTTACGAGACCACTGCTCTACCACTGAGCCACCGCGCCCCCACTTCCACCTAGAATTGAAATTAAATTGAAATTGATGTGAGAGATAATGCAATTTTGTGTTACCTGAAATTGAAATGACAATTTTGCCATTAAAAAAGAAAATCGTTTGTTTGGGATTTTGCATTCATGCTAATTAAGGGGACACTTTTCCTTTGTATCTTAATTTGAACATTGAAAGAATAAAGCAATGTGTTCATTATAGAATGAAAGAAAAAAAATATACTTTGTAAGACAGATAAGTAGCAATAAGTGATGCATCCTGTTGAAAATGACAAATTTATGGAAATGTTTTATTTTTCTTGTTTTTCAGTACTATTATTCCATCAAAGATATATCCATAGGAGGGCAGTGTATATGTTTCGGCCATGCAGAGCAGTGTGTGTTGAATCCTTCTGCTGGTCCTAATGATCTGGTAAGTATACTGTATGGTACCATGTTACCACAGAAACTCTGTGGTAACTCCTTGGTTGAAAGATCTACATTATGTATGGTAAAGAATGGCATGGTCATTTTGCAGCTTTGGTATAAAGCTGCAAATATATTTCTTCAGATTTTGTTGATTCTGATTTTTTATTTTAGATTATTTAAAGTTGTGGATAGAAAGTTCTTCATAATCTTAAAGATGCTTCAAAGATTTATTTGGAAAGCAGTGAGATAGATAGATCAGATGGAGAGAAAGTCAGAAAGAAAGAAAGAGGGAGGGAGAGAGAGAGAGAGATAGAGAGACAAAAAGAGGAGTGTGTGTAAGTGTGTGGGAGAGAGAGAGAGAGAGAGAGAGAAAGAGAGAGAGAGATTTTGACAGAAGAGAATGAGAAAGAAAGGATTAAAAGAAAAGAGACAGGGCTGATATATTTTACACTATAGACAGATTTTTTGGGTTAAATATGAGGGAGAGACAGAGAACATGGAGACACTCTTCATTTCACTGTAGGCATCCCATTTTTCATTTGGTCTCCTCTCTCTAAAAGTTCTCAAAAATAAATTCTATCAATCAAACTTCTAATAGTTCCCAAACTGTTTATCTCTAGAGAAAAATCACTTTTTAGGGTACAGTTTGAGGGTGTGCTTTATCTCAATTCCAAGGTTATCACTTTTTTCGAAGATTGGTTTTCAATCACTCCCAGAAGAGTGATTTATTTGAAAAATCACCTATCCAGCAGTTTCTCTTTCTGAGAATGAGATTCTTTGTACCAGCATGGTCAACAATTTGACCATTTGTCGCTGTTCATCTTCAAACTATTTCTGAGTTGGTCTGGAGCGGCCATAAGTAAGAATGAAGTCACACTACTTGTATCTAACTGCTTCATCAAAGTTGGAGAGTAACACACATATTTGCAGGATGTTTTTAGTTCATGTGTTATATTATACCTTATGCAGCAGATATGTAACTCTGCATTGTGGGGGCAAGTAATGTAAGTGGATTGAACCGTTGAGACTCAAAAGGGTTTTAACTTGTATACTTTAAGAAAGATTTAAGGCTCTCAAAATTACTTTTGTAGTTTAGTAGGATGACTCACAAGGACGGTGAAGGAACTTTTAAAAGTACCTTCTACATTTATATTTCCTTTTTTTTCTTCCTTCTTCTTGTGAACCAAGTGTGTATCGACTAAACCTGGCGCAGCGTTTTGTACCCAAATCGTACATGTAGGCTTCATGTGCACAAGTCTTCCAGTTGCAGAAACAAATGTTCTGGTCCCAAAAGGGTTAAAGCGCCACCTTTAACACCTTCTCTCCATGTCCCAGACATGCATCATGGAATAGTGATTACTATTCACTATTCACCTTGAAATATATATATACTATTTGCCTTTGGGGGTGTGGCCCCTTGTAGCGATCTGTCCTTGAGATTGAACCTGGCAAGTTCACAAACAGTGGCAAGAAATCCACCAATTATTCAATATGACTGCATTCCTTGGAATGTCCCAGGGTCAACAGAGGGTGTCCTCAAAGGTCAGAGGTCATCCCAAATGTGCTATCTGCCGCTGACATGCATGACATGGGATAAGGGATGCAATGAGTATGTGTATCGTTTTAGTAATTTGCAAGGCGGCAGAAGTTAATCAGGGGGACCCCCAGAGTTACGGCTTGCTGACGATCGATGGATGATTTCTCAGGGTCAAAATAACATTGACCTTAGTGATAAATACATATCTCATATTTCTGTTGTGAGAAGAGTTCTTCAGCTGATGTTGTTATGTGTTGCAGTTGGTAAATGGATGTTGAGAGTAATACTGAGTGATGGATGAGTGTTGTGCTTCTGAAGCAGAAGTTTTGGAAACTTGTCTTGAATTTTTTGCTACATGTAGTTTGACCTTAATATAGACTGGATTAAAGATGGAAATGTCTTGTACAGTGTTATTTAATTTAATCTAATTCAGGGTTTAAAAAAAATCATGTGAATGTACATGTAGATACATATAAAAGATATAAAGGGTCTGTCACACTGAAGTCATGGGCTTGAGGTTGATGGGTTTAACCTGTAACATTACATGAATAGCAATAGGGGAACAAACAAAACTAAATATAATAACATTAAAAATGATGATGAGAGCAGTCAAATCTTGAGGAAACAGTCTTCCAAGAAATGCATACAAATGGAAGAAAATGAAAATCTTTCTTGGTAATCTTTCTTGAGGGTGTGTAGAAAGAAAGATAACCAACAGTCTTTTTCAAGACTACACCAACTGTCCTTTTTAGGACTACACACCCTCAAGACAGATTACCGAGAGTCCTTTTCAGGACTTCTCAATCCTCCCTCTCTCTCACATGGTGCACCCGCAAGCCTACTGTATTTCTTGTGATGTTGCTTGTAATGTTAGTAACATATGCACTGTATGAACACTTTAACAAATTAATGTTGTTTGCCATTGTTTAATGTTCTATTATTGTGTCTAATTAATTCCATTATCTCATTCTACTCCTTGTTTTCTCAGGCACTGAAATGTATATGTGAGCATAATACCTGCGGTGATCAATGTAACCAATGCTGCAGGGGTTTTCAGCAATTTCCATGGCGACCAGGCAATACTGACTTTGGCAATAGCTGTAGACGTAAGTATTTAAAAAGCCTCATTTTCCCCTTAATATTCCTCTAAAATCTTCAATGCAAGTGTACTTCTTTTGAGGTTCAATCCTCCTTTGGCAATTGCTGTAGACGTAAGTATTGTAATGAATAATGTTTTCCTAAGAATGCCAATTCCTCTGAAATGTTTGATGCGATGTACTTTTGAGTACAATTCTCTTTCTTTTGGGTGTACAATTCAAATCAGACTTGAGCCCTTTTATTGAGAAAACTTAACTACATTTACCAGTTGCAGCATCTCAAAATGCCTCTGCTTCAAACTTGAATAAGATCTCATATTTAGGTAGTAAATATCTGTTTGCCAATCTCCAAGAATTATGTACATTACTACTTTGTATATCAAGAGTATGACTCTTTTAACACTCTTCTTCCATCTTGTACCATCTTGTTTGTTGAGGCTTGAAGCATCAGCTTATGAGCGCATCTTGACAATCACAGCATTATTACGTTGATAAGGGTTATATTTGAGAGGATGGTGATGCCAATGCTTTTCTAGTTCAAATTTGAAGCTGTTAATAGATGGCGCTTGGACTGTCGATTGGGGTAGCCCGTTCCAGTTGTTAATTGATCGGGTATGAATAGATTTCTGTCTTCTGGAAGTTGTTGTTGTTGTTGTTGTTGTGGGGGGGGGGTTGATACAGGGCATTCTCATCAATGTGGAGAAGAGCCATGTTTTCATGTTTGTGTTGTCACTTTTCACCTGAAATTTAATGTTATTGATAAGAGAGAGTCTTGTGACTTTCTTTGATGCTAATACCTTCCCACATAACATTATAAGAATCAAACATGTAATTGAAATTCCATTTTTCGTTCCAGCTTGTAATTGTCATGGGCACGCTGATGACTGTTACTATGACGCCAAGGCCGACGCCCAGAGCCTCAGCATAGATGAAGATGGGAACTACAATGGGGGAGGAGTTTGTGTAGCTTGCCGCGACAACACGGATGGACTCAACTGCCAGACATGCCGAGATGGATTCTACCGCCCTCTAGGGGTGGAGCCTACTGATCCCTCGCCATGTAGAGGTAAGGATGTTATGAAAGAGTCCTTTATTCAATGAACTTGATAATTGATTTGCTTTTATGTAGAACCTGAATGAAATTATTGGAATGAAATTAGTTCCAGTTTGATGTACATGTATCTTCAATGACATATTAAGTACATTCAAACAAAATCAGATTAGAAAATGCCTGAAGTTCTGAATTTCCCCTCTTTTCAGTGGAATCTGGTTCCAGCAATCAAGATAAAGTGTATGTTGTCAGCTTATGCAGTCTGAAATGAGTTCAATAAATGTAGTGCTTTCTGTGCAGTTCATTCAAAAGTACATATTAAGCCCTTCAGACACATTTCACACATTTGAGATGATTGTGTGTGTGTGTGTTGGAGGGGGTTCAATTTGCATATAAGCAATATTACTTGGATTTATATACTGTATGTGTACAATGATGTACATTTACTGTAGTTTATTATCAAATCTTGACTGTCACTGTCTGAAGAATCAAACTTATATTTTCCAATTCTTCTTGTTACAATGTTACAGAGTGCAGATGCAGTGCCATCGGTACACAGCCAGATTCTAACAACAACTGTGTGAAGGACGAGCGGAGCCAAGTCAATGATATGGTAAGTTTATGAATGTTTAGATTCTTTGGGAAGCTTTTTGAGAGGGACTCCTCAAGAAAGAATTAACATAGTAAACTCCCTAAAAGAGAGATTGAATGTTTGAGCTGAATATGGACGAAAAGGAAAAAAAAATATATCAGAAAAAACAGGAGAGCGAGTATAAATCTGTTTTGTTAATAATTAAAAAAAAGAAGAAGTTCATTAGTTCATTTGTTTTCCATAACATTAAACGTACGAAAGGCTGCATATAAGTGAAATAACTTCCGGTACAAACAACTGTACCAATTCCAATATGATTATTATTATTTTTAAAGGTAAAGACCAGTTATGGTCATGCGATTGCATTGTGAAAGAAACGTTGTGGAGTCAATCAGAAAAGGTTGATCATCTAGCAGCATCTAGCATCTGCAAGGTTCTGGAATTATCAAAATGATAAGAAATTTGGCCCATTCTTCGTAAAGTTGCAAGCACTATACACAGAAAGATGTATATGGGACTACCCTATATCTCTCACAGACCATGAGAGAAACAAATTTTCCAAATATATAAATTAGTAGGCGGTTTTTCAGCAAATTTTTTATCATCATGTATTAGTCAAAACATATTCTTTCACATGATTGGTAATGAGAGCTTCCATTTCATTTTTTGAAATTGGGGCGTTTCCAATACTGGTCTTTACCTTTAACTCAAATACAATCAAGATGCAAAGAAGTGAGTAGGAAGGAACATAGAGGATGAAAAATGGAAAATTAAAAGGAAGAGGAAGGAAAATGATCGGAAAGTACAGAGGAAGAGTCAGAGAACTTTGAATTAAAAGCAATTGCTTTCTGTCCAAATTCTAATTTCCTGAAATGACGTTATTAACATTTAACCCTCCACATTCAATTCTTCTATTAAAACTAAACTAATACTCAGAATGATTATTGGCAATCACATTAACTATTCCCTGTGGAGCTGCACATTTTGTCCACATTTTATTTGATTTAAAGAGCGTTTGTTGATGGTATGTTCTGGTGATGGTATAAGATTTCTTTTCCCCCTTTTCCCCCTTTTCCCATGGGAAAGAATATAATACTGAAAATGTTCCACAAAAAGCATTGCTCTTTATATACAGTGCTGTTATGTTTCTGATAGGACGAGGATTTGTTTTCAACTGTGGACTAAATTCTGGTTCCACATAAAATGTAGTCCCCATGTACGCACGTCTGTGTGCAGTACATTTCATTGTTTGAAGTGTTTAGTCAATTCATGATGATTTTTAAGATTCCAAAGCCTCATAATACACAATAAAAGTATATTGTTAAGGTTCAGAAATTTGTCAATTGGGTTTTTGCATTCTATCCACTATTGTTTCTATTTAGTACATAATCATCCATTTAGAATAACTTTTACATTTAGATGGTTTCTTTCATTTACTTTCAAATTGCAAGACCATTGTCCAAGTTTTCCTTTAATGGCTTCATAAC
This sequence comes from Strongylocentrotus purpuratus, assembly GCF_000002235.5. NCBI lineage: Eukaryota > Metazoa > Echinodermata > Echinoidea > Camarodonta > Strongylocentrotidae > Strongylocentrotus > Strongylocentrotus purpuratus. The sequence goes on from NW_022145598.1 coordinate 29,877,648, forward strand.
CTCTCAGTAATTGCTTTGTTTTGTTTATCCTTCTCCTCTACACTAGAATCCAGGGGACTGTTTCTGTAAGGAGGGCTACGCTGGCCCAAGCTGCGACAGGTGCGCTCGTGGTTACCGTGGTTACCCGGACTGTGAGAAGTGTCTGTGCAGCAATGCTGGCAGTTCTAATGAAGACCCATGTGAAGGGCCATGTGTATGCAAGGTGAGGTGCACGTCTGTGTGTCTGTCTGTCTGACTGCCATTTGGTCTAATTTCTATTTGGCCTAATCTCCAATCAGTCTACTACTGTAAACGCTGTTATTTTTGCGTGATTAATTTTTCGCTCTGAGCGACCCCAAAACATATTTGATGGTTCTTAAATTTGCGCTGCACGCAATTCAGCCCGTTCAAAGCACGCATAAGAAATCATGCTTATATTTTCGCGAGTTCTGAAATTCGGGCTTGCCAATCTTAGAGCGAAACCCGCCCAAAATTAAATTTACCGTGAATATTTCTACTTTTACAGTAACATTTTGGTCTATTGCTTATTAAGTCTAATTTCCAGTCGGTTTAATTGCCAGTTTGTATAATGCCCATTTTGTCTATCATCCATAAGGTCTAATAATTATCTGATGGTTATTATTATTTATGATTAAATGATTATTAGGCCATATGAATAGAACACAAACTGGTTGTAGATCAAACAGCAATACACCATTGAGGACCACTTCTCCGTGAAGACCACATGTCTATAGTTGCCAACTTGTCTGCCTCACTGTAAAAAAAAAAGGAAAATGCATTGTAGAACCTGACCAATCCATCTGTCAGAAGTGAATGCTACTTTTCATGTTATCCAAAGATGACTTTTAAAGACAATTTCGACTATGACATTCTTCAATCATTTCATAGACCAGGGATGCCAGTTTTCAGACAAAAGCCTGAATTTAGGCCCTGGCGATTTACTTTCAGGTCATAGAAAGGCTTTGTTGTGTGTACAAAATAGCTCATTCTAGGTGATTTTCAGGCCCTCTGATCGATTTTTACTGGCATTTTATATTTGTCATTTCATCTCCTCTCTCCTCGTAGCCTAATGTGGAAGGATCTAACTGTGACGTGTGTAAGAGAGGGTTCTTCAACCTCGCAGGTGATAACTCTGATGGATGTGGGGAGTGCTACTGCTTTGGCATCACTACTGAATGTACCAGTGTACCCTGGGGAATCGAACAGGTTTGTAACAAAGATAGTATAATGACTATTTTATGATTCTTTCGATTGACGTCACAAATCCCTGCAGTGGTCGGAGAGCTCTTCAAGTGCGAAAGTGGGGCTTTTTTTTTTACTGTTTTAAAATTGATAATAATCCTTACCATACTTTGAATGTTTCCGCAGGAAATTTTGATAACCTTGTTCGATTTAACCTTCCCTTTAATATACAAGGGTACAAATGAAATCAATATTTAAAATCAATTAATGTCTACTTTAATGTTCATTCTATCTAGGTAACCACGCTGACGGGATGGTTTGTGACTAACGTAGAGCGTTCATCCTATGCCTTCCCTGATACCACGGGCGTGGACATGCTCTCTATCAACCATTACAAGGCGCTGGAAGACCTGGGGGATGGCATCTATTATTGGTTGGCTTCCAGAGAGTATCTTGGTAACAAGGTAGGTCTGTTTGGTTACTGCTTTACCCTATGACGTGTATCATTCATTCCATTCTAAAACTTCCTCTTCTATCTTCTCATTCTTCTGACTCCCATTCTTTACCTTCTCTTTCTATTTTTCTTTTTCTTACATCCATCATCCATATCATTTCATTGTTTTTGTCTGTATACTTCGCTATACTTGGTACTTATTTCTTTTCTTTTAATTATTATTCTTCTACCTGATTATGAATGACACTGTGTCAAAATGCTTTTGAGGAAGTCAAACTCTATAAGCTATGCTGTTTATTAAGTTCCTTTAAAAAAATGCCAATAAATGTCTGACTTGTCCTTGTTTATTTTCCAGCTATCATCTCATGGAGGTTACCTGACATTCACTGTGAGTTACAGCATTCAGAGAGGGGACGTATACCAACAACCAACCAGAGATGCAGACATCGTCATCGAGGTATGTCATGAATTCTTTTACTTTCACAGGATTGTGTAAGTATACTGTTATATGCATGCCTAGAGAGAAGGGGGCAAATGCACTTTTTTGGGTGCCGACACGGCACTTTTTGTCCCTTGGCAAGGCATTAATCTACATTTGAAACTCCATACCCAGGAGAGAAATGAGGAGGTGGTAGGATGACGAAAGCCTTTGTGTAAGTAATTGCCATACACTGTATGTCCCCATATGGTAGGAATACTCCCCAGAGAATGGAGATGGTGCACATTGTGCGTGGATGAATCTGATGACTGGGGTAATAATATCTGTAAAACGCCTAGAGAAGATATTTTGTATGAAGCGCTATATAAATTCAGATTATTAATATTGATAAATGTTAGAAATTTATTATCCATTGCCTGGTGGAACCTGGTGGTCCTTGTATAAAGCCTTTGGGAATAAGAGAATTCAGCAGTCAACAGGTTAAGATGCTTAATTGGTGATATCATCGTGAACAATTTGGACGAGATATGGACTGAAATGTGTAGTATACATTGTTGATGCAGTCAAAGAAAGGTTTTACAATTGGAATAGATTTTTACTGAAATGTTCAAGCCCTTCTGCCTGACAAGCAGTACAATGATTGTGTGTGTTCATGATATATAGCTCCAGGGCAAGCAAGTCAGTCATTCTGGCAGACTTTAAGTTGAGAACTCTTAGCAATACCTATCAGGCAAATCTTGAAATCTTGATTCCAATCACATGTAGTATTGAATTTCATATTATTCAACAAATCATTATAAATGATGTTCAAAAGTGCATTTAGTGAAAGGAAATGCTAAAATAGAAGGGCACACAATATATCAAAAGAAAATCCAAACGATCCATTGAACATGTTTTTTGCAGGAGCTGCTCCCAGCTCCAACCATTAGGGTAAACCCTTTGATTATTCAGTGTCACCATACTGTGAATATTACTCTTGTTTCTCAAGTGTAACGCATAATACCATTATATATTTTTTCCAGGGTGACCGTCTGCGTCTCTACCAGAGCTTCTTGTACATACGTCCCGAGGAGGAGCGGACAGCCAGGATCCAGATGGCTGCTACGAATTGGTTCGTCCTGACCCCTGATGTTGACCTCTCGGCCGGGGTCATGGGTCGTAGGGCAACACCAGAGGAGTTCATGAGGGTCTTGTCTGATGTGAGAGCGCTGCTGATCAGGGCTTCATATAATACTAGACCAATAGAATCAAGGTAAGAACTTAAATTGAAATAATGTTATATCTGGATATGTCGATTTCCTCATCTTCACTCATTCATTTTTATCAGTAACAATCCATTTCTTCAAAACTAATCTAGCTTGTCAGCACATTTATATAGATTTATGTTCATTTGTTGGAAGCAAAGAGCCAAGAGAATCAAGGTAATAAATGACATTGAAATAATGGTATATCTGGATATGTATGCTTCCTCATCTTCACTCATTTATTTGTTATCGTTTATCATCTGCTTCTTCAAAAATAATCTAGCTTTTTAGCACATTTATGCAGATTTATGTATATTTATCACAAGCAAGGAAACAGATTGGTATTCTATCAAGGATTCATGTTTGACATATAATTTGTAAACATGTACATGCCAATGTGGATCTTAGTGGAAAAGTGGGAGGGGGGGGGGTGCACATTGTGAATCCTTTTTTACATGAACTGACATGTGATTTACCTTTCAAAAATGTTGACCTCTGATGGGAGTTTTTGTTCCAGACTTTACCCTCCATCTACCCCTTCATATAGAGTGCAGCATTATAGGTAAATCCAACAGACAACTACTCTAAGAGAAAACATACAAATCAGAGATGCAGACTTGTGAAAGTTTGAATTAAATCAGACAACAAAATCAGAAAGTTATAAGATTTGAAAGCTGTAATCACTATAGATATGAGCAATTCAAATTTGATGAATTGGTAATGTCATCGTGACAAAAGGTGCTGGACTACTATCCCATTCATTTTAACACACAAATTGATACAATGTCATTGTTTTCAAAATGTGCAGGTTAAAGAATGTTGTTCTTGAGGAGGTCCAGAGGACAGCGGTGACTGCATCGTTCCTAGCCAGTGTAGAGCAATGTGAATGTCCACCAACCTATGAGGGTTTTTCATGTGAGGTAAGATCAATCTTTTCTGAACCCTTGCTCATGCAGGGCCATCGCTCTGGAATGCTCTCCCTAGAGAGATTCGTAACAGCAGATCAGTTGAAGTGTTTAAAAATGATCTAATAAAGTCTGTGTTTAATTCTGCATGTAAGTAATTGTTCTGTCATTTTTGTATATTCTATCTTACTCCTATTCCTTTGTTTATAATGCAGATGCTTTTATGTGATCACTTTTTTTGTTTCACAAGTTTCACATTTCTAATACAGTTAATCTGCAATACAAATTGATGGACAAGACAGGCCTTGAAAGGATACAGATTCTGATAAAACTCTATGCATGAACCATAAGAATGACCCAAATTAGGCAATATGAGAATATGAATTTGTGAGATGTTCTGAACTGAAATCAGGATGGCAAGCACTGCTCTCTTTGTACTTCGTACCATTCAGAAAATTAGTTTCACATGTACCTTTGAACAAAAAAAAGTATCTTTGTCTTTATTTCACAGTACCGGTATATTATGTTGTATTCCCTCTCCTTTTAGAAGACAAAGAAATATACAACATAATGTCTAGGTGATGATTACTCATGGTTGCTACTTATCTTTTTTCCATTTGTCAGTCATGCGAGTACGGATACCGGCGTGTGAACAACGCCCTCTACGGTGGGGTTTGTGAAAGGTGCGACTGTAACAACCATTCCCCGGAATGCGATCCTTACATGGGAGAATGCTCAGTAAGTTACTTGCTGTCCTTCTCATGATACTTTTCAAGATCAATTGCACAAAAAAAAGAAGAAGATATATGAATTTATGTTATAAGTCGGAAAGAAAAAGGATGGATTTGATTGATGGAAGACGAAGCATGTGAGAGTCTTGACAGAGAAAAAAATGCAAAAACACAGAGGGTGTCCTTGTATTTTGCATTCTATAGGAGTAATATTACACAGATGTGTTTTAAACATTTAAAAAAAATTATCAATAGAAAGTTGAAGTAATTCAACATAAAGTTGTAAGACATCTCAGGAAACATTTCATGTATTTTATAGACAGAAGTTGGGAATAACATTATAATGATAGGATAAACCGGAAATTCACAATGAAATTGTACCTTTACCAACTGTCTGTATTGTCAAATGTCAAATGTATTTTTCAGCAGGTAAATAAAAGTTGTCTGTAGCATTCTGTTTAGGTTACAAGGTGTTCTAAAGAGTTTTAAAATATTGTTGGTGTAACAATTAATTGATCATGGAGACATTTCCAATTTGTTGGTGTTCATATACATTTCCACTGTCTGCTTTTTTTTCCTCCAGCAATGTGATCACAACACATATGGACCTCACTGTGAGTCCTGCTTGCCTGGTTTCTATGGTGATGCAACATCCGGTCTAGCTGATGCCTGCCAGCCCTGTGCTTGCCCCAGGGAGGACCAGGGATCAAGGTGAGGAGTCATACTGTAGACGGGTCTTGGACCATGTTACTCGAAGCTGGAGCTAGCCCCGAGGCTGGCCCCAAGCCTGGCCAAGAGCCTGAGCACATCTCAGTGTATATGAGTACATGGACTGTAGAATCTACAAAACTGAAAATGTTATTTAAAAATATGAGTTTCATAACCTGTAGATTATCTGTCAAGCTATTTCTATATAAGTTTCTGTATTCATTGTTGCAGTGCATTTTGTGACAGTGAAGGTGGGGGGGGGGGGATCTGAATTGCTCTTCTCCTTATTGTGATATCAATGGTTTTATGAGTTACATGTATTTGTGCCATGATACAAATGGAATTGTATCTGTCATATTGTAGTGAACATTAACTCCTCATCTTAATTCTGATGTTTCTAATTTTTCATATGATAAAGAGTAGGTAATAAAAGTAGGTAAAATATTAACTTTATTTCATGACACAATAAAATATTTTACATCATTTATGATCGGTGTATGTTCTCTTTGTGTTTAGTTTCAGCCCTACCTGTATAGCTGATGATCGATATGGGTTTGTTTGTAATCAGTGTGCTACTGGCCATGGAGGACCGAGATGTGATAAGTAAGAGAACTTGTTTCTCAGACTTTTTGTCCTATAAATTGTTGCAGAGTTTAATGCTGCCATTGACTTTACTCTCTTGTTTCTAAAGACTAAAAGCTTTCTTAAATCAATATTTTGAGATACTAACCTTCATGAAATGATTTAATTTACGTTAATTATTTTTTCAACAAGCCAATCTGAAGTTATGTTTGCCTTAGTAGTGATAATATTTTTGAAGGAACAACACTAAAGCTGACTGTGTCTCTCTATTTCCACAATATATATATTCTGTTTGGTGTAATTTTACATTTTGGAGGGGTTTTGTGTACAGATACAAATAAGTGTATGTCTTTCATGTTACATACAACAAGATGAGATGGATTTCTCAATCTATTTTAAAGTACATGTACATGTTTTTTCTTGCTTGTATATTTGTTGGTTTGAATACTGTTTTGATAATTTCCAATTTTTTTTTACTTCACCCAGATGTGTGGATGGTTTCTATGGCGACCCCATGACCACCGGCCTAGCCTGTAGGCCCTGCTCGCTCAACTGTAACGGTAACCTTGACACCTCTTCACCGGGCAGCTGCGATACCTACACAGGGGCGTGTCTCCTCTGCAGAGAAGGGTCCGTCGGGGACCACTGTCAGAGGTGCGCCCTCGGCTTCTACGGGGATGCCATCCAGAGGACCTGCCAAGGTTAGTTGGGAAAATTAAACTAAGCAATATTTATTGTTTATGGATTCTTCTTGGACTTACCTTTACCTTTTATTTTATCTCCAGGCAAGGAAATGCTTGTGAAATGTTTAGAAACAAAGAAATATTACTAATTAGTTATTGAGGATAGCCAAAAGGAAACTAGTTCATAGATTTTCTTCTCACTAGTTCACAAACATAGATGAAAACAACTGACATGAATATTTAGCAATGTCAATATTTCGACCTATGTTCATCTGCTCCTGATAATAATGAAGTAATAAAATATTCTGTGATATAGAAGAGAAGGAAAGTATGAGATAGTAAATATTTTGTTTGTACTCAGGACACAGTTGCATGCTTCTTTTATGCTTCTTTTTGAAGCATTTAATGATCAACTGAAATGAAAAGAGAAAATCTAATGGGAAGGGGATATGGATATCCATTTTGTTTTTGAAGTGATGTATTATGATTATAATTTCTGTACGTGGAGATATTGATAAGCAGCCCTGACATACCAATTTGTATAAACATCTCTCATCCTGTTTCCAAATTCTTATTTCCTTTCCTCCAGCATGCCAGTGTCACGAGGCAGGTTCCCTTTACCCTCAGTGCGACGAGGTCACAGGGTCATGTCAGTGCAGGTCAAATGTCACAGGTCGGCAATGCGACACCTGCTCGGTAAGTTTGTAGACCCCCTACATATAATCCATGTTACCCTGAATCAGATACCCCTGATGGGGTGTGCCTGGGTCTCTGGTAGCGCTGGATTTAATTTAATTTCTTGTTATTTTTGTCCGATTCACTTCATCTACGGTGTCGTTTGGAATTTCAATATTTAGGCCAGGGATTTAGGTGATGTGTTATCGAGGGAATGTGATCTGGTTGTCAACAATTTTGCTTTACATTAAAAAAAAATTGACAGTTGGATAAGAACAGCTACATGGAGTTGTACATTTGCTTGTGCATTTTTTATGAAATACAGTAAGAAATAAACATTACAGGAAAGTGCAGCTAACAAATTGAGTTTGCAAGGGGGAATGATTATTTTGGAGTTGCCTATTTGTTGCTAAATTTTCAAGCTTTTGCTGTTGCTACATGCATGTATACTAGAATCAGTGCAAAAGTCCACATTCTGAATCGATTATGGCATAAAGAAAATTTCATCAAAAAAGACAATGCAATATATTTGCATATCCATTTTTTGTATTAATACTTCTTGTGATTTAGCTTTCAAGACCAAATGATATGTATATATATATATATACATATATATTCACACATTATGCCATAAAATGAGATTCCTTATTTCTATTTAGTCCAAGGTTAGCCCTTTCACTGTTACCCAAATTTTGAGGTTTCATATAATATTTTTGAATAGGGGAAATAATGTCTTTCTTTTGCTCGATCCAATTCATGAAATATGAATTTACATTTCAATTATGTACCAAAACAAGTTACAATATACTAAATTAAGATCACAGAAATATGTTACTTACTTGTTTGTAAACTTGTGGTACTGTCAAGGTTAAACAAAGTTATTCCATCTCTCTTTTTCTAGCCTGGACACTTCAACCTAAGCACCAGGGGTTGCCAGTCATGTGACTGCCATCCTACTGGCTCATTGGACGATACCTGTGATGTCATCACGGGACAGTGCAGTTGCAAGCTAGGTGTATCTGGCCGGCTCTGTGACCAGTGTATGGCAGGTTTCTGGAACTTTGGAGAGAACGGTTGCCAATGTAAGTGATGATAAGGATTTGAATGAGAGATTTAGTGATTCTGAGATTCACATCCTTTGATCAAATTGTACCTAATAAGTGTAGGACAGAGATTTTAAAGGAGCGAAATGGTCAGCCCTTTGTTGTTTTGGGCGTCCATGCCAGAACTTCTTTTACATCTTCTTTTTTTGTACCCCAATGCAATAAAGTACATTTTGAAAGATTGACTTACATGTATGTTGCAACAAATGGTATTAAATTGTAGGCAAAATAGATTCTTGAAGCAGATATATTCCTGAAGTTGATCTATTTCTGAAGCAGTTATTTTCCTGAAGTACATGTATATGTAGATAAGTTTCTGAAGTAGATTTAATCCTTGAAGTATATATATATTCCTGGAGTACTTGTGGATAAATACATGCACCTGCAGCAGATTTACATGTACATGTATTCCTAAAACTGATATATATTCCTCTTTTCTTTACCCATAGCCTGTGAATGTGAGCAGTCTGGAGGTCTATGTGATTCTTTGACTGGTCAGTGTGGTTGTCCAGCCAACGTCATTGGTCAGCGGTGTGACTCCTGTGCTCCTGAGACATGGGGATATAACTCTGTGTTTGGTTGTAAGGTCAGTCCTATTTCCTGTTTCTATATAGATCTCATTTGTAATACAGCTGCATCAATTTTGTAACTAATATGCTCACAGCCAATCAGAAACTTTTAGTTCAGTCATATCAATCTCTGTAACTTTTTTCTGATACAATGCATGTTTATGAAAAGGGCTCTTGTGTTGTATTTTTCTTTATGATTCCAAAAACTTTATTTTGAAATTTTAAAGAGTTTGAGTTCATAGAAACTATTATAAAGTTTTGTTTTTTTCCTTTGTAGATAGCAAAAAAAGACAACAGAATAAAATGTTTTTTGGGGATATTTTGATTAGCAATTAAACAAAGATTTGAAGATTATTTTGTGGTGTAATGTATACAAAAAAAACATTTTCATGCAATCTAATCATAAATGCGAGTTAATAATTTTTGTTTTTGAAGATGTCTTTATTCATTTGCAACTACCTTTTTTTTGGTATATACAAAATTAAAGGTTTTATCATGTACACTTTATGTTTCACCCTCAGCCATGTAACTGTAGTGATGTAGGATCATCAAGTCAGCAGTGTGATCTTATTACAGGACAGTGCAGGTTAGTCATCAAGTATATCATAGTAGGAAGAGAGAGAGAAGAGAAAAGAGAGAGAAAGATAAAGAGAGCGAGAGACAGCAAGAGAGAAAGGCAGGCAGAGAGACAGAGAGGCTAAAAACTAGAGAAAGACATAGAAGTAGAGAGAGAGAGACAAAGAGAGAGATAAGAACGGAAACAAAGGTGAGGGGTATGACGGCGAATACAAGTATGGTGTACATGCATTGGAAAGAAATAGAGAGAGAGTAGAGATTAAGAAATGGAATGAAAGAGAGAATGAGAGAAGGGAGAGGGAAGGGTGTGGAGGCAATTACAGATTAATATTGAAAAGAGAGAGATAGAGAGTGAGAGAGAGTGAGAAAAGAATGAAAAAATATAATTCTGTAATAATTGTACACCTACAAGTGAATGTCTGTTACAAATGAAAATTGGTATCAATTAGACTGAAAAATCAATACAATACACCCCTGCCAATGATTTGTAATTTACAGGTGCTATAAAAGCTACGAAGGGAGGCAATGCAATTCCTGTGGATTTGGTTACTATGGTTACCCAAAATGCCGCAAGTGCCGTTGCAGTCGAAGAGGACGGGACCCATCTACCTGCAGGGGTGATCTCTGTGATTGCAATGAGGAGGGCAACTGCATGTGTAAAGTGAGTAGAAAGAAGAAAAGATAGGAGGAGGAGAACACAAAAAGGGGTAACAGGAAAAGTGGAAGGGAATAAGTGGACACAGAACAAATGAGGAGGAGGGGAGGGGCAGGGAAGCAAGTAGAAGTGGGGGAAGGGGAGAAAGTGATCGAGGAGAAGAAGAACAGATCGAAGTACATGTAGGAGAAAGAGGAGGATTATGATTGAGAATGAAATACGTAGGAAAAGAACAGACAAAGTATCGTCTAAAAAGCAAGCGGACACAAAGGTAAACAAAAAACAGGAAGAAAAGACTATCATAGTAAAGAAACGATTAAGTAAGAATGGATTCAACAATAGCTCAACACCCTTCTGGTTCTCGGTAGCATACAATATCATGTTTATTCCTATGGTTATAATGTATGTAACGCCAAGTGGAAACAAATTTCTGTATTATTATGGATAATTATGGACATTGAAACTTGAATCTTGGATTGCACTGTAATCTTGTTTACTCGGCATCCTTTAGGCCAACATCCAGGGAAAGAAATGCAGTAAGTGTTCCAAAGGCAGCTTCAGTCTTCAACCCAAGCTACCCTCCGGCTGTACCAGCTGCTTCTGTTTCGGGGTCTCAGAGAAGTGCGATCAAGCTGACTACATCATAAGCAGGGTGAGTGTATGAAGTCAATTTCCTTCTTGCACTTGTGGTAGTGATGATGTTGATGATGATGACGATGATGATGGTTATTATTTTGTTTTTAATAATGAAGACGATAAATATGATGATGTACTGTACAAATTGCTTCTGCCTCGGGGTCTCAGAGAAGTGCACTCATGCTGACTACATCATAAGCAGGGTGAGTGTACATGTGCACGTATATGAAGTCAATCTGCTTGACGAAACAATGATGACGATGGTGGTGGAGATGATGATGAAGGAAATGAAGATGATGATGATGGTGGTGTTGGAGATGATGATGGTGGTGGTAGTGGTGGAGATGATTATGATGATGGGAATGATGATGACGATGGTGGTGGAGATGATGATGGGAATGAAGATGGTGGTGGAGATGGTGATGATGATGGTGGTGGTGGAGATGATGATGATGATGGTGGTGGTGGAGATGATGATGGGAATGAAGATGGTGGTGGAGATGGTGATGATGATGGCAATGATGACGGTGGTGGTGGAAATAGAGAAACTGATCGGAGATGGTTATAATGAGGTTGGTGATGATAGTGTTTATATTGATGAAGATAATAAATCGAAGGGTGGCATACAAACTGCTTCTGTTTTGGAGTATCAGGCTGACTTCATCACTAACAGGCTGAGTGTATGAAGTCACTTTCCTTCCTTGCAATTGTGGTAGGGATGATTCTTATGTTGACGATGATGATGATGATGATGATGATGATGATATTTATGACAATAATGAAGATGATAAATATGACGATGTTTCTGTTTTTGGGACTCAGAAATGTGCACTGAAGCTGACTGCATCACAAGCAGGATGTGTGTATATGAAATTGATCTATTTGATGGATTGATTAAATAAATTTCTTTAAAAAAATTCTTTTCTTCAAGATCGAAATGGCAGAGGAGGATGCTAGTGAGCTGTTTGTCAGTGATGCTAACAGATTGAGAAGAACACAGACTGGTGTAACTCACTACTCAGCTGGAGGGGGTGTGAACATCACTGCTGCACAGGTGGCTCTGAGGACCAGAGACGTGTACTGGAACCTGCCTCCGGTATTCCTGGGCAACATGGTGAGATTTGTGTTGTATACACTTCAATTATTTGCATTTATAATCAATAATTTTGATTGAAGTGAATTGAATTATATCAAGTTGTATCACCAAATTGTATTGTGTCTATGACTGAAAGAGGTCATCGCTGATGATAATCATAACAGAGATATGCTGACAAAAAAAAAAAGGAATAAAAGAAAAGAGGAAAAGGCATAAAAGACAAGAGAATAAGAAAAGTAGGATGGGGAAAAAGTAGAAAGGAGGGAAGAAGGTGAAGAAGAAAGTAGAAGGAAAAGGGGAAGGTGAGGGAGAAGAATTAGAAGAAGAATACAAAGAATGAGGAGGAGGAGGAGGTTATTCTTTTTGTCAGGTTTCAGGTTGATGTTATGTAGCCTGACATACAATGCAGTTTAATGGTCCTTTCCATTTCCCTTATATTTGGATAGTGTTGTCTCTTTTCTACTTTAAACTCAAGCATATAACCCAGCTGCTTAAAATCCTTGTGGTGATGTTGGAAGAGTCTTACATGTCTTGGCCTAGTGGATAAGTCTCCGGACTGTGAAGAATGAAGATGTGGGGCTCGAATCCCACCGCGGCACTGTCCTTTAGCAAGACATTCATCTACATTTGCCACACTTGACCCAGGTGTAGAAAGTGGGTACGTGGTAGGATTCTTTCCTTGAATGTACTGAGCACTATGGTTGCCGGAGCTAAAGCTGGGGTAATAATAAGGTCCTTTAGAAATGCATAGAGATGTTAGATTATAATGTGGTATTGGGAATCCAAGAACAGCATATTATGATCATTATCATACCCCCCTCTTTCTCTTGACAGGTAACTGCTTACGGAGGTATGATCAAGTACAAGATAGACTACACCGAGCCCAAGAACGTTGACGGCTGGTCTGAAGCCAGACCTTATCTACCTCACATCATGCTGGTAGGAGAGGTCCACTCTCTCGTCATCCCGGTCTCAAATCTCAATGGAAAGTCTAGGCCAAAGCTGGAACTCTTTGAGGTAATGACAAATACATTTTTGATTTCCCCTGGAGTTGTAAAATACTATGTGACAGATTTCATAATGCAAAAGGTTGTGTTTCTTGATAGCTTTTTTAGGCTCCTGACCATGCACTCATTAGAGTAACATGTGAAAAATAAGTATAAAGCCAAAATTGACTAGAAAGCTTAAGGATCATGTTTTCCATGAAAATTGATTTTTCAGTGTCAATTGATGTAGTTGTTACTGTTCAGATACATTTTAACCCCAGTCCTATTCATCTCAGCCCTAGTATTTAGCAGGTTAACATCAAAGCTTGAAAACCAAATGATGTCTACCTAGCTTACACCAAATAGAATCGAATTAGATATCTTGCCCAAATCAATTCTTGACTTGTGTGTTCATCAATTTTTGTGGGAATAGAAGGAGAGAATATATAAATAAATACTAATAGGATGGAAAAAGTAATTGAAATAGTTCAACAATTTAAGCAATGTTGATGGTGATATATCAAAATTCATTTGAGAGTCTGGATAATTCTATTTTTTAACAAAGAGTGCCTTCTATTTCTCTTCTCCAGTACAATTTTCTTCACCTAGGCACCGGCGACGCCCCTACCAGGGAAGAGTTCATGATGGTCCTCCAAGATGTTCAAGCGATTCTTGTTCCTGCTGCTCAGACCTACCAGACCATATCCTCAAGGTACATAAATGTTCATGCAATACAGTTAAGATGTACTACTATGATGTGCAGAGGTGTTGTAGCCGAGTGATTTAAGCACTTGACTTGAAATGCAAAGGTTGTGGGTTCGATCCCCGACATGGCACTAATGTCTTTATGGCATTAATCTACATTTGCAACTTTATACCAAGGAGACAAATGGGGACTGACCTGGTAGGATGATGACAGCCTTTGTGTTATTAATTACCATATGCCCTCAAGGTGACCATGTGGTAAGAATACTCACCAGGGAGTGGAGATGGTGCACATTGTGCGTGAATGAATCTGATTGCCGGGGTAATAATATCTGTAAAGCGGTTAGAGATTAGAGTATTCCGTATTAAGCGCTACATAAACCAGTTTATTAGATTATTATTATTATGAATGGAAGGTTAATATACAGATGGTCTTTATGGACAGGTTTATATTCGTACAGGTTTCAATGAAAAAACACTGTTCAAGAGAAATGAATATGGTATCCAAGGAAGGTCTCACTGTAAAACAATAATAATAATATTTCTTGATTACCTAGGGTAGTCTCATCAGTATTAATTGTTCTCCCTGATATCAATGGCCATTCTGCTAAATTATGAACTGGTTTTTCTTGTTGACATGATATCAAATGACACCACTGTTCCTACAGTGCTTGGAAAAGAGGAATGTACCGTCCCCGTTAATGACCAAAAGGAGATACAGTTCTGTTTAGCTATCAGTAGTACGTTTTGCTTGTTTATATCCATACAGGATATCCAGTGTGTACATGGAAGTGGGAGCTCCTAGAGGCAACGACACCACCAGTCTTACAGTACTAGGGATAGAGGAATGTAAATGCCCTAAAGGATACAGAGGCACATCATGCGAGGTGAGTGCTTCATACCCTATCAATCCTCTTGTCCAAGAGGGTGCCGACTTCATGCATGATACAGAGCCATCTATACACAGAGTTTGGCCAACTTGGTTTCAATGGGTCACAACATGGCGTATATTCTTTTGTTTTGTGCTTGCCCAACAAAGCAGTAGTTGCCATATTGTGTCCAACTCGAACCGGGTTGGCCAAACTCTGTGTAAAGATGGCTCTGACAAAGTATATTCACTTGTGAGACCAACCTGGTTAACCTTTACTACTTATGTTAGAATGAAACTGTATTTAGTTCAAAACAATTGTCTTCTGTATTTGCAAATATATTGACCAATATTTTTGCCAATGCGACCAGTCTGGTGAATTATCATCCATATATTTTTTTTGCATTTCCCATATAAAAAATAGAAATACAAAAGAAATGTACCTATAAGTTTTTGCACAAATATTATTAAAAGATGTGTAGGCTCACAGTGCAAGTGATAACGTATTGCATTCTTAACGTGTGCATCATTAAGTATTGATTTTAAGGTTTCTGTTTCTTCTAGGATTGTGACTGAGGGAAGTGCACATCTTCCAGACTAGTCAATCTTTGTGAATTAAGTTCTTCTGATGTTTGTGACAAGATGGGCTAACCTGTATGAGGAAGCATAAATTTGTGTATATTCCTTTATTTTTGTAATGTTTTCAACTTTTTCATTATCATCCTTTTGTACATCTCTGTCACTCTTTCATTGCCTATTTCAGGAGTGTATGACGGGCTATGTGAGGGTTCAAGAGGGACCATATCTGGGTAGATGTGAGCTGTGTACCTGTCATAAACATTCAGATGTCTGCAACGATGGAAACGGCAAGTGCCAGGTAAGGTTAAGGTTTCCTGCGTATTAATACATTTTAATTTCAGGTTAAGTAACTTTTATACTCTTTCAAGTAAGAATGGAAGTGTTTAATTGTGAATAAAGATTTACATGCTAGAGAACAAAATGCAGACATGAACATGTATATTGCAACAATAATGGCATAGCAGCAGCAGCAGCAGCACAAACAATAACAATGCCAGTGGCAATGGTAATAACAACGATAACAACCAATCAATAACAGTAATAACAACCACATTGCAATTATCTACATATACACTGTACAAGTGTGTCCAAAATTGTTTGTCTTTATTATGATTAAGATCTATCATTTAAACGCTCATCAAATTGGGAAAAATTACTAGACCATCTTTAATTTACAATAAGTCCATCAACAAAATGTTCAATCTGCTTGTATCTTTTATATTTATTTTTTGTTTACAATTAGTACATGTACACGTATAAGTAATAGTTATCCATGATTGAGTGAAAAGGTATGTTGCCGTCTCTAGATATTTTCATGATTTCTCTTACTATTGATATCTACAGGATTGTCAACACAATACTACAGGTTCCAGATGCCATCTGTGTGCTCCTGGTTTCTATGGCGATGCTACCAGAGGACAGAGTGATGACTGCCAACCATGTGGATGCCCTCTCAATATCTTATCCAACAAGTAAGAAAGACTTCATGTTCATGAATTTTCTAATTGCTATCAGGGTGTCGATCAGTATTACAAACAAACAAACAAACAAACAGAAAAAAAACATATTGATAAATCCATGAATTGTTCATATGTTTTTAAAAATTGAATCTTTATTTTTTCATTGGAATAAAGTGCATTTTGATACCTCTGGGAAGAGAAAATTTATAATTTTGACCACAAAGATTGTTGTATGAAATACCTCTTGGAAGACAAATTGATAACTTTGGCCGCAAACAATATGGTATGAAAGTTAAGTCCCTTTGTATACCCTTCAAAGGTAAATTGATTTATGTTGGTCTTCTTTACACTTTCTTGATATGTATTTACCCTGTATTTATCTTCCTCTTCTGAATTAGTGGTAACAAAACTAAAATAATATTTAACAGAAATCAGTAATTGATTGTATTCCTTACCTTACAGTTTCAGCCCATTGTGTGAGACAGCAGAGGATGGTGGTTACATCTGTACAGCCTGCCCTAGAGGGTACAGTGGCAGATACTGTGAAAGGTAATATTATTTTATATTAATCAACTGTTTGTTTGTTTGTTATCATAATTGACTAGTGCTACAAGATGGAATTGATTTGTATTTACATGTCAGTTGGTTGAGATACATGTACATGTATAATTTGTAGAATGCAGAAAATGTTTATGATATGAAGTTGATAACACAAATTAAACACTTTGGTTCACTGTTTTGTGGTTATTTGAAATAATAACCACCCATGTGCTACAATTTTTATTCAGTGAAATAGTCAAATTGTGTGATATAACAATCTCTAAGAAGACAGACAAATTCTACAACATATTTATACAAATTTAAGTGAAAGTAGCTCTAGTTATTATAAACCAGGAAGAAAATAAAGTGGGCTTTATAGGCAGGTGGTCTTTGTGTACAGGTTCCTTTAGTACATGTTTCAATGAAAACCATTTTCAAGGGAAACAAAAAATGTGGTCTTTGTAGACAGATGGTCTTTCTATACAGGTGGTCGCTAAAGCAAGTTTGACTGTATTTGCAATAGTTGACATACTAAAAGCTCATTTTCTCTTGTCACCATTTCATGACAGGTGTGCTGTTGGTTATTATGGCAACCCACTTATCCCTGGTGGAAGCTGCCACCCCTGTGGATGCAATGAGTATGGCTCAAACACCACAGTGTGCAATGGCACCACTGGACAGTGTCATTGCATTGCGGGGGTGTCAGGACGCAGCTGTGACGAGTGTAGCCCAAGGCATGTCATAACAGGCGACGGATGTACCTGTAAGGAATATTTTGATCATTTGAAATATATAATCTAATTTATTGTTCTATCCAAACTTAATGAAGTAAGCATTTATGTCTTCTATCAATTAGAATTTACTTTATCATAATGTTGTCCTCGTTTGTAATATATGTGCAATACCACAATAATCAAAATTTAAATTCCCCATCTATGAAACCATTATCATCTCATCATGATTCGGAGTAGAATTCCGCTTTCTTTATTCATCTATCTCGATTTTTTCCCCCTTAAATCTTCAGGAGTCTGTTGATTATAATCTTAACCAAATCTTTAAACATCTCATCCGTCTTGACCATATCAGAATGTTGATTAAACCTTTTATGCGATACAGTTCAGTAAATATGATCTGGTAAAAAAAATAAAAAATTATTACTGATGATTGAAAAGCATGTTTCTCTAAGCCAGAGATTTTGAAGGAATACTGTGTGTGGTTAATTTTTGCCAAATTTTCTTGCCACAAAAATGAATTAAACAAAATATTGGCAGCTTTTTGTATTTATCAAAACATTTTTTGTTTGATAGTAGCCATTTCTTGTAATTTTCCCTCCTAACATAGCTTGTGATGACGGCTGTACTGGACCTCTACTTGATGCTCTGGATAAGATGAGGGATGATGTTAAGAATCTTAACACCTCACGCTTCATCCCTCCTCCTTGGCCCATCCTAATGGGCCTTACCGATGACAGAAACCAACTCCAGGTTAGTGATACCCATGGCGTAGTTATGGTGGTAGTGATGGCGGTGGTGGTGATAGTGGTGGTGGTGGTGGTGGTGGCGGCGGCGGCGGCGGTGGTGGTGGTGGTGGTGGTGGTGGTGGTGGTGGTGGTGGCGGCGGTGGCGGCGGCGGCGGTGGGGGTGGTTGCTATAGTGGTGGTGATGGTGTTGATGATGATGATGGTGGTGATTTCGATGATGATCATGATAGCAAAGATGACAGTGATGATGATGTGATGAAGGTTGTGATGATGAAAGTAATGATTCTACAACTTTTTTTACTTCTGCATCTCTCAATCCAGCATCCAAATTTTAATAAATCATTCTTTGAGGTATCCATACCAACCCATTAAAGAGAATACTGTCTATTATCCATCTATCATTCATTCGTTCATTTTTGTACTTTTTCTTTCTTGTGTAAATGTACAGGATTCCTTTGTCATGATGTAATGTGTTCCCTAATATTTTGAAGCGCCTTGAGCATTTAATAAGAATGGATAATGGCGCTATATAAATCTCATTTATTATTATTATTATCATTCAGGATCAGGTAGATTCATATAACCGAGCTGTGATTGCCGCCAATGAATTGATTGCATCCCTCCCAAACGGCACCAATGATCTGAGCGCACAAACAAGAAGGCTCATGAGGAAGGTAAGTACCCTGTAGATTGGGCTTCAACCAACCTTAAACTTTAGTAGGGCAAACTTTTGTCAAATCTTTAGGAAGTTGGTTATCTGGATTGAATGGGTAAAAACCTATCAGAAACTTGCTTTGTAACAAATTGAATCCATCTTATAAGTTTAATCCTAATTATACAAAAAAAATCTTAATTTTATGTCCCACAAACTGTGACAAAATCTTATGGGGAGTTAAAGGTCATTTTCACATGCAGCCACTGGTTCATGGAATAACTTGCCAGAATACCTTGGAAATATTGAAACGAAAAGTTCAGAAGTAATTTGAAAACATATCTATTTAGCACTTTGTAAGATCTCACAATTATGAACTTAATGCACTATTCCACTCCTTCTGTATTCTGTTCTGTAAAGTGCGTAGAGATATGCAAGTACGCCTATGTGCTATATGCGCTATACAAGAACGTTTAGTTATCATTATTGTTATTATTATTTTGTAATCTTGTAATTTCAATAAAATGTATCTTTATCTATCAGCTTGATAACGATGCCGGAGGGATTGAGCTGGTTGCTATGAATGCATCAGACGTCACTCTCAGGGCAAGACAGCTAAATGAGCAAGTCAACGCAACCTACAAGCTCATCAATGGTATGAACACAATCAATGATTTCCTTTTTTCCCTTTCTGGTAAAAGATTGATAATAATTTAAATAATGTACATAGTTTGTTTGATACATGTGTACTGGAGACAGAATTTTACATAAAGCCTTGCCTTCCTGTCTTGTCTCCAAATACTTTCATGAATGAACATGTTTAGAATTTTTTTCCTTGTTCTTCTTGTCTTCTCCGCTTATGTTATTCTCATGTTATATATTGATATTATTTTGTAACTTTTGTATGTTTCTTTACCTGTACATACATGTATTTCTAATGAAAGTATTGAATAAAGTTATCTTGAACAATTACAGATTTATGAGCCAAATATCGTCATTTTGTGTTGCAACTTCTCTCTGATTCTCCTATTAGAAACTGTGGCTCTGTTCAAGGACCAGTTCTTGAACCAAGGTCTTGTACCTGCCAGGGAGAATGCACAGCTTATCAACAGAGCCACAGGAATTCTTGAAGAACTACGGGACAGGACCTTCGTAGAGATGCAGGTGGCTGCATTAGAAGAAAGAAGGTAATACATGTAGTCAACTGTTAAATTTTATACTCCTGGGCCCCCATATTACAAAGAGTTGATATCAATCGCAACTTATTTGCCATTGATATCTATCACAACTATGTACATAAGAGATAGGGAACTGGAAACGTGATTAATTAGAGGACTTGTGATTGATTTGGATCAATCACAACTCGTTACAAAATGGGGCCCAGGACAACTACCATTTAGGACATATAAGTGGATAGCTACTCTCACAGGACAATTACGTACTCCCTTACGCAACCTGTATGCAACTTAGATCCTGTGATTTTTTATCCACTAGGGCAACTGCTGCCTTATTAATGCAATTATCAGGTTGTAAATATGCAGGATATTTTGCTCATGGCAGTTGTCCAGGAGTAGATGTCTAGGGGATAGTTGGCCTGGCAGTAGTTGTCTTCGGGGGGAAGGGATGGGATGGGGGTTGATGGGGTAGATCAAAGTTGAGTGGATGCATGCATGAATTAATGACAGAATAAATGAAGAATGAGTGAATTACAATAATTTTCTTTCTTTATAGACTATCCATTCATATCCTACGGTAAGTCAGACGATGACTATATATGCTGAGATGCTCTGAGACTAGGGTAGCGTTTAAAAAACAAACATCATAAGTACAAGTTCGATGACATCCTATTGAGATGCATGCATTGAGAAATAACAAGCATATAATGAGATGCCGGTGAATTTATACTTTAGGCGGATTTGTGAAACGGTGCCCTGTATACTTTAATGAGCCAAATAATGGAGAGCTCAGATTTCTTCAACATGGGTAGACTAAAGTGAATGTAAGAAATAATTATTAAATGAATGTATCAAGACTTATGTTGTATATTTTTTATTCTCCTTAGATTGGCCAACCTAACTCTTGACAAGACCAGCAATGGCTATGCTGAAATGCTCCGAGATCTGTATGCTAAGATCGGCCAGGCTATGGAGGACTTGAATGATTTAGTTCTCAAGCTTGATGAACTTCTCATCAGATGCAGAATGGCTGATAGAATCTCCAAAGATGCGTTTGATGCCATCAATAGTGCAAATGATTCTTTGAATGCCTTTCAGGTATGTATCGCCAGCATGGTGACAAGCCTAACACTAAACCCAACCCCATCCCAAAGGCTCAACTCTTACCATTGGTAAGGATGAGGGTGAGGGATAGGTTGAAGGGGAGGGTGAAGTTGAGGTTGAGGGTGAGGTTCCGAATAAGATTAAGAATGAGGATGAGGGTGAGGGGTAGGGAGGGTGGGTGTGGATGAGGGGTAGGGAGTGTGGGTGTGGGGAAGGGAATGTGGGTGTGGGTGAGGGAATGTGGGTGTGCGTGAGGATGAGGGGTAGGTAGTGTGGGTGTGGATGAGGGGTAGGGAGTGTGGGTGTGGATGAGGGGTAGGGAGTGTGCGTGAGGATGAGGGGTAGGTAGTGTGGGTGTGGATGAGGGGTAGGGAGTGTGGGTGTGGATGAGGGGTAGGGAGTGTGGGTGTGGGTGAGGGGTAGGGAGTGTGGGTGTGGGTGAGGGGTAGGGAGTGTGGGTGTGGATGAGGGGTAGGGAGTGTGGGTGAGGGTGAGGGGTAGGGAGTGTGGGTGTGGATGAGGGGTAGGGAGTGTGGGTGAGGGTGAGGGGTAGGGAGTGTGGGTGTGGGTGAGGGGTAGGGAGTGAGGGTGTGCGTGAGGATGAGGGGTAGGTAGTGTGGGTGTGGATGAGGGGTAGGGAGTGTGGGTGAGGGTGAGGGGAAGGGAATGTGGGCGAGGGGTAGGCAGTGCGGTGTGGGTGAGAGGTAGGGAGTGTGGGTGTGGGTGAGGGGTAGGGAGTGAGGGGAAGGGGGTGTGGGTGAGGGTTGGGAATGTGGGTGTGGGTGAGGGGTGGGGAGTATGGGTGAGGGTGAGGGGTAAGGAGTGTGGGTGAGGATGAGGGGTAGGGAGTGTGGGTGGGGATGAGGGGTAGGGAGTGTGGGTGGGGATGAGGGGTAGGGAGTGTGGGTGAGGATGAGGGGTAGGGAGTGTGGGTGAGGATGAGGGGTAGGGAGTGTGGGTGAGGATGAGGGTTAGGGAGTGTGGGTAGGGGTAGGGAGTGTGGGTGAGGATGAGGGGTAAGGAGTGTGGGTGAGGATGAGGGGTAAGGAGTGTGGGTGAGGATAAGGGTTAAGGAGTGTGGGTAGGGGTAGGGAGTGTCGGTGAGGATGAGGGGTAAGGAGTGTGGGTGAGGATGAGGGGTAAGGAGTGTGGGTGAGGATGAGGGGTAAGGAGTGTGGGTGAGGGGTAGGGGTAGAGAGTGTGGGTGAGGATGAGGGGTAGGGAGTGTGGGTGAGGATGAGGGGTAGGGAGTGTGGGTGAGGATGAGGGTGAACTTGAGGGTGGGATGAAGGTTAGTTGGAGGAGAAGAGAGTTAGGATGAGGGTGAGGGCCAAAGTGAGAGTGCAGGAGAGGGTTAGAGTAGGGGGCGAGAATGAAGGTTTAAAATGAAGATAAGAGCTGGAGTGAGTGTTAGGGTTATTGGTAATGGTGCACATATACATGTATCTCATTGTTCATACAGCCTTTCAAAAATCATAATTTACAATATTCCTCCTCTTTCTGTACTCAAATTAGAACATGACTGGTATAATCCAAGAGAAGAAGCAACAGAGTGAAAGTGATGTGCAGGATGCAGAACGTCTCTTGCAGGCTGCTCAGGATCTACTGAGGATGGCTAATAACACTTATCAGGTAATATAGAATTTTTGTCTTATCTATATAATATACATGTAGAGGTGTTTTGGTCTTGTGGATAAAGGTTCCTGACTGTGAACCACAAGGTACAGGGTTCATTTCCCACCTCGGCACAAATTTCTTTTGGCAAGACATTAATCTACATTTGCTGCACTCGAACCCGGTGTTTATGGAGTAAGTGGGTACCTTGCAGGATTCATTCCTTGAATGCCCTAAGTGTTATGGTTGCAGGAGTTAAAGCTAGAGTAATAATGTCCAAACTTCCTTTGGAAGTGCATAGAGATGTTATATCGTAATGTGATATGTACTATACAAAAGCAGCATATTAATATTATTACATGTATTTCAAATTTCAGACGTCTGAAGCTGAGCATGGGAACTTGAGTTTGGTTCTGCCTGATCTGGTTCTGAGATCTGATCAGAGTGACATTGATCTGATGGTGCTGGGTGAGGATGCTGACATGGCTATGGAACATGCTATAGAACTCTACAACAGATCAGTGCTCCTGGAAAAGTAAGATATTGGGGACTTCCAAGTAGACCTGACAGATTGAGATTGATGATAAACAAGGCCAATGGTCAACAAACCTGACAATGTTGGTTACATTAACCCACAGAAAAGTAGTTAGGGTACTCACAAGATTGTCAATGCCAAATCTTGTGGGCTGTTTAGAATCATGAACTTTTTGTCTCGTAGGCCACCGCAATTGTGGGTTATAGCTGCAAGGTTTTTGTATGCATGTCTATTTCTTCAACACTTGGAATACTGAGCCTGAGATGACTTGGGCTGGGGTCTATTGAAAGTGTGTGTTGTACAGCAGTCACATTGGACTTAACTGTTTATTTTCTTTGGTACTCCAAACAAATTCGTAACAATAACGAGTATCACAATTTACTTTACCAATTTACAAATACTTTTTTTCATGGAGATCTAACGCAATTGAAACATGCCTGTAAACTTGACAGAATTTTTTTCATGGAAATGAAAATGAATATATTTAGTTTTTTCACAAGTTTTTACAAGATTTTGCCTTTTCAGACACATTTTCCATTGCTCTCTTTTACAGCCTTCTGCTTCCCACCCAGCAGCATGCGCAAGGTTCTCTTGAAGCAGAAAGGGCGTACTCTGACATTGTGACAGCTATCAACGAGGCCCATAATGCATCACTGAAAGCCAAGAGGACAGCGGATGAGGCACACAAAAAGGTACATGTATGTTATTGTAATATGCATTAATGAATATCTTGAAAACAGTTTGGTACATATGTATGCATACCACTTGTGAATGCAGATTTGCACATGCAAGTGTTCACATTTTACTGCACATTATAGGAACGTTTCTTGCAATAATCATTGTTTCTTTTTGTTTATCTAATGTACCTTTTTTCTTCTTTGATAAACATAGATGTTTTATATGATAGAGAACTTGTTCTTTGAAACAAAAATAATCATGTTGGGTTCTCCTTTTAGTGTCAGATAAAGGTTGACCACTATTCACTTTTTCTCTCGAAATCCAGGCTTACGCCAACGACTCTCGATCTCTAAGCCAGCAAGCCAAGGATCTCAAGGACAAAGGCTTCAACCAACTCCAACAGACATTGTCCCTTGAAGCTGACCTCCAGACTATGACCTCTGAACTTGCTGGCCTCCGAGGTCAGGTGGAGGAGGTCAACGCTATTCAAGATGAGGCCAGTCAAGGATTGGACGACATAAAACAAGCTCTGCCACCATTAGAACAAGGTATACTTGTATAATTTAAAAGGAAGTTGATTATTTCAAGACTTAATGTGTGTGCATGCTTGTTTCATTGGGGTTTCACAGAGGGGTATTAAACAGATATGGGGCCAGTCACCACGAAATGAGTCCAGTGTCGCATTAGGCTCAATCGTAGTAATAGCGATGTATAGTGTGTATGTACTGAAAATTGACCCACCTACCACATTTAAGATTTTTCCAAAAATCGACTTATTATTTCTTTGTTTGTTGAAAGTTTCATTGAAATCGAAGATGGGAAGTGTGTTGTTGCTATGTTGTTGTTGACCAGACTATAATATGTTACGCATCATTAACTTTACACCTAATTATCTCAAAACTGGGTAATCCCATTGTTATAAAGTCCAATTAGGTTTTTGTTCATATTTCTGGATATAATTTATCAATTTTAATGTGTGACCCCTTAATTTAAAGCTTACTTAATGTAGATTCATATAATACTTAAAAACAGGAATAAAATTTTTGACCAACTGGACTCATTTCGTGGTGACAGGCCCCATATGATTATTTTTGTCTGGGGACAGACCCTTAGCGTCGCCAAATGTGACTCAGTTTCATTTCATTTTTTATTTCATTCGTCGTATAAAAAACATACATGATTATAACATTGATTATAACATTGATATTTACAGATAGGTAAAGAACATACAAATAACATAACGAAAGATAAACATAAAATACAAATATATATACGAATGAGGAACCAGCAAGAAAGAACAATTAAGTCTTGTGTGGGGCTGGTCCCTAGTGACAATTTTAACCTACATGTATAACACTTAACACCGTACACCTAACAACTAACACCTAACATCTAACACCTGATTGCATATATAAAAAACTAATAAAATAAAATGCTATTCACAAAAACGTAATTGTTTGTAGGACAAGACGGAGATCTGACCAAATGAATGTACTGCTAGACCAACTCACATCTCCCTGACAGTAATTATGTCAAGTCAATCCAATATGTTGTGTAGCAAGATAACTGACAAAAATAAAACAAAGCAAAACATGGAGTGAAATATCAACAGAAGTAATAAAAAACAAGTTTGGCTTTATCTTAGGTTTTTACTTGTCCTTTAATCTATTATCACTGTTGCGATACTTGTTAAAATAGAACACAAAAAATCGAAAATATTGTGATATGCAGTGTTAGCACAAGGTATTTTTGGTTGTTTCTGGAACGTTTTCTGACTTGCTTTTTGTATGTTGTTGTCAGTTTACTAAATTCTTGTTGTTTCATCGCATCTGACAGACATAGCGAGCGACGCCCAGAGATCCATCAACAGCTCCATGAGGGCGACAAACATGGCGACCAAGGCTGCGGACAGGTCAGCAAGGGTCACGGAACGAGCAGCAGGACTCAAGGAGAAACTTGATGGGATTGGTGGGAAGTACCAGGCGTACATCAATGTTACTGATGACATAGCTAATTCAGGTTGGTTAAATATTTATTCTTATTCAATGGTCAGAAGTACCGGTACACTGCCTTTCATTTATGATGTCCCTCCTTCATAATGTACACACAAAAGGTGCATGACATATATAAGTTGTGAGAGAGAGTGCTGTACAAGTTGAATAATACTGAGTTCAAAGTAAGCAACTAGTGTTACACAGATTAGAAAATTGTGTTTTCAAACGCTTCTTAAAGACCCTGGTAGAAGTGAAAAATGAAATGAATGAATTATATATCGACGGAAAACTTAACAGCCTTTGATTTCAATAATACTAATTATATGCCATTTTAGTGTCTGTCAGAAAAGTAACAGCTGTCTGGAAACTTGAAATCTTTGGGGAATTTCTCTGTCTCATCCCAAATTTGTATTCTACGTTCATTCTGCTTCCCATTGATATAAAGTTGAATTTTCGATCGGATAGGGGTCTTTAAATGTTGTTCTCAGAGGCCACTCACTGCTACAGTGTACAGTTGTTCATACGCACTGTACATGGGACAAAATTTGACTGTGGCACTCCAGTGCCTGTTCTATTTGTTGATCAAGACTTGCAAAGAGTTGATAATGCACTGTACAACTTCATATGACTATTGGCATAATTATTAACACGTTGTCCTTCACAGTTGAGGCATCCGCTGGCATGGTGGATGAGATGGGTATGAAGATGGGAACGTTGCGCAATCAAGCCCTTCACATAGAAACACAGAGGGCACCTATGGAGCTGAACCTGAGACAGCTGAGAGACAAGATTAGACATGCAAGGACTGAGGCATCTAGGGTAAGAGATGATGGATGGAGGAGGGAGGGGGGAAGAGGTAGAGAGTTAGAGATAGGGAGGGAGGAAAAAAGAGGTAGAGAGAGAGAGAGAGAGAGGGCACCGATGGAGCTGAACCTCAGACAGCTGAGAGACAAGATTAGACATGCAAGGACTGAGGAATCTAGGGTAAGAGATGATGGTGATGGATGAAGGGAGAGAAAGAGAGAAGAAGTAGAGAGAGAGAGAGAGAGAGAGAGAGAGTTAGAGAGAGGGAGGGTAAAAAAGGTAGAGAGATGTAGAGAGAGGGATCGGAAAAGAAAGAGAGAGGGAGGAAGGGAGGAATGGATGGAGGCAGGGAAAGATGGAGGGAGATAGATAGAGCAAGAGACAGACAGAGAGAGAAAGAGACAAACAGATAGACAGACATACATATATAATAGACAGAGAAAGAGAGAGAGAGAGAGAGAGAGAGAGAGATAGAGAGGGAAGAAGGAGGGGAGGGGGCAGAGAGATTTTTAAGTTTTCTAAAGTGAGGGTGATGATTACAAATGGGATGAGAAGAACACATGACATTGTTGGTAAACGTTTATGTACATGTCAACATAAACTATATATAAATGATGGCGACAGATTGGAGATGTAGTTCATGATGGAATAAAGAATTATTATTACAATGGAACTGATAATGAAAGATACTTTTTGATGATAAGGCAAAATAATAAGGAAGAAAATGGTGATTGTATCTTTCTATAATCCTCAGATCAACGTAGCCCTGCTTTGTAGAGGTGACTGTGCAAGGAGTTACAGACCTCGAGCATCCAGCACGGCCTTCAATGCTCTGGTGCTCAACATCAACATCTCAGGACCAAACAACATGATCTTCTACGTCGGCAACAACATTACAGTGAGTACAATTTTTCTCTTGGCAAGATTGATGCAAAAGGAAAATACTGACAGTTTTCTTCAGACAATGTTAAGCCTCAAGTGTTTATGTTAATAATAATAATAATATTGTAAAGTTATAGAGCGCACACACCGTCCAGGGACATTCATGGCACTAGCTCAGCAACAGCATAATGTAATAATGACAGTAATGGATATGAAGATGTTCGTGATAATGGATTGTGATGATGATGATGGTGGTAAGATATCTTTGTAATGAAAATGTTTTGATAAAGATACAATTTTTCCCATATACTGTATTTTAAAGATGCCAAAATATGATTTAGTTGCCAACATGTACATTGCTCAATTTAGTTTAAAAAAAAGAAAATCAGATGACATGTTTTGAATGTTAATATTTTTCTTTATGTCTCGCTTTTTATTTTGGTTTAGAATGTCCAATTTTAAAGGACATTTAGTTCAAGACTCACAAGCCTCTCAGTCTCTTGCCAGAGAAATTGACTGAATAGAGGATTCGGTTTAGTTTTATTCCAAGCCAGAAGAGCTACATATATACAGGGTGTGAATGTATGTAGATAGTTCACCTTTAACCCATTGGCTGCATGAACCAGATGGTCTCTGCGTTAAGCCTATGAAAATAGAAAAATTCAGTAGTCAACCAGTTAACATATTCATGATAATAAGGAATAAGGATTATTTCAATGGCATCATTTTTTTTCTTACAACTTCCAGGGTGACTATCTAGCAGTGGAGACCATTGAGGGTCAGGTCAGGCTAAGCTGGGATCTAGGATCAGGGAGGGGCGAGGTTGTGCACCCCTCCAACCTGTCAGCTAATCAAGACTGGTATAGAATCAATATAGAAAGGTAAGTCACGCCTGCAAACTGAGTTCAACATTTTCTTCATGCTCTATTTAACATTCTATTTTTGTTTCTCTCTTTGTCTTTATTTTGATTTCTCTACTTACACTGTCATGTCCTCAACTGAATTTTCTCCATCATTCACTTTTTTCTCTCTTATTCTCTCCATCATTCTCTTCTCTCTCTTTCTCCCATTTTCTCTATCACTCACTCTCTATGCCATGCTTCCCTGGAATCTCATTTTATTTCTCTCTTTCATGTTATCTCTGCCCTCTCCCATCTCTCTTCCCTATATCCTTGCTCTCCCCATCTCTTCCTCACTTAGCTTGATAATATGCAGCGACGTTTTGACCTGAACAATGACAATATTGAACCTTTTTGAGATTTTTTTGCAGAAAATCTGTTCTGTCAAAGACATTTTTAAATATGGAGATTTTCCATAAAATTCCCAAGTCTTTTTCTCAATCACAATATGTCGTGTTCGTTTCCAAGTCATCTGGCCTGCTACCAAAGATCTCAAAACTTCTCTTTTAAAGGCTATCTGCACTAGTTTGGCCAGGAGGGATTAGACCTCCCTGCATGGTCATGGACCGGTGGTTGTCTCATCAAATCAGCTCTCAATTAACATAAGAAAAATGGGACCATGGGGGACCAACAGTCACCGATTAGGCATTGACTGCTATATAAAGGGCGCAAGTAGCTATAAGTAGTGCAGTGGGGCTTTATAACATTCAGTTTGAAGATGTGTTTGAATGTATACAGTAGGCTTACGGTTGCACCATGTAAGAGAGGGGGAGGATTGTGTTTGAATGTGTAAATAAATTCATTAATTACTAATGACCTTTTGTCTCTTTTAATGAATCCCTCAGATTTGCCAACACTGCCTCTCTCAAAGTGGAAGATTCCTCCCAGGCTAAGACCTCTAATGGGAGCACAGTGACAGGTGTCTCTCCAGAGGGTAGGAATGTTCTGGATGTGAGGGAGGACAGCAATCTATTCATCGCAGGGATCCCACCCAACTTTGATGTATGTACATTGACAGCGTCTAAGGATTATTTAATATTCCCTTCTCTATTAGGGGCGGCCATTCTTCTGGGTACTTTGTCTATTTTGCTCTGACCTTTGTTTGTTTTAATGCATATATCTTTTTGTTTTTGTGGTTGTTAATATTGGCCCTAATGGCTGTCCATACTCTATCCTCCAAGTTTGCTTGAATTTCTCACTTATTATTTCAAAATCACTCAAGTCTTCATCAAATCATTCACATCTACATGTATGTTGTGTAATAAAAAGTATGAGCATATATGAACGTCCGTTTGATATATATTTAGCAATTTTATCAAGAATTTCAACAACTTTTCTTTTGGTGGTCTGTTTTGGACAAATATAGCAGGCATACACTGAGTGCTTGCTCTAAATGAGGAGTAATTGAAAGTGTCAAACACACATAGCGATGAAACATTCATAAAACTAGTTGTACATGTATGGATTAGAAAGATTAATATATTACACAATGGTGACACAATCATTGTGTTCACAAAACTATTATCTAATTTGTGTAAGTCTGTGCAATAAGTAAACATGAAAGTATTCTTTAACCCATTGGGTTTTACTTGATTTTGTATTAACTTCAGCACAATTTCTGTAGATCGTAGTGGTTTATATTTCCTTTCATGTGTTTACTCCATAGATTCCTGAGCTTTCTACCAAGTCTTTCAATGGCTCCATAGGAGAGGTGATCTTTGATGATGTGGCCATTGGACTCTGGAACTTCAAAACTTCGCAAGGACCTGGGGAGGGCAGCTTCAGAAGGTACATGCCAGAGCCATCTATACACAGAGCTTGGCCAACTTGGTTTCACTGGGTCACAACTGTGTCCAACTCAAACCGGATTGGCCAAACTCTGTGTATAGATGGCTCTGGTACATGCATGTATAGATTATTAACATTTTATTTCGCAAATGAACATAAGAATAACATAATACACACATTATTTGACGGGAGCTGAAAAAAAGTGAATCTGATTACTGTTGCTCTCAGGCACTAGGTTCCAATAGAGGACTTCAATAGACCATTTTTGTAATGTTATCAAATTGAATTTTTTTTTTTTGTATGGCCACCCAATTCCAATTTGTTATCTGATGTATCGCTTTATTGTTTTATCATTTTACCTTATTTTGTACTCTTGATCAATTTATACTGTTCTTCTGTCATGAATGTATTCTGTTCTGTATATTTTATTGGAATTGAATAAACTAAATGGGATTGAATTGAATATACAAATCTTTATTAGTTGCCTTGTTACAAATAATTTCATTCACCTATTAATAATTATTGTACTTTAATAGTCAAAATGCGAATTGCATACATTCCTACATTTTTGCTGTGAATGTTGTTTTGGTACCATTTAAAACAACATTTTTACTGGGCCTTTATTATTTTAGTTGTACATTGAGCAAAACAAACTTGCAAAATGAGAAAAAAGAAAGAAAAAAAAATTATTAGGGAATTAATATTCTCTTGATTTACCTTTGTTTTTCAGCCCAATTATGAGTACAAGTACTGCAGAACCAGGGGCCTACTTTGATGGTACAGGATATGCGAAGCTCAGGCAGCCACCACTCTGGGACGAGTACATAAATTCACTCAACTTTGACATCAAGACGTTGTCAGAGAATGGGCTGCTGTTTTACAGTGCTTCTGAGGATCAGGTGAGGGGGAATGGGGGAGAACAGAGAGATAAGAACAAGAGATGAGAACAAGAGATGGGGGAGCAAAGATAAGGAGGAAGGATGGGGGAGAGCAGAGAGACAGGGAGGAAAGATGGGAGAAGAGCGTGGAGGGAGTGGAGAGGAAGATAATAAGGGAGGAGGAGGGAATACATGAGTATATCAAAGCACTGATCTATGACTCGAAAGATATTGTCAGAGAATGTTCAGCTCTTTAAAGTGCGTTAGGAGATCAGTTACAAAAGGATAGTATATAGTTACTCAGGTGAAAGGAAACCGTAGAAGGGGGAAGGGAGGGAGTACAAGACTCCATCAGCTCACATATGTAACTTAGATGTCACGACACCATCAGAAAATGGGCTGCTCTTTTTCAGTACATTTACTTAAGAAATCAAGTAGGAGGGGTTTAAAAAACAAGATGAGGATGGGGTGAAGGTAGGGAGATGTGGCGTCAAGATTTGACGTCAAGATGCTCAGAAATTGGGCTTCTCTTTGTAGTGCTTCTGAAAATCAGGGGTTAGAGAATGAAAGAAACTATGGTTTTGGGGAGAAAGAGAGTGGCATTACACCATCTCACTTCTCTACGACGTCAAGACACTCAGATAATGAGCTGCTCTTTTGTAGTGCTTCAAAAGATGACGTTACAGGATATCACATGTCCTAAGTTAAACTATTAATCGAGGGAGAAGATCAAATTTTACAACGGAACAGGCAAGCTTGAGCTTTGTTTTAAAAATAATGATGCAAATCTGTTGATACCTGAAAAAGTGAGGAAGAGGTGGAATGATTTTACATTCATTAGCATTATATTCGTTTCCATATCACTCTCATTTTACTCAGCAGTTGGATGAATCATATGAACATAGAGTGTAGTGGAGATGAAAGAGAATAGAGAGAAGAGAAGGAAGATTGTTTAAAATACAACTTCATTCAGTTCTGACATGTGTAAACGCTTGGGCAAAGTTTCAAGGACCAAAAGTAAAATGCATTCTATTTTATATCTCAGTCACACCTCTGAATCAACTCCAGGTGACATTTTAAATTGATAACAGGTTTTATGAAACAGGGTCCTAGGCCATGAAATAATACTTAAAAATATATGTTCAAAGTTGTCCATCCTCTCCCTTTCCAGAGTTCCTTCTTATCGATAGAGATGGAGGCCGGACGACTTGCGATCAAGCATGATCTGGGAGAAGGGGTCGGTATCCTCGTCTCTCAAACCAAGATCAATACTGGAGAATGGCATGCAGTCAGCATTAACAGGGTCAGGCAAATGAGTAAGTGGATGTGTAATAGAAGTAGTAATGTAGCAGATAGTAAAACATGACCAACATTAGTGTTACGTGTAGTATGTTAACACTTCCAAGTCATTGACTACATGCTCATGTAGATGAGAAGTCATAATCATTGAAAGGAATATACATTTGTATAATGATTAATCTGTACTCTTAAAAATAACATTGTATGTGTAGTTTGGCATCTTTATAATGGTTATATTCCAATGACCACAACCCCCCTCCATTTAACAATGTTTGCCATGTGATATAATTATTTTGGGGATAAACCCGCACAAGCAACTTTGCTTTTATTTTTCCTTCTCTGCATACTAGTTTATCTTCTTTAGTCATCATTTTCTCCTTATTCATTTACTTGTTTGTCTTTTTATGAAATTATTCCTTTGTATTTTATGATGTATTTTAATTTGTATTTGCATCGTCATGTGTGATATCCATCAACCTGTATTAGGGTTGCAACTGATCAATACCTCACTAATTTTCCTTTTTCCATAGACAACCTCTTCATCAATGGGGTCAGCGAGGGCATGGCCAAGTCACCAGGGTCGGAGGTCAATCTTCAGGTCACTGGGGTCGACTTTGTCCATGTTGGAGGTGTTCCATCAGAGTTTACAATATTGTAAGTCGATCTTTTCTTTTTTTCTTCATTTTCTGATGTTTATTATAATTTTTTTAATAATTGGAGGCAAGTGAATGTAAGCTGCAATTTATGATGCTTTTAGACAAAGAAGAAATGTTCTACATGTCCAATAATATAGGTTTTAAAGTAACATAAAACAAAATAAAAAAGAAGAAGAAAAAGAACCAAACAAACACCAGTGCATACCAGTGGGTGGGGGATTTCATAGCCAAGATGTCAAGAAGATTGAACTTCTGAGCTACTTCGCTCCAAAGAAAGTTTGCTATTTGTTGTGATTTAGAGTACAATTAAGTGCTTATGTTACAGACATACCGAGTATTAAGCTTAAGATAATTATCTCAGGCTAGGGACGATCAAGAATGTACAGTATGTTATATCCGAGTCTGATTGTATGCAATTTGTTAATAGTTTATCAGTATCCTAAACTTGTTTCCTTTTCTTTATTCAGCCGCAACGTGACCAGTCAGAAGTTCCGAGGATGCCTTCGCAAATTCTTCCTCTTCCGCTCAGGTTATCCCCTGGTCAATCCCGGCAGCTCGTTTGGGGTCACACATGGTTGTATTGAACAGGTTGGTAAACAAATCAATGCAGCTCCTATCTAGGACAGTGTTTTTGTTAGAGGCAAGGTGGTTTAGAATATCACAAAGTCACTAAAAGCTGATACAAGAGCATCATTCTTACATTTCCTGTTGATTTATCAGGTGGGCTGTATCTAATACAGACCACCTTATATTTTTGTTAAAATTGCCTTTATTTATTATTATTATTATTTATTTATTTTTCTTATTTTGACCCACTTTTTTGTTAGCAAGATAACTTTGTAATGGTTCAATCAAATGCTTTGATATTTGGCACACATATGTATAGGCATATGGACAAAACACGGTAAGGTTTTCAACCTTGACCTTGACTGATGACGTCATCTAGGCGCCATTTTGTGAAATTTTCTGAAAATCAACTCTTAATCATATCTTCATAACCAAAAGTTATTTCTCATTCATATTTATCATGATCAAGGTCAATATCAGTCCGGTTAATTTCAGGTCAAAAAACGCGCGCATGCGCGTACGTCCGCGCGTCAGTGCGCGCGCAAAAATTTTAAATGCTCAAAATCATCTCAAATTTTTTTTGCATACGTTTCAGGTCATTTTAAGCATTTTATAAAAAATCGCGCACACGCGCATGCGCGCGTTTTCGCGCGTAACACCATTACACAACATAGAGTCGCCATTTTTTTTCTTTCATGATATTTCTCATATTTTTCGAGGAATATGATACTCTGTTTATCTCTTCATGACCATTAATAACAAGATGAGCGTCGATTCAAGATAAATGTCCGTGCGCGCGAGCTCTTTTATTACATAGCATATATAGGCAAAAACATGCCTATACAAAATCCATTATAGCTCTTTGAAATGAACCGTGACCTTCAAATTTTTTTCATATTTAGATAGAGTATGAGTTGGAAATATGATTCCATGTCTCATTTGGCCATTAAGTGTATCGTGACATCATCATAATGGCCTTGGAACTCAAAATACGAATTTGCATATAATGACGTCAGCATATTTATGTAACATTGATTGTATCTCTGTAAATATTGATCGATTTTCTTCCAAATTTCGATATGATGTAGCTAAGACAATTCTCTACAAGCGCAGTAATAATCATTTTTCATTTTGATGACGTCATCATAGTGAAAATTTTGATTAAAGGCCTCATGTCAAAAACTTCATAATTTGCGTGTTATGCCTATAGAAGGTGAATTTAGTTCACGTTATGAATCTACATGATATTGTCTTTTAAAAATTTGTAAGCAGTATGTCGCTTATTTTTGCTCTATTTTGTCTCAAATGTTAGTTGACCAGCCCACCTATACTTGTTCCAAACAAGTATTATATGTCTAGTTTGTATTGGATCTTGAGGAGGAAGTATGCAAAATCCCGGGATTAAGAATTTTAAACCAGAGATCTTTCCTGTTTGTTACCCCCATAAACAAATAAAATAGAGACAGAACATTTCTTACCTGCCTTTCCACATTGCTGTACAAAAATTATTTGAGTTATTAAATAATTAAAGCCCCATCTTTCAAAATATATTTATGTGTATTAGATGTCCGTACTATTCAAATTGTTCCAAAGTAAAAAAAAATGAAAAAAAAACAAAAAACAAAACATACTAACACGGCATGCTATTTACCAAGTTATTGTTTGAATGCATGTGAAAATGTCACATAAGTAAAAATATCAAGTTCATTATAATTACATTTTATTTCTCTATTTTCAGACTCAGCGCCGTGTAGGCATGTCTGGTTATGGCTATGTGGCGTTTCCACCCATCCCTCTATCAAGGGAGACTGATATTACCGTGACCTTCACGACCTTGATGCCAAATGCTACCATTCTAGCAGCGGGGGAGGCCCAGGGAAGGAGACGGAGGGACGTGGATCCAGATGCAACTGATGTGAGAAATTGAAAATCTTGTATTTTAAAGTTGCTCATGCGTGGGTATATAGAGGGCAGCATACAGAAGTATGCACAGGAGCATTATACCTGTTGGCTCAGTGTTATGTAGTGATCGCCAAGTTGCCTACTTCACGAAAAACTCATGAACATCTTTAACACTGGTTGGTTCTAAGAAGGACTTTATAACGTGAATACAACACGTTGTTGTGTGAAGTGGTTTTTTGCAGGAAACATGAACATGTAGTCTGCTAAAATCTCATCCCAAGTTTCCTGAATCACATAATTTAGTCTTACTTGCAATACAATCAACTCTTCTTTCCAATTTATTTATACAGATCTTCTATGCTATTGGGCTGCTGAATGGACGTATCATCGTCCAGATTAACAACGGTCAAGGAAGATTGACCCTGAAGTCCAGGAGAGGGGACAGTCCATACAATGATGGTTCTGCTCACAATGTTGTCCTGGTCAAGAAAGATAAGAGGTAAGATTCAGTCATGGGATATTTTGTTTCTATCATCATCATCATCATCATCATCATCATCATCTTCATCATCATCATCACCAACATCATTATCACCATCATCATCATCATCATCTTTACCATCATCATCACTTTTATTTTAATCATCATCATCATCATTATTATTAGTATTATTACTATCATCATTATCGTCATCATAATCAGTATTATAACTATCATCATTATCATCATCATTGATATCATTATCATCATCATAATCTATTTCACCATCATCACAATCACCAATCATCATCATTATCATCATTAAATTTATCATTATCATAATCATTATCACTGTCTCTGTCATCGTCACCACCACCACCATCATCAACATTATTTTTAATATCATAAGTATATCCATATAACTATGATTGTAACTGTTGTAATCCTGTCACCTATCCAGGGTGAATCTGATCGTGGACGATCGTCGCGTTGATACGGGTCGTCTATCTGGTACAGAGCTCTACATCAATGCCATGTCACCCTTCTACATAGGATCAACGGGAAACCTCACGCTCAGTCCAGAGTTCTCTTCATTACCAAGCTTCTCAGGGTGTATCGAGAACCTCATTGTCATGAAAGAGTAAGTAATATGAAACTAAAATACTTTTGCATGAAATGTTTGTGAATATGACAAGTGGTTCATATTCACACAAGTTTTATTTATTTTTTCTTTATTGCAACCAAAACTTGGGGTTGGATTTCAAGTACAAATTAAAATACAAACAGATAGATAACAATGGTAGAAATAATGTACACAAGTCAAAGAAACTTCTTTAAAGTAACTGGATTATAATTGAAACAGCATTAGTGCTTATTTTAATTTGTGACAAAGTGAGAAGAAGGCTAGTCTGTTAGGTTACTTATGTGTTCCACTGAAGGTCGGAAAGTGAGTGAATGATATAAAATTAATCATTTCTATATATTGTAGACATGAACTAAGTTATGGTGTACTACAAGCTTTTCTCACTTGAAGTCAAATTGTTTTAAATCATTTACCTGGGTCTAAAAACATAAATTTGCTTTATACATTGAAAATGGCGATTTACTGTAGCTTGCTCTCTTATCAGCTAGAGCTTTTTTCCTTATGATCATGAAGAAGAGATTGAAACATGTCTTTCTTTTTTCTTTAATCAGATTGCTTGGATTTGAGAAAGCAGCCAGCTTTGAAAACGTAACGATTGGAATGTGTGGACCTCTAACAATACGTAAGTTGATTTTGAGACTATTGTGGCAGCATTATGCCTTTTGTGGTTAAAGAAGAGGTTTAGTCTGTTTGAATATTGTCAGCTGATAGATTAAAGGGCCTTGTATGAGTTAGTTAATTCCCTTTTTGCTTGAAGCAGACTATACAGCAGATATTCTGTGGTGACATTCTTTATTATAGTGCTAGGATATTTTAAAGACAACTATTTGTTTAAACAATTTTTGTATTTGTATACAATGTCATGCAGTGGTTTAGCAGAAATCTACTAATGGTGGGGGGGGGGGGGGGGTGGGTGGAGGCACTGGCATCAGTAAGGAGAGGAGGGGGGCATCAATCTTGCGAAACAGATTTTCTATTCATGTTTCCTTAAGCTTTCTCCTTTTGTTTTCTCCTCCCTTTTTAGTCACCATTCGATTGGAGGCAGGGCCTACCCCCATACCCTTCTGTAGCTACGCCCCTAATGTGATTAACCATCTATATCTCTCTTCCTCATTACAGCTCAGCCTGTGTTACCTACCACGCCCATACCACCGGAAGAGCTAGAGACGCTGTGCTACAACCCTGGGACTCCCTCCATGGCCAACACAGCTGGAAGGTTCGGTAGCGTAGCAGGCAGTCACCTGGCCTTTGAAATCGACCCTCAGGAAGTCGCAAAAGTGTAAGTCAAAAAATCTTCTGTACTCAATTTAAAAAAAAAATGTTGTTGTTGTTGCTTTTGAGGACATGCACCTTCTTGTGACTTTATTTTGGGCAAATCCAGGGCCCCGTCTTACAAAGAGTTGATATCAATCACAAAGTATTTGGGATTTATATCAATCGTAACTATGTACATAAGAGATAGGAGACTGCAAACTTGTGATCGATTGGAGGACTTGCGATTGATTTGGAACAATCGTAACTCTTTGTAAGACGGGGCCCTGGATACATTGCATTTTGTCCCATACGTGGTATACAGTGTACCACATCTAAGATTGCTATATATCTGATGACCGTATCAAATAACATTATTATTTTTACGCCAAATTATTTAGGCAATTCAATAATACTTTAGTGGCCACCTCTCTAATAAGGCAACCTGTCTATATGGGTCACCTATATTGCCTCCCTCTAGAAGGAAATGTGTGTTGCATAACCTGTTTATAAAGGTCACCTGTTTATAAAGGTAACCTGTTTATAAAGGTCACCTGTTTATAAAGGTCACCTGTTTATAAAGGTCACCTGTTTATAAAGGTAACCTGTTTATAAAGGTCACCTGTTTATAAAGGTAACCTGTTTATAAAGGTCACCTGTTTATAAAGGTCACCTGTTTATAAAGGTCACCTGTTTATAAAGGTCACCTGTTTATAAAGGTCACCTGTTTATAAAGGTAACCTGTTTATAAAGGTCACCTGTTTATAAAGGTCACCTGTTTATAAAGGTAACCTGTTTGTAAAGGTCACCTGTTTATAAAGGTAACCTGTTTATAAAGGTCACCTATTTATAAAGGTAACCTGTTTATAAAGGTCACCTGTTTATAAAGGTCACCTGTTTATAAAGGTAACCTGTTCATAAAGGTCACCTGTTTATAAAGGTCACCTGTCTATATTGGTCACCTATATATGCCTCCCTCTAGAAGGAATTGTGTGTTCAAGAACCTGTCTAGAAAGGCCACCTGTCTACTGTGGCCATTTTGTGTGTATCCTTAGGGTAGCCTTTAGACAGGTTCAACTGTTAAAAGTCTGTTAATGTGAGAATGAAGATATTGCCTATACAGTAGGTTTGTTTGGGGGATGTTCATGTGTTATTTTCTGAAATTTTATCTATGACAAATGACAAATTTCTATGACAAATTTGCTCTCAGCCAATCACAAGCCATGGTTTCAGTAGCTTATAACTGTAGCTTGTAACTTGTTATTGATATCAAGTTTTATGAAACAGGGCCCCGATCTTGAGTAGATGTGGAACTGTTATGATTTTGTTGAATGTTGTAATAATCCCTTCACATATAATACCACTTCAAATGGTAATTGGTTCTGGTTATGTACATGTCGAGGGGTCAGTGACACAAAGATGTAACTCCATTTTGGCCATTTTGAGAAAAAGTGGTTTATGTGTCACTGAGCACTTGGAACTAAGGAGTTAAGTCTGTTTCACTAGTCATTGACTTCAATGGGGGTGTTGGATGGACTTAAGTCTTTGTGTTTCATTGAAAGCCCACATTTTTCTGAACATTTTGATATCAAATACTCATTTTGGCAAAATATGGAGTTATGTCTTTGTGTCACCGAACCCTTGATGTATTAGTGTTGAATATCAATACATTTTTAGATTCCAATAAACTTTATATTCCTTTTGTTTGCTGAAAACATCTTGTATAACAATCTTGTAAAATACACTATATTCCCAATTTTGGCTTTGAAGATGACTCTTTTTGTTGTTGCTGCGGGAGGTTGGTAGGTATATGTACATGTAGGTCAGTAGCAAAGATGATTGATGTAAGTCATTTGACCTACATGTGGATATTATCAGTCCCAAGATACAACTTATTAGGTTTCCCCATGTACAAGGACAAGATTTGAGGTGAAAAAAGAGAAAATGTAAAAATAAGTCCTTGATGCAAGTTTTTTTTTCACTTCTGGGGGTGTTTCACAAAGATTTGAAGTTGAAGTTATCTCTAAGTGTGACTTAACAAATATGGAAAGCCGTTCGCATCTTTGAAAATATTTTGTAAAAGATATTTTGAAAGGCATAAAATGTTGTTTCAAATCATTCATATTTTCTAAATCAAGGAGATTTCATGTTCTTGATGTGAAATTGATGAAAAGGCTAAAATACTTCAATTTTTGCTTCTGAATATATTTCATTATAAGGCTACAAATGGCTCTCCATAATATTTAAGTCCATCTTAAGAGATAAGTTCAACTTAGGATCTTTGTGAAATATCCCATGGTCTTAATTTTCTCTTGGAGAAGTAGAGCTTAATTTTTGTGAGATTGAGATGGCACGTTAAATGACCCAGCTCCATATATCATCCATCACTGGAGGTCAAAATTGGTGGGAATAAATGGACGGGAATAAATGGACGACCGAGTGGTCAAGCACTCCGCTGACCAGAGGTGATAGAACCGACATCTGTACCAATCAATCAACTATGGAGTAGCCATTCAGATGCACAATTAAGGGCGCCTAATTTAGAAGTTTGACAATATTACTAATTACATGTCAGGTATATATATATGAGTTGGAAAGTAGTACATTTGTACTTCAAGAGTGCTTAATTTAGGTCACTTGAATTTGTCTAAGCATGCATTGTGGTTAATTTAGAAGTATGACAATATTACTAATTACATGTCAGGTACATATATATGAGTTGGAAAGATATACATTTGTATTTCAAGATTACTTGATTTAGGTCACTTTAATTTGTCTAAGAGCATTGTGGTTGAATGCACAATTAAAGCGCTTAATTTAGAAGTTTGACAATATTACTAATTACATGTCAGGTTCATATATATGAGTTGGAAAGATATACATTTGTACTTTAAGGTTTCTCAATTTAGGTCACTAAACTTCAAATATGGAGTAGTCATTCGAATGCACAATTAGAGCACTCAATTTAGAAGTTTGACAATATTACTAATTATATGTCAGGTACATATATATGAGTTGGAAAGTAATACATTTGTACTTCAAGATTGCTCAATTTAGGTCACTTGAATTTGTCTAAGCATGCTCTTATTGTGGCACAATTAGAGTGCTTAATTTAGAAGTTTGACAATATTACCAATTACATGTCAGGTACAAATATATGAGTTGGAAAGATATACATTTGTACTTCAAGATTGCTTAATTTAGGTCACTTGAATTTGTCTAAGTATGCTCTAATTGTGGCACAATTAGAGCGCTTAATTTAGAAGTTTGACAATATTACCAATTACATGTCAGGTACATATATATGAGTTGGAAAGATATACATTTGTACTTCAAGATTGCTTAATTTAGGTCACTTGAATTTGTCTAAGCATGCACTGTGGTGGATTGTTCTGGGAATATGTTTGTTATCTTTTTGTTGATAGGATCTATTCCTAAAATAGTTTTTGTTCTCAATGAGTTTTACAAGGATAATTGCTCTCAAATAGAAGGAGGAGCATCATTAGCTATATTTCCTTAAAAAGAATGTGATTCAATGTTTTGTGATCATCAACCTTGGGATTTTGTTGTTGTGCCCACATATTCTTCTGACAGAGCTCTGAAAGGACAACAAAAACACACACAGACTACAACAACAATCAAACAAACAACCAAATAAAAACAAATAAAAAAGCAAAACAAAACAAAAGACAAGAAAGAAAAAAATGAAAGAAAAAAATCCTACAGTGGTACATACAAATTCTGCTCTGAGATGTCAGCTTTTCAATAGAAATCTAATAAAGAGCTTCCGACAAACAAAATTGTTTCTTTACTGTGTAATATGATACATTTGACCTAGATGAACATGTGCACTAGATGAACATGTGCATATACAGTATTTTTATGTATATCCATTCACTCGAATACACTCTATATATGGATCATTGATTGAAGACCTGTACATGCATTACACTGTCTCTACATGTATCAGCTATCGGCCCTGAACCAAGTAACAATCCCCTGAGGAACTGCAAATTACACAATAATGAGGCAAGTTGATACACACGCACAGAGCAGGAAACGATCTAGTACGACCAGGGGGGTGTTTCACAAAGATCCTAAGTAGAACTTAACTCTAAGTTGGACTTAAAAATTATGGACAGCCATTAGCATCTTTGAAAATATTTGGTAAAAATATTTTTGAAAGGTATAAAATGTTTATTCAAATCTTTCATATTTTCTATCATTAAGGAGATTTCATATTCTTGTTGTGGAATTTATAAAATGTCTAAAATACTTGAATTTCTGCTTTTGAGTATATTTCATTTTAAGGCTCCAATGGCTGTCCATAATTTTAAGTCAAACTTAGTGTTAAGTTCTACTTAGGATCTTTGTGAAACACCCCCCTGGTAATAGAATACCAACCAGGCTCGGCGACAGATCAATTCACACTTGTCATCTCCTTCTCACTGTGATGTGATGCAGACAATTCATGGGTGGCTGGATATTTGCTGTGGGCACGCTAGCTGTCAGGGCCAGGGTTAGAAGTTTCAGACTTGGCTTTGAGGTTTAGGTTAAGGTTCTGGGTACAGGTTTGGGTATGAAAGTTCAGATATGGTTCAGGTAGGGCCTTGGGTTAGGGTTAGGATAAGAGTTAAGGTTGAGCATTAAGGTTGGGATAGGATTAGGGTCAGTAGTTTAAGGGACTGTGTTAATAGCTAGGGGTTGGTCTGGGATAGA
Source organism: Strongylocentrotus purpuratus (assembly GCF_000002235.5). Taxonomy (NCBI): domain Eukaryota; kingdom Metazoa; phylum Echinodermata; class Echinoidea; order Camarodonta; family Strongylocentrotidae; genus Strongylocentrotus; species Strongylocentrotus purpuratus. The sequence goes on from NW_022145598.1 coordinate 29,920,524, forward strand.
GTTAAGGTTGGTAGTATAAAGACGGTGTTGCGGGTTGGGTCTGAGATAAGCATGTATTTAGGGATAGGGTTAGGGTTAGGGTTGTAATGAGGTATAGTATTTCGTTCATATGCACACACGGAGCAGTATATAGTAGAAGGTTAGGGTTAGGTTGATATGCAGCCACTGAGCAGAAAACAACGTAACTGTAGAATGTCTTCCAGGGTAGACGATAAACTGCTTCACACCTGTCTTTTCACTTCATACATTGAGGGTTCAGTGACACAACAACAAAACTCCATATTTTGTCAAAATGAGTATTTGATATCAAAATGTTCAGAAAAATGTGGGCTTTCCAGGAAACACAAAGATTTAACTCCACCCAACACCCTTTTCAACTCAATGGCTAGTGAAACATATAGACTTAAATCCTTAAGGCCCAAATGCTCAGTGACACATGAACCCCTTTTTCTCAAAATGGAGTTACGTCTCTGTGTCACTGACCCCTCAACATGTCCTACACAAATTTGTGACCCTGAGACAGCTCAGAACCACCAAAGGTTTGCTAATCCGACACCACAGCAAACGAGGTAGAAAGAGGATTTCTCTGTATTATTGATTTCTTGAGTACTCCTTACACACATCTAAGAGCCTATAACGTGCGCTGAAATAAGTAAACAGGGAAAAATTCCTGTTAATGAGAACGGAGGAAAAATCTCATAATAGAAGTGCTAATTTTACGATTGTAACAGTAGCTGCAATACACATGCAGATAGATTCGAGAATTGTATTCAGTGTACATGTGTCATGGTAATGATCCAATGTTTGCTGTGGTAACATTTTTATCAGGCTTTGTGTTTTCAAAGATATATGGTTAGGGTTAGGGTTAGGGTTGCTGTTGGAGTTTAAGTATGGTTTAGGGTTAGGTTTAGTATTGAGTCAAGCTGTATAAATGGGGTAGGAAATTAACCTTGAGATGATTGTCAGGAAATATGTCATTACTGGTAACTGACCACGAGACTGCTCAAAACCGTGATAACTGACCCCCGAGACGGCTCAAAATCTCACACAGCTGACCACCAAGCAAATCAGGTAAAAAGGTGGTTTATATGAATTATTGATTGTTCAAAGTATGACCGGGGGGGGGGGGGGGGGGGGGTTCTCCAAGCGATTTTATAGTCTCCCAAGATTTCCTTCTGAATGGCCGAGGTGTTAACAGCTTCATATCTACCGTAGATTATACAGTATGAGTGAAGTTTTGAAGATACACCTGCCTACAGAGACCACATTTTTTTTTTCCCCTTGAAAATGGTTTCTCATTGTAACATGTACTGAACCTACAAAGACGACATTATGTGTGTTTTTGGACGGTCGCTATAGACAGGTTAGACTGTATATTATTATTATTTTTAAAAAGAAGGTTTATTCATGCTAAATTTTGTGATGTTTTTCAAACTTGGCAAGTGGTATGCACTCCTTTTAAATCATCTCTTACTTGTTGGAAAAACACAATTGAAAGGCTTCTGATAGAAATGGCCTTCAGCTATTCCATGTACCATTTGAAACTTTGAAAGTCTTCTTGAATTGTATTCAAGTCTATTGTTGAAAGTTTTCACTTATATAAGATGCCATCTTGATATAGGGTAGTTATTGATGGCAACAGATTGAGCAACCTACATGTATCTTTACTGGGTGCAAGCCAAAAATGTGTTCAAAACAATGAGATAGTATTTGATAATTATTGAAAATGTTTTTGGGTGATGGAATTGTACTTAAATATGTTCTCGATTTCTAGCAAAGCCGAGTTCACCTTAACATTTTCAATGATAAAGTTCCTCTTTGGTATTTTATAAGTCATTCCAGAATATGTTTGGTGATAAATATGCTATTCCATATTTTGATAGTCATTTTAAAGTTGTGCTTAGATCTGTGTTTCATTGAATGTTGGAAAACAAAAAATGAAAGTCACCAAAAATTTTAGCAACTTTTTCAGGATGTCACAAATATCAGGAGCCAATCCTGCGTAGGCAGACGACGTCCGGTAATTAGTAAATATATTTTACAATGAAACTCTCAACTATTATAAGAGTTTTATGTATTTTAAAAGGGAAATGAGTAATGACGATAACGCTGTTAATCATAATCCTGTGCAAGGATGAATGACCGATTGAAACCCGCTGAAATCAGTTCACTTTCAAAGAAAAAGAAATGATTGACATTTCAATCTAGGTGCTAATCAATTTTCATTTTATTTAAATTTGTTGAAGGCGGGGGAAAGGTAATGAGCCTTAACACCAATTACCTAATCAAATGGAGGAAATACTCAAGTGAGCTGTTATTATTATACTAATACTCGGCTATCGAAAACAGTCATGGGAAATTACCATCATATGTGTATCCAACCTGCCTCACTCTGTTTTCACTAGCCCAAGTTTACAAAATAGCCTCTACTTCATGTATGTCTGATTTGTGGGGAAATAAGCTAGATGACAACTAGCTTGAGCCATTACGCAATCAAGATGAAAAAGTGCACCCTCGCATTCTTGCACCTGGGATTATAGCTCAAGTTTTCTGAAGCAAACTTGGGCTCGTTCATGATAGCCGTGGCAAGTACTCAAGCTTGCTATGGCTAATGGAAAAGCGTCTCTCGTTACCGATGTTATTCTATCTCGTTATCGTTAGTTAACCCTTTCAATGACAGGTCAATGACCAATTATCAACGCTATTTTCTCCTCCTTGGTGATCACACGCTTCTGTAGAGAAGGAATCTTAACCCTTTGTCTACTATCTAGATTTAGCACCATATTGCCTTCAGCGCCTGTGTATTTTTATATTGTATGTATTTATTTATATATTTATTAATTTATTGATTTGTTGTCCATTCATATATTTAATCTTTTTTTTCCATTCATTTTTTTATTTAATTCATTTTTCCATTCATTTAATTATTTGTTTTAATTTATTTGTTCATTCTTATTTTTTTTATTTATATATTTATTTACATTTTATTGATTAATTAATTGACTTACCTATTTATTCATTTAATTATTAACCAATCATAAATTGATTGATTAAATTCATTTATCTTTTGAATGATTGATTGCATTATTTCATTAATCAATTGATTAATCAGCTAGTTTAATAATGTGATATAGGTATAGGTAATAGGTTTGATTCATACTTTCGGCTTTTTAATCTTTCATTACTGCACGTAAGCGATGGTGTAATCTTACAATGAAAAAGCACAGGCCAAGTTTCAAAGTATTTATGGCTGAGAGAGAAATTGGGCTAACAAAAAGAACTAATGTGTAAAGTCTAATTTGTTTTCAAACTAGTTTTGCAATCAAATCTTTAAAAGAAATCAACTAACCTTTATTTGTAGCTACTTAAAAGATGAAATATGTTTTCTTGATTAAAGAATATAGGTTTGCCCACAAGAACAACAAAGAAAAACAGAGAAGTTTTACTCTTGATTATTACAGTTATTTTCTAGGTCAAGTTCTTTATAATTCCTCTTGTATTTCATGTAAACAAAACAACACCTGCATTTGGCTGAAGCTAATTGGAATCTTTATTGGGTAACACGAGAGCAGAGGAAGCCCCTCAAAGTTTTAATGAAATCTTGTATGGTTTTTCTTAGTGATTATTTCGTTAACAGACTTGTTTATTGGACCATAGAATACTGCAGTTTTCTTCTATTGTAAGGATTAATTCAATCGTTCACGGTCAGCGATAATCGAGCAATTTGGAGACTGATTGGCCCCTCCCTTGGTGCTGGTCATGGATATTAAACTCTGAGCCAGTCTAAGAATGGAATGATCCTGTAGTCCCTAGTATTGATGTTTGTGTGCTGTGTCCACAAGACGTACAAGGGGAATAAAATACAGGGTATACATTTTCATGCAATTTGGATGAATAAGAGGCTTTAGAACAGGGTTAGGATCCGCCCTACGTTGATAAAAAGAAGCAACTGTTACTTGAAATTTCAAGAAAGAAAGAAAAAATACTTGAAAGCAGTGGAAATATGGACAATAAGAGAGAATATTTACTCAGAACATCAATTAATTTCTTACATTGTAGGAATAAAGTATTTTGAAAAGTTTTGATTTATATTGATTTACTGTTCTGTACCCAATATGAAAATTATAACTGTTTATTGGATTTCTCTTAATGTTACTCAGTAACATTGTTGAATGTTGATAAAAAGCTGCTGAATTTTTGTATGAAATGTTACTTATTTTATTCCAACTACTGTACTCACCCTCTAACATGCCAAAAATCCTGAACAAATTCTCAAACAACAAAGATATTTACGATTTTCTTTGAAAGCGTCACTGTGCGACACCCTCTAATGGTAAATCCTCCCAACCATTTTTAAATTTTCCCAACTTTTTTTCCATGAAAATAAGACATTAAACAGGCTTTTAAAAATCTTTCAACACCTAAATGTCTGCAATGGTATATAGAGCCCATTCATTGCTTTGTGACGATTTTCATTCACCAAAATTGTCATTAAATTGTAATAATATACCGGTAGTTGGGAGAATTAAGGAATCAATCAGATCAGTTCTCCCCAATTTGTATCATTAATAATGGTCCATTGTTACTCAAACTTTCATATTATCTTTAATTGTTCACCTAGCATTGAAGTCACAAACCTTAGCACCATTTCCTTTCATCTGAAAAATGTTACCAAGTCCCTTTCAGGTTTCACCATTTCTTTTCTCTGATTTTCCTTCTTTTTGTTTATCGTTTTGACTTAAACTTTCACAAGTTCATTTCTCTTTCTTTTTATCTATCTATCTATCAGAGCAATGGACATGTAATACGTTTACATATTTCCTTTAATGACATCTGTTTTTGTAAGAACAGGGGGGTGTTTCATAAAGCTGTGTGTAAAATTGTGAATGACTTTACAAATTATTTGAATATAAAGAGCCAAATGGGATGCCCAAAGTTTTTCTTGATATATTAACTAAGTGAGGCTGTATTTTCCATCATTTCAAATAAATTGTAGCCCAAAATATACTTTGCTTTAAAATGTTTTGTTAATAATTATAAAGTTAATCTACATCTGCATATTTCAACTTTAGCTTATGCAGTTCAAAGGATTTGAGAATCCCATTTAGCTCTTCATATTCAAGTCATTCGCAAAGTTATTCTTAACTTTATGCACAGCTTTATGAAACACCCCCCCCCCCCAGACCCTGTATCGTGGCTTTAGGGCAGAGGTGTGAAGGTGTCACCTGATTCAATAACTTGACATGAGCTGACTGGTTATTGTAAACCATTATGCCAAATTAGCCTTTAAAGTACAAAGGTCAATGAGCAATTTCATGGAGAATTTGATCCTCTCTTCTTAATTTGACCCACATGGAGCATCTCAGCTGGATATTCTTCCTATGCATTCAGACCCCCGCAATTCATCGTAGAGCTTTACAATTATCGTATCGCTATGCAATTAAGAAACGTTTTTCTAGTCTGAAAATCGTCTAATGAAACGTTGTTTTGAGTGTGTTTCAAATGAAAACTCGATAAAGAATCAGGGTGTCATTCTGGTCTGAATGTTATATGTTACAAAATTCATATACTGGTACATGTACCTGGGCTGGGGCTATCAGAAGTGCATGCTGACGACCTTTGGTAAGGCATTAATCCACATTACAAGGTCCTTCGGAGAGGACCTACAGCCGTCGGCCGTCTGGTTGCTTATTTACAAGCATTTATGCTTTCTTAGCAGTCAGATAAAATAACCACCACCATGATCAATAGACCTTTTCTAAACAAGTTTCTTTATACGATGTTTAAAAAAAAATGAATTTCATATAATTTTTCTGGAGTCTGAGCAGACCTTATGATGCGTTCCCATGACCCTGAGCAACTTCAAGCTTGAGATGCTACTGCACATCAAGTGTAGATGTAGTGGTCTAGAGGATAAGCCACCAGGGTGTAGATTACAAGGTGCAGGGTTTGGTTCCCTGGCAGGGCACTAACGTCCTCTCCTTCAGACATCATTAATCCGCATTTGCCACACTCTATCTATCTATCTGAGTATCTTCTCCTGGTTCGGAGGTTGATTGCAACATCTCTCCATTTCACTCTATCTTCTGCCATTCTGGTGCACTCTTGCAGTTTTAGTCCACTCCAGTTCTTGACATTCTCTTCCCAGTTGATTCTGGGTCTCCCTCCAGGTCTACTTTCTTCCACTCTTCCTTCCAATACATCCTTTAAGAGGCTTTGGTGACTCAACCTTTGAAAAAAACAAGTACCTGGGTACCGGTTACATGAAGGATTTACCAAATCTGTGTCACAATTGGAGATTGTTGGTTTTCTGCTTGTTTGATATCTTTGCATTGCATGCAAGTTTACAAGTTATCTTCAGAGTCCCCCCCTGTCCATTAAGGAATATATGCCTTATTAGAAAGGATAAACAGAAAATAATTAGGGCTTAGGATATCTACTATAGATGTGAAAAGGTTTCCCCTCATTAAGTAGAGTCACATAGTGTATAGATGTTTTCAAACTAGATAAGACTTTAGTTTAAACATATTTGTGGCTTACACCCAGTAAATAAGATCGATTGATCGATCTGTAGTTGAAAAACAAGTCAGAAAAAGAGATAAGACTGATATAAAAATAGAGGTAGAGAGAGAGAGAGAGAGAGATATAGAGATATAGAGATATATAGAGAGAGAAGGAGAGAGAGAGAGAACCAATTAAGACTGATGGAAACATAGATAGAGGTAGAAATAGAGAGAGAGAGAGGGAGAGAGAGAGGGAGAGAGATAGAGATAGAGATATATAGATAGAAAAGAGAGAGAGAGAGAACCAGTTAAAACAGATAGAAACAGGTATAGATAGAGAGAGAGAACCAATTCAGACTGATGGAAACATAGATAGAGGTTGAAATAGAGAGAGAGAGAGAGAGAGAGAGAGAGAGAGATAGAGATATATAGATAGAAACAACAAGAGAGAGAGAGAGAGAGAGAGAGAGAGAGATAGAGATATATAGATAGAAACAACAAGAGAGAGAGAGAGAGATAGAGAACCAATTAAGACTGAGATGGAAACAGGTAGATATAGCGAGAGAGAGAGAGAGAGAGAGAGAGTGTGAGAGAGAGAGAGAGAGAGAGAGAGAGAGAGGCTTTCACTCTTTTTTCTATGGCTAGTCTTACTCCCAATCATTTGATTAAGCCTGCCATCCTTCACAGATAAAAAAAAAAAAAACTCTTGCTGGGACAAATTAAAAGACATCATTAGTATCTATTTATAAACACATAGCTAACCTTTTTTCTCTGTTGTTTGTTGTGATCATTTTCTAATATCCCAGTAAAGGTTGTTGTGAACAATCTTATAAACAATTACTATATTTTTTCTTCTCTATGTGTAAAATCTATTGGGTTGTCCACTAATGTAGGGGCTTTTCCTTTCTGGCGGCTTTCCTCTTTTGCAATAGTCTCTAAATGTTTTATCCATTTAACAAAAAATTGTAATACCTCCTACTGTATTGCAAAGGTGTTTTTCGGTCATGATATTTCGGTCATTTGTATTTTCATTGCAAAATAAAGTAGAGTTAAATTAATTGATACATTTAGATAAGTCTTCCAATTTCATAGGAATCATTTCATTTGTATGAAAGCAGAAAAATCATATTAAAAAATATGGTAAAAGTTTGGAATAATCTTTGCATGCCATGCCATCTATGTTATCTTTTTTCTGACTGCCACAAATTTTGTGTGGGTTGTGGCGATTCAATGATGATTTGATAAGTATATAGTAAGATTTCAGCATGGACGTCAACTTGTTTACCATCTAAAAGTACGATGACGCAGTTCACAATTACTTCAGATCCCAATATAATCTCTCTAATTTTGTATTGCTTCAATTGTAAGATTTGATGTTGCTGTTTTTAAAATCAAGGATAGCAGAAAGAAAAGGGAATATTAAGAGAGGGAAGATGGAGGGGAGGGAGGGAGGTGATAGGGAGAGATATAGAGATTGAAGAAAGAGAGAGAGAGAGAGAGAGAGAGAAAAGAGAGAGAGAGAGATGGAGAGAGAGAGAGAGAACTAGGATTTACATTCTGCAAATGCCAATTTAAAATTCCTCCTAATTGGTTTTGTCCTAGATGCTACATTTTTTCTAATCCCCTTCTCCCTCTCCTTTTTTCAAAATTTCTGTCTTTCTTCCTTTGACCACCACTTTTTTCCTCTCTCAGTTCTTTGTTGTTAATTACCGTAGAATTCACTTTCCATATAGTTCAAAGTAAATTAAGCCACGACATGATGGCAGAATGAAAACGTTGACCAATTCCACAACGGAAATCCAAGTTGTTTTTGATTATGATCAATAGTAGTTCTCCATTAACCTTACAATTACTGTTGATCAGGAAGAAATAATTATGCACAGAGGACAGGCTTGTTACGCAACAGGAGTTAGATGTAGTATTAAAGATAAAATTTGAGTTCTGTTGAAGAAGGTAAATAAGTCTTGATTTTCTAATCCTTTAAAAAACATGTCAGTTAGGAAGAATTTCATCGTAGAATCTTTTCCATGAAAAGGATTGCTCTCAAATGCCTTTGTATAAATTATGACAGGAAATAGCTGAAATGTTTGGACCAACTATCATGCTATATGTATGTGTAGTCCCATATACTCATTTATGTGTGCAGTGCATGTTTTTTTTATAGCATGATTGAGTGTGCTTCTATTCATTATGATCATTCAAAATATCACTTCCTTTAAAGTACACAGTCACAATAAACCAGACCTTTTTTCCACAATGTAATCATGCGATCGGATGTCAATGTTGTCTTTAACGTGGTCTGACTAAAAGTGACCCATGGTCAATTAGGATGCAAACAAGGAGTGACCAGCAACTGTCCCTCTGCTTGCCAGAGGTCACTGAATTAATCAGATAATGGATACACATCTATGGAAACAGATTTAAATCATTCCTGAGTGCCGGCTCGACGGAGTTCTCGGCGGGGGTTGTCTTTTGAAGATGATCACTTTTATTGTCGAGAAAACGAAATATATACCAAGAAGTATCGTATCCTATTTTCTCAAATAAAGATAAAAATGCAATCATTTAGATTTGATATAACTAAACAAAAATATAATTCTGAAAATATAAATTTAAATAATTAAATGACAACGAATAATAATATTTACATAGAACTATCAATATAAATGTTTACAAATATAAAAGATCGTGAAAAATACAATTATACAAATGAATAAGGAAAATTTATCAATGTTTGATAATCATGATTTTTTTTTTTGCATTATCATGGAATAGAACATTTCTTATTGAGATGTAACCTAGGAACAAGGAACAGAGATCTATTTGATCAATATTATTATTTAGAGTATCTTGCATGTTGAAGACACTGTCTTCTTTTGGGGGGTGAGGAGGGAGGGGGGGGGAGGGGCTGGGGATTGCTGTTTAACAGTGTCATCAAAATAACAGTTGCGTATCAATAGCTTAGGAAAAACACCAATCTGTGATACAGGCTTGTAAGGATCTGCTGGAAATCGTGAAGAGGTTGTCGATCTGCTAGTCCATTTGACCTGATTTCATCTTGGTAATCCTCTTAAAGATAGTTAGGATGGTTCGGAAATTGCATTACAAGGATGATACCTAATAATTTGTATCATCCTTTCCCATGTTTCCACTTTGTCTAGGGAAGACTAAACAAATCTTTTCCTCTCAATTAAGCAATTGACAAATGAAGTACCCTGATATCTGTGTAGTACAATTTCATCTGCTCAGAAGCAAAAGGGGTTTGATTGGTTTTGAGGTCAAGGAAATAACTATACAATCTTGCTGATCTAATTCAGATTCTGCTAATGGAGTCGTTTGTTTTCATAAGTACAATGCATTTTTGCTCTTACAGAAAATATGCAGCTAATTGCCATATTATTCAAGTTTGTTTGTAGTCTTTTCAGGTGAAAAGCTTTGTAGGAAATATTATGCCTCTTTGTTTGAAATTGATGGTGTTTACTCTGAATCTTTTTTCACCCTCATGTTATGTTTCTGGAACTACTCAAGAGCTTTTCAGAGTCAGTGTTCTGTCGACGTGCTCCTAATGTGGATAAGGAGTAATGTGTAAACTCTGTGATTTTATGTACAAAAGTTTAGAAGTGTGGAAACAGGCCTGATAAAAACCCGATTTAAATCGGTTTCTCGATTTATTTATTTCCCCCCGATTTTTTCCCGATTTTTGTTTTCTTCCCGATTTATTGAAGAAAAAAAAGAAGAAAAAAAATCCAGATTTTTTTTTACCAATTTTTTTTTCTTCTTCCATATTTTATCCTGATTTTCCGTATTCTTTCCTACACTGTATTTTGCCTATATTTTCCCAATTTTCCCAATTTTGTCCCAATTTTTCTTACTCGAAAGGGGGGAATGTTGTTAGATGCCATTTTCCCCCGCGAATCCTCTTCTTTTTTTTACTCAAGGGGGGCGTGGTTGAGGGGGAAAACAAAAAACATTTTTTTTTTTTTAGTGCTCACTATCACCCCTGGGAAAGAAAGTGAATAGATTGATCAAGTTCCTTGAGTCTGAACATACAATAGAAATGCATGATGCTACTCGTGTCCCTCCCCCCTCCCAGATTACATAATCCTGGATACGCCCCTATGATTAGATAACCATTTAATTGAGTCCATCAGTCTGACCTCTTCAATATCTGATTCTTCATACAGCGTTTCTTTGTACAATGTTGTTAAACAAGTTCCAAATGCATTTTCTTGAGTCTGAGCAGACTACAAGAATGCATGATGCTACTCGTGTCCCTCCCCCCTCCCATATTACATAATCCTGGATACACCCCTATGATTAGGTAGCCATTGAATTGAGTGCATCAGTTTGACCTCCTCCAAATTTGTTAATTCATATGACGTTTCTTCATGAGTTTCATATACATTCCCTTCAGTCTGAGCAGACTATAGGAATGCGTAATGCTGCTTGTGTCCCCCCCCCCCCTCCCATAATACGCAATCCTGGATCCCCTATGACTAGGTAGCCATTGACTAGGTAACCATTGAATTGCATCCCATACATGCCAACTGTTCATATTAAAGAGGAACATTCCTCTTTTTGGGAGAAGATAATTATCATTTTAATGCAGGTGTTCCTCTTCCTGTACAAATTTGTCTGTAGTATTGAATAAGAGAGTTAGGATTGTTCCTCTTTTTTTTGAAAATAGCATAATTTGTACAGATTTCTGATTTTCAAATGTTGGCATGTATGGCATCCATCAATATGACTTCTTCAAAATTGTACAGCGTTTCTTTCTTTGATGTTCTTAAACAAGTTCCAAATGCATTTTCTTGAGTCCGAGCAGACTACAGGAATGCGTGATGCTACTTGTGTCCCCCATACTAAACAATCCTGAATACATCCTCTTGATTAGGTAACCATTTAATTGAGTCTATCAATTTGACCTCTCCAAAATTATACAGGGTTTCTTTCTTCAATGTTATTAAATGAGTTTCTTTTAAATTTTCTTCAGTCTGAGTAGGCTATAGGAATGTGTGATGCTGCTTTTGTCCCCCATACTATGAAAATACTATAAAAATCCCTCGCGATTAAGTAACCATTTAATTGAGTTCATCAGTTTTACCTCATTAAATTTTGTTTCTTTATGAGTTTCATATAAATTTCCCTGAGTCTTCACATACTATAGGAATGCATGATGCTGCCTGTGTTCCCCATACTACAAAATCCTGAATACGTCCTCTTGATTAGGTAACCATTTAATTGAGTCTATCAATTTGACCTCTTTAAAATTATGCAGCGTTTCTTTCTTCAATGTTATTAAATGAGTTTCATTTAAATTTTCTCCAGTCTGAGCAGGCTGTAGGAGCAGCATATACTATAAAAATACTATAAAAATCCCTCGTGATTACGTAACCATTTAATTGAGTTCATCAGTTTCACCTCTGTAAATTTTGTTTCTTTATGAGTTTCATATGAATTTCCTCAAGTCGAAGCAGACTATAGGAATACATGATGCTGCCTGTGTTCCCCATACTAAACAATCTTGGATACCTCCTCGTGATTAGGTAACCATTGAATAGAGTCCATCGGTCTGGCCCCCGGCCAAGGCCACTAGACTAGCGCTTGAGGTACATGATTTTTAATTACCCTAGCATGAATGCAATACACCTTCCCAAGGGATTAACTCCTACTCATGTGAGCGAGTGATATGTAAAGATGTGTGTGAGTAGTAGGAGTCAGTTGATTGCATCCTAAAAGAAACTGCTCAGGAATTATTCTTATCAGGGGCTTTCTTCACCTGTCGGGGATATAACAAACATTTCTCGTAGACTCCTGCTTGAGTTATCTAAGGCCTCCACAGCAACAACAACAGCAACATCAACAGCAACAACAAGAATAACAGAAATGTTTAAACTATTAATGTGGAGCTTCTGTTTATGCATGATAAATCGACAGGCATAAACAGAAATAATTAGAGTGTTTTTATCTGATGAATAATGATTCCACATCTCATGAAGATTTCCATTAAAAAAAAAATCTTTTTGCCAATCTCTGTGCAAAACACATATGATCAAAGATTGGAGCCACGTTCTGGAGCTTTTCCATATTTCCTGTAGCCAACACACATAGGATAGAACATCAGGCCCCAGAAAATTGGTGATCTATGTTTGTTCATGTACACACAACCAACATCAGCAACACCCACCATGGTAGCAGCAACAACATTGGCAATAAAACAGCAACAACAGAAACAAAAACATCAAAATCATCAATAACAACAGCAAAGATAACAAGAGCACCATCACCAACAACTAGAGCATTACACAACAACTCTGAAGAAAAAAAAGACATTATTCACGCACTTGTAGTAATACAGCTGTTTGTTGACACTCTTTAAAGTTAGTATATAACTTTATTTTGTCATACTTTCAACATTTCAGTCATTTTCTTGAATTTTGTTCCTGTTTTTGACATTATATTTATGATATTTTTGAGTGGTAATGCTAACTTCTTTTGGACGTATAAACACCAACCAGTGATCTAAATATGACACAGAAATCTGTCATTCATGAAACTGTTTTTCCTTGCTATTGTCAGATTAATCAATACCTCATGATTTGTCATGTTTCTTAAAACTGAATGAAAAAAATGATAAGACACAAATGTAATAGAAAACAGACAAATTGTATCCAGTTTATCAAGTACCAAATAAGTTCTGGCAAACCAGCTTACAGAGCTTTGGTTAAAAGTAGAGACCTGATCAAAGAAATGAATAAGTAAATTAATAGAATCAAAATTATAACAATTTGTTCACCATTTGGATACACATGGTGGAACTGTAAGAACATTGGTGTACATGTAGAGCTCTTGCATTGAACAAAAAAAATATTCATGTCATTTAAAAAGGGGAAATATAACTATATGATGTAGAAAATGATCAGTTTCACAATTTCACAGTTAAAGTTTCACAATATCCAGAAATGTATAATGGGGGTGGTGAAAAGTATTTGTGCTGAAAATATGTGTAAAATTATGATACATATTATTCATATGAGGCCTTTACAGCATTGTGACCTAATAAAGATATCTTTTAAGAGCAAGATGGTCCATTTTAATTACATTGTTTGGAAAAAACAAGAACAGTACTGATGTGCTGTAATAATATATAGATATACTATTTTATATTTTATTTACATCTGTATTTACAAGACTAACATCTCCCTTGACATCAGAATGATATTTTCTTATTTTAGTATTTAATGAAATGCGCTTTCTTTTAGAAATTACACCATTACATATATAGACTGTTTCCTATAAAATTTGAATAGATTTTATTTTACCTTTTTTTTAAACGAGAGTGACAATATGAGATAATCTTGTTAAATAAGGTTTAAATCTTGTCGGAACTTGAATGATTAATCTAAAGAGTCGTATAGATTGATCATTAAGTTCTGAGAAGACATAATATTTATTTATAAAGAAGAAAATTAAATTGTCACTATCGTTTATGAAGAAGGGTTAACAAAATGTATTCCAACTTCATGGGCAACATGTGAATATCGATCATTAGAATAAGGAGTATTAATATGTTACCTGTATTATGATCTGTCAATATATTAATGATGTGGAAGCACAATTGTCATATAAACAATTTAACTGTGAACTAAATAAAAGGAGACTAAACCTAAACCTCTCCCTCTTTGGAATAATGACTTTCGATTCAGAGCTCCACAAATATGAAATATACCAGGTGCATGTACAAGAGCAAAATGAATAGAAGTTGATACTTAAAATAAATATCAATGTCTGATGCATAACATTATGATCTTCAATGTCAAGAATGTTCATAGAGGAAGTTAATAATGTTTGTTTGCTTATCTTTCATTCTCTATTCGTGGCAATAATACAGCCATAATTCACTATAAAGCTCTAATATTTCATTCATTCTCTCAGGCAAGAAACTGACATAACATATGCAACGAGAAACATGTCAGAATAACGATTAAGAGACTTTCAAATCATAGTATATGTTCTTACATGTATAAACACATTTCATGGTCATATTCTCGATGCTCTGACCTACATTCATTTGTATTCAGGCATTTCCTGATTATTGGAAGTCTCTCGATCAAGTGAAGAAAAAAATTCAATCCACATTTTGCTCATCACATTTGTGATACATTGGACATGGCCAAGTATTTTCTCAGTCTGGTCATTGCAATGATAACACATATACATCAGAGTGTCTATCGTGTACCTACTTGGATAAATAACTTTGATTGAGAAAGGCCACCTTCCTCTCGTTTCATTGTCTCAGGAACACAAGAAATTTCATTCGTTTGGGTAAATTGTGATCGTCCTTTAAGTTAGAGCAACCCTTCCTCATTCATTACTCATTTGTTGATCAGAAGAAATTTCCTTTTTTAAAATGCTCTTCATAATGTCTTTTGATAATGAGCACTGTTGGTCCATGGCAAAATTAATGCACGTAGTCGCGTCAATGGTAAGTGAGGCATTTCCTTTAGGTGTGCAAGACTTAACACAGATACGCTGAAGATTTGTAAGAAGCTGTCCTCAAAAGGATTGAGATTTGCTCTCTTTACAATGCAGAAGTTTCTTGAAGGCCTTCTGGAAGTCTCTGTTAAATTTAGTGTATATGATGGGGTTAAGCATGGAATTGAAGTAACCAAGCCAAAGGAAGATGCTTTCCAGCGACCGAGGAACGTTGCATGATTCACCACATAGGGGCACAATAAGTGCATGGAGAAAAAATGGTAGCCAGCACACCAGAAAGGCTCCAGTGACAATTCCAAGAGTTTTGGTAGCGCGATGCTCTTTGGCAGTAGCCGTTGCGCGTCTCCTTCGTTCCCTCTCCTGAATCTGACCAGGTAGGGGGCTTGGGGATGAGAGGAGACTTCGTTGAGAAGACGGACTCTCGTTGGAGTTGATTTCGCGGAGGGATGTTGAGGTAAAGGTTGCTTGGTGCTGCCCTGGTACAGTCAGTGACGTTACAAAGGTATCCTTCTTAACCTCCTCACCCACTTTGTGTTGATTCTGAAGGTTTGGAGCTGATGAAGTGTGCGTGCTGTGAGACAAGGTTGATCCATCAAAGACGCCTCCTCCTTTGTTATTGTCAGACGCTGGATCACATTTGACAGTAGGAGATTTATTCAACTCCTCAGAATCTTTTCTATCGCCATAGTTTGTAGTTTCACGATAATTCACAGCGCTGTTTAAGGGCTGACACCCCCTGTTGAATGTCTTACCACGGATTCTCTTACGTGCCTCGCAATATATTCTCGCGTAGACGATCATCATGATTGTCATAGGGATGAAATAGGCACCAAAGGTGGAGAAGATGGTGTAGGCTATATTCTGGCTAATCTGACAGGTGTAAGCGTCGATGCTCTGGTTGCCACGCCAGCCGAAGAATGGCGAGGTAGCAATGATACTAGAGAGGAACCAGGCTAAGGCGATGAGGATCACCATGGTCCGCGCTGTCCGGTACTTTGGATACTTGATGGGCTTTGTGATGGCCCAGAATCGATCAAGGGATATCATACAGAGGCTGAGGATACTGGCGGTGCACAGGAGAACATCCAGTGAGATCCACACATCACAGAGTATGGGGCCAAATATCCAGACTACCACTATCTCTTTCGTCAAGCTCAAAGGCATCACCAGAATGGCCACCATCAGATCAGCCACAGCCAAGGATGCTATCAAGTGGTTCTGGGGTGTTTGGAGGGGGCGATGTCTGGAGATCGCGGTGAGCGTCAACGCATTTCCGAAGATTGTCCCAATGATGATGATGCCCAGTCCAATGCTCAGCAAAACGGTGGCTACCGTGATTTCTACGGTCTCAGTCTCTGTCATATTATTTGTGATCACCCACTCATAGCTACTGTCTACATAGTCCACAGTTTCAGTATATGTCACAGTTGCCTCAGAAGCAAAATCAGCCATGACTAAGTATGACTGTCTGGATCCGATTGCTAAGTCAGTGCTTAAGTTCACCTCCTTCAAAATGACTACAGCAATGTTTTGCAAAAGTTTTAAACACTCTCAGTCTTTTAAAAATGCAGGTCTACCGGAAATCTCAACTACAATGCATCAGTGTATGAGAGGTCCTTCAAGGGGAATGGTACGTCTGATCTTTGCTAGCTTCTCGGAGTGCTAGTTCATTTTCTGCAATCAAGCAGAAGGCCTTTGGATGATGCCAGATGTGGTCTTTTGCATAATCGATGGTATCATGCACAGGATCTCCTAATTACTCGTAAGCAGTGAATACCCCTTGACAATACGTTTGATTGAAGGGTCAGTCATGTGTGTGTGTGCTTCTCCTTTAGTAGCTAATTGGCTTTGTTGCTTGGTGTACTTCAGCTACCTGTAAGTTATCAAGAAAGAACAAAAGAGAAACAAAATAAGAAAAGAAATCAATCGTGGATATTGATTATTTTTGTAGACATGAAGTGGAGGGTAAAAGCCTCCCAAGAGTGACAATGTCCATCAACAACGGAGGGTTGCAAACTGTTTAAGAAATTCTTTAGCTGACAGATTGACAAGTTTAAAGGAATAGAGAGACGGGATTCCTCCCTGGTGTTGTTTTGTAAATGGCCATGAAATCTAATCAATCCATAGTTTTGAGATCGGCAAATTCTAAGGAGTGGAAAATTGTTTATTGATATGCAATATGCAGTTATTAGCAGTCCTGTTCCCATCTGATAATCAATATATTAAGGTTGACAAAACAGTCAATACAAACAGACTAAGTGAATAATCTCTTTGATTTGAAATCCATAGTTTTAAGAGACCATTGCACTTTTTGGTCACATCTGTTGCACAGATTTATGTAAAGAGTGTGGGATCTGGAGGTGGATGGCATAAGAGGAAGACTAAAGACTACACTAAAAGATATGGTGAAGGTAGAAAGCAGTAAGGTCTATAATTCTCAGCTATTACACGTTGATCTGCAATGATATCAACTGTGAACTCAATTTGTTCAATAATTGCTGATGGATATTTTGTTTCTATGGTAACTGTGAGAACCCCTTGGGATGTAATTGTACTGTGACATGATGGATGAAATTAGCATATTTCACAAATCTCTCTCCAAACTACTCTCCGTTTTTATAGATTACTAAAGCATGCTATGTGTATGTAAATTTGAGTATCTGTATGCATTTGCTAGTGCAGTTAGACTGTACACTCTCTATAAGGTTCTATAATTTTATATATTCCCAAGTAAATTTCTAAATGATTATTATTTTAACTCTAGAATTGAGTTATGAGATAAATGTAGATATTAAATGGGTACCCGGTAAGATGCAAAAGCTAATGTGCTTAGATTAGCAAATGTGTGCTTGTAAAAATGACACCTGGCTGGAATGCTCCCCAGGGAGTGGAGAATGTGCATACATTGTGTGCAGGTAAGCCTGAATCCGATGACCGGGGTAATAATATAATTGCAGGGCCCTCAGGGAGGCTATTATTATTAGAAATGATAGAATAAGAAAAGCTGTTGGAGTTCTAGTGTTCTTGACATAAATCTTACTAAACTATACCATGGTGCTCTTCCTCCTCAAACATTAAAAATGGATGTAAAAAAAATTGGTTGAAAGCAGATCCTGTATTGGGTATAATTCCACAAATTGGTAAAAGATGGCACAGATTTCTCTCAAAGGGAAAAATACTCTCTATAATCCTGTATAACCCCAATCAGATTTAGGCTCCTAAATCCAGTTGTGCACATATGTTTTGATGAGTTCTTCAAATTAAAATTTGCGAGACTACTTAGAAGTGATGACGACGTGACGATCTAAAAAACACGTTCAGGTGGGGCTGAATAAGTCCTTAATGAAGATAACTTTGTAATCTCTTTCTTAATTGCAAATCGACAGCTGAGTCTGGGGGAATAAAAAGAACCTAAAACATCAATTTGTTAATGAAAGTCCACAGTTATATAATAGTACGGGTTGTCAGGTGGTCATTTGTTGAGAGTTTTTCAATAGTTTCTTAAGTAGTTTAATAACTAATGAAAAATTACGTGCCATCAGCTTTTTGTTTTTCCAAACAAAACTGAACCAGATTTTCTGTGAACTATTTTTGGTTGGAGCCAGTGAACAGATGGATCTGCCTGAAATGCCAATAACTTTGATTGCTTTTCTCAATGATTACACTAAATTGTCTCTCACTCAGTGAAGTGATGTGGTATTACTACCTTATGATATCACATAAATGAGACATAATGAGACATAAATGAGACATAAATGAGACATAAATGAGACATAAATGAGACATAAATGAGACATAAATGGGACATAAATGAGACATAAATGAGACTCTGCTTGGTGGACCATGTGACCATCTTGTTAATACCAAGCCAAAAATGCTATTGACATCAGTATTAATGGCTGCGGCATGTACAGGGTTATAGCCATGAGTTTTATTATCCAAGAACATTGCTCATTACATCTCTTGACATGTGGAAGGACAAGACTTAGTGATGTGTCTCATGTACAGAGGTCTAGAGAACAACAATCCTTGAATTATATTAGAAGAGGGAGAGAGGGAGGGAGGGAGGGAGAGAGGAGAGGAGAGAGAGAGAGAGAGAGAGAGAGAGAGAGAGAGAGAGAGAGAGGAGTTACAGAGAACCTGGCATTTGATAAGTTTAATAGACAGAATGTCTCATTATGTATAAACTAGTTTATATTCTTGTATTTTCTCTCTTTTTCTCTCTTTAACTTGACTCACAATCTTCAAAAGACAAAACCAAACTACATTTGTGTACAAAAATTATACCGTTGATTTCTCTTTTCTCCTAAGTGCCTTCTCCATTGGGATACAACTCAAAAATGCAGGTGATCTTAAAAGAAAAGACCCTCCTAAATCATAAATTGCTAGGTCAAAAAATGCAAGACAGTTTTATGCCAAATATGAATTGAAATAAACCCTGGTAAGCCAGTCCATATAAGATACTCTCCATTTTAAGTGGTGATGAGTAACGTCCAAAGTTAGTACATATTGTAATATTTTGTCAAAGAATTGAAATTCAATAATGATGAATGAATTTTGGAGAAAAGAAATTTAATGGGACTCTGTTATTATCAAGTTGATAAAGATATCAATCATGTAAAACCCTTTTCACTAATCTTGTTTGTGAATTGTGATACATGATTGTAATATTAGTGCAACAATAAGTTCATTTCTATGAAAGCAGAAAAATGGAAGAAACAGAATCGCAAAATTATAAATAATTAAACTATTGATTGATATCAATCTATGCAAACCAGACACAGACAACACTCCTGTTTTTTTTCTTCTTCTAAGTGCCTTCTCCCTTCAGGCTTTACTCAAACTATATTATATGTAGCATATTATTGTAGCTCCTGATATAACAAAAGACCCTCCTGAGTCATACATTTTGAAAAAAATGAAATTTTAGTCATTTTGTTTGCTGAACTAAATGGGAAAGTTGTCCAGCACTATGTCACAGCGACATTACTGATTCAGCCAATTTCAAAGTGCTCATATATATATATATATATATAGCAATCGCAACTTGTCTATTATTTTCCTTTAACATTTCAAAACTGAAGAAATCATATTTTTCCATCCCCATATTCCAGTGCATTTCTTGCAAAGAAACTTGTTCAGAAACTGCCAATACTTTGACATTGACTGCATTTCATACTCAAATTGCACTTGTTTAGGGTGAAAGGAATATGATGAAAAAGAAACAAGGATGCTACTTACATTTTATGAGATTGAGTTGATACCTAATGAATCCAACAAACATTTCCACAGTTAATGATCACCAACTCAGAATGAAGTTATTTGATCCTGAAGGTAATGAAAGACGATAAGTTCGCTATAAGCATGTCAGACAGTACAGATGTTTCTGTAAATTGGTGTTAGAGAGACCATTCACAAGTGTAAATCGCTCAGTACGAGTAGCTTAAAGAGTGGCATTTAGAAACACCACCTTCTCCACCAAAACAAAAACTTTGTAATGGCATGAGACGATGCGAAATTCCATCAGACAGAAACAAGGCAAGTTGCTTGAAGTGGCTCCGGACAGGCTCTCAGGCCACTTTTACTCTCGCACTTCATCCATATTGATTGGAACAAATGCACTGGTTTGGACGGCAATTAATATGCCGTAGCCACAGCTGTACGTCCAATAGGTGACTGACCAGTACTCACCCATTGGTCAGTTGGCTTGAATAAGTTCTACTGGTCAACATCGTATCAGTGTATATGGCTTCACACTGCTGTTTGGGATGGGGAAATACATGTGTGTGAGCTTATATCACTCTCAAATGCGGCATACATCTCCAACGTATGGCAAACATATAAAATAAATTTATATAATTTGGATTAGATGCACATTTTTTTCTTTCATACTGTGCCTTCTTAAATTGGCATGCATCTCCACACTTGCAGTATTAGAATTTTTAGTTTGTGCTTTAGATACAATCCTTTCATCTTGTGCCTTCTTGTTACA
Source organism: Strongylocentrotus purpuratus (assembly GCF_000002235.5). Classification (NCBI taxonomy): domain Eukaryota; kingdom Metazoa; phylum Echinodermata; class Echinoidea; order Camarodonta; family Strongylocentrotidae; genus Strongylocentrotus; species Strongylocentrotus purpuratus. The sequence continues at coordinate 29,941,515 of NW_022145598.1, forward strand.
TTATCATCACTTGAGAGTCAGGAGGATGTTAACTCTCATAATCTTTTAATACAATGTTAAACTCCTTCTGACCCTGAAAAGACAATGCATTTCCAGACCTATTTTGAATTGATTATTAATTTAGTCAGTTATTATCATTAAGCCTCACTATGAATATGATGGACAAAGAAAGCGGACAAAATATACAGTTCCTCGGGTAGACAAGGGAACATCCCTTCACTGCTATTATGTAAAAATGTGTAGAACAGGTGAATATACATGTGACACCTGTTCTACACATTTTTACACAATAGCAGTGAAGGGATGTTCCTTTGTCTACCTGATGAACTGTATATTTTGTCCGCTTTCTTTGTCAGTCATGTTCATAGTGCCTGCTTAAAGCCAAAAGGGTGTTAACTTGGTATCAAATGAACACCCTTCTTGGCTCTGGGTAGATGGATGATGTTATATGTCTGGAGCCAGAAGGCATTAGATCTGTGTTCATCTCTACAACTTGACGCCCTTCTGGCTCCAAACAGATGATACAGAGTTAATGCCCTTCTGGCTCTGAGTACACTTTAGATTAGACTTTCTGATTATCATCTTAGGGCGTGTTTATGCTCAACTTTTTCTGGCCAGAATCAGGCATCTGTTACGCGTTTAGTTTAAAACATGGTTGCGTCCTTTCTCACTTTTGTAGAATCCCCGAAAAACTGCGATCACGATCGCCGATCATAAACTCACAAAAAGATGCGTTAACAATTTGTAAACGCGTTTAAATGGGGTCAACGCACTGACCTCTAGTGGGTCTACGTAGCATGCACAGTGCAGGTTTGTGAATCCAGCTGCAAGACCAATTAGGGCCACACAGCAAGAATTGCCTGGAGGAGCCAGAGAAGTGAGCATAAACAGTACACCGTGGAACTGCGATTACGATGAGCGTTTACGATGAGCGTTTCATATCGCTCATTCTGCCTTCAAAATTGAGCTTAAACGCAGCCTTAGTTAATTATCTATACTGGAGGTGTACTTAATACTCTCATGTCCTTAGGCTTAATAAATGACCCCCCCCCCCCCTGTTTCCTGTAAGGCGATGGATTAAATGTATCTGTTCATTCCTGGTATGGAAATCAATTGTACACAGGACTATTAAAACAATTAAAAATTAAATCAATTTTTCCTTGAAGTTGATATTGATATTGGTACTTGTCATTAGGAATGATTGATTTCATGCTGTTAATGTGCAACAGTTCTACTGGTATGATGGCAAAGAAGAATTTACAAATGTTCAACTGACATGTTACTCACTGCTTGTAAATATATTATAAGTACATGTAATTGAAAATGACCTGTTAATGAAAAAGGCAGTTTAAAAAGCAATCATTTTTTTCATGGAATTTCTTTTTGGAATTGGTGCAATAAAAGAGTGCTTTCCAACAGTTATTTTATGAGTTTTGTTCTATTATTTAACCCAAAAAAGTTCTTTACTATAAGTGGAAAGTCTTTTCGGATTCAAGCAGTTATTTGTTTCCATTCTATTGTATTCAGTTGTTTTAACTTGACCTTTTTTTTCATTCCCCAGAGCTTTTATCAAGTACACCATCTCTATTTTGAAGTTAGCCAGAGCTCTTATGGAGCTTTAGAGAGCTCAATCTCACAGCTCCCTTGCATTTTTTCCGCTGCAAATGACCTAATCAAAGAAGATTGATGGGTGTACATGCAAATGGTTATCACCAAGGAATGGCTCAGACTTATGGACAAAATATGCAAATGGCTCTGTCCTGCATATAATTGACTGAAACCGATGAATTATTGAGGTCAATCTTCAGGGCAAAAGGTGTCACTTGCCATTACTTTCGCACCATATTTGGTGTCGGGAGTTATTATCTAGATTAAAATTTGATGCAGGAGATGGTGAAAAAAACAGAGTTTAAAATGGCCATTTCTGTATTCTGTCATTACTTTCATTGATGGGTTGCTGAACTGGAAGAGGTATTTTTTAAACATATTTTCTACAATAGGACCTCTCCACAAACTTACTTTCTTTTTAGTGATTCATATTTTACTGTATGCTATACAGTGCGTCCCAGAAAAAACAGAACCGAGAATTATTGATGTTTTATCATAACTTTATCGCAATTATAATTAATAAATGACACATAATTGTAAAGCTCAGATCCTCCTCTGTCATTTGATGCAACTCATATGAAGCATATTTCACGCATGAGGGATTAAAAACAATTTGAAGAGAGAAAACCAAAAAGTCATTTGGCGGGCGGTATCTGAATTTCAAACAGAAAATCACACTTCTAGAAAGTTCAATTTCTGCCCTTTCATATGACACCTCAATTAGGAAAAATTAACCATAAGTGTGAGTATTTATGTGAAAGCATTTTTAGAACTCTCTATGTTTTAGGAGATTAATAGTATCTTACCATCTACCTCAGATATTCACTATTATACCCATTACCTTTTAAAGGGAGGCTTTACTACTTCAGCTAGAAGGGATTAGACCACCCAGTGAGCCATCGAGGTCACTGTGACAGGTGGCTATATCATTAACTCAGCTCTCATTTAACATAAGAAAAAGAGGATCATGGGGGACCAACAGGCACCGATTTGGGCAGTTTTCTATATAGAGGGAGCAAGTAGCTACAAGTAGGACAGTGTGCCTTTAATTGATAGAAGAATAGTATGAACATTCTCTTATTGTGGTACTGTGTGTACAAGCATGATGTATTCCATGAGAGAGTTAGTAACCTTGCTCTTTTCATAATTCATATTGCTTCTCTCTTGAGTCGATATCAGAAGCGATAAAACAGTCTAGATGGAATAAACTGCCTGGGGCAGAACAACTGTGAATGAAAAACTGTTGACAAGAACATCTGATTGAAGGATTGAATGGTTCCCTCCGTTGCTAAAGAAAATTGCGCAGACTAAAATTGTTTGTGTTTCTACTTTGGGGAAAAAGAAGAGAATAAGTTCTTTTTCTTATCTTTTAATCATTTTTGTGTATGATTCTTGCTAGCTAGAATGTCTTGATAAGTCAGTGTTCCATGGACGTTAAAGAATTATCTGTTAGACTATAACAATTCATCCATCCGACTGCGAAGATATATATCATAAGTCTTGAATCTTTACTCTTGAAGAAAATGAGCTTTTCCTATTTGATCCAATTAAAAACTTTGGGCGCCTATATGGCACTGACAGGGTGAAACAAATTATTTGTTGGGTATAAAAATGTAGTCTGCTGATAAATGAACACTTACCAATTTAAGGGATGTAATGCTATCTGAGGTCGGCTATCAAGGACACATTTGTGTAATTAGCTAGAAATTTAATTGACATGGCATTCCAAACTTGAGCGCATTTGAATGGTCATGAACGGTAGTAGATTATCTTGATGAAAAGGTGTTTCGTAACCAACAAAAAGTTTAAAATGTTCAGGTGATAAATGCATACACAATCCTCATTTACGTCCTGTTCTGATACCATTTCTGTCTCGATTGATAGGCATTGCATCATTGCATTTATACTTATAGATAGAAGTAACTCAAATATATATCTTGCGCTTGAAAGGAATATATATAGCTCTCACTCTCAGCAACTATCGAGGGAATATTCAGGGCACTAGAAATTTCCTTTGACGCTGAAGCAATTATAGTTTTGAACTGACACTATATTATGTTACCGGGAAAATAGAATAAACAAATAGATTTTATGTCAGCCGGTAAGTTGGTGGAAGTGAAGCAGGAAGACATTTAATGGTCCCCCCCCCCAACTCTGACTTGCTTCCAATAAAAGGAAAACAAAAATTGATTGGTAAATACTAGAGGGAATGAATGCACTTCCACTTTCATTGCTGATCGATCGCTAGTTTGTCTCCATCTTACCCTCTTTTTTGTCTCCCGATTTTCCTTGAAAGATATACTTTCCATTTTTTTTCTTCTGCTTTTCATTTTTATTTTGTGATACCAAACTATACCAAACTATACCAAACTGTCTTTCAAAGTAAATTTTAGAATTATTTTTCTCTTTTACATTATGAGATCTCCCTCCCATTCCTCCTCCCTTCTTTTTCTCCTCCTCTCCTCTTCTCCTTTCCTCCTCTCATTCTTTCCTCCTCTCCTCCTCTTCTCCTCTCCTCTCCTCCTCTCCTCCTCTCCTCTTCTCCTCTTCTCTTCCTCCCTATCCTCCCATTCTCCTATTCTTCCTGGTTACTGAGGAGAGTTTAAGGAATAATAAACGACTGGCACGCAAGAAAATCAATCCTGAAATGGGGAAACTAATAATGATAATAATAATAATAATAATCTTTCAAAGTCCACTCCAAACTTCATTAAGTTAAACCGAAAATGGAAATTCTTTTTGCCCAATTGATCGTGAGCCCGGCAGCCACTGAGCAGCGCCAGATCGACGTTGCTCTATCCCTTATTGTTGAACGCCAAACAAGGTATAACAGCAACTCCTGTCTTTTAACGTCTTTTGGTATGACGCGGCCGGGGTTCGAACCCACGACCTCCCGGTTGTGAGGCGGACGCTCTACTGACTGAGCCAACACACCGAAACTACATCACTTTGTGTGGAAGGGTGCCTTAGGTTGCAAACCTTGATCAGAGTTTATGATTCAATGTCCAAGGGTATCTATGTCCCATACTTCCTGTATCTTTTCCACATCTGTCCATATTCAAAAACTCATTAGCAATATAATAACAGATGTGATTGGATTTAAACAAAAACAACTAATTGATAGAGACCAACTCATTAATCCAGTAACCCACAATGCATCATCCACAATCAATTAGTAGAATACCACATAGAATATGAGTGAAGAGGTGAGCATCTCTGCAATTAAAATTTCAGACCATCATTGTCATGTTGTGTACTGTTCTATAAATTCACGATTGCTGCATTCTTGCTGAACAATGTGAAAGTATAAATATGACTGCATAGAGACATGCCACATTGTACTATATGCTATACAATACACATTGAACTATCATAATTGTTGCTATTATTATTGTAATAATAATAATGATAATAATAATAACAATAATGCAAATAATAACTATAATGATAACTTTATTAATATTAATAGTATTATTATCAATAGTAATAACATCATTAGCGTTACTATTATCATATCCACATTTACTATTGAGAGAGAGAGAGAGAGAGAGAGGGGGGGGGGGCAAGAGAGAGGGAGAAATAGAAAGAGAAAGTGTGATAAAAAACATATATCAAGGAAATGACCAAGAAAGAGATTAAATCATAATGGAAGAGGGAAAAGGATTGAAAACGCTCCAGTTTAACTTGCATGTTCGGTATGTTTCCTCTATCGGAACCGTTGCAATCAAATTAACCCGTTGGCTACTGAATTATCTAATTCCAATAGGCTTCACACAGGGACCACCAGGTTCCAGTAAGCAATGGGTTAAATACTTATTCTGGAACCAAAACTAAAATCACTTTTAATGTTTCAACTCAATAAAGGTGGTGCTGGTGGCATTATTTCCTGGGGAGCTGAACATTTCAATATCAATTGAAAAATCAACACTTACCTCAAACAGGCAAAACATAAGCTGAAACCACTGAAATGCATTTTTCAGGGGATCAAATTTCCGCTCAATTCCAGAGACAAAGGATTTAAGAGAATTAATTGTTATCCTTATACAGTGTTTCCAACTCAAAGATAACTCAGCATCACAAATGGCTTATACAACAATTAGTTATCAGTGGAATAGTAAACCATAGCACCTTTCAAATGAGTATATCCAACATGACATTCCTAGCGAAAGAAAACAGTTGTTTCATACGCCATCAAGTACCCTTCGTTACATACTTGTAGCTCTATGGTAGGCCGAAGAAGAAAGGAAAACACTTTCTCGCTGTGTTTGGATCGCGGAAAACAACAAAAACACAATAGTGTTCAATTGCTTTGATGACGCAATTGAGACGTATGCTGAGAGTTACATCACGCCTTGCTTTTAGAAGTCACGTTGAAGTAGAGATTAACACTGAGTTTAGAACATAGCCTACGGTGCTGCGTTGCTTGTAATTGACCAGAGATCGTTAGTCAGACAGGCAGTAATTATTCTGCTGCAGGTGATCATTATGCAATGTTGGTTTTGCGGGACAATGCCAAGTGATTACGACTTAAGGGCTATAACCCTTAGAGACAAGGGATGGAGAGAGAGCTTGAAGGAGTAGGGGATGATGTGTGAAGTTGATTGTTAATGAGATCAGAGGGTGATCAAGAATGACGTGAAACATGAAGAGAGAAAAATTCTTGTAAATCTTTCACTGAGAGTCAGAAGGGCATTAACTTCTTTTTTAAAGCATATGAGTTTATTCCGGCGCCAAATAGATGAAATTCAAAAAGATAGAGTACTGAAAATAGAATAGGAAGCGATTTACTTTTCAGCTAGGCACAATCATCCAATCCTGAAGGGTATACTATTTAAAGCTAAGTCTTACCATTGGAAGATCTTCAGAGATAAACTTGCATCAACATTTGATAAAATATTAAATAAATGTTAAATATTAAATAATGTAATGTCAACAAGTCAACAAGATTGTTAACTCTGCTTTTTGATTTCTCACTAGATTGACCGGTAAATGACGACGATGTGAATTTATATTTTTATTTTCTTGTGTTGTTTTTTTGTAATTAAAGCAGGTCTTATTTCCGTATTCCCAGATAGAACTTGCTAGCCAATGGCTTAGTGTGGTCTAATAGCTGTAATTAAAATTCTATAATTGTAGATTTCTTAACTATTTGGATGAGCCAAGTTGCTAATGATATTTAAAGATGGAAGTATAAGACAAGATCCTTCTATGTAGACACAATATGAAAGATATCATCAGGAAGGGCCTTGCAAGGTGGATATGCAATCAACTGTACAAAGTAGCATGTATAAATGTTTATAACAACATAGGCCTGTAACCAATACTATTGAGCTGTACAATGAACTTAATGGAATACATGTGTTTGAAGGTAGCCTAGCGAAATTAAGTGGCGTGATTAAGCATTTCTGTGTTCAGAACACGTCTTTTAGTGTCATTACAATTTGCTAAGCTAGCTAAATTCCTGAAGAGATTGCTGCTTAAAAATAATAACATGTTAAGAACTAAATTGCACTAAAGTGACAACTTAATGACTTTAAATACTTGTATGACATTTAACTGTTCCCAGAAAATGTCGTCATTATCTAAGTAAACAAGCTATTCAGCAACTTACCTTGCGATATTGCTTCACTGACAGTAAGCACCACTAACATAACGAGGTAATGAAAATGTTTATTACTCCCAATGCAGACAAATGTCATGCACTCATCACATGGGTCGTGCATATAACTGCTCTCTTTTCACAATAAAACCTATCATCCATGCAAGACACAAGGGTTGTGCATATAACTGCTCTCTTTTCACAATTAAACCTATCATCCATGCAAGACACCCTGAGAGTTATCAAAGCACGAAAGTTGCCTTTACCCCGACAGGTAGCACACTGGGCTATCGAGGAAGAACTGATCGTTAAATCGATGAGAAAGTTTCAGTTAGATGCAAAGATCTAAAGATAGTTTAAATAGGGATCAATGTCTCTTTGTTGTGGTATCAAACTGGAGTTACGGGAAGCTGAAAACAGTCTCGCAGAAGCAGAAAATAAAGCATTGTCTGTTTAGAGCCAGAAGGACGTTAACCCTTTGATGAAGTAGACAGATTTACACCCTATTGAGTCTCAAGCATATTCATGTTTCTTGTTGCGGTTCCTTGCTGTGTTGTTGCCAGCCTTGAGCTTAATTGGATTCATCCTTTAACAATGATGGCAAGTTAATAGGTAATTGGTCCAGCTAGACCTCTGACGCAAGTTACATCTCATTTTTCTGTGAAATAAATTCAAAATCAATATTTTCTCTGGGAAATAAGATTCGAGATCAATATTTCTTGGATTAAGAAATGGATCTGTCTTACCTGACGTTAAGAGGAGCTGTGATACTCTTCCAAGAAGTCAAATATTACAACCCTTGAAAGCGGTAATTCTTTCTTCTTTGGCCTTTAGAGGAACTGTGATACAATTCATGGAAATGAAATGTTAAAACCTTTTAATGGATTAATCCTTTCATATTTGGCTGTAAGAAGAACTGTGACATACTTCATGGAAATAAAATGTTACAGTGTACAGCTTTTTCCAACTCTGTATCCAGTGGTTAATCTAGCAACAGGTGAAGACGGCATAAGAATCATGACAAATTTCAAATCTGTTTGAACTGGCCTAGGAATGAAGGATATTAAGTCCTTAACCAATTTAATAAAAAATTAACTCATGCACCTTCGACAAGTGCTCTTTGGTTAATATCTTTTGTGAACCAAGTTAACAATTTCAAAATGGGATTCCATGCTTTAAATTTTTTATTTTTATTTAGATATGATATGAAAAAATAAAACTGCTTCAACCGTATTGCTGTTATTCAGCAAGTCTATTCAGCAAACTCTAATCAGTAAGGCCTACCTGTAGCCCTCAACTTCATTGCAACCCATCTAAGCCCAACCCTATATCTTTGGCAAAACAAAGCATGCATGAGCAAAAGCGAGTGTTGCTTGGGGAATGATGGATCACTTTCATTTCAAAGGACCCACATTTGAAATTACGGTGTCATTCTCAATAAACTTTATCGTGGATTTTCATTCATGCTAAAAGCTTCGTGATATAGAAGTTGATTTTTAGCACTTTCATAATATTTCTTACTAAGCACCCAGGGTTATATTCTGAGCATGATTACATCCCCCAAAGTTTCCTTGCATTCATTTTGTTTACATGTGCCTTGCCTAAATTAATTTATATTCAATTGTAGATTTTATTTTTGTTGTGGGGGCGGGGGCTTGGGTGCATGTGCCTCCCAAAGCCCCTCTCCCCTGGACCTCTCAAACTCAAGACTTGTCTAGACTGATGATTTGGTCAAATGAGTTGTGACTGGTTCTAATCCCATGTTATTGATCATATGGTTCTGGACGAGTTCTAATGATACAGCGGGACGATTTATTGATCTTTTCCAGAATACATTTTCAATGCTTACCAAAGGAATCAATGTATAATTGCAAGGTACACTAAGCTCATTGTATTAGTAGTCTTTGGCTAAAACAGCTTTATAATAAATGTTTTCTCTCCATGAAGTTAGGATTATCAAACTTTTGGCCCGTCTAGAACGATCAAACAGGGTCTGATCAATAAAGACTAGGAGCTGAAAGGACTACCCTTACTCTCCCAAATAGAAATGAACAATTGCTGTCACCATACATTTATGATGTGCAAGAGGCACTGTCCATTTTGTGACTGGCTGGAAGTGATACCTGATAACTGTTTTGATGATAAGTGTGTGTGTGTGGGGTGGGAGGCCAAAACAAGTACACAGTTTCTGTTTCCATTGAAAAGTGTGTCTCATTAAACATTAAAGTATTTACTATTAAATGAAGCTGCACATAAAAATCCTCCTACCTATAAAGACAGCTTTTCTTGTTCCTTTAGAGCACTCTTTATATACAGGTTCTACTGCAATTTGAACAATATCACTAGAACCCCCCCCCCCCCCCCAAAAAAAAATAAATAAAAAAAATAATAATAATAATAATAATAATAATAATAATGATAATAATAATAATGATAATAATAATAAGAAAGAAAAAAAAGAAAAAAATAAATAAACACAAATATAAATAAATAAATAAAAAAAATAAAAAAAAAAAAAAATGAAACTAACATTTTATGTTAAATCTTTGTACACGTTCAACCACATACATGTAATAACAACTGACAGCACTTTAGAACATTATGATACATGTTTAAATGTACTGAGTCTACTGACCTTCATTAAAGAGAATGCTCTAGCTAATAGTATGTGTCAATCGCTCATTTCAAGCTAACGATGAATGGAAGAGACTTGAGCCCATCAATTAATCAATGTTAATTAACTTAATCAACACAGCTCGTAACATGCAAACATGAGTTCAGGTGTCCTTCAGTCTGTTACAAAGAGCGATGACTGTATCATGTTTATCACAAAGTACATCAGTTTATTGTCTGTTTGAAGCCAGTAGAGCATTAATTAATAAACTCATATATGCTTTAGCAGAGAGTTAATACCCTTCTGATTCTGAACTGATGAAATGTCAGTTTATAATAACATTTTTTTCCATGATGACTTAACACGAGTGACAAATTTTCTGTCCGTGACTGATTTTAAGTATTTTTTTTAATCACATCTTTGCCCCGTTTAGTAAGAGAGATGTTTTAAAAAGCTAATAATAAGTTCTGGATATATAGTTTTTACCAGAAATAATTAGTTTGGCTAGATTTGTGATTCTAGAGCCAGAAGAGCATTGAATCATTTCATTTTGCACAGACTTAAGGCCCTTCTAGCTCCTAACACGAAATATCTTTCCATTTTAAGGCCAAATAAAAAAAAAAAAAACATGTTTAGCGTCCTGTTTTTTTTAAAAATAGGAAGGAGGAGGCCCCCCTTTTTTTTTTTCTTTCAAAATGGCTGCTCAAAATGGCCACTTGGTACATTTTCCCTGACATTCGGGCTATTTTTCAAGATGGCGGCCAACATTTTTTTTTTTTTTTTTTAAATCCGAAATAGATCCATTTTAGCAGTGTTTTTCATGTTTTTTTTCATTAAAAAAAAAAATCAAAAAAAATTTCAAAAAAAAAAATAAAAAAAATAGGAGGCGGTCCCCAAAAAGGAAGCGGGCGAGGACGCTAAACATGTATATTTTTTTTAATGGCCTAATTCCCTTAATTATTAACACCATTCTGGTCAGCTGCAGACACTGTATAATTTGTTTTGCTCAATTTCTTGAATTTATAACTGAGCTCAGATTTCCTTCAAGAATAGTGTCAGACTAATCATGGGGTACGTTTATCATCTTTTGCCACTCAGAAACAGTGTTTCTATACATACATATACATATGGAGTGGTGTAGAGCAAAGGCACCGAGATTCATACATAGCAAGCTGTTACAGGAAAGCTAACTTCATTGAGTTAGGTTTGGTGCATTCCCCAAGGAGTATTGGCTTGGTAATATCCTTGGATTGAAGATCAGTTCACACATGGCTTGTTTTCTATGGAGTGTTTTCAAAACAGTGCCCTATTTCTGATGGAGGAGGTGAATCTTCAACCTTAAATACTTTTCATAAGAAGTGTTGTTTGGTTTACCAAATCAAATTCTAGCTTGCTTGGGCCGAGGGAGAAACACATACATGTAATAAGCTATTAGCAATTAGCATGAATAAGTTTAATCCCCATTATCTCATAAGAGCCCAAACACATTTCTCGTGACCTAATTTGTTACATACATTATCATTAGGTATTTATGCTCATGACTCCTGATCCACCATTTTACATTAAGTAGAGAAGAAACGACTTCAACAAGTTAATGTAGGAATACATGAACGAGCCACATGCCAGCTCCTTCTTATAATGTACAATGTACCGGTATGTGATAATCTCCTTCATGGAAAGGTGTAGTGGCTATATGTGAGAAAGACAAAGGAGACTTCCTAGTGACGCAGAGTAGCAAGAAGGAAAGATATAGAAGAGGAAATTGCCCAGATACGAATAGATGGACTATTAAGGTCTAGCTTTATTACCCCTTACCAAAGTGTACATGCTCTTGCATATCTTCCATGTATAGATAATCATCATTAGAGTTTTCAATCTTGATTTGGTGATCAAACCAATCTCAGGAGGAATTTTTTTAAACTCTAACTAAATTACCAAGTTTAGAAATATGTATATGTACCACAAAACTAATCTTTGTTAGATGAGTTTTCAGTTATACTGCCACATTGTCATTGTTAATCTTCATGCACTGGTAGTCTGACATCTATTCTAAAATTAATGAATTGCTTTTAAATTTCAATGACACAGAGAAGGGTTCAAGATGCATGATTTGCTATATGTGAACAGGTCTCCTTTAAGGTGCAATAACACTTTATTTGCTTTGCTAGCCATGTGTGTAGAAGGTTAGAAGTAGACAGCTCCATCCACCCAGCAGACAATCTAGTTAACTGAAAATCCATATGGATTGATTAACGAAGCAGATACTGAGATGATATGTTAAAGCATGGCCGGTCATAAATTCATGATAATTCATATCATTTTGAGTTTTGAAATTTAATAAATGATATTTGGAGATGTACATTGAAAACATTAAATTGAATTAACAATTAAAAGGGCAAGTACCGGAGTGTTAGCTCAGTCAGTAGAGCGTCCACCTCACAACCGAATTTGTTGATTTTCAATTTTTTTAATCTATTTCTGTTCTCTGTAGTGTTCAAGATAAATGAAAAGATGCTTACTATGTAGCTGGAAGAGCACTGTTTGATAACAGCAGAGAAAAAGGATGGGAAAAACTCTCAATCATTTTTTTCTTTTCTTCTAAAGACATGACGTTGAATAATAGTTCTTGTGAAACAAAGAAGAGGATTTTTACGGCATTTTCTTTCTAATATTGGTGTGAACCACTTTACATCCCTGGTTAATTGTTGTTTGATTAAGGAATAATCATTACATATGGAAAGCACTTTAGTCCCATTAGGCACTATTTGCATAACTCTTGAGTCGTTATGAGTGTCATTCTTAATTGAGTAGATGTACTGACTTGATGTCTAAAGTATGAATTATTTATACTAAAGTTGACCTCAAAATTCTTGAATAAGTCATATTGCGCTTGTTACAAGTGGTTGTCTTTGTGTGAAGTTGGTTGAATGGAAGCTAAATGTGAATTCAAGGAAAAGGAACCAACGGATCAAAACAAGACCACAGTAATAAGTTAGTTCATACTTCAACTGCTAACAATAATCATCCTCGATATGCTGATGGGCTCTTGTATAACACAAATATCTGTCAGATACAACTCCGCTTGTGCATCAGCTTTATCTGACCCATAAATATGTATGCTATTATGCCCACAGCTCTAGGTGATGTTTCTCATCACTAGATAAGGGGTCAACAGCGTCAAAACGATGAACAGATATTTTAAGATTGATATATGATGGATATCTAGACTCGCACAGCTAATGATATTTTTTGTGTTTTTGTTAACGTGTGTTTGACTCAAAACTCTCATTTTGCAAAATATTTTATACCGATTATCTAATTAAGATGTGGAATCATTACGTATTTAAACCTTGTGATAGCTTTACAACCTAATAATTACAATCATACATATGATTTTTTTTTTTTTAAATCATCATTTTTTTCTCCAGCAACTGATTTTTTCTCCAGCAACAGCATAAGACATAAAGAGTTATGGTTAAGGTTAAAATTAGGTTTTTAGTTTAGGTTAGGAGTTTGGGGTAGAGTTAGGAATAGTTTTTCATTCAGGATTGAAGTTTGAAAATCAGGTCCAGTGTGTCGTAAATTAACAGAGGAGCAATTGTCGCTGGATCATTCATGGTAGACCCAATGAAATCTTATAGTCTGTTCAGACTTCATGGAAGTTATATGAATCTTGTATTAAGAATCATTGTTTGGTGAATGGAGCGTTCAGACTGGAAAATAAAATTGTTTAAAGTAACATTTTTTTTAAGAAACCAGTTTTTACGAGGTCAATTGACATGGCAGCTGGTCAGTCATCATTGTGTGCTCACGATAAGCCCTGCCAGTTATACGATTTTCATATAACAGCGTTCAGAACTTCAGACTAGAACAGTATGCTGATTCTGGGGGATGTTTCACAAAGCGTAAGATCGACTTAAATTTGGACTCAACTATGGCAGGCCGTTCATATCACTGTTTGCTATCACCATTATGATCTTTAGATAACATTTTTTCCTTCAATAATGATTTATCAAAAAATGTAAATTCTCTAAATTTGTGACCATGATTTGTATGTCCCTTGAGAAACCAATGCAAGTAAATGGTGAGAGCAAACAGTGGCATGAACGGCCTGCCATAGTTAAGTCCGGCTTAAAGTTGATCTTAGTCTCTGTGAAACACTCCCCTGGTATCTAGTTTTCATTTTAACCTAGGCTCAAACAGGTGTTTCACTATGCAATGATTCGTTGCATAATGTTCAGACTTGGAACAAATCCATAAAAAATTGTGTAGCTACATGTATAGTTGTGTACGATGAATTCTGTTGGTCTGAATGAGGGGCTTACGTCATCATCATCATCAATCCAAGGATTTGTGATTAGATATACCTTTCTCATGGGAATAGTTCAAGGTGATGTGTTAATCAACTACAACATCTTATTATCTTCATCACGTCTTCATTATTAAGATATTGATTCGTCTGATATCTGTTTCCTCTCTATCTTTTGATTGGTTTGTTGTTATTCATTGTCCTTCATTTGTCCTTAACTGTCTGAAATTGTTTCATTGCTCAAATGTTATTGCCCATATCCCTCTCTTCCCCTCTTCACCTCTTCCCCTCTTCCCCTCTTCCCCTCTTTCCCTCTTCCCCTCTTCCCCTCTTCCCCTCTTCCCCTCTTCACCTCTTCCCCTCTTCCCCTCTTCCCCTCTTCCCCTCTTCCCCTCTTCCCCTCTTCCCCTCTTCCCCTCTTCCCCTCTTCCCCTCTTCCCCTCTTCCCCTCTTCCCCTCTTTCCCTCTTCCCCTCTTCCCCTCTTCCCCTCTTCCCCTCTTCCCCTCTTCCCCTCTTCCCCTCTTCCCCTCTTCCCCTCTTCCCCTCTTCCCCTCTTCCCCTCTTCCCCTCTTCCCCTCTTCCCCTCTTCCCCTCTTCCCCTCTTCCCCTCTTCCCCTCTTCCCCTCTTCCCCTCTTCCCCTCTTCCCCTCTTCCCCTCTTCCCCTCTTCCCCTCTTCCCCTCTTCCCCTCTTCCCCCTCTACCCCCTCTACCCCTCCCTCTTTCCCCTACCCCACCTTTTCTCCCTCTCCCTCTCTCTCCCTTCCTCTCCCTTCTTTTCCCTTCCTTTCTCTCCCCCAAGAAGCAGGCACACCTCAAATATTCCAGAAAATCTGATTCCAGGAACTAGGAACATGCTCATCTTGCACTAAGAAAATGTAATAACCATTATGCAAAGTTCAAGACTCTTTTCATCACAACATTCATCACAACATTCATACACAAATCATCTACTTTAATTAGCTACACAGTTTGTGCACAATAAGCCAGTTTCGTAATGTAACCAAATTTAATGCATACGTCTTTGTGAAGTGCCTCAATACAAATTATTTCATTCACCTGATAAGAATAATAGTATTTCAATAGTCAGAATGCAACTGCATATATTAAGTTGTTGCCAGGTTGGACAAACATTATGGCTTGACCTACCTAGCAACACTTAATATATGCAGTTGCATTCTGACTATTGAAATACTATTATTCTTATCAGGTGAATGAAATAATTTGTATTGAGGCACTTCACAAAGACGTATGCATTAAATTTGGTTACATTACGAAACTGGCTTATTCAATGCAGAAGGTCCCATTCCCTTATAATGGTCCTTATTAAAGTGAGTCACACATGTACTTGCAAAAATTACGGGGAATCCAAATTCCAGGAATTGAATACCTCTGAACTTGATGTGAATTGCCTGTTCTTTGTCAGAAGAATGTTAGTTATCTGGTATCCTTTGATACAAGAGTTACCGCACTTCTGGCAATCTGCGGATGGTATGTTGTAATGACTTGTCTTCATCAGTCTGGGTCATGGCTTCGACCAGTAGTTCTCACTTAGAAGGGAAGGTTATTCTGACTTGGCTGTATGGTAAAGTGTCATAAGGCTTCCATACAAGGACATCTGATGAGAAATACATGTACGTGTAAGATATTTTGGTGACCAAAAGTCCAAAGTCAAGATGAGGAGCATGACCCAGAAATTTCATAATGCAAAGAAGGCCCTGTTTTGGGGAGAAACCATACAATGTAAGAGGTATGCACAATCAATTTAAATGAAGTTAATCTAGAGTTGAAATACAAAGTAGGATTGTTACATTTATGTTCTTGTACGTATCCTCAATACAAATACGGGACTTAAGAAATTCCCCAGCATCGCATAAACTGCAACGTCCTCTGTCCAGGTTTGTTTTTTACCTCTGGATTAACTTCTTTTAAGTCAATTGAGGTATGGCTCTTATGTTTTACGGTTTCTCAAAATGTCGGAGCCTACTTAGCTTTGGATTATCCCTTTTATGACGTATCTAGGACATGGAGAATGGAAGCCATTTTTCAAAGTTTTCCAACGTGAAAAACAATCCATGCACAGCTAGAGTGCATAAAATTAATCTCAAAATCTCAAAAACAGTATGAAGAAAAAAAGAATAAGTTAAAACCAGTCACGTGGCACCCAAGTGCGACTTGGTTTCCGTATGGGTCCTATTTCATAGAGAGCACAAGTCCTTTTATGTGAACTGGGAGCGTATTAAACTTGCAAGTTCTCTTTAGGGAAGTACTATTTGAAGATCAAATTTTGAATATTGCATTATGACATGGAACTAGTAATATGAAAAACAAAATATTTGTTGGTAGTTATAGTGGTTTTAACTGTCCAAAATCATAGTTTTATAACATCTAACTTCATGGTATAGGTATCATTTTCGGAAAACATGAAGACAAGCTTTTCTCTTTTAGCAAAGACATATAGATATGATCAAAATAAACTTTGCTTAGGACATGCACACACAGAGACAAAAAGAACAAGGCTTTGGAGTATTTTTAAAATCTTTGCCTGAGCTTTGTCTCTGGCAGCTGTTATCACACATCGCTCAAGACATGTCAAGGAATAAATTCTGCTGATACTTTAGGGAGTTAAGCATGATAAAATGCCTGCCCTTGTCTAAGAATTGACGCAAGAGGCAAAGATTTGAATACTCAGATATATATGCATATGTGTACTTATCCACCCTTGTTAACTTCAAAACGGTCAAAGTGTCAGACTGTTCCATACTTACCTCGTATTGATAATCCATAACGCCCTCACTTAAATATGCATTGTTTATAGAATTGACTTTTATCTGCGAAACTGCATGTGGGTAGGAATTATGGCTAAGAATATCCCTGAGCAATTAAAAAAGGGTGTGGGGGAATATAAAGACGTCAAACATTTTCAATAGAATATTATTGCTTATTGGCCGGTGCTGAGGAAGTTGCTTTTTACTTTTGGAATAACCATATTCTTCAGCAGGAGCAATTTTCATAATGAAGTTCATCTTTAATGTCATTGCCATGATACAAAACATTGTGGCTAATTACTTGAAACAATGACTTCCATTATATTGGTAAAGCCTCATTCAATTATGTGTTCCCAGCAAGCTCTAAAAGAAGAAGAAAGAAAGTTTGATTTCCCCTGCACACCGACTCTTTAATATGAAATACATAAAATAGGCCTTACACAAGTCAAATTTGATACAATTTCGCTCTTCAATAATGTTTTTCAAGTTTATGCTATTAACATTGGATTTGAGGCCATACAACTCTTGTGTATGACGCATTCGGACCTTGTTTGCTTGCCCATGAACCTTAATTCCCCTTGTTTTTATCGGATTTGTTGTGTGGCATCTATGTGCATACGTAGCATGCTAGCATGCCATTAGGAGATCTTTATATGCAGAATACATGAATGGGAGATGTTGAGAAGGTTGAAAGGTTTTGTAATCTTGGGGATACAATTCAACAGTGGTGGTGGATGTGAGATTGCATTGGTAAGAAGACGGTGATTGGGGTGGATGAAGTTTAATGAGCAGGCCTCGATCCTAGCTGGTAGGAAGTTTATGGTGAGAATTAAAGCCTATCTGCAATAGTTTGACCAGAAAGGATTAGACCTCCCTGTGTGGTCACTGGCAGATGGTTATCTCATCAAATCAGCTCTCAATTAACATGAGAAAAAGGGGACCATGGGGGATCAACGGGTACCGCTTAGGCACTGTTGGCTTTATAGAGGGCGCAAGTAGTGCAGTCCCGCTTTACAGGCAAGATCTATAAGGCTTGTGTTACAACAGAGATTGCATAGGGTCTATAAACTTGCAATGTGAAGACATTAGAAGAAGGTATCTTGAGGAAAACAGAAATAGCCAAGATACGGAAGATGTGTGGTGCGATGGTGTGAAATGGTCTGATAAAAAGAATACAGATTTAGTTCATGGAAAGGTTGGGTCTGGAAGAAACTGTGGTGGATACATAAGAAAAGTGGATTGAGATGGATGGGTCATGTGTTGAGAAGGGAAGATGATAAACCTGTGAAAGAGAGCTTTGGATCCAGATGTGGATGATGTAAGAGGGAAATGAAGACCAAAGATTTCATCAAAAGATATGGTTATGAAAGGTTGGTCTAAATGAGGAGGATGCTTGAGACAAGCAAAGGTGAGGAAAGGGAGTGTCATCATTTATGTGTGTTATGATTAAAAACCAGTGGTCTTCAGGTAATGCAGATGTGAGTCTTGGAAATCTTATTTAGTCATATAACACACAGTTGTAGATAATTCTTGTTCTTGGTTCCCCCCCCCCCCCCCCAAAGTCATGATAGGTAACTCTTGTACTAACACTACTTGGAAGCAGGTTTCTGCACCTGACATTTTGCATTTAAAAAAAAGGTTCTGTATACTCTAATTACAAAAATATTAAATTCCTGTCAAACTTGAGTAGTATGGCTTTACAGCAATATCCTTCTGGTTCCAAGCCGATAAGATCCAAATGGTTTCCAATCATATTTCTAACCTACAAAATATATAATTATCACAAATTTTCTTTTGCTGTTACAGATTTGAGATCACCATAGAGTTGAAGACAACCCAGAAGGACAGCCTGATCTTCTACATGGCGGATCCGAGCGAGAACTACTACGCCGCTCTCCAGCTCATGAAAGGATTTGTCTTCTTTAACTTCAAGATTGGAAACTCACCGGTCTTCATGGATTCTGACTTTGTGATTGATGATGGCTACTGGCATACGGTGAGAAAGGCTTCTTTCTAGATCGTAAAATTTATATAAAAATAAATTTGAAATTAGAATAATGCTATTGGCCTACAGTTAGAGTCTTTTTTTGTTCGGAGGGACTTACTAGCCAAGGCCTGTATGATTTCTTTTACAGTTTTTTTTTTTTATCCAAACCAAGATTGTCTCAAGGCCTACAAAATGCCATACAGGTACTTCTTTTAAATAGGAATTTCTTCCATATGAAACCATTATAAAAACCGCAACTCCATCCTTTTCTTCAACCCTGTGACTGGCAATTCATCACATTTCAAACTTGTTGCTCGCTGCAGTTCTCCTGTCCTGTTTTTATAAACATGAGAAATAGAGGGAACTGGTGATAACATTTAACAGCTACACATAACAGATCCTTTTTCTCAGATTCATTTTGTGTGTGTTTGAGAGGGGGCTGATCATGGACCTCTGCCACAAGGCCTTTGCACTTTGCGCAGCTTGCTTGTTATTGCCACGTTACTCTCATTACTAATTTAAAAATTCAAATGTTGGCAGCTATGTATTTGTCGCTTGGCTCACTAACTTCTGATTCACACTCCATAAAGATCATTACAAGATGCATGAGCACAAAGATTAAAAAAAAAAAATCTTCACATACTGTGTCCACATATGAACCTTTGTTAGAGGCTTGACGTTTGGACTTTTTGTGAACAAAATAACCACTAAAAGCCTTAAATTGGCAACTTGATGAAAACTTCAGAAATACAATTTTCTACCCGAAATAGCAATTTTCTTTAAAAAAATTTGGACATTACTCCCTGACAATATTTATTTATTTCAGATGCATGACTCAATATTTTAAAGAAAAGAAGTGACATTAAAGGGAAAATATTCAGTGTTGCCCATTTGATAAAGAAAAGCCGATCAAATAAATCCTTAAATTTTTGATTTACTTCCACAGATTGAGATCTCTAGAAACAGGAAGACCGGAACTCTTCAGGTGGATGGTACCAAGCGAAAGAGGGCCAAGTCGGACAACGGTCGCAAGAATCTCAACATCCAATCACCCATCTATATCGGTGGTCTACCTCTTAACAGGCAGTCACCCAACGTGTATGGGGTAAGCTAAAGAAACCTCGCTCTCTATCTCTCCCCAATCTCTCTCCCTATCCACCACCCAACGTGTAGGGGTAAGCTATAGAGGCTGGCTTTGAAATGGTCAATCTTTTACCTTTTGTTCAGTACTAACCAACGAAAAAAATACACGGTGGCGACGGGCGATTCGCCCCCTAAACCTCTGAAATCGCCACGGTAAAAATCAAGACGAGGGCGAAAAAAAATCAATATATCTTGAAAAATCGCCCCCGCCATAAATTGATATTCCCTATGAATTAATAAACCAATTTATTGATGTGTCTGAGTGAAATCTCCGTTCCAACTACCAACTCCAAAACTAGAAACTTCCATCAACATTTTAAAAGTTTTGTGAGTTGCAGCGGATCGGCGGTCGTACCTACTGTAGCTAGATCTACAGCGGTATCCGCCTGCCTGTGCCTAAGCTCCCGGCGGCCGGACAGGCCACCGGCCCGATGTAGTTTCGTGCACAGCATGAATGCATATGCAGTTCGCACACGTTCACAATACACAGAAACGTACTAGCTCAGCTCCAGCGCGCGCCCGCACGCTCCTTGTATGAAGCAAATAAGTATTTGCGAGTGACGAGAGCTCAACTGCTAGCGACCAAATTGGTACGTAATATGTTTATTTAGTCTTTTTCTGGCCCTAATTTTTATCATGGACAATGCAATCCCATTAAAAAAAATGTTATTCCGTCTAAAATAGTGTTATTTATAAGTTAAAACCATTAAATGCGAGTATATTTTTACTGTTGTCCCACATACTGATATATTTGTAATAACGAAACGTGCAAAATCAATGCCGGATTTTTTCCTGTAAAATCGGTATAAAGCAAGTTTCGTACACAGAAATTGAATTTTGTTATAAAAAAACCGTAAATAAATATATAAAGGATGTTCCTACTCCTCAGAATCTTTCTTACAACTGTTTAATTAAATTAAATTATTTATATACGATCGATGCCAGGCCAATTGTCATGAGTGATGTCTGATGATGACATCAATTTCTGTCTATGAAATGAAACTAGCTTTGGCTTGGCCTTTAGAATTAGAGTCTATAAAAAAAAATAAGGCCATGATTTTGAATGTTTCGGCATAACAAATAGACCCTACATTGGTATGTGGGACAACAGTAAAAATATTTACTCACATTTAATGGTTATAAATGGTCTAAATAACACAATTTTAAAGGGAGTTGGTCTACATTTTTTTTTAAATGGGATGGCATTGTCCATGATAACAATTAAATTTGGGACAGAAAAAAAGCCTAAATAACATATTACCTACCAATTTGGTTGCTAGTAGTATGATGGCTAAGGAAAAACACAACTTATTGTTACAGCTTACAATATGGCTTTACGGAAGTAGCCCCTTGGTTTTTTTTAGGCAATGGGGAAAAGTAGCCCCATAAAAAAATTAATTCCTAGCCCGCGTGTCAGTGATAATATTTTCTTAGGATATGAAAAACGAACAGTTAAACAAAACACTCCTTTTGACAAGTTTTAGTTACATGTATATGTAAATCATAAAGCCACACGTTTAACACAAAGTGAATAAATCATGGGTATCTGAATGTCTGCAATACTCTACATGACATATGTACGCTACAATTGTATCTATATTTGCCTTTGCTTGGAATTTAATTAGGTAAAACCGCGTTTAAAAAAAATACAACCTTTAAAAAAAAAAGCCCCCCTGAGCTCCAAAATAGCCACCGCAAAATAATTAAGGAGGGCTATTTTTTTAAGGGAAAATCTGAAAAGAGCCCTCGTAAAAAAAAAAGTAATTTTTTGGTTGGTACTAACAGTCAACTTTATAATGAAATAAATATGTCATGTGAGGTGGTAGGGAACAGGCATGTACGCAAGGGGGGGGGGGATTTGGGGGTTTTAAAAAATATAAAAATGTGCTTTTACTCCCCCGCAAAATTTTCGGCGTGATTTTCAAATTATAAAACACCCCCCTTGAAAAAATCCTGCGTACGCTACTGGTAGGGAAGATTGTACAATATACTGATCGTGAGGTTGTTTTAGGAGTTCTTCATTTTCCCGTTCTTATACAACGAAACCTGAAGACCAATATCTGGGTTGGATTGTATTTCTACCCTCTGCGTTGCTGTTTTATGTAAACTGTACAAATAAGTATTCAATTTCATAAAAGAAAGCAGAAGGAAATTGGTCTACCCTTAGAACTTATCCTTGACCTCTAGATCAAACAAAGTAGACTGCCTTTAATGAAAGACAGCACTTACTGCTACACCTTTCCTCACAAGATTAATTAAAAAGCTCAGGGCTTGCATAACATCTGTGATGAAAGCCAGTCCGGAGCAAGTGAGAATTAAAATTTGTTTTTATTAAAACGAAAGGATAAATAGGGGAAATTAGTTTTAGAGGGCTGTGTGTGTTTGGCATCTGCACCGTCGTAATGAGTTTTTCCCTTCATCTCCGTAAGTTGCCTAGGAAATGCATGTAGAATGATTTTGTTTGTGAAACCCTTTTTTAAAATCTGTAAACCTATAATAACTAAATCGGTAGCTTGATCAATTTGTGAGAGCAAATTAATTAATTGCCATAATTAAAGTGTGTTTCCGTCTGAGCCTAAATCAGGGTTGTTGAAATTAAAGTAGAATAATTGTAAGTCACCAGTTGAATTGTTTGGAGATCATATTGAAGAAAGGAAATATTTTTAAAAAGGATGTTGTTTGTTTTACTCTGTTCTTTGTGAATTTTTGTTTGTTTTCTTCATCTGCATGTATACATGTTTTTATGTTCTTTGTGTCGTGCTTGCCTTCTTTGTTTTTCTCTCTGTTAAAGCTCCGGTTCTCTGTCCTTCCCATTTCTCTGCCTGCCTTCCTCATTCCCTTATCGCTCTGAAAATTATAATTTTCCTTTCCTATCTCCTTTCTTCTGTCTTTTTTCTATAAGGTTGTGCCTCCTATCACTATTAATTGCAAGCACTCCATTGGCCAATACTTTCCAGAAAAAAAACACATCCATTTATCTGGATTCATTTTTTTTCTAACCAGTGGCCCTGCATAAAATATCAAGGGTCTGTCTTCATAAGCTAAAATTGAGAAATTATGTGGTCTGAAGGAAGAATTCAGGAGCCCTGGGCACCTCGAAGTGTCAAGCCCTGCATATATATATATATATATATATATATATATATATATCTTTCTTAAAATAAGCTCAAAGTTGCACAGAAGAGTTAAAAAGGTAACTGCAGCTTTACAGAAATACAATATACTGAGTGTTCTCTTCTTTTCATTTCTCTCTCTCTCTAGGATGGATTTGATGGCTGTATACGCAAGTTCCATTTGAATGACAAAGTCATTGACTTGACTGGAAAGGCCAATAATTCTTACGGAGTCGTGACATGCTATACCAACACTGAACCAGGACATTACTTCCAGGGAATCGGCCATGCACTGCTCGGTAAATTTTTTAATGAATTTTTTTCATGGATAATTTTTTTTTTGATGAATGGTTATTAAATCTTCCTTTTTTGGGGGTGAAATTTGTCTCCCCCAAAACATATATAGATGCAGTACAGGTAGGTTTTTTCATGGGAGAAAGTATACCACTAATTTTTGCAGCAGAACAAAGAATTGAAACCCCAAAGTTACCGCTAAAGGGTTCTTAGGAAACAAACTTGGAGTTTCACCAATGGGATGAGGAAGGAAGATGGGGGAAGGAAAAGAGGGAGGAAATAGTGGAGGGGAGAAATCAATGTTTGTATGACATAAAGGGAAAAAAAGTGAATGGTATAAGAGGATAACATGTCCATCAATTGTTTATTTTTAGTGAAATGAAGTTTGCAAAGAGTCAAAGAAGAGTAGGAAAAAGAGAGATAAAAGGCATACAGATGATGAAAGTCTAAATTTGGATTTACTTAAAACATTGTATTGCATTTTCTGGATCAGTAGTTATCCTTCCATTTTTCTTCTCTGTACAGCCAACCAACAGCAGATTGGATCTGACTTTGAACTCCTCATAGAGTTCCGGACAGCGCAGAAAGATGGCCTCCTCTTTGCAGCCACTGATCTAGATGGTGTGGGAGTCACAGTTGTAATTTCAAATCATGACGTAAGTTTTTTCCCTTCTCTCCAGATTGTTTGGGTATGGCCAAGACATCCATCATCTATCTATTCATAAATCTGTCTTTCTGTTGATGATTGTCATATCTTCATGTATATGGTTTAATTACAAGTTTCTTGGGTGCTTGGAAAATGTCTAAGAAAAAATATGTTCAAACCATCAAAATACAACTCCCCCACCTCTTGATATTTAACCCCCAAACACCCCAAAGAACGAAGCCCTCCAGAATAATATTTAAAAAAACAAAACATTTTTTTTTTAAAGACAACAAACAAACAAAAACCAGCAACAAAAAACAAACAAAAACCAGCAACAAAAAACAAACAAACAAACAAAAGAACACAAGACAAAACAACAAACCAAAATAAACAGAAATAATTTTTTTCACTCCTTGCACTGCAGATCCTTCTCAAGCTGTACACTGGCCGTAGGATGGCAGAGATCCCTTTCCGAGCTCACAACAATTTCACCGTCTGTGACTACCAGTGGCATCTGGTCCAGGTGGTGGAACTAAACGGTCTATGGCAGCTCTCCGTCGATGGCATCATGGCCAACAATCTCAGGGGTACGGTCAGACTACCGGAAGACGAGCGCTACCGTTACTACGCCGGTGGTAACCCATGTAAGTGTGGGAAATGTCCCTAGGATAGGATGTCAAATGTCCCTTGCATGGAATGTGAAATTGGTGTTGTGTAGAGTCAAGCCTATTTACATGTATGCGAAGAATGCACAATATCAGGGAAACTGCCCACCTATCATAGTAGTGTGGTAACCCGTGTAAATACGGTAAATGTCCCTTGGATAGGATGTTAAATTTAGGCCTCTCTTGTTGACGGCTTACAATTATTTATGTTAAGAACCCCCAAAATCTTAAGAGTACTGTCCGACTTGTATGCAACGAGCGCTACCAATTCTATTCTGATGGTTACCCATGTAAGTTTGGAAAATGTCCCTTGGATAGGAAGTTAAGTTTAGGCCTCTCTTATAGGAGGGTAACATTCATATATGTTATGAACCCCACAATCTTAGAATTACTGTCTGACTACCAGGAGATGGGCGCTACCAGGGTAGTTTGGGAAAGGTCCCTTGGATAGGAGGCCCCTCTCATAGGCTGTCAAATGAAGGCCTATGTGTAGAGTCAAGCCTGTTTACATGTATGTTAAGACGACAAAATATCAGGGGTACTGTCCGCTTAATGGATGACAAGCATTCCTAGTTTAACACAATCAGTTATACCAAGAGGAGAGATGTGAGAAAATCATGCTTGTCTTTCCTCTGGTAGCATTTACAGTGAACATATGAAAGCATGATTTTTAGTCTAAAGTAAAGAATATTGTTTAATCATTTAATAATAGAAGTCAAGTCCCCCTACTCCATCGATTTGCTCTGATGCAACGCTCTTTCTGCTTTTCCTCTGACAGTATCTAACCCTGACGGCATCCGATTCAAGGGCTGTATACGACGCCTGGAGGTCAACGGAGGGTCCGTCCCCGTCGAGTCGTCGATAGAGATCGTGGGCGTGGTGCCTCTAGAATGCCCCGTCGTATGACGACGATGACATTGAGGGATCACCGCCCCTGTCGAGTCATCGATAGAGATCGTGGGTGTGGTGCCTCTGGAATGCCCCGTTGTATGACGACGACGACGCCGTTGACGGATCACCATGCCTCGCTGCTGCTGCTCTTCTTTCAACTGGAGGTTGATTCCGCAGGGACTATGTGCAAATTAATGAAATGAAGTATTCTATAGCTGCATTCCAAATACAGGACCACAGGCAGAGATGCGAGGCATTTTTATCATTCATCTACTTCTATCCCATGTTTTATGTATTTTCTCATTTGATATATGATTTTATAAAGATTGGTCAAGGGAGATGAGAAAAGTTGTCATAATAGTCAGATGGTCTCTATGTACAGGTTCCTGCAGTAGAAGTTTCAATGAGAACCAATTCTCAAGGGAGACAAGATATGCAGTTCTTTTAGACAATTGGTAATTGATGCTGGTTTGACTATATATGTATCTCTGGACTTGCGATGTAGTGGTTATGAACAGGAAGTGGAATTCTGGGATGATATTTAGCATTGCCGAAAAGCTCTTTGTAAAGCCAAGTTTATGCTTTCAAAATGACATTTGAAAAAAAACCTAGACTTTTGACCAAAATCCTATAACTGTTTGTTATATGCACTATTAGCATTACATGTAGTTGTATATAATTTGATTATCAGCATTATTATGATTAGCATTAGCATTAGCATTGTCCTCTTCATCATCATCATCATCATCATCATCATCATCATCACCACCACCACCACCACCACCACCACCACCACCACCACCACCACCACCACCACCGCCGCCGCCGCCGCCGCCGCCGCCGCTGCCACCACCACCACCACCACCACCACCACCACCACCACCACCACCACCATCATCATCATCATCATCATCATCACAATCTAGTCCATGATGCCAATGAGTTCTGTTATAATGATGATGAAAATCATCATGATCATGATCGTCATTATTGTCATGTATTTGTGCCAGGCAATGGCATCATAATGTTTATAAAAACAATCAAGTAGTTTTGGAAATCAAGTAAAATATCAACTATGCAAATGGACTCATGATAAGGATATGTTACTATGCTTTTGTAATATATTTTCTAAAGATGATATGATAGTCAATGAGACTTCTTAAAAATCACTGTCACGTAGAGTTTACTTTACCTCCAGCTCAATAGTCAATCATTTTCTGTTCATGGTGTTCAGTGAAATTTATTTTAAAATCAATTGACATGCAAATATTTTTAAAGAAAATCATGATAATGGTTACTCTGACTTTGTCAATTACTGCCTTAATTTTCTGAAATCAAATATAATTTTTTATGGTGATTGAATATGCGTATTTTTGTGTACCTGTTTTAGTAGTTCAAGATTTAATTAACAAATTTGGTGTGATTTTATGATCGAGTATGTCATCTTGATGTTCTTTACTTTACACAAACTTGAATTTAAAAGCTGTTATACACCTTTTAAAAGAGCATGAATCTATAAAGTAGAATTCAGTGCAATTTGTTCACATTTGTATTATGTCTCAGATGCTGTTAGGACAAATGTATTATCGCAAAGGGGCTGACTTAACATGTAATGTTTTTGTTTTTATTTTCAAAGAATGTCTCAGCATTTATGTACATTTTAAGTATTTCTATGCATTATGGAATGTGGTACTTGTCTATGTAGGGTTGCATCATGCATGGCATATACATGTAGATGTTCGTTTGTAGATATTTTGTGTACATTGTGAGAGGTATGCTCTGCAGCAGTCAACTGCATTGCAAGTTTTCTAGTGATATGTATTTGTAATTGAATAATGGAGAGTTTTAGCTTAGCTGGGTTATGACGTTTTATCTTATTTATGAAATGAGAATTTTAGTTTCCACCTGTACTTATCATTGTTGTGTTTATAATACAAAAGATGTGATCTTATGTAAGAAGGGGACAAAGAAAGCAAGAAAAGGGATAATCTAAATATCTCTGCTTATTGATGCAGTGATCCTGGTTCTGCAGTTACTCTAAGAGAAATCCCCTCCTTCTTTCAATATCAATGGTAGATATTTAAAAGAAGAAAAAAAAGTATTTTCTGTCCATTTATACTGCTATACGGTACATGTAAGTAGATAAAGGAAGAATAGGAAATGAAGTTCCTTTCGCAACACAGTTCATAACACTGCCAAATTTCATGTTACAATTTATTGTGCTGTCTATTTATATCAAAATGTATATTTCATTTCTCTAATGTTCTTTGTTGTTACTTTCTTTTGATAAAATTTTGAAAGCATTTCTCATATTCCTTTTGCTACAAATGCTGATTCTGGTGTGCTTTCTGTAAACTTTTGGATATTATGTAAATATGTACATATATTGTTTTTTTTAACCATTTCAATATACTATCTTATTTATACATTTAAACATTGCATTGCTACACATAGTTAGCAATTTTTATGTTGCCTTTACTTTTTATGATACATTTTAAAGTGTGTTTTAAAGTTAGCTGTTGTTTAGTTAGCATGGAGGTATATTTAACAACTTTTTAAAAACCTTGAAATATATTGTCAAGTTAAAATGTTGTTGTTTTGTGTCTGTTGTCAATTTTCTTTGAGCTACAATTACATAGATATGAAAAATATCTAATTCTGTGTAGAGTAGTTATTAAGGTGTTTAAACAAATAGCCCAGCCTTTTTAGAGTTTGCTATTAGCTATGGAACTGGGTTGAACTAAGCCTATGGGAAAAAGACAATTCATTAGGTAATGCATTAAAGATAAACTTGAGTTCTGGTAATGCGATTGCATTGTGAAAGAAAAGGTGTGGAATGGATCAGAAAAGTTGATCATATGTAAGTTGATCAGATGTAAGTAATGGTGTGCAGTGCAAGGTTCTGGAGTCATCAAAATCATCATAAATTTGGCAGAGTCTTGGTAAAGTAACAATCACTTACACAGAAAGATGTATATGGGACAACACACATGGTGTAGGGGCTAGTACTACCCTGATTTCCTTATCTTTCTATGCTCATTACCCAGCCAGTATACATTTTCTTCCAAAATTGTTTGGCACATGCCATTTATTTGTAATCTTGAACATTCAGTGTAAGTTTCGTTAGATTCTGTGAGAATTCATTTTCTTTTTTTACCAGAACTCAAGTTTATCTTTAATCAGAATTTTTGAAGGACTCATTGATGTTACAGTCAATTGGCTTTATCCTACATGTGTATCTGTTAAGAGCAAGAAGAGCATTATTTGTAAAAGCATATGAGTTTATGCCCTTCTGGCTTTTAGCAGCCACATCCATTTCTTTAATTCTGACTTTATTCAGAAATTTGGAGATCTAGGATTTGTAAAATTGATATTAACTCATAGCCTGTCATAAGGCAGCATGCACGCTATTGTTAAAGTGCTTTGTGCACGTGAGCAAGCTACTGTTCCTCTGCTTCTTGCATGTTTGCACGCATTCGTAATAGCAGTTATTGTTCATGCCCATTGGACTGTGCCTTGTGTTTTGCACGCGCTATTGATAGTACCATCTCGTTAATCCGATTATCTCGTTATAAAGTTGGCACTGGGGGGGGGGATTTGTGGCTTGGCACAATGGGGATTAGCCCTGTGGCAGGATAAGAGTTAATATTGATAATATTTATATCATAACATATACCTATTTTATCCTTCTTGGTGCTGTTACGGTTACAGATTAAGCATTGCTGAAGCGGAAATATCCAGTATTAAATGTTTGTGAATAGCAGCATCTACATATTTTTTATGTAAGGTCATGGTACAGTATTATAATCTATATGTTCCATTTTCATAAGGTGCTTTCAACAGAGCAAGAAATTATGTCTGTTTAGAGTCAGAATGACACTAATCTGATAGATTAACGCATGTCTGGCTCTAAGCATATCATTTTTTTTATTATCAGTGTGGCCCAACTCTAAAGTTCTGCCACCGTTTCTACCACCTCAGGGTCTATTTTAATGCACACATGACTTGTTTTGGCGAATGTACATAAATAACATATTTGTTGTGCTTGAATGTAAGACAGAGTATAAGACAGTACATGCACGTGACATCTGGGTCCTGTTTCATAGAACTTCTTTACAAAAACGATTTGCACAGATCCATGATAGATCTGCTCATAACTAATTAAAAGCAAAAATTTCAGTAGCTTATAACAATTTTGATATCTTGTTATTGAAAATTAGTTTGGTGAAAACAGGGCCCAGATCCAATTCTCTATACTTGCAAATATATGGACAGCCTTAAGTCAAACATTGTATATATGTTTAGTTTGCATGGAGGTTGAATTATTTAACAACCTTCTTAAAACCTTGAAATAGTAATATCAAGTTTAAATGTTGTTGTTTGGTGGCTGTTGTAAGTTTTCTTTGCGTTTCAATTTTTATAGATATAAGAAATATCTAATTCTATGTAGAGTAGTTATTACGGTTTTATAAACACTGTGAAAACCAAAACCTGTCATGTCACAAAACATTTGCAAAAATGTTGTTAGTGATGGCAATGCTTCTGGCAAGGAAATGTCACAACTGGCAAAATTGAGTGCTTCGAATTAATTTATTCAGAGGCAAGTCAAACAGTTTATGAAAGTTCCTTGCATAAGGAAATCTCTGGGTTTTCAATAATTCATGCTGATTAATGTAACAATGATTGATCAAGCGTTTTAGTCTACTGTGGTGAGCAAAATAAGCATTGCTTCGTCAGTTATTGAAATATATCAAATTATGTTTTTAATTGTCAATTTGAAATAATAGAATTACTGAAATGATTTGCTTTCTAGATGTCATGATAATGTGTACTCGAATCATTGTAGCTTGTGTATATACATGTAGTTATTTAATTTATTGAAGTCTTCCTATGCCTTTTGTATTCTAATTGTCTGCAGTATATTGTAAAGTCGCAAGTCACCACTGACTCAAATAATGTTTTTAGTCGGTGCTGAATTTTTTTCTACGAATGAGTGCCTGTATGTCAATATCAACTATAATTGAATTTTATTCATTGATGCAGTGTAACCTTTTCTGTTATTGAAAACCCTGAAAGACATTGCTTCTTATATCCTATGCAAAGGGTCTTTTTGTAAATCAATCTAGATTTAGACTTGGATACTAGGTGAAAGAAAATACATGTATTAACAGTTTTTGTAGTTGCAGAAAACAAGGTTAAGACACTTGTCAGTAGGCTGTATCGAAACGGATGAAAGGATTGATTGTTATCCTATGATACAATGCTTTCATAAGGGATTTGTTTTAATTTTAGTAAATTTACAGACTCGCCTATCAGTGAGGGAAATAAGATTCCATGTACAATGGCTCACTCTGACCAATAGAGGGCTCTGTATTTAGGAATATCAGTTGATACATTGATTGACCTGACCTGCAGAAAAAATCTTCCTGCGACAAAAACATCAGTTGATTGATAGTCTGCTTCCTATTGCTGCACTCTTTGGGCATGGTTGAAAGAATAATTTGAATATCAATTTTGCCAGTATGGCTCTTTCTTTTGTCAGGAAATTTGTTTGCCAGGGGCATATTTGCAGTGCAGATCAAAAGATTTAGCGCATTAAATAGTTTATACCCAAGTCAAACATACGAGTCCAACACCAGACTGACGACAGACTGAATAGATAGATTATATCTGGTTCAAATCACTCTGAAGATCTACATTTGTTAGATGGGGCCCTCTTTAGGCTCAAACATTAGTTAAACAGGTATTGCGTTCTTTTCCTTTTCTCAGGGATAACTATTTCAGATTATATGAGATAGACATGATTATGGGCCCTTCAATTTATTATTGGTTAGTTTGACCATATTTTTACATACTGTATATTTGATAGTTTTGATTATTTGTACATTTCCTAGTTTTTAGTCAATATTTCATCATAATATTTGTAATAAGTATGTACATAGACAAACATAATTTATTTTGATTAGACCAATCTTGATATGTGATCCGTTTGTAAATTGTCTGTGAAATAATTGGAACAAATTTACAAAATATGATAATGTGCTAAACTGTAATTTGAAGGAAAAAAATGTGAAATTGATGATTGATGGCAATATTGCCTGTGATTGCTGCAAAGCAGTTGATAATATATTTTACTGTTTTCAAGACAACAAGGATTTTTCTTATTTTGTTTGTTCATGTTCACCTGAGAGAGAGAGAGAGAGAGAGAGAGAGAGAGAGAGAGAGAGAGAGGGGGGGGGTAGAGGAAGGTGACGTGGACGCAGAGGGTGTGTGTGAGAGACAAAGAGAGAGAAAGAGAGAGAGAGAGTCAGAGAGAGTGAAAGAGAGAGAGAGAGACAAAGAGAGAGAGAGGGAGACAAAGAGAGAGAGAGAGAGACAAATAGAGAGAGAGAGAGAGAGAGTGTGTGTGTGTGTGAGAGAGGGAACGGAGGTGAATAAATAGAGAGAAGGAGTGTGTGTGACAGAAGATGAGGGGTGTAGGGTTGAAGCAGAGCGTGCAAGAGAGGGAGACATAGAGAGATGGTGTATGTATGTGAAAGGGAGAGGGATGGAGGGAGAAAGGGTAAAGATGTGTAAGAGAGAGAGAGAGAAGGGTGGGGGGGGGGGGGGTATAGAAAGACAGTAGAAACACATTGGAAACAACTTTATCGACAACCAATCACGGGATCATTCGATCAAAAGCACCCAAACGCATTCCCAATCAATTTGCATTGCGAAATCAGACAAGGATAATTTCAGATTATTTAAATGGTATGATCCATTGTATATTTAGACAGGTAACAACAAAGGTACATTAATTAATGATGTATGCGATAAACCATTGCAAAAACCATGAAAGGGATCAAGTATATAATGACAATCGTAAGTGATGTGTAAGCTAGCAAGTACAATAAATATTGTTAATAACTAACAAAGTATTTAAAGTGGAATAAAGAAGCAGACCTTTATTAAGGTTACGTTAATGCAAAATATTCCGTTTAACGGTTTAATAAGGCGGTGTATATCGATGCCAAATATAAGTATAGGCCTTTTTATGAGGCAGTGTGTACAAAATTTAAAAAATATGCCTTTTATGAGGCAGTATATACAATTGCAATAATGATATAATTCACAAAATCTTGCCTTCGTGTAACAATTTATAAGTAATGTTTTGAAGTACATAAGTCGGCAATATGACGTGACAGTATTAAAACTTAATATTAAAGGGGATGTCAGAAGTTCGGAAAGCGAATTGGAGTTCGTCTGCGATGTTGGTTGTGTGATTCTTGGACGTTTATGCTTATCCTAGTTTGTTGATGGCGACGTCGATTGAATGGCTGCGACGTCGGATCATAAAGACGAGCGTGACGAGGAAATACTTCGACGATGGTGTCGTGACCAGTGTCGTGAAGACCGAACTAGGACGTCGTGAAGATCACACGGGGGTACCCTGACGATCGAAGAAGAGGCGATCGAGGAACTCCGCATGGTCACGTGGCGTGATGCAGTGCAGCGATGAACTGCGACCGCAGGGAAAACAACACCAAAATGAAGATTGTCGAACCCAGTTCGAAATCAGATTGTCGCCGAAACATTATGAACGAAGATGTTGATAAAATACTCTTTCGATGAATTAAAGGTGTAAGTAGACCCAGTCTACAACTAAATGTTGTAAAGGGCACAAGTGAAAACACTTTAATCCTCTATGTATCAAGAGAGCAAAAATGCCTGTTGATCGGCTGAACGTAAAACGGCGACTGGTGCTATGTGTGGCAAATCTGAGGAAACGTCCAAATGGGCCTTCGCTGATTGGATTAAATTGTTTACCGCTATTATCATAATTGCCGTTATAGTACAATATAATCTGTAATGCATATCATAATTGATTTAAGACGTGTTTTAAAGGAATGTAATATTTATGAAATACTAGAGTACCATAATGAATTTTCCTCTATCTTATTGCATGGTTACATAATTATTATACAAGCTTTAAAATTCACAATTAAAACAATTTATTTTGTCCACTCCAGGGTAATGCCAATTGTAAGGAGCTATAAAAAGCAGAGGTTATAGTATATTATGTTTTATGTAAACACAGTAATGAGCAAGTCCACGCAAATTTGCCAAAAAAGACGAGATACCGGCCACATCTTAGTTTTTTAATATATCTGACTCCTCTATCAAACTGCTAGCTTTAGCAGAGCTTTAAAGTCTTGTTAAATACGATCGCAACTTTGTTCCAAAAATCAACTTGGACTATTTTTAAATAACTTCTTTTACCACATGCTAATGTCTGCACATTTCTTTTACGTCTATAGATGACGCACAAGGCTATATAATTTTTTTTTTATAAAGATGAGTTTACGAAAGGAGCTGCAGAAAAAATATTCAGCTGCTTCTTTCGTAAGTAGATTATTTTTGGAGTGGACTTGCCCTTTAAAGCTACTCCAAAATTGCGTAATTTGTATATACACATTCGTGAAAGACGCGACGGGAGAGACATTTATCACTGTTTATGATGAATATCCTATTCGTTTAAGGTTTCCCGCGACTGCACGTTCTCCCGTCAGGTCGCTCAAATCCCTCGCCATGGTCTCCCGAACGAGTTCGTCTTTGAGGAGGTGTCTGAGCACGGGCTTTTCCTGTTCCAAGCACCGTTCCTCGATCGCCTCGGCGATCTCGTCAGCGCTCGACATCTTCGACACTGAGAATGAGCGTTGAAGCTTAGCCAGATGACGACGGTCCATTTCATCGATTTCCTCGTCGCCCAGCAGGTCATTGACGCTCTCACACACATCGTCATCCAGGCCGGTACCAACGCGACCGGGCTCCACCAGACAAACTCTGATCAAAATGAAGAGTGATGAACATGAAAAGAGGAAAAAGTGAGAAAAGGTTATAAAATAATTAAACAAGAAATGTATAATGGCGCCGGTATAAGCCTGAATTTGACCCCAAGGCGCTTTTACACCGCATCTAGCTAGTAGAAAAGAGATAGTTGTGATCAGGGGCGGCGATTTCTTTTCATGACATGGGGGGGGGGGCGAAATGCGAGGGATGAGGGTGCATAGTGAACGAGAAGGGCAAAGAGGTGACGGAAGTGATGACCCTCTCATAGGTTTTTGAAGTTTTGTTGTATTAAAAAATCACATTCCTTAGGAAAACTTTAGTATTATAACAAACAATATCCTTTTTTCACACTTCACTTTTACTTTGCCGGTAATTAGTATGCAGTCCAAAGGGTTGTACATATTCAGTAGGTACATTTTAGTAAGTAGGGAGCTTGGGCATGGAGTGGATTTATATTTAACCCTCTAGTCCTCTGCCATGTACATGTACATTGGTATCGCTACGGCAGTTGAAATGGCAAATAATTCTATAGATAATAATTAACCAATGTTACGGCATACCTGTAACATGCAAAATGGCACTTTTTGTAGCACTTAATCTTGTAAACATACAGTGTAAACTGTGCTCACGTGATACCAACGGAAAACAGATTTTCTACAATATTAACACGTACATTTTGAAGGATATTATGCGAGGGGGTGTAGGTCTAACTACCGAGCGAGAAATTTTTGGCATTTATTAGTCTAACGCTGCACTCTTGGGCCCTCCAGTATTTGCTATACATTTATTTTTTGCATTTTATCAAATTTTCCGGGGAGCGGGGGCGATCCCCCTATAAATAAATGAGGAAGGATGTCCCCCGTCTCCTGGGATCACCGCCCCTGGCTGTGATACGCACCAGTGGCGGATCCAGGGGCCCCCTGCCCCCCCCCTTGAGAAAAAAATCATGTAAAATCACGTGATTTTTACCTCTTGGGGGGGGGGTTGGCCCCCCCCCCTCCCCCCTGGCGCTCAAGGGGGGGGGGGGGTGCAAATTTTAAAAAAATTAAAAATGTGCTTACTACCCCCCCCCCCCCCCCCCCCCCCCCCCCCCCCCCCCCCCCCCCCCCCCCCCCCCCCCCCACTGAGCGACTTTTCGGTCGGCGCGATTTTCAAATTTTCGGGAGCAAAAAATAAATAAGAAAGTTGGGTCCCCTCCCCTAAGAAATCCTAGGTCCGCGCCTGATACGCACAATATATTAACTAAATTTATGGAAAACCGAAAACATTCCCTACCCCCAAAAGGGCCTCCATCATAGACATTGCGTCTGGGGGATTATAGATTGGCCTTTGATGGGATAAAGTGTGGCGTGATCAACTAGTCTATACAATTTGAATCAATAATGGTATACGGTGCATTTAGGTAAAACCGAAAACATACCCTTCATCATAGAGATTGCATGCAAGGGGAGGGAATTATAGATTGATCGTGGGTATATCAACAGTCACTATTCAATTCAATTCACGTAACGCACAAGTGATGGGAAGATCAACTATTCAGTTCAATTCAATAATGGATGCATCGCAGCGTCAAAGGATGAAATGTTTACATCGTCTTGAATACATATTTCTTTACAAAACAAGAATGACATTGGAATTTATAAAGCCTTTGCTTCTATTTCAGCTATTCTTGAAAACACCAGGACACCGCAATATAGAAATGGTCTCTCCATTAGGAGCGTCTGGGTGTGGGAAAACCATTTTATTGGTGGTTAAAGTTGAATATTTTAGCCCCGCGGCGGGCCCCGCCGCAGAAGAGGCGTTGTTCTCTTGTGCCATTCAGGAACACTTATACATTCCCTTCTTACTGTATAGGATTGTATGCAAGTTTGACTTGTTAAGGTTTGGGAGTCAAATTGGTGGAGCGATGATAGACATAGTGTTACCGTAACGGAGGAAATACGCATATTTCAAAGGGCAGTCATAATTTTACAACTCATCATGTTATTAAAAAAAAGTGCACAATTGACTTAAAGGAAAAAACACCACACATTTTTGTTAACAGGCAAGTGCCCCCCCCCCCCCCCCACCACAGTTCCACCGCCCTTGTACATGAAGCAGAAAAAGAAAGAAAGTTTTAAAAATGTCGTCCAGAAAGGGGGAAATAAGATGTCGTTTGCCAAAAAAGGACCTATTCGACTGATAAGGGGAGGGATAGAAAAAGAAAATAGGGGCAATTGCAAACTGCAGTCTAGGCCGTACCAGAAGGGGCATTCCTCCCTCCCCCCCCCCGACAAAAGCAGCAACAGTATTTATCATGTTGTGTACGTCTTTAAAACATGAAATAAAAAAGTGGTAAAATATCATAATTCGAATAATTAAAAAGATATTTGTTTTAAATCACGAAGTGTGAAATAACAAACTTTGGTCATTGGGGGTAGACGTGTGCCTGTTCAGCGTTTTTTCTTTTGTGTGTGTGTGTGTGTGTGTGTGTGTTCATGCACGAATTGCCGGGTGGTGGTGCATGTGTTCATGCCACAGAGTCATCAGTTTTATAAATGTAAACTTTTCAACTATCTGTACAATGATATAATTGCATGATTTTGTTGCCTCATAACCATAGTACAAACAGTCATTAAAGTTAGTAAAATGCAAAATATGTTATTTTTCGAAACCAGCGAAAAATTGACTTGCTCGTATTAATTAAGCTCTATGTGTGAAAGTTGTAATTTTGTATTTACCAGTTAAAGTCATTTTATTTAATATGTATTGATTTAGCTTGACATTGCAATAATAGAACAACAGAGGGCGTTTGGTCAAAGATTACTTTGACAGTTCTTATTTAAAGTTTTTCTAGTTTGAAGGTCAGAAACTTGTTTGGCGCCACCTGTTGTTGGCTGATTTGAAATGATCATGTTTGCAACATGATTTATGTTATGTGAGGAAAATCTGTGGTTTTCTGGAGCATCCTTTGTTCCTGAGAGCTGTTTCTACAGTATTATGGAGGCACAGAGGTTAGTTAAACCACATATTTGAGCATTATGAAAATGAATGTCAAAAAGGTAGTTTTTAAGATGTTTACATTGTATGAAACTTACACAGTAGCACAGTAATTTGTATGGCAAATGTATAACATGTGTATACTGTGTACCCACACATAGGATAGACTAGAGATATCTATTGCACATTTAATATGTCATTACATCTATAATTGATGTTTAGTTTTACTTAAAGTTGAAAGAAGTATAGTCAAGTAAAATATATGATGCAGAATAAGACATTCTATGATGAAAAGGGATGAGGAATGTGAGCATACTTGTGTGAATGACAGGTCAAGGTCATGACTTTGTTATTGTATTCCTTGACTATGATAAAGTCATTCAAGCTCGTTAAATATGGTTACATTTTTAGTTGAAACCGTATTAAATCTGGTTTGGACATGATAGAGATGATATAAGTTTAATTGTGTGTTAGCTGTGACATTCTACATAAAGTTCAGATAGATTTGTCAAGACAGTGTCTGACTTATATAAGATTTACAAGCAAACATGAAAAGGAGTTATAATTCAGACAATGTCTTTGATTTAGTAGAATGCTATATCTGCTTTAATATTGTGGAACTTATATCCATGAACACATACTTATTATGCATTCCTGTTATGCTTTATCATGTACAGTTTTCACGGAGTGAAGGGAAGAAGAACGGAATAAAGCAGTTGAAGGAGTAAAGATAAAAGATTCGTTCATCAAAGACAGAGTTGCTTTCCCCTCGATGGTTATGACTCTAAAATAAACTGACACTCCCGTAAAAACCTGAGTCGTTGTAATTATTCAGCGTTTCGCCTCACAGACAGTCACACTATGTTTAAGGATACAGAAATGTTAAATCATGTTGCTCAAAATGGTTCCCTCCCATGTACAATCTCTATGAACGAGAACTATTGAGAACTGCATAAAATGACGTACGAATCAGAAGCAAATTCAGGTGATGTTATTATCTCTCTCAACTCAAGTAGTTATGACTTTACCTACCGAATATTGAATGGGCGCACACCTGCGGCCAAAGATTCGAAAAAGCCTTCAATTGCGAACTTGGTCGCACAGTAAAAGTCGTAGTATGGTCGCCCTGAAGAGAGAGAGAGAGAGAGAGAGAGAGAGAGATCGAAATATTCAAACTAACAACATGTGTTTAAAATTCGCATTCCTACAATATTCAAAGGGAATCTCACGCCAAGAAATAACTTAAGTTATTTTGAGAGATGTATTTTATGTTTGCCCTTCAATCTACAAGATTTTCCAACAAACTAAACCAAGATATTATGAGCACAATATCAAGTTTTTAAACACGACATGAGCATCGCCATTTTCTTGATAACGTGACGTAATGTGCGAAGTTGTTTATCAAGTAAACGTTTTCAAATTTATGGATGCTTCTTCCACAGGGGTGTGTGGTAATGCCATTTTTCATTCACCTGCTATTCCTATTAGCCTTTGTACTACATTTGGGGCTCTTCTGGGGCAAAGGTTTCGCATAAATGAAATAGATCTGTCCCAGATCTGTCAACTGCTATACTTTTGTAATCTTTAAATAAGCAGGTTTCAGTTGTTCCCCTGTTATACAGTGCGTTTACAAAAGTGTATCAAACTGTGGTGGCTCCTGATTAAAAATTCATAACCAATATGACTTTGAATCTTTATTTCATGACGATGTGTAAGTTTTTTCTTCTCCAAAGGTACAGTAGGCCTATTCACAATATTTCTGTCACGGGTGACAAATAGCCTTGTTGCAATTCATATAGGATAACTTTTAATTATTTTGAACAGCCTATTAACTTCTTTTCTCGTATTATTTAAGTTCTCTCTGCTCACATGTCCGCTGCGCCATTTCACACGCGTAATGTGCATTAAGCATGAATGAAAACCTTATGTAAGATAAAAATAAAAACAAAATGAAAGTAGACTTTCATTAAAAAAAAAAGAAGATACCATCCTAAATAAACTCTAACAATTATACGGTATATCACTCAACGAAAAGCATTACGTTAAACATAAGATGCGAATGAGGTCAAGATTGTAATCATCATAATTCGTTATTTTTCATTTTGTATGTGTTCATTCTTGCTTTATGCTCCATGAGTGTGTGAAAGGGCGCAGCGGACGTGTGAGCAAAGAGAACTTAAGCTACGGTCACAAATGTTTGTACGAACGATGCGTTTGTACGAATCGTTCGTACGGCGTTCGTAGCAGTTCGTAATGGCATTTGTGACCGAGGCTTTAGATATCATGAGACAAGAAGTTAGTAGGCTGTTCAAAATAATTAAAGGTTATCCTTCATGAATTGCAACAGGGCTATTTAAAAGCCCAGAAACATGGCATCATTTTAAATAACCGGAATTTTGCTTGACATGGGGGAGGGGGGGGGGAACGAACGGTGTAAGTAAAAAATATAAAAGATAACCACAGCGTTATTAAAGGCTCTACCTTGTCTTCCGAGACCGCTTGAAACAGCAACAATTTTTCCAGCTTTCTTCTCTTTCATATGCGGCAGGACCGCCTGAGTGACCCTTATAGTCCCGATCGCGTTCACGCTAAAGATTTGATCAATCTTTTCCCGCGGTATCAGCTCGGGAATCCCGACGACGATCAATCCTGCGTTGTTAACTGTAAACAAACAAAGGCGTATCAAATAATGTGGCGTTAATCAACCTTTCATGTGTACGGGGAATGATACGGGCAAAATAGTCACAAATAAATAGAAAACATGCACCTTGTATTAACAAATATCTTGCATAATATTTTATTACCCAGGCCCGTACAAAAAGGGGGTTTGGGGGTTCGCGCGAACCCCCCCCCCCCCCCTCCCCCTCCTCTAACACAAATTGATAAAAATTGTTGTTGGTGTTGTTGTTGCTTAAGTGGGGGAGGGGGGAGGTGGGGGTGTTGATTTAGAAAATAAATTTGCTCTATAACCCCCCCCCCCCCGCTTATTGGCCGCTAAATATTCATTGGGCTTGGTCGCTCCCTCGCAATGTCTCACTCTCACCTTTGACTCAAAGTTGCAACCTAAGAACCCCCCCACTTAAAAAAATCTTGTACAAGCTTGTTACCAATTTTATTAACATTAACAGTTTAACAAAAATGATCAATACACTGCAGGTTGTGATCTTTATGTTCAAAAACTCCATAAACCTATTTCCTCCGGCGTTCCACAGACTTTTTGTTACATACAACACATTGCATTCTTATCCGACACGAAACTCTCAGAACGTTCATTTGATAAACCAAAAATAGCTAATTGTGTATACTCACGTACTACGATATGTTTTTTTTTCTAGGCTGCCAAGAAGCGCAAATTTTTATACAAATCATAATTTAATAAGCACTCCAAAAGCAAGCACTTGCACACATACTTGAACATGCACATACATATATAAGAACATGCACAGTTAAAGACGTTTCATTATTACAAAGACATGTACTTACATGTACATATTATACATTGTTACGAATATGCAAATTAGATGATTTATGAATATGCAAAATTCCAAGATGTGGCTCGAGTTGAGAGCAATAAACGGATCAAAGGTAACCAAATCATCTTGATTGTTCTTTATTTATCAAAATAATTCTGCGTTGTGGAAGGGCTAATTGCCCCGACCCAACAACATTTTATGCCTTTTTAGAGAATTAATTAAATCTTCATTATGTGGCTGATATGGCTAATAAATTTGTTTCTGATTATATAAATTATAGTTTTACCGCCCATGTAGGTTTCTTTCCTAAGGCCGTCATCACGTTCAAGCTCTAGCCTTTTTTTTTTCTTCAATTTTGCAATGATTTGTCAACTATTTGTTTTTTTTTCATTCAGAGGTTACGAGTATTATTATCTAATTGATTTATATTATGTCATGATTATACATGTATTTTGACTGTAAATATTGATTATGTACCTCGTTTGTACATTACCCTATGTTATATTGCAAAATGCACAAACATTCAAACAAACAAACATGTCAGGCATTTCAGAAACAAACGGGTATTTTGCACGGACCACGACACATTCGCTTATACCCGATAAAAATACATTGTAGCAAAGGAATATTACTTGAGTAGCGCTGGACTGGTAAAGAA
The DNA here is from genome assembly GCF_000002235.5 of Strongylocentrotus purpuratus. Lineage (NCBI taxonomy): Eukaryota > Metazoa > Echinodermata > Echinoidea > Camarodonta > Strongylocentrotidae > Strongylocentrotus > Strongylocentrotus purpuratus. The sequence continues at coordinate 29,983,090 of NW_022145598.1, forward strand.
GGGTTGATAGGTGTAGAAAAATGAAAAATAAATTAATAACACCAAAAGCAAATATCACATCATCAAAATAAACGCAACGTTTTTGTTGTTGGAAGAAACAAAAATAAGTTCCCAGATCTTGAATTTATCAATTACTATTCATGGTTCTAGGACACCTACCCCCTGGACATCCACCCCGGATAACCACCCTCAGTCAACTACCCCTTAGGACAACTACCCCCTAGGACAACTAACCCCTAGGGCGACCACCCTCTAGGACGACTACCCCCCTCAGGACAACTACCCCCTAGGACAACTAACCCCTAGGGCGACCACCCTCTAGGACGACTGCCCCCCCCCTCAGGACAACTACCCCGGACATCCACCCCCAGACAACTACCCCCTACGACAACCATCCGCTAGGACATCTACCCCCGGACAACTATCATAGGGGGTAGTTTTCCGGGGGTAGTTATCCCGGGGGTAGTCGTCCTAGAGGTTGGTTGCCCTAGGGGGTAGTTGAGTGGGGTTGGCTATCCGGGGGGTGGATGTCCAGGGGGTAGGTGTCCGGATACGACCATTCATACCCACGGTTAAAGCATATCAGTATATATTTATGAAAGAAGAATATTAGCAGATTTTATAAGGAATTCATCTTAGGGTAGGGTCAGGGAATGAAAAAAAGAAGAAGTAAAACAAACAAACAAACAAAAATCACTTACTCAAAACATCGATTCGTCCATAGGTATTGACGACGTTGTTCACCACGTAAGAAATATTCTCATCGTCCGTTACGTCCAAAGCTTGAATGAAAACCGTTTTATCGAGGGCGTCGCCCACGGCAGCCACCAACTCGGCCTTCTCCGACATCGAAATCACGGTGGCGATGACGATGTATCGCTGATCGCGGTCGAGGGCGAGGCGGGAGGCGATGGCGAGTCCGATACCCGCCGAGCAGCCGGTAATGAGTACGATATGAGGAGCCATGATGGGGTGAAATCAAGTTATTCAGGTGTATGCTATGTGTTCTCGATTGGGACAAATGAACACTATGACCGTGGAATGTAAAGGTTGGTGCACCTTTATATTTGCACAATTATATGAATGGCGTGACGCAGGGGCGGTTCAAGCCGGCGGCGAGGGCGGGGGCCCAAGGAGGGGGGGGGGGGGGGCAATTCGTGAAAAAAATATTTAGCGGCGAATCAAGTAAACTTTTTCTTTCTCCCTCTTTCAACTTCTCATATTTACAATGATGGTACATTTTTACATATTAATATACATATAGATTAATTTGCACAAAAAAATACACTACCAAAGAATACACCAATACACCAAATTTCGAAGGTCAACAGGTCATGTTCTTAAACCAGAACGGCGTGGGTAGGCAGAGTCTTACTTCTCGGGGGCAGGGAAAGAGGTGAATGTTGGGCGTGCCTCCACCGAATGGAGAGACAAATAACGGAAGAGGGGAAAGACAAAGCCCTTTCTTCTACGCACCCCTCTCTCGGTGTGAGGGGGTACAGTGCGTATACTAAGCTACTAAAGTTAGGTATACTTTTTTTGATACCCACTGTATAAACGCGATGTATTCGCAAAATGTCACCCACTTATTATTTCGTACTCAATATCCAACAAGAAAAATAAATAAAAACCACAATCTCATAGATGAAACGACAAACACAAAAGATCCTTCCGCAGAATCAATGAGCCATATTTTCAAAGATAAATATGAATCCTCGCCTGTCAGTGATAATGTCAAGAGCAAGACCAGTCAAAATATCAATCTATAGAATACCGTGCTAACGCCATTCTTGAGCACAAAGTTGTTTGGAACCAGCAAGCATGACATATTTAATAGCCAGTATGTCGTCACGCGTACGTCGGTGCTGCTCGATATTTCAGGTCGTCCCTGTAGACCGGCAGCCACCAAACATCGACAAATCCACGAGACCAAAATCCATAAAACGGATAATGTAGGTCTCGTGATCCCTAATAATAGAGTGACAAAAAGAACGACAGTCCAAGAGACCGATAATGTTGATCTCGTGATCTATCCGAAAGGAGACTTCGAGACCGACCGTCCTACAGACCGAAAACTGAGGTATAATTAATCCTTGGAGACAAAAAAAAAAAAAAATATCGTCGGAAGTCTCATGAACTTTCTGATAAAGTTTAAGAAGGCCGTCATCATTGGTTGTGTGGACTCTTGGTCTAGTGGTTATAAAGCTGGCACTTCTTTTTTAAAAAATCTTCTCTGTTTTTTCTGCTATAAGTTAGATCCTACGTACAAATGATGTTATTTTGCATGAAATAATCTTTCATCTTTAGGCCTACCTGAACTCAATATAACATGTAAAAAGGTCACACAAGTGCTTTTATTTAGTCCATTTTCTTTTGCATAAAAAATACAATTTTGACATTTTAGGAAAGATTTGGGGAAAATGGCTCATAATATGTGGTACATACATTGGTAAAGAGTTTATTATTTCTTGAATAATGGAGCCATAACACATCAACCTAAGCCAACACACTCATCAAAAGAAAATGGACACTCTTTATTGTCCAAAAATCTCAAGTAAGCCCTCCATAAAATATAATAAAATATATATGAAATCAATTAAGTTTAAAACTGTTAAGCTAGGATAGGCATATTCATTCAGCCATTGCCATTAGAAAGGTCTGATTAAGAAAATAGAGCAAGTAGCCATACAAATATCAATGAGCATGTCTATCTGAAAGATATTCGTGTTCAACAATGACAACAAAATAGTAGACACAGTGCGGAGAATTTCAAATTTCAAATGATTTTATTGCTCATGCAAAACATAATACAATGAATAAGTATATTACAAACAAAATATGCAATAAAACGACAAATATAATAGAAATAGCACGATAAAAGAGGAAACTAACTAGAAGCAGAGGTTGTTGAAGTGTTAGTTCTTCAGATGCTGTTTTACAATATAACATGAACAAAGTATACTAAGAAAATCAATAAATAGAAAAATATGGATTTTTGGGGGGGAAAATGGAGGAAAATAGTAGAAGGCAAAAGTAAGAAAGATTTTTTTAAAAAAGAGGAAAATGAATGATTGCAAAAGCTCTAGAAGAAGGAGGTTAGATCATTAAACTGAGGGAGAGAGAATGAGTCGAGAGTCAAACAAACCAAGATTCATGTTTATGTGTTTAGAAATTGAATTTTTAGTTTTTTTAAAATGTGTATAGACCGGTACTTTGTTTAAGAGATGGATCTATGGTTGCGTTTATCGACCAAATCCATTAAATAAGTATTGTCCTCTGACATCTTGTCAAATAATAGTCATGATATCTTTTCCCCATCTATTGTAGATAGGGGTAAGAGGACACTTTTTTTTGGGGGGGGGTGGGGTCCTGAGAGTACATTTCCACGTCATGGGACTATTAAACTAAATAGGCCTTCTTCATAATACAGTTAATCTTAATGTATATTTTACTCTCATGTTTTTTTCATCGCCTGTTTATTATTTGAGATATTATATTTTAATAGCCAGAAGGTAGTTCAAGGAGAAAGCTCAGTTCTAGTGAGAAATAATTTTACGAGCTTTCCCTGTTCTGTGCATGCCAGTTTGAAAGAAAAAATGACTGAAAAGGACTGCTCTTAAAACACCCACGCCAGGCACTTTTAAAGTGTACATGTTCAGTACACTCGCCCACTGTGGCGTTATAGATAGGTACACAAACGGCTTCAACAAGGAAAAAGTGTTGCTGACTCCTAAGTATAGTTAATGCTGAAACCGATGCCACTGACTGATTTTTGAAAGTATGTGCCCAAAGTCCCCACATTTCATACTTTAGGGGTCAACAGGTGTTTTTATGCATTTAAGGAGAAATATTTGGGCTGAAAATGTTTTTTTGGTGTAGAAAACCCACTATGGACAATACGATTGAGTCCGTATTCGAGAGATTAAATGTCTTTCAACTTCGGGGGCCCTCGTTTGTCCGAAGGTTCGTTAATACGAAAATTCACAATTTCAAAGGGTCGTAATTCCGAAACACAAATTACCAATTCCCGGGGGTTCACGATGCCGAAATAAAATAGGTTTCAAAAATTCAGAAAATGAAACAGGGTTCATATTAGAAAAAAAGACATAGACCTAGTACACTCTTGCAGTGGCATTCCACTCCATGTCTTTATGTTCCCCTTCCAAGTTAGTTCTTGGTTTGGGATTATGGATCTTCGGAAAAACAACTTGTAACTTTGACTATTTTGCTTTTGTTTGATTATTCTCATCTGGATCGTTCTTTTTACAGGAACCAATGCAAGGTGGACAACGCGTTTTCTAGGTCAATTTTTGAAGCATGGCTGGCTTTCAATTGAACGAAACTTGTATAATATGTTTATTTATCTCCATAATAGGTCCATATGATGGCTTTGCCTGACCCAAATATATTCCACAGTTCAATGAATTCCGAAAAGTGGGCAGGTTTGACCGATTCGAATAATACTTCAGTGGCGGATCCAGGATTCCTTGGTGGATGGGGGGGGGGGGGGGGGGGAAGAATGGGCACAAGTCCAAGATTTCTGTGGCAAGTTATTGGTAAACATCCCATCATCATTTTGTACCTATTAAAACCTTCTCAATAACGAACCGTACTTTCATAATTGGAATTCTATACATTCTATCTTTCAAGGTATCTTCTCCAACCTCGGACGTTGATTAGATAGATGAGATAGATAAATGGTATTTTATTGCATCTTTCATGAATGGCAGTTTCACAACTGAATTGCACATGAATTACACGAATTGGATATATACATTGTAAAAACTTACATAACATTTAGTTTAAAATTATTTAAACGTGTCACGTTACTAGTGCCTAAATACCATAAACAATTAATCAAAAAAGTTAATGATTGCAACATGTATCCACACATCTCTGTTTTCTGCCATCCTAGTACACCCTTGCAGTGTCATTTGAATATGATATGATATGATATGATATGATATGATTCTACTCCATGTCTTAATAATGTTTCCCTCTTGGGCTGGTACCTTCTACTTTTGCTGCCAAGAAATCTTTTAAGATTCATCGGAATTATGAATGCAATTTCATTTTAGGAATTACCAGCTTTTTGAATTTGAACCCTATTTCATTTTCCGAATCATGAACCTTTGGATAAACGTACCTTTTGAATGTAGGAAAAAAGTATGGAATTACGTAGTTTTAAAATCACGATTTTTTAAAAGGAATTATGGATCTTCGGAAAAACGACTTGTAACTTTTACAACTTGTGCTTTTGTTTGATTTTTCTCATCTGGATCGTTTTTTTTACAGGAACAAATGCAAGGTGGACAAAGCGTTTTCTAGGTCAAATTTTGAAGCATAGCTGGCTTTCAATTGAACGAAACTTGTATAATATGTTTATTTATCTCCATAATAGGTCCATATGATGGCTTTGCCTGACCCAAATATATTCCACAGTTCAATGCATTCCGAGAAATGGGAAGGTTTGACTGATTCGAATAATAATTCAGTGGCGGATCCAGGATTTCTTGGTGAGGGATGGGGGGGGGGGGGGGGGAGAATAGGCACAAGTCCAAAAATTCTGTGACAATTTAATCAAACAAAGCAAGATATAACAATAAAAATAGCTGTGGTCTATCAAATACACCAGGGCCCTGTCTTACAAACAGTTGCGATTGATCCAAATCAATCGCAAGTCCTCCAATCAATCGCAAGTTTGCAGTCTCCTATCTCTCATGTACATATTTGCTATTGATATCAATCGCAAATAAGTTGTGATTGATATCGACTCTTTGTAAGACGGGGCCCAGCGCTCAAAAACAATCCCGCCATCATGTTGTACCTATAAGTATATATGTCTAGATAATATTCAAAACACTTTATATCAAATTACAACTACATTCATTCAATCTCCTTATTAATTTCACTACTGGTCATTTGAATATGTTTTCTTTTTTAATTTAAAATGTGATATTATATCTTATGTAAGATATCGATAGATTACTGGATAATTTGTTCTGAATGGCTACATTCCATGAAACTGTCAATGACAGTTTAGCGGGCCTTCTGAAACAATTTTTGAGGGTACAAAGAACCAACGGCCAGCGAGTCCGACAGCCTACTAGACCAACAGCCCATGGGACCGACACTGTCGGTTTCGTGGGCCTTTTAGCCATTTTTAAGAGGTTTCATCAGACCGATTGACAACGAGACTAACATCATCCTGTTTACCCTTGTGTTTTTCTAGTGTTCTTTCGGTCCCATGGAAGTTTTGTCGATATCGTTCTCGTGGGCTGGCGGTCTAGCGGGTTGTCATACTTGTATGTTAAGTGAGCTTTATGTCAGTGTCTGTCTAGAGAGTTGTCGGTCTAATGGGATGTCGCTGTTATGAATATTTTGTTGTTTTATGGTATAAGAAAAAAACAAAGGGATTTTTAAAAACAGAACTTGTACATATATTATGTGGAACAATACAAATAAATTAAACTTTGAATTTTATTTGATTTAACTCATTTATTGGTTCCTCCATTCATAATTTTCAAACATATATTTTTATGAACACGTAAGTCGTCTGTTCGTAGCAGAAAGGGCATGAACTCATTTAAATCAACACAAAAATAACGCCCTTTGGCTCAGAACAGACAATGCATTAATTCGGAACAACGATTTTGCGGATACAAAGATGGAATGAAACAATCACGTTGAATACATACACAGGAGGGCTACAGCATATAAGTGGGTAGCTTGACGTCATAGAGATCTCTATTAGATCTCTATGCTTGACGTGCCTGCTGCCCCCAACGACATTGCATTCGTTCAAAATGCAATCAAATGACCAGTAGCCAATTTCGTATTAAAAACTTCCACAAAAAAAGCATCAAAACACCGACTAAAATATTTAAATCCACATGACTTATCGACGTATTCATGAACGATTTGAATTGATTATTTAACAACTCTTTCATTGATGACTGTACATTTCAAATTGATTATTTAAGCTATGTTGGATATGTAATACATTGTACAGCTTTTGGAGAGTTTGAATGACAGTTTGCATGAAGCTGGATCTCAGAAAACAGTCTGGAATATTTCATCAGCTCATGTATCAATTAGTATGATATTCGAAGAAGTGAAATTTAGTTGGGTCTAGCAAGTTTTTATTGTGTGATTTACATAATACAGTTTGTGAATATAAAGGGACCCTCTCAAGCGCAATGCAACTTTCTAGGGGAATTCCCGAGCGCTCTTATTTATGATCAATATATTTTCTCATTTTAATATGGAAATGACCTTCCTCATGTATACCATGCAATCTATAGGCCTACTTCAACTTATAATAACAATCTGGATTTATAAAGCTATAAATACATCTCTACGCGTCTTAACAGATATTAGTGATACATTTTTTTTTTTTTTTGGTGAAGTAATCCAGAATGATGTATACAATGAATAAAAACAATTGTCGTCTGTCATTGCTTTTAAGTTTGATTCAAAACAACCCCAGGGTGAAAACGAATATAGGCCACGTTCTGTGAAAGGACTACATTTCATTAGAAATTGTGGTATCCTTAAAATATTCTGATATTATTAAAATCATTGGAAAAGCAACCATCGTTGTCATGCAACTCTCTTAAAGCGTATCTGCAATATTTTATAGGAGGGATAAGACCGCGCTGGAAGGTTACTGGACAGGTGGTTATCTCATCAACTCAGCTCGCAATTAACATACGAAAAAGAGGATCATGGGGGACCAATGGTCACCGATTAGGCATTGTTTTCTATATAGAGGGAGCAAGTAGCTACAAGTAGGACAGTGTGGCTTCAATATGAGAACCTTGATAATCTCAATTTGACATTTTAACAACTTATGTGATGGGTATTATTCACACAGAATAATGTACGTCATTTGCTTGAAGTTGAATTGCGTCAATGACTAATGCGATCTCTGATGTGGCATGTGAGATTGATGTTGGTACAAAAAGTGCTTGCAAAAGAAACAGATCAAACAATGCGTTCATAACTTGTGCATCAGAGCCATCTTTACACAGAGTTTGGCCAACGCGGTTCGAGTTGGACACGGTGGCCCGAATTCACAAAGCAAGGTTTGAGCTCAAACCTCCTTTTGTTCCGCCAAACCAGGTTTGTAAATAACAAAAGGAGGTTTGGCGGAACAAAAGGAGGTTTGAGCTCAAACCTTGGTCTGAGCTCAAACCTTGCTTTGTGAATTCGGGCCAATATGGCGACTACTGTTTTGTTGGACAAGCACAACACAAAAGAATATACGCCATGTTGGGACACAGTGAAACCAAGTTGGCAAACTATGTGCATATATGGCTCTGATGTGCATGTGCTAATTGCGCCCTCATAGTATCGATTATCCCAGGCGATAACGCAATGGTACTGATCCTTTGTGTGCAGAGGGCATTAGTGTCCCAGTTGTTGGCGCATGAAGGCTACCCCGCGTTCTCCCGTCAGGTCCGCCAATACCTCGGTGGCTTCTTTCATAAATTTGTCTTCCAGAAGGAGGTGTCTAAGCACGGGTTCATCCACGTCCAAACACCGCGTGGTCAGGTCCGCTGCGACGTCATCCGCGCTTCGGGTTTTGTCCATGTCGGACACGTCACGATTGAGACCGACGAGTTGGCGATGGTCGATCTCGTTGACGGTTTCGTCGTTTATCAGCCTCTTCATGTCATTTTGGAGACCTCCTAAAAGCCCGGTAGCGATGGGACCTGGCTCGACTAGACACACCCTATAATAATATCATAATAGGAAAAGAAAAGACAAGGGAGGAGACCAGGCCTCATTCTACAAGACGAAGAATAAAAGGTGCCTATGAGAATAGATGATACACATAAAATGTGGGAAAAGATGATTTCGACAAGACATTTTGAAAACCTCTTGTTCAGTCATCCGGGAAAGGAAAGGTAGGAATAAGGTAGGAATAAGGCCTCGTACACATATATTACGCAGTAAAACTGCATCGTTTGAAACAAAACAAAAAATTTGTTGCGCGTAGTTGTCATTCATTTACACATTTAAAAAAAACCGCGGTGAATTTTTTGGAGCAGCAGTTTACCGCGTGATATCTGACCGAGCCTTTATTTTCTTTCTCCTTATTCTAAAATAGAGCTTAAGTTACAAGTTCCATTTATACATAGGTTTCAAAGTGGGGCCCTTTTTTTGGACGCACGTTGTAGAGCTCTTGCCTCTATACCGATTTTTGTTCTTCTTCATCATGAACTAAATGTCATGGGAAATATATACACGCTCCGTTTGTGTATCTTTTTTTAATTAAACTCCAATTCATGTATTTAGACTTGTTTGGTTTTTACTGAACGTCTGGTTAAATACAAACAAGTAATTACTTAAAACTCATCACTGTTGCATATGAGAGCGTCATTTTCGATCGTATTTTAACTTTCACTCATCGGTTCTAACTCAATATCACTATCACATGCCGCGGTATAGACCGCATTATAGTAACTGACGCAATCGGGCAAATGACGCCTCATGAGTATTAACGGGCTCTAGGTATATAGTTCTTACCTTATGCTGAAAGCTCTCACGCTGGCTGCTAGAGCTTCGAAAAAACCCTCTACGCCGAACTTTGTTGCACTGTAAATATCGAAGTATGGCCAAGCTGAGGACAAAGAGGGAAATAAAAAGGATTTTATTTTTAAAGAGTAAGGGGGAAAGAGAGGGAAATAGTGATAGAAAGGGAGTGCATGGCGAATGGAAGGAAGATGAGGGAAGAGAGTTAAAAAAAAACCCATAGGAGTCAAAGAAAAATGAGAGACAAAATAAAGTCCTGTTAGAGAAAGACAGAGCGAAAGAGAGAGAGAGAGAAGTAGAGACAGAGAGAGAGAAGCAGAGAGAGAGAGAGAGAGAGTGTGTGTGTGTGTGTGTGTGTGTGAGAGAGAGAGAGAGAGAGAGAGAAAGAGTGGGGGAGGGGGGGGGGGCGTTACCTTGCCTAGACATGTCGCTCGATACAGTCACAATTTTCCCAGCTTGTCTTTCTTTCATGTGAGGCAAGACCGCCTGCGCGAGTCTGATAGGTCCGATTGTATTCACATTGAACAATTTGTCGATCTGTTCCCGCGTGACTCTTTCGGGAATCTCGTTAAAAGCAAGTCCTGCAACGTTGACTGCAAAAAGGGGGAGAAAAGACAAGTTGCAGTTATTCTAAACTGTAAATTACTGGCCAAGTTTAAGTTCGTGTTATTCTATTTACTTCTACAGTCTACAGTCTATCAAATGTTTGGTTTTGATCGTACACGTGACCAGGCATTTATTTTTTCTAACACGTAATTTTATTAATTACCGGTCATTAGCCAATAGTAAAATCATGTTATAAAACATACTTTTTTATAAACATCATCTTATAAAACAAATAACACACACAATTTTGTTCGGGTATTAGTAAAATTACCCACATGCTGTACCTTGTGTGGGTAATTCGTACTTAAATGCTCCCACTGCTATGTATTATTTGTATATTATATACCTCTCTGCATAAATTTTGCTGAGATCCCCAATGTGTTACGTGTAAAAAGTTTCTTTGTGCGAGCGCGGATACCATACAGTGCTTTTTGTCTGCGATTCCCGAATGATCGAACTATTCAGGCAACTTTCCAGCGAAGATTTACTGACATTGTTTCATAATTTCTGTAATGTTTGAACCAGTCTTTATTAAGAAAAGGATAAGGTAAGAATTATTTGTAGATTTGATAGTGAATTTGGTATATAAAAGATACATCGACTGCTTTAATATTCAAAGCGTAGCTGTTTCTATTGTGGCTCTCGGGGACGTTGCATCCTGATATGACCCCGACGCGCGCCGGGGCGTCCCTTAAGCCTATAGAAAAAGCGATGCCTCTCATAGCAGTCAATATATATATATATATATATATATATACTAATAAATTGTGTGCATGCGCTAAATATCTTTAAATCCGAAAGAAATGACTTACTTAAGATGTCGATTCTTCCTTGCACTCTGATGACGTCACGAACCACATCTGAAATATTTTTATCGTTTGTGACGTCCAACTCCCTGATGAAAACTGTTTTGTCAAGGGCGTCGCCTACGGCAGCAACTAATTCTGCCTTTTCCGACATCACGATCACGGTGGCGATGACGATGTACCGCTGATCGACGTCGAAGGCGAGGCGTTTGGCCGTAGCGAGACCGATGCCCGCCGAACACCCAGTAATGAGTACGATTTGAGGAACCATGTTTCGTGCGGGAAATCGGTGATAACGGGAGACGTAGCCTAATTGTTAAGACTGCGGTAGAAAGGGAGAAAGGGAGAGAGAGAGAAAGAGAAAAGAATTTGACTTACAATCATTTTAAAACTCTAAATTGTTTTTGGTTCCCCTGAGAAAGAAAAGCATTTTAATTATAATTAATTTAAAATTCTAAATTGTTTTATGGTACCCCTGAGAAGAGTAAGTGTGTGTGAGAGAGAGAGAGAGAGAGAGATAGAAACAGAGAGGGTGTGCGTGTGGTTCGTGACGTCATCAGAGTGCATGGAAGGATTGACATCTTGTACTGCTAATAATTTATCAACGAAATTAAAATCAAATAAAACTGGTAATTTTTTTTGATTTTTTAGATATTTGTACATCAAACTGTAAACGTATTTTTTTTGAGAGATTAGAAATTTCTTCAATAAAACTGTAAATTATGGGTTGCTTCATTTAAACTCTTAATTAGCAACATATTGAAATCACAGTCATTGTGTTTATTTTTAACATAGACCTTAGCAGTACTAGAGTCCTAGAGGCTGTTCACACCGGCAGAGATAGCGCGCGCTAGACCGCGCTATCTCTGCGGTTTGGAAGGTACAACGTCGTTTCGGTCCGCCCAACAGCGAGCCACGGCGAGCCAAAACGGCGTGCCACTGGAGCACCTCTTGGGGGTGGTCCACGAGAGATAGCCCGGTCTATCGCGCGCTAGAAAAAAGGGGGTGCTACGATAGACCGCGCTATCTCATTGCGGTGTGAACAGCCTCCTAGACTATCCGCTGTGCCAATAGTCGACCAGATTATGCCGATATTTGAGAACTTTGAAAAGTAATTCGAGCAATCAATTTGAGAGGTTAACTTGTATGACAACGCACAGCAGATTCTCAGCGTAAGCTGGTTAAGACTGTCAAAAAGTTTTAAATGGGGGGTTAAAGTCCAATAAGAAGCTAGGTCACTGACAATTCCCAAGACAAATAACAAACAACATTAATGAGACCCGCTCAAGGTAAGAGCATGATAAACTCTCATCTTCCTGATAACACATCCCGTGATTTGCATCATACATGGAACGTATATACATGTATACAGTGCGTCCCAGAAAAAAACGAAACCGAGAATTATCGATGTTTAATCATAACTTAATCACAATTATAATAAATAAATGACACATATCTGTAAAACTTAGATCCCCCTCTTTCATTTGATGCCACTCATATTTCACGCGTGAGTGATTACAAACAATTTGAAGAAAGAATACCAAAAAGCCATTCGGCGAACAGTACCTGAATTTCAAAGAGAAAATCTCACTTCCAGAAAGTTCATTTTCTGCCGTTTCATATGACAACCTTTGGTCTACTGAGCAAGGCGGGAAGATTCGCCGGCAATTCGCTCTTTTCGCAAACAAACACCTCACCACTTATTTCTATTCAGAGCCAGAAAGGCGTTAATTAAATTAATTTAACTCAGATAACACCCCCTGGCTCGAAATAGAGGTTTTGCTACAGTATTTACATTAGAATATAGTTACCAAAGGATTCCAGTAACAAAGACAGCGTGTACTTGAACGTCAGTAGTATTAGTAGAAAAGACTTGTATGCGTTGGCTGTAGGTGTATCACGTATGAACTTACCGGTAGCCGATTCTATTATGGATGCATGATTCTACGTAGCGATACTGGTTGAACTCTGGCACACGTCTGAATAGTTGTATACATGGGTGTCGATCCTTACGTAATACCTATTCATCAGGGGGGGGGGGGGTGAATGAATAGATCATCCCCCCTGATGAATAGGTATCAGTTACGGATCGACACCCATGGTTGTATTATTATACCAAGGAGTTTTAAGAGCTGGAGATCCAACTGGCAACACATTTTTCAAAGCAGCTGCCGTTTTCTAAGATTGCACAATAGAATCTATTTTTGTTCTGTTACCTTTGATGTCCGAGGTTCGAATATCATTGAAAAGCTTGAGTAGTGATTTTTTTCAGAAAGAAATATCTTTAAATATTTCACTTCTTATTTGAACGAACAAGGGGAAAATCGAACAGATGAAAAAATATGAATACGAAAGCCAAATTGTGTCAAGAAATTTGCTTACATTGTATGATAACAGCCAGTGGCGTAATGAGCGAAAACCCGACTAGTTAACGCTAGTGATAGCAGCTTTCAATTGTGAAAATAGTAATATTTTACAATCCTAAAACCTGCAATTTGTCACTTTTCCGATTACTTTCGGCTCACGAAAAAAAAAAGTGAATTTGTTCATGTACAGTTCTTTACAATGTTATATGTCAGATTGGTGCCAACACGTGCCCAATCGAGTAATTTTGATTAATATTTCAGGAAATTTTCCTCCATTTCCTTTCGCTTGCCTCCTGTAAAGGTAGGCACTGTGTACTGCTCGTATTATCAGACGAGTGGTAGCGAAAGGTAATTATCATTACAAAAGCATATTTCCTTTTGAAAGTGGCCCCGTTAGTTTGCAGCTAGGCAGGAATCTTTTGTTACGTATCTGCAAGGAAGATCCAGTTAAAGGTACTATGTCCCATTTGCAGGCCAAAAAAATGAAAAAGTTAAATTCCAACTGCATTTGAAAGATAATACTAATTTAGAACTTCTCTAAAAAAGGTGGGGCTTGAAAATGTCTTCAAGTGGGAAAATAACGACTATTAGTTGTGAAGTTGACTTTAGGGCTATAGAGCCCAAACGTAATAGTCTTGATTTTCAGACAATTGTACCGAATGGTCATACGTTTTATGCTGCACAAAGATTCAATCAGTTTAATCTTGGCCATCACAAGAAGTGGGTTATTGATGTAGAAAAATGATGTACCCTTTACAACTCTTTTCATGTATGTTATTACCAAAGAAGAATCAAAGCCAGTCAGTCACTCAATAGTGTCTGACAGGGAAGTCTAGCAAATAAACAGATTTCCTTGCATAATTTGAATATGAGGACACTGCTCACGTTTAAATTTCACAGATAGGACATAGTTACATGACATATTCATAATTCCTGCAAAGTTCTACAGCATTTGAGGTTGGCTGCAAAAGGGACATAGTACCTTTAAGCACATGTATGCCTGCATATTTTCTCCTGGTGGCATCGAAGATGGTACAAAGCATGGGTATCAATCAGAGCTTGAGCATGGAGGAGTGGGGACACAATTACATGTCACCTTTACAGTACTGTTACTTTCTAACTTATACCACGTTATGTTGCTACACACACACACACACACGCACGCCAACTTTTTTTAATTTTTTTTTAACAATTTTGTTTTATTTCTCCAGATGTGTAATACAAACCATAACATACAATTGAATAAAATAAACGTGTTCAATATTGATGCTTTTACATAAACATAATTAAACACAAACTTATTTGCAGTATAATATAACTTAGCAACAAAGTAAACGTATAAGTACCTAAACATAATATGTCAATTGTAAATGTTATTTACTTATATATTACAAAAAAACAAACAAATCTGGAGATAATTTTACTGAAACAATCCTGCCCCCTCCCTGCCCCCTACATCACACAGACATACTCTCCCTCTATCACACAAACATACTCACCCACTCACACACATACTCACCCACCCACCCACCCACCCCCCCCACACACACACAGTACTCACTCAGTGGATGTCTGCCAACATTCTCAACTTAAGAAAAATATACTAAATAAGTTATCCAGGCCGCAAAATCGAGTTACGCTTTTAACAAGCTCACGGTGGAGAAGAAAGCAAATCTTAATTAATCTTAAGCTGCTCCCACTTTAAAAAATGTGATCCTAGCTTTCCCATTTTAATTGCTATTTTCTTTTCCTCATCCCTATACTTAAAAATGCTTTTTTTTCATCTTTTCTAAAGTTAGTACTCGCCCCCCCCCCCGATCTTGACATAAATGTAACATACTTCACCATGAAAATGATAGTATTACACATTTTTATTCTATATGAACTACCTACCAACCCAACAAATATATCTCGCCATTCTAAATCTTTAATTTCATCTAACTCAAAAAGTTGTATTAAAGTCTGCCATAACCTTTGAACGCTCCCACAAGATAAAAATAAATGTTTGTATGTTTCTATTTCCTGCTTACAAAACGAACATAAATTATCACCAACAAAACCAAATCTATGAAGATGCTCATTAGTGTATATGGCTCCATGCAATAATTTAAATTGAAATTCACGTTGTTTTCTAATGAGTATAGTAATTCTTGGTCTAACAAATATTTCTTTTAATTCTTTATCTATAAAATCATAATCATTTTGCCCATCCCTTACCTGCAAATCATACGTTCGTTGCAGTGCTTTTATGACACACACGCACGCACACACACACACACACTCACACACACACACACACACACACACACACACACACACACACTCTCTCTCTCTCTCTCTCTCTCTCTGTCATTATTCTGTTTCACGCAGTTTACTTTCATTGATGATCGGGTCATTTATTGTCCTTTTTTATCAGCATCTAGTCAAGGTTTATCGATCTTTAACTGCTACCATATTTTTTATTTGCATGTACGGCATCTGCTTATTTCTATCAAGAAATTATAACAATATATAAACATTGAGGCCCGAATTCACAAAGGAGGTTGGTCGACAAACTTAGGCTTGACGCGTTTCAAACCAAGGTTTATCGACAAACTTCATTTGTGAAGTTTGGCTTTTACCATTTAAATGTAATAACACAGGATAGACTTTGATGAACTTGAGGATTGTTGAATTTAGATTTTGGTTGCTTGTATTTGTATCAATATTAATAATATCTCTTATAAATGTAAATGGCCACTCCACTTATTTCAATGATTTTATATCATGATATTCCAGCTAATTTGCAGAGCCAACATCGATGGAAATTATTATATTTCTACACATCACTCCAAACATCCAAAATGAAATTTGATGTTTCACTTCATCACTTTGCACGTGCTGAAGGGACACAGAAAAGTTAAGATAGAGGCTGTAAGCAAAATTGTGATGATAAAAGCATTTAATTGTGTCATTTATTTCATATCTTATCAGGCACTTGCAGACGATAATACATTGATTACGTTAATTTTGCTTAGACAAACAAAATATACAACATCCATTACAAAATTTAGTTATGTAGCACATTTCAAAAGCTTTTTAAACGCCGTGATGACATCACGTATTTACATGATATAAATGCTGTCTCTATCAAGATGTATATATATAATTATACAAATTTCATCATCTTTCATTCTAAAAATATTAAACGTGCAGTATTTCATACCATATAGTATTTATGATAAACTATACAAGCAACATCGTTTGTATCTTAAAGGCAGGATATTCCACTGACACTACTTCATATTAACGTGTACTGCCATCTGCTGCTCACAATGTCCCGATGTATCGACATCCATGTCCAACAATGCATCGCCACCTGATGACGCGCGCATGATGATGCCTGGGTACAGGAACCGGAAATCGCTCCATGCACGCCATCGCCCTAAGATGGCGCAATTGAAAATACATTACACCAGTGGTAGCGAAGTCGGTAAAATACCCTGCTTTTAATCTTAGCAACATTGCTACACGTATTGACGATAGAACAAGGTGATGTCAATTGAAAGAACGAAAAGTAATTATTCAGCTATAATGACGTATAATTTCAGATCTAAAATCGAACAATGATACATAACATCCTGTTTCACCAAATCGTCTCGGCGTTATAATTAATTATGGCATTGAATTTTTATATGGCTAATACATACCTCATACAATATTTCTAAAGGTTGGACAATAAAAACAAATAAAATAAAAGGTTATAAAAATGATATTTCACTCAGATTGTACAAGGCGACAAATGGTAAAAAAAGAATGCACAGTCTTTTCAGTTGTTATTTTTTGTGTGCAAATACAGTTTTCAATTTACTTGAGGAGCCGAATTTGTTCGTTAAGACTTTAAAATTATTTAAAATAATTAGTTTTTTGGTAAAAAAAAAATTCGTTTAGAAAGTGACTAAATGAACATTATATAGTGAAAAGTTGAAAACAAACCAGCCCGGTTTTAAAAGAATTGTCATTAATTAATAACAAGTTCTGAAGCAAAATTTCAAACAGTCAGCTGTAATCCTAATATCATATGTATCAATAATAGTTTTCATGTATTGAGCCCCATATCTATACGATACCGAAACCCTTAATGCCTTACCAAGCATAAACAAAAATATTATACAGTTGTGGCGTCAAATAAAATATTCAATGAGCGTCGGATATTCCAGACATTCCGTTGTCAAAACATTTTTTAAAATGTCAAATTGTGCTAGTAGGTATAGATAGAAATCAATTTGATGATCCTTTCTGCTTGTCAGAGAAGGTTTTGCGTCTTCTAGATCCTCCCATCGATTACCAGGGTATGAGGATGTATCACCGTTTGCCGTAGAAAAGATGGAAACCTGAAATCGTTGACCTTTTTGGCAAATTTTATTGCCCATGCCCCCTCTTTCTACGTGCATAATAGTGATTTGGGGGGTTTTAATTTTAGTGGCATGTAGTACAGCTAATGTCACAACATTAAATGTAAACCCTTTAAGTTAAGTCTTTCTACTTGAAGTTAGCTTTTTAATTGCAATAACAACACTTTATTATATCCGTACATGACAACTATGACATCGGAATCTTCACTTCATCTGAAAATCTGCACTAAATGAAATGAATTAACGGTTAGTAAACCTGGTGTAGTTATGTTGAGAGCAATCGTACAAAATTGATACTCTATTCATAACCTGATTATCTTTTGATTGCTTTCTCCCTCATCTCCTTTGTTTGCGTTAATAAATAAAAGCAAAATGTGGAGCCATAAATCCCTCGTAGCTTAGATCCCACGCAGAGCACTATTTAATACATGAAATTAATCAAAGTGTCGCACCAGGCGAATTCATATGTATATATACAATGAGAAAGCCACACTATCATCATATCCAAACGCCTTACTAGAATATTTAAATGTGTATCTTTCCATGGTTACGTGTAAATCAATACAAGTCACTAAATACTACATTTATTTCAGTCCAGCTGCAATATTAATAATTTTTTCTTATTCGCAAGGTGATACATTACATATTTCTTGATGTTAGAATATATATATATCGTTCTAAATGAGCAATTAACCCATTGTTTACTGGAACCTGGTGGTCCCTGTGTTAAGTCTATGGGAATTAGATAATTCAGTAGTCAACGGGTTAAGATATGACGTATAAAGGCAAATAACAACAAATGTACATTGTACACTGCAAGCAGTCTCTAGTCTTAATGCATGAATAGTTGACCAATTGAGAAAGTGTTAAAGAAACAATGAAAATTAGCATAAGATATACGATTAATAATGAGTTGCGATAAGTATAATTAACAATTTCATTTCCAAAGACTAAACAAAAACACCCCCATATCAAATATCAAATCATATATGAAGTTGGAAACAAAGCATGTGTACATGTTCCTATATCATCATCCTTAGCCCTTTGTTAATGCAGTCGTAAATGTTATCATTATCTAAAGTCACAATTGGAAGGGTCATTCAAATGAACGCCAATAAAAAGGTAAGAGGGGTTATTAAAATGATCTTAATTACTAGGTCCCATTGTCTGTCAGATCGAAGTCAAAGGCCGAATTTGGGGTGGTTATATACATGTCAATGGAACATAAGAGGGGAAACAAATCGCCCTTTGGAATAATGATTGGAAATGATTAAAAACATAGATGATACAAAATGTATTAACATAAATATGTTAAGACCTAAGACAAATACAAACTGAAAAATAGTATCCAGAGAAATCCTTTAAAACATCTTTTTTTTCTGTGCAAGATTGGATACAAAACATAGTAATTGCAATTAGAAATTAGTTTCTATCAAAGAATGTAATCGAGTAGGGTGGGGGCTGTCGATGGGAAAGGATGCGGGAGAGGGAGAGAGAGAGGGAAGGGGGGAGGGGGGGGGGGGAGTAAGGTGGTAACATTGATATAGACTAATGGAAGGGGGTATGGAATCAATTACTGAATACATGCCTTGGCAGGGTGAGAGAGTGGAAGAGAGATAATACAGCTTGGAAGAGAAAGAGAGGGATAGATAAAGGTGGGGAAGGAAGAAAGAGAGAAAGATATAGAGAAAGAGAGCGAGGGAGAGAGAGAGAGAGAGAGAGAGAAAGAGAGAGAGAGAGAGAGAGAGAGAGAGAGAGAGAGAGAGAGAGAGGGAGAACGAAGGGGTCGTTAAACCTGATGAATGGCGAGGTGAATTAAAGATCATAGACTTCCCTTGACTATACAAGTACATGTATGTATTACATGGGCACAATGTCCATTGCCTGGTGTTAGAATGCTAAAGACAACCATGACAATTATATGACGCAAAGTCTAGGCCCCAGTAAGATAAATGGTGCTAAGAACTTGTATACTAGCATGTTACCATTTTGTTGGACTTTTCAATTTTTTTCTATGGTTCCTCTGAGTCTGCAAAGAAAAAAAATGGGATGACATTCATTTTATTCTCCTTATTTATTCTCATTCTTGCACTTCGAATCATTTCTTATTTAGACATCTTATTACTTCATTTCAACTAATGATAACTAGGCCTACTTTTTTGTCAATTTTTCTGTCAACAGTTATTCAGTCCTTAACCCTGCAAAGACTTTGAATATGAATCAACATTTAAAAGTGAAAATATAAATGATACTGCAAATTTTAAGATTAGCTTTAGGTTCAGGCTTAAAGGAGCAATGCCCATGCATTGTGTATTCTTCACATGGCCATTTTTGTCACGGAGATATTTTCTGTTTAATGTCTGAGGGCGTCTTGCAAGTAACTAAAAAACATTTTGAATGTTCACCAATCATACAATGCGTTTACATAAAAGCATTGCTGATTACGAACACGCTTATAATTATTCATGTCAATTCTAAGGCGGCTTGTGAATAAAGGCATGTCGGAGAGTATACAAAAAACTGATCTGACAGATAAAAATCCAAGTAATAAATGACCAGAGATATTGCAATTATCTAAATTGACAACCCCTCAATGAGTCAGATCATGTAAAGCAATCATATTTCATTTGAGGTTTATTTGCACTGGTTTGATTAACGGTTTGAAATTGAACCCACTTATGGGTTATCTATCGCAATTGTACAGTTAAAGTATCCTATCTTGGTTTGAAAAAAAGTATTTATAAATGTATAGGGACGAAAATATGTCTCATTGGAACACATTTCATAAAGGCGTGAGTGAAATCGGTCTACAGGCATAGTTAATTTGGTCACATCCGGCTAGTAAGAAAACCAATGGGGTGTGCCCAATAAGGCACAGAAGAGTTGACCACTATGAACAGGTTGTCTTTCAAGACAGATTTCTATAAAGAAAATTATTATAATCCTAGAATGAATTAAGTTATAAAAAGGTAGCCTCTACGTAGAATTTATCAAGTAAATTAAAAGATAGTAAATAGATAGATATTGAAATAAATAGATATTGCGATATTATACATTTCATTGGTAGAAATGAATTTCGCTACGATTTTAATTGAAATATGTACATTACTATATTGTTTTACGTTTTATATGAAATATAAACACTTTAAATGAGATATTCCACAACTTGACGATTACTAACTTGCATTTATATTTGTATTTAAATGTCTTGATTCTGTATAATCATATATATATATATATATATATATATATATATATATATTCTTTCCCCGTAACTGTACATTATTGTCTAGTTTTATATTTGTAAAACTATCGCATTTAGGCCTTCTGGAGGCAAAGATATGTTTTAAAAATATATATATATAATCAATCTCTTGTATCATCGTGACGACTGACAGAAATCACTATTTGAATGTTTAATCGTGTAAGACAATTTTTTACTCTGTGGACATTTGCTCTTTTTGCACTGGTTTGATTAACGGTTTGAAATTGAACCCACTTATGGGTTATCTATCGCAATTGTACAGTTAAAGTATCCTATCCTGGTTTGAAAAAAGTATTTATAAATGTATAGGGACGAAAATATGTCTCATTGGAACAAATTTCATAAAGGCGTAAGTGAAATCGGTCTACAGGCATAGTTAATTTGGTCACATCCGGCTAGTAAGAAAACCAATGGGGTGTGCCCAATAAGGCACAGAAGAGTTGACCACTATAAACAGGTTGTCTTTCAAGACAGATTTCTATAAAGAAAATTATTATAATCCTAGAATGAATTAAGTTATAAAAAGGTAGCCTATACGTAGAATTTATCAAGTAAATTAAAAGATAGGTAAATAAGAAAGGAATTACAAAATCAGTCAAAAGTATGTTGTTGTGCGGTTTTCATTGTCAATTATATCGTCTATTAAGAAATCAGGGAGGCTGCACCTTTTCCTATTTTCGTTTATAAACCCTAACTGATACAAATCATTTGTTTTGGCACTAATTCGATCGTCATTGTTTGTGAAAATATCAAAAGATTCATGGGAGGATTTTTTTAACGAAATACAAAAAGTTATTCATAATGTTATATTATTCACAAGAATATGATACATTTTGATCTCCTCTATATACATTTAGGCACCATTAAAAACGTTGAAACTTAAATCAATCAATGTCCCCCATGGCGTGACCATTACAGAGGTGTCGCCAGCTGGTTAGTTGGATCCGTGTAATATGCGTCACCGTACGCGTTCTCATTCACCAAAGGCGAATTGCTGTTGCCTTCATACATATTATTAATGCCATTGTTTTGATGCTGTGGTATGGAAGTGTGATTAACCCTTTGGTCATCAGGTTTGAAACTCGTTAGACTACCTTGGCGATTTTTATTCACGACCGCGTACGTCGCATCATCCGTCCCATCAGCCTCAGCGCCCGGTGAATCCTTCCCGTCAGGCGGATCCCTGTTATTCTCGTCGACGACCATGGCGTAGTCCGACACGCCGACGTCGTACGTCTGACTGTCGCCGTAATCGTTCTCCTGCACGAAGCCACGCCGTGACTGCTCAGCTTCGTCTTCCTCGAAAGCGGGGTTTCCGAAACTGGTTCCCAAGGCCGGGTTAAAGGGTATCTTCTTCGTCTTTTGCTTCCGCTTTCTGTGTTCACAATGAGGTTTCAATGATAAAACGGGTATGATTTATTAGCAATTCTAGAACTTCAGGACAAAAATAACCACATAAACAATTTAACAGAAGTTACAACAACAAAACTGGAAGGGGAACAAACAGAAAATAAGAAATTTGAATCCATTCGTCTCCACAAGCTATTCCGGGTATGGAATTCACAATGTCTTTTGTTCATTTAATTCAATAATTTAAATGCTCATATTGATCAAATTATACCCTGACAGTCCAAATTGTTCAACGAGCCAACAAATCGTTACTGTTTATATACGGAATACCCATGTCATTTCAAAACGTTTATGTATTCAAAGCGTTCCGGGAACTTTTGAATTCCATTTATACGTAAGGTCTTACATGATTGAACGTGGAAAGATAAACAAATTATATAATTTTACCTATTCACGAAATAGCGTGAAATTGAGAATACATTTTCCTAAAATGTTTAATAAAGTTCAAAATCAAAACAAATTTTGTGTTGGACTCGAACATAATTATGTACAATAATATTCAGCTCCCACAACACAAACCTTCACAGACTATGAAACATACGCAAAAAAGTATGGATGTAATAGAATGTAATCATATATAAGTATTAAGTATTGCGCGAACGATGTACCAACAGGTGACGAAAATACAGATAGCTAAGCAAAATAAATTAAGAAGGTTTCTAAACTATATGGCACAAGCAAAATTGCGATATTACGACTCGTGCAAATATACACAATTACTTTTATGCAACAAAAAATACAATAGCACAACAGCGATTACGTTTTCTATCCAGTGGACTAAAGGGGCGACTACAACATAATTATTATGTGCCATTTGAGATATTGCGATATTGTACATTTCATTGGTAGAAATGAATTTCGCTACGATTTGAATTGAAATATGTACATTACTTTATTGTTTTACGTTTTATATGAAATATAAACACTTTAAATGAGATATTCCACAACTTGACGATTACTATAACTCTGTGGACATTTGCTCTTTTGATTTCTTTGGAATTTGCCTTTTCTTTCGAAGTTTCATGCATATTAAAAACAACGCTGCTCTACAAAAAAGGACTTTTTGATAATTTGTATAATCTAGTTCCATCAATATCTTTTTTTCTAATATTTTCCTCATAAAATCACACAATAAATCACGTCATATATTTCCACCTCGATGGATCGAAGATGAAAAAAAAAACGGTACGACTACAGCATGTATATCACACAATGCATGCACAAATAATTTCAGGGGCGATATACGTATCATATGCACAGTAACATATTTTATTCATGAATAAGCAAATGAACATCGATTGCTAAAAATTCTTCATATCAAACGTGTCATTGCATGCATATTCACAAACATACTACATTCAGTATACATTAAGCAGAATATAATAGAAGATCACACACGGAAACGGTGAAGTGAAACAAGAAAGGCAGTTTCACTCTGAAAACGTACACATGTGCACGTACATGTAGACAGCATACATGTTGTGCAGATAAAGTGACTTCTAGTCGCGAAATTAAATCGAAAATAATGATAAATAACTAAGTGTGGTGTCTTTACATTCACGTTATTATTTTCTGCATACTTTTTCTCCTTGGCTGCTTTTCGTCTGCTTTTTGTCAATCGACGAAAGAAAAGTTAGAGGAAATGGAAACAAACATAATTTGATGTTTTAGTTTGCACATGCATAAACTACAAAGAAACCTGGGCTAGCTAGTTTACAATATAGCCCATTAATAACAATGATGATAATTATAATTCGATTTATTTAGCACCTTTTTTTTAAAGGAAACAAGGCAATGGCACTTTGTCTTTACACAAATATGCAAGAAGAATTGTAGAGGTACGTTTTAAGATGATTTTGAAGAAGTCAAATTAAGTACTATTTCACAGAAATGCGGGGGGGGGGGGGGGGAGGGGGTTATTCCATATGCGTTATGCAGCAGCAACGGATTGAAAGATTTTCAAGCCAGCCTGTTTTTATTTGGGGATTTCGGGGTTGAGAATGAAAAGAGCTGAAAAAGATTGAAGTAAATATGATTTCCCCTGCGGCTGAAAGAGTCAGGAGATCCATAAAGGAAGTGCTGTTGATATAATTATATTTGAAGGTTTCAACAAGTACCCGGTATTGTATTCCATCGGTAATTGGAAGCAAAATGTAGTTCATTGTAATTCCAATTGATGTGTTCATTTATTTAGTTCTGTGGAGGGGGATTGAGGCAACAGTGCTCGAAATGATTAATTAATATTTAAACGGGGGAAAAAAGATTAAAAGCTTGGACACAATTCAGCTTGTTAGATTCAATGAGAAAGATGAGGAAAGGACTATTGGACTCTTTTCAGCGCCCAAATGCACCGACTTCATTAATCACCATTTCATACATCTGCTAAAGTCGGTATACCAAGAAGGAGTTATTCTAGATGGGGGGGGGGGGGGAGGACTTGGGGGCTCAGTCCCCGCCAAATTTCCTCAAGACTCAAATTTTCTTGATTTTAAATAAATCTACGTGAGGTACATGTACACATGAATGCAAGACCACCATCCCCCAAACTCCAAATATTCTTCATTACAACCCATGCCTCACCCCTAGGATACCTGGGTTCCTAATTGGACCCTTGCTACGCCACTGCTACGACAATATGAAGAAGAAAAACAAACAAGACGAAACGAATTTTTTTCACAATCAAACCCACTGGCAACAAGCAGTCATAATTACGAACACCACCACCTGCGCCATCACCAGCCATTTCGGTTTCCATGGTTTCCAATCAGCCTGTAAACACCCCCCCCCCCCCCCCTCGCCACAAAAAACAAGCTTCCCACATTGGACAGAACCATGACTGCCATCAATATAGCTTTGGTAATACGTAACACTGATATTCAGAACAAAATGTCATATATTACTAATTTAAAAAAAAATAAAAAGTTCCAAAACGCTGACTATCACGAAGGTGCCATTAAAATCAGTAGCTTGTACTTTTTATCAGAATAAGCTGTCAAAGTTGAAATGATTTTCACCAAAATAGAAAAATAAAAATAGGAACGTCGCCAAAATAATAACTATCAACAGTATTGTCAAGATAATCCGGAACTTCTGCCGATATTCAGAACAAACTGCCAAATTTGACAGATTTTATAGGAAGGAACGTCCCAAAATACTTATCAAAAGCGCTGCCATTGTAATCAGCAATTTGTACAAATATATTCAGAACAAATTGTCACATCTGACTGATTTTGTAGAAAAGAACGTCTCCAAATACTGACTACCAATTATAGTGTTGCCACTTGCCAAGGTTATAAGCAATTTGTACAAATATTCAGAACAAATTGCCACATCTGACTGGTTTTGTTGAAAGGAACGTCTCAGAGCACCGACTACAAACAGTGTTGCCACTGTAATCGGGAATTTGTACAAATATTCAGAACAAGTTGCTACGTTTGAAGGATTTTCTGAAAAGGGACGTTCAAAGACACAAGCAATATATGTTCCCCTTCACATGCATCTGCGTTAGCGTAGTTTCGTTATAATCCCACATTTCTTGATCGATCTAACACACTACCATCATGCACGTTACACAAGAGGCGTTATTTTAGTGACGTTTCACTGCGTCAGCATCTAGCTGACGTTTTCATTGACGCACGCATGTAAACAGTGTAATCTTTCCATTGCATTACTGGCATATAAACTGACAAACCTTATGGGCTACATAAGGGGAGGTAACAACGCTTTTATATCGAGGCCTCGTATGCAAAGAGCATCCCACATTCTTCTATTAATTTCATCTAAGTTCCCTGATATAACGCATGCTGCTATTCATCTTGATGTCATGCC
Organism: Strongylocentrotus purpuratus; assembly: GCF_000002235.5. Classification (NCBI taxonomy): domain Eukaryota; kingdom Metazoa; phylum Echinodermata; class Echinoidea; order Camarodonta; family Strongylocentrotidae; genus Strongylocentrotus; species Strongylocentrotus purpuratus. Next base: position 30,009,305 of record NW_022145598.1, read on the forward strand.
GTCAATGCTCCGCTTCTGTATGTTTCATTTACTTACGTCATAGATTATGCCACACCTACTCTTATTGATGACTTGCTTTTGGTGAAAGAGGATGCATGGATAAAAGAACTGTAACATAACCCGTTTCACACTACGGTAATTGTAATCGAATGAATTAATCATTTTAATTGTGCACAGTTATGGAGAGCCAATCAATCTTTGGAATAGGAAACTATAGATGGATAACAATGAAATTGTAATGTTACACAAAACATTAGTGCTGAATTAAGAAATGGAATAAAATGGGAATGTTTTAAAAGCAGCTCTTTGCCGTTCAAAGAATTTTCTTTTGACATGTCAGCTTTACGTCTGTAAAATGGCGACAAGCTGGAATGCTCACCAAAATGTGCACAAGAGTAATTCTGGGTAATAATGACAATAATACTGTGAGCGCTATAGGCACTTAATGGTACAGCGCTTTATAACAACCAGGTATTATTAATATTACTACTTTGAATCATTAACGTTAATAATGTATTCATAGTTAGAGAGATATATGGCCAACATTCGACGCAAGGGACGTAAAACGACGTCGGTTATCTTACCTTGAGCAGCAGACGGATACGATGATGATTAAGAGAATGACGACTAGTACTCCAGCTGCGGCACCGATGATAATCGGAAGCAAATCTAGAGTATGAAGTAGAAGTAGTGATGAAGATTGTTAGATAACGTATGTTTCATGTTACGGATAACTTTATAATAAATATATAATTTTGTATTTTATTAAGTAAATTCTAGCTGTAGTGTATTTTTTATAGCCCATTCTGTCTCAGTCAATAACATTTGGGACGAAATATGCAAAAATTAATAGGCGAGTACTCGTCAACTCGTGCGAAATTGTTTTTTCACCACATATATGATTATCAAGTATAATGTATACTGTATATACCAGACTATAGTATTTACAGATATCTACACTTCTAATCACCAGCGATTCAATCAAAACTTGATTTGAAACAGCGATAGCCCACTGATGCATGGGACGTATCATAAAGATGCTATAGATATCTGTCCCACCAACTGCATCGATTGTCTGTCGCGGGCAATTGTTTATACAGCGTCTTTCAATCGAAGAGGCATAGCTTCTTCTGTTTTGGTAGTCCAATTACAAAAGCACGATTGATATTACAATGCTAGTATAAGATAACATTCCTTTACGAGTGGCAATTAGAGGCGTTCACACCTACAGAAAAAAGTGAGATTTAAATATCGATTTTTGCATCGCGATCGAAAAATCGGCTTTTTATTTGGGTGTAGCAGAATAATTTCACTAAACTTTGCGATTCGCATCGTGATCCAATTTGCAGTAAGTCTTACGATTTTTCAGCGGATGGTATTGAGAATTAAAAAGAAAAAGAACAAAAGAAAAAAGAAAAACAAAAATCGATTTATTTAATCCCAGGATTCCAAGCGCGCATACTTCGCACGCGGAGTTCGACGCTCTTGCCGTCGAGCAAGTATTCTCCCTGTGTGCGAATGGTCGCCAAAAATAAAGTCAATCTTTGCATCGCGATCCAATTCGCACTAAATTGACATGTGTGAACGGGCCTATGTAGATCTGATTCATAAATGAATGAATAAAGGTGAGTCATAATGCCACAAAATTCAAAAAGATATTTACCACTATGGGAAATTGAAATTGCGCTTCAAAATCTTTGCGATTATTATTATTCTAGAAATAAGTAAATTAACACCAAAACCAAACCAAGTTATCTCATACCCATTTCGTCGCCCTGGTTTCTACCACTATCGGCGGTTGTCTTCTCCCCACCATCTGTAACAGCGGGTGTCGATGAGCCCTGTCCCCCCGGCGACGACGTCATCGTGACTGTCGGTCCCGACGTGCTCGAGTCACTGCTTGTCGATGATGACGGGCTCGATGACGGAACATTTGGTGACGATGACGACATCGACGCCATGTTATCTGTTGACTGGGACGGTGTCGTCTTGGATACTGTCGGTGGCATTGTGGACATCGTCACTGTGGACGGTACTAAGGTTGTAGGGCCTGGGAAAGGTAATGATAACAAAACAATTTGATAAAAAGGAAATTCCGTAACAATGGCTTAAAATGTCCCTTTTGCAGCCAACCTCAAATTCTGTAGAACTTTGCAGGAATTATGACTATGTCATGTATGTCCTATCTATGAAATTTAAACGTTAGCAGTGTTCTCATATATAAATTATGCAAGGAAACCCGCTTACTTGCTAGACTTCACTGTCAGACACTATTGAGTGACTGACTGGCTTTTTTTCCTTCTTTGGTAATAACATACATGAAAAGAGTTGTAAAGGGTACATGAGCATTTGTCTACATCAATAACCCACTTCTTGGGATGGCCAAGATTAAACTGATTGAATCTTTGCGCAGCATAAAACGTATGACCATTCAGTACAATTGTCTGAAAATCAAGACTATTACTTTTGGGCTCTATAGCCCTAAAGTCGATTTGACAACTAATAGTCGTTATTTTCCCACTTGAAGACATTTTCAAGCCCCACCTTTTTTAGGGAAGTTCTAAATTGAATTATCTTTCAAATGCAGTTAGAATTTAACTTTTTCATTTTTTGGCCTGCAAATGGGACATAGTACCTTTAAACAATCAGGAAGAATACATGTAGGAACACCAGTTGGAGTGATAGTGAGAGAGATATAGAAAGGGAGAGAGAGAGAGAGAGAGAGAGATAGAGAGAAAGGGGGTAAATAGAGTAAATACGGAAATAATAGAAGAAGGAGGATGAGAACTACAAGAAGAAAGTGATGGAAAAGGAGGATGAGAGGGAGAAGATGAAAAAGAAGAAGAAGAAGATGAAGAATAAGAAGTAGTAGAAGTTATAGTAGTAACACAATAAGATGAAGGAGAAGCACAAGATGAAGACGTCCGATCCGATTTGGTTCCCTAGTTATCCTGATTGTTCATATTCACTCCTTTTACGGTACAGGTATAACATCACACAAATAGAAGACAAGAAAAGTGAGATGAGAAAGATAAAATAGGAACGAAATAGAAATTTTGAATGAAGACAGAGAAAGAGGAAGATGAAACACAAGAAATAAACCATTAGATTTTCATGACGTAAAAGTATGCACATAAAAGCAGCTTCTAAGCATGTACATAAAAGCAAACACATAATATAACCATACAATCCACAAAAAAAAAGAAAAAAAAAAAGAACAATGGCTTTATTATAAAAGTATTGCAATACCTTTTGTTTAATCAATAGGAAGAACGGATATCTTATTCTTTGCAAGCGTAAAAAGGTGAACAACATTATTGGTGAAATGCTAAAAACAAATTCATTCTGGCAAAAGAAAAACGAGCTTTTGGCTACGTGTGAGTTTCCTGAAATAGCAAATAATAGACGTACATGTATATTAATATTTATTGTACCAACCAAGTATAATGTTTGTCGCTCTGCAAAGCCCAGGCTGCCAAAGAATGGAAGTGTTTTTTTTAATTCAAGAGACCACAGATGATTCTATAATTCGAAGGCATCGATGAACTTAAAAAAAAAAATAGGATAGGTCTTTATATTAATTTTATGGGAAATCTTAACTTTGGGGACAACGCACATCACCTAGTATATACCCGATCAAGATCGTTTTGTATAAAATGTGGCAAATCAATTACAATAAGTAATAAATGGCACACATGCATATTTCCTAGTTTCCTGTGACATTTTCGAAGGTTTTTTTTAATGAAAGAAAGAAATCGTTAGGGGGAGTCAAGAAATGTTCATTTCCGAATCGATAGAGACGCGAGGAAAAGGAATATCTAAACGACATTCACCATTTAGACGCCAGGTGATGGATATCTTTCTCAGTAAAATACAGTGAATAAAGATAAAATTAGAAAAAATCAACATAAATCTGTACTGGAAAATGAGTGAATAAATGAGAAGGCTTCACAAATGTAAAAAAAAAAAAAATCACTAATTTGATGCCATTTTTTTTCTTTGCTATTGTGCATGTTGATGAAATAGTGATGGTCAACAAACTTTTTGTGGGAAGGAACAGCTTTATTAGCAGAGCATGTTTTTTTAGACAGTACTGAGGCAAGATGAAAACAAATTCAATGGTCTGTATGCAAAATGAAAAACCATGCTGATATTTTTATCCAAAGAATTTCGTGATGAAAAGCGACATTCTTTTTCAACACTGAATGTAATGACTTTTATATAACTTGTGATGTCAATTCACTTTCCCTTTATTTCTTTATCTTTTTATGTCTACTCATCTTCATTTCCTTTTCATTATCTTAAAATTCCGAATTTACCTCCTTTTTCTCTCTCTTCTTTTCCTCATCAAGCGGTCTTTTGAAAATTACACAAATCTAAACATCTACACCATTACACACACGTGCGATCAAACATCATGCCAGGTTTTAGTGTGGGTTCGGCACAGAGAATGTTAATGTCAGGTTGCTTAACCTAATTCAGTCGGGTAGAAAGCTGGTAAAGCAGAATAATAGCACATTGGAAAACTTTAACCGGCAAGCGCACAACATAATGATTCAGAAAAACTGACAAGAGCATGAAATTGCAAATGACAAAATCATGGAAAGGCAGGAAAAAGGAGCAATGAAAAGAGTTGTTTTTAAATAACAAGTATCTGGGGAGGAATGGTACACGGCGAGGTGGAGGAAAGGCAGTAAATATTCTGATTAGACCGTCTTGTCGTCATGGAGACGGAGCTTGGCTGACGCGGATGCTAACAACACCAAACAGCCTATTAGGCAATCGGGCGTAAGATGGAGATGGAGACGATATATTGGGATGGGAGTGAGAATGCGAAGCAAAGGAGTGAGTGTATATATGCTTGAGAGAAAGCGATGAGAGAAGTATACCGGAAAGAAAAAGGAGGAGAGTATAGAAGTGAGGAATAAGAAGGAGGGGAGGTGAAAAAACTGCAGGGAGAAGAAGATAGTAAGAATATAAGTGAATTAAGACATGATAATTATTAGGCTGTATCATATCATAAAGAAAGAGAAAAATATAAAGGGGGGGGGAGAAGCAAAAGAGTCAGAGGGAGACAGAGAGAGAGAGAGGGGAGAGAGAGAGAGAGAGAGAGAGAGAGAGGAGAGAGAGAGAGAGAGAGAGAGGGAGAGAGAGAGAGAGAGAGAGAGAGAGAGGGAGGGGTAGAGAGAGTTTGATTATATTTGCGTTACAAATATACTCAAGGAGATGGAATTTTGTGAGATCCGAGGAGTAACTGAAAATGAGACCAAACGGAACTCTACCATCAAGCATTGCTAACAATTATATACGTATCGTGTGAAGGAGCACAGTGGGAAGTGGCACACACTTCTTAAACGAAAGTAAGAAAGAATATGCAGTGGAATACGAAATAGGAATGTACATTGGCAGAATAGTTTGCTTTTCAAATGGATATACATGTACATGTGTGTACTAACATACAATGTTTTAACAGCAGGAGCAGAATAGTAACTTATACTTCAGCAAAGACAGAATGAAATGAAATTGCTTCTTAAAAGAAACGAATGGGAAGCAGAATAACTACTAGTGAATATTTGAGCAAAGACAGAAAGCAAACAAAAATAATGCTTCAAGACAGAAGAAGCTAAGCTCTTAAAATAGATCATGGAAGAGCAGAATAAAGGTGATCGGAAGATCAACTGAAGTATTTTCGATATTGGCTAAAGATATATGAAGGTTGCTGTATTCGTTCCCTCTCAGTACAAAAACTTAAAGCCCTTCTGCACTGTTTTGGCCTGAAGGGATTAAAAATCCCTGCATGGTCACAGGGAGGTGGTTTTCTCATCAAATCAGCTCTCAATTAATGTAAGGAAAAGGGGACCATGGGGGATCAACGGACACCGCTTAGTCATTGTTGGCTATACAGAAAGCGCAAGTACCTACAGGTGGTGCAGTCCCGCTTAAAGCAAGCGTGGTATTAAACGGCTCACTATAAACTTGTAAACTGATGCTTCAGCCATGGTTTGATATATATTTTTTTCTAGTACCATCACAGCTTCATCCATTTAGATATTATTGTACAAGCTGGGTGCAAGCAAGCCACTCGGTCCTGAATACATTGCAAAGCTCATTATATTCAATACCTCCTGAAGTTGAACCTGTTGATGTTTCTGTTGTTACTGAATCATTTGTTGGAGTAGTTGTTGAGATCGGTGCTGTTTCTGGAGAAACCGTCGAATAAACGAATTGTTACGCCACAATGACGAATATGAAACATGTAATACAAATAATTATAATAACGATGATAATAATAATAATAATATCAATAATAATAATGATAATAAGTATAAAAATGATAATAATGATTGAAAAAATTATTTTCATTCTTTCATTCATTCATAATGGCTTATTAGATTTAAAAACAATTCAATGACAGCCATGCAAGGTTGAATTGACGAGGCGTACAGTATAACAAATTGTAAAAATTGACAACTGACAATACAAGTAATACAAAATCACAATCAATTATGGTAAAATAATCATGATAAAAACATGGAATATATAATTTATACTAATAACAGAAAAAGAACATGACCCACATGTAGTACTGAGGATGTTAGAGAGGGAAAGAGGAGGGTTAGTAATGTAGTATAGGGAGGGATGTTTATAATCAGAGTTATCGACTAGTGTTCAGAAGAGTGGTGAGAAAGGAAAAATATTAATTAATCATAGAGATCCTAATCAGAGAAAAAAATTATTGAAGAGGAGAAAACAAGAGAGAGAGAGAGAAAGAGAGAGAGAGAGAGAGAGAGAGGGAGAGAGTAGAAGAAGGAGGGGAGGACGAGGAGGTAAATAGTAGCCATTTTCTATTTAATGGTAATAATACTAATAATAACATGTCTTGTATAACCCGGGCAACATAATCATATCAATACTACATACATCACATTTAAATGGACATAAGGATGCATATCAAAACAATGAGAAACTGGGAAGGGTGGGTGGCAATACAGGTTTTTTTGTTGTAGGTTTTCAAACAGGGAGCCTACGCCGGCTCCATTTTATAACTAAATACGTAACTGGAATTTATTCGGGTATAACATGCAGGAGCGTATAAATTTCATCCATTGACGATGTTGAACATAGGAAAAAAAGAGATAATATTAGTCAGAATGAATAGATTAAGGTTACATGCTATATTTACACATGACAAAAGAATTTGAGGAATCAATAGTACCAGTACTATTAAGATTGAATAATTCAGATATTCTCAAATCTGACTACTACTACTGCCTTGATTGCTACTGATGTACTATTACATATATTTGAAAGGTTATGCACAATGTAGTAAACCACGGACAACGTAATTCACTATGATCGGTCAAGAAGAATGAAAACATTGACGTCATTAGCCAAGATATGCATTACGAAGTTAGTAAGGTTAGGACATATACTACAGACAAATGAAATGGTGGCGTGGGAATTATCTACAACCGTATACAGGCTTTTAATGTGTGGGTGTGTGGTGTGGGGATGGATGTTAACATTAACACAATCCAATAAATCAATCAGCAAGCTGATGATTTTGGATATCTTGTTTAGCTGTGCCAGACAGAAATCCTCGATAAGGAGGATCATTTTGTCTCGATCGTTTGACATTCCATGATTTTCAATTGATCAATCATTGGAATTATTGTCAAATTTCGTTACATGTTTTGTTCATCAGAAATTTTGCTTTAATTCTAATAACTATATGTTTATCGTTAATTGCCGCATAATTTAAGATCATAGTATATTGTTCAATCCACAATGTTTTCTGAAAAAAAATGGTATGACACGGAACTCTGCCTTTATTCGAAATGGTTAGTGTATTTTCCTTAGAGAAAACAGTTTCAACACACCCACGCGTCCCCACCCACACACACACCATTCCAAACATACAGCCATAGAAGCAGGTTGTGGAGAGGAAACAGATATTGTTAGTACCTGTCACCACAGTTGGAGTAGTAGTACTACCACTATCCCCACCTCCTGTTGTAGGAGTTATTCTTGAAGGGGTCGAAGGCAACGTTGTTGTGGGTTGTGGCGTGGTGGTTGGCTGTGTTGTTGTTGGCTGTGTTGTTGTAGGTTCTGGTTAGTTGAAGGGTTATCCAATATGTTATAAACAGAGTACATTGGTATAAGTGATTTGATGAAATTAGTTACATCGCCATGAGTGATAAAAAATGCTTTCAAAATATTGATGAAATGCATCGGAAATTTGAGCAAATACAAATTTAATGATAATAATAATAATGGTGGCTTCTTATATAGCGCACATGTCCGTCACGTTGTGACGCTCCTGGCGCTGCCCCGACCCTGGTTTTAGCAAGGCAGCCACTGCGGCGCACTAGCATTTCAAGGAATTAATTCCTGCCAGGTACCCATTTACATCACCTGGGTTGAGTGTGGCAAATGTAGATCAATGTCTTGCCAAAGGACATTAGTGCCGCGGCGGGACTCGAACCGCGGACCATAAGATCGACAGTCCGACGACGTATCCACTCGACCACGACATAAATCAGAAATGTATTATTTTTTAACCGCATGTTTTTGCAAACCGGATGTTCAGAACTCGAACGCACCCCTTTAATTTGTATGATTATAAAATAAATTACCTCATTTAAAGAAACCCTTCTCACGTTTACCCTTTTTGTCACACCAATCTTACGACCCTTCTAAAGGCCCGGTCACACAGAGGGGACGCATGGGGAACGCACGGCCAGCGCATTGGAAATGTGCAATTTTGGCCAGTGCGTTGTCGTGCGCCCAACTTTTGTCGAAGCTACAGCTAACTGACACCAAATGCATAGCGTGTTGCTAGCGCGCTGGACGCATACAAGGCGCACACAGGGCGCACACAGGGCGCACACAGGGCGCACACAGGGCGCACACAGAGCGCACATGATAACAACTTCCACGAATGCACAGCGTGTTGCTAGCGCGCTGGACGAATGGTCCACGCATACACCGCGTTCTACGACGCACGGCCAGCGCATTGGAAATCGGAAAAGAACGTGTGCCTAACTTTTGTCATAATTTTGGAAAAGCTAGCGAGCTGACACAAAATGCACGGCGTGTAGCTAGCGCGCTGTGCGTATACAGGGCGTGTGCTCCACGCATGTCTGGCGCTGGTCTAGCGCGCTCCACGCATGTCTGGCGTGCCTTTGGCGTGTATATTCATGCGTCGAGCTCGGCGCACGTTTTTGAGCATGCTCAAAAAATCCCGACGCACACAGCGAATGACGACGCATGCATAGCGCTGGTCCAGCGTTGGTCCAGCGCGCTCGACGAACGAGTAACGAATGATGACGCACGCCTAGCGAACGACAACGCACTGGCCCAAATTGCAAATTTCCAATGCGCTGGCCGTGCGTTCCCCATGCGTCCTCCCTGTGTGACCGGGCCTTTACTAAGGACATATTATACACTATATAAACAAAGAACATTAACACCCTTTCTTTCTCATCGTGTTTGATGAAAACATAGCTGATTCATGAATCGATTTAGAAATTGATACTAACGTGATACTTGTAATATTATATCAATACTCATGGTAGACACGGGACATTAGTTTACCAGTGAATAGGTCTTTAATATTATTACTGGCATATTTATTTATTTATTTACTTTACTCATTTCATTTCCAGGCAAGATGATAACAATACATTAAAAAACATCAAAGGGTTGACAAAATGATATTTAGAACCAGCCAATGCCTTGGGATCACCTAAAACAATTTAAATATTCTGTCGAGAGGCTCTCCACATTAGCTGGTGCATATATTTGCACATGGAGTGTTAATATGTTAAGATGATTATTATTTACTTTATTTATTTCATTTCCAGGCAAGATGATGACAATACATAAAAAACATCACAGGGTTGACAAAATGATATAACATTTAACAGTAGATATTTAGCACCAGCCAATGCCTGGGGATCACCTAAAAGAATTTAAAAATTCTGTCGAGAGGCTCTCCACATTGGCTGGTGCATATATTTCCACATGGAGTGTTAATATGTTAAGATGATTATTATATACTTTAATCACCAATGATATACGAATGATTGTGTAAGATTTACGTCAGATGGCTATTATGGTTAACATCATGTTATTTACAAGGAAACAGTTATGACTACATGAACTAAGAATATTTTTTTTACTTACGTATATTAAAGAAAAGATTGCGGTGACAATATGTTTAATTCTCAATGTATTTAAAGTATATATCTTCTCTGAACTTAATTGATCAATCTGAAAAAAACGTAGAGATTTATCAATAAAGTTTTTAGTAGATAGAAGACTTATCATCTTAAATGAATAATTGTAAAACTTGGGTCATGCAAAATTGACCCGGATTATTTATCAAACTTTTTTTGCAAGTAAATTACCTGGACAATCCGTCATGGGTTCCCAATCGCCATAGTAACCGCACGTCAATGCTTGATTCGTCTTCGTCGGGTCGTTGTCGCAATCAAAGAGAACTTCATCACCGACTGCGTAGTTGTTATCCAAAGTTTGCCCAGCGATGAAATTGGCGTACATGGGTGCGGTAGGTGTGTCACACCTGACTGTACAGGTTGGGGTAGGGTCTGTCCAGTTCCCGGACTCAGTACACGTGATGGATGCGACGCCATTCTTGATGCTCGGTGGCGGACATACGGCAGTGAAGTCGATGCTTTCACTTGCATTGTAAAATGAACTGTCCTGTTGTGACTGGTCTCCGTTTAGCACGTAACCTGGGTTGAAGCAGTCCGATGCTGATTCTGTAAAATTTAAATAAAAAGTGAATTTTCTTTGGCCTTCAATGTTTAGATCGTTTAAGTATGACACCCACATTTAGATATTTCAGACAATAAACTGAATATACAGGTGAAGAAGAAGGATAACATAATTCCTTCAGCTAAAGATATCTAACAATCACCATACTTCTTTTATCGGATTAAAAGAAAGGTTTAAACAAATCACAGTGAAGTATTTATGTTAGCACTTTTACCTTTCAAAAGGATTGCTCTTGAAGTTCTTTCGCATGCATGTTCATGATTAAAAGGGGACTCTATCAATGTGCATGTACCTTCTCCCATTTCGGAGGTTGATTTCAACATATGCCCACAAATCTCTGTTTTCTGCCACCCTAGAACACTCTTGCAGTGTCATTCCACTCCCTGTATTACTGTTACCCTTCGAGTTAGTTCATGGTTTCCGTCTTGGTCCGGTACTTTCTACTTTCCGTCCAATAAATCTTCCACGAGTTGGCCAAAGTATTTTCTTTGATGTCTGGAATTTCTTTCTTTCAGCATTCTTACCAGGATATTTTGCATAAGAACTGCCATATCCAGTATGTCTCTGTTATTTAAAAAAATATATATCCATGGTATATTGATGATTGGACATCGAAATGTCAAAAACCGTTTTCCTCATGGTTTTTATAGCACTACAGTCTACTGGGGAAAATGGGTATTGTAAAACCGGTCACTGAAAGATTTTTACTTTTTTGAGGCACTTCATGATAGTTTTGAAGCGCAAATTTTGTAGGGCTTCAGTATAACACCATTTCACAGACACTGACAACACGTATGGCCATGCATCTCAGAATAAACATTGTTAAACGATGCCTTTAAGAGCAACTTTGTTAAATGACTCATAGGACTATCAGTCCTCAAATCTGCACATATATTTATGTTAGGTTTCTTAGGGATTGGCACAAAACTGACTTTTTCAAATCATCGAGAATATGGCTATCAAGTTCTTCTTTTGTTATTCCATCTGGGCCTTCAGCTGTAGAAGCTCTCGGTGAATGTAGAGCATGTTAGTTTTTTGTTTTTGTTCACATTGTAATTTCATGACCAGTAGGCCGACGACATTTCATCGTTAATCGGAACAACATTGACATCACTCAGACAATATTTTTAGTGGCCCGAATTCCACATTCGTCATATGACGCACATAAACCTAGGTATGTCTACAAACCTCCTTTGTGAATTCGGGCCACAAAGTCCATGCTCAGACCGAGGAGATACTAGATAAGGACCCTATTTCGACTCACCATTGTATTGGTAAACGCTCAACTGGAAATCTGATCCACACATTTCACTCGAATTTCCCGTACATGGGCTGTTACAGGTATCATCTGGTCCTGTCGGTTGACCCAGAACATTATAAGGTGCAAAGAATCCGCCGCATAGGCACTGGCTACCCGCTTGGAGTCCGAAGTATTTCATGTTCTGATCGACACACATGTCTCTGCATAGTTCAACCGTCATCTGCTGCGATTGGCAGTATTGGGCTTTTGGTCCACATACATTCTGACACGTTTGATAGGGGTCCCTTAATCTGTCGCAAAAAATCAGATCTGGAAGTGCTTCTCTACGGTTGCTGTCATAAAAGCATCCCAGGTAAGTGTAATCTGGAGAGAAAAACAAGAACAGAAAGGAGAAACTGACATGAGATCCTGGTTTATCTGGTAGACCTAATGATTGGTAACAAATTCATGTAAATTAACAACCACTCATCACATCATACCTGCATAGAGAAGACATCTTAAATTGTTTGTCGACTGATATATCATATTAACACAGTTACTAATCAATGAAATGACATATCATAATTTGCCGAAGTTTGATACAACATTAAGTAATAACCTTAGAAATTTGATTTTTCTCTCTTAGTGCATCAGCGAATCTGTACTTAACTAAATGTTGTGGTAACACAAAACACGTCCGGCACGTAAATTGCATGACAAATTAGTGATGTTTATGAATTAAAAGTTTTTTTTTGACATATCTGAATGAAATTTTAGCTAACATTACGCCTCTTCGAATTGTATAATATGTATTTACAGTCTCAATGTCCGAACGATGTGGTTCTACCTCTGTGTGATAAAATTATGATTTTCAACAATCATGCAGTATGCGTTTGTCCCAATACATTGCTAAACAAATAAACTACCTAATTGGTCAAATTGGTATTCAGTTACCACAGTAACTTCCAACCACAGTAACTGCCTAATATGAATACTGCTCAGTTTATAAAAATGGAAACGACGTTGCTTTCTTTAACATATGTCAACCATAATCTCTCGCAGCCCCAAGATATTCAACAATCATGCAGTACGCGTTCGTGCCAATACATTGCCAACAAATAAGCTACGTAATTGGTCAAATTGGTATTCAGTTACCATGGTAACTACTTCATATGAATACTACTGAGTTTATATAATGGAAGCGACATTGCTTTCTTGAAGATATGTCAACCATAATCTCTCGCAGCCCCAAGAGCCAAGGTATTCTAAACGCTACGCCATATAATATGTTCATGTAAAAATGTCGGCCCAAAACTTTGGTCAACTTTGCATTCATGAGCTGCTGCTCTACCACAATGAAGTGACGCAGCTTCGCATCAACTTGCTGATATTAACGAATGGTTGCGAATGCGTTTCTAACAGCCCGTTACTTTAATGATTCAACCAGACAAAGCATCCTAAAAAAATCTAACCCGCTGATTTGGTCACACTATTAAAAAGGTGCGCCACTTTTGTGTCGATGCATATACAGGGAGGGAGAAAAAAACCATTCTGATCGTGAGAATTTTAGAATTCATAATGACATGTCTCAAAGGATGGGGCCCCAACCTCGCTAACTGTGACTAGGATTGAAGTATGTAGGTGATGATTCGACAGCATAATAATCTAGCGAACAGTGCTCCGAACTTTACCACGTCAAAGATGTAGGATTACGGTCAGGGTTAGGATTGGTTGTAATTTTGATAATAGGTATAGGGTTATGGTCAATACCAGGTATAGTGTCAGGTGACATTTTTTGCCGGAAGATGTGTCGCACAACCGTGATGAAGATGGTGCACATATTATTTTTTACGTTGTATAATAACAGTAACAACTTGTATCAAGGTCATAGGACAAAGTACAAACGGAGGCCTAATTACATAATTTAAATCACTGATTTGGGGAATAATCGCGTGACGCGGGTTCTACGACACTTTCTCCGGCGACAAATGCTCCGTGGTCGATTCCTGGGCTAATGAAATTTCTAACTTTTAACACTAGATCTAAACGGAACATAACCCCCAAATTGCAACGCTAAAAGCCTTAAAGTTTTGACGATATAAAGTAGCGAACAAATGTTGCCCGGGCCAATGTCGGCCATCCAGGGTCCTTGCTATGTATTAAACTGTTCATATAGACATGATAGCATATAACACGTGCCAATAAAAATGTTTGTATTCGAAACACAATTCCAACCGTGAAGAGACTTGAATTCCATCAAAACAACTTATCATAAAAACCAGCTATAGTACCATATAAAAGTTTGAATACAAAGGAGCAATCTCTAAAAATGGCGTTAAACTAAATTCTAAACCAGCATTTCTTTTTGTTGTGTCGGGGTCACGACCTTTGTCTCCTCTTTCCCTAGTGATAATAAGCTTCCCACAAAATTGTGATTAATCTCCACAACAAAATAAAAACCACCTCGCAGGTGAAGGCTATAGCGTGGTGCTATATATAGAATAATAATTGAATAAATATATTTCTATTCAGACCAGAAACGTCTCCTGCCGCTCCTTATTCATTGAGACATTCCAGCCTTGAAGGCATAGGACACACATAATTCACACATGGAAATGGATTTCTGTAGGTACCTAGCAACAGATAATGTATGGTCCCAAATGGTAAATGTGTTCTTTGGCGTTTTCAAAATTATCCATTTGTGAAGAAAATGCTATCATATAGAGACTTAATGCCGTTACTTCAGAGCTCATTATTTGCCATGAATTAATTTTCGTATTTTCCGAAGAAATCCTTATTAAGTAAAATCCCAGAGATTGCTAAATTATTTGAGTGCAATTTTACCAATTCAGGCATTTTTGGTGAGCCCACCTAGGATGCGAGCGGATAGGTGAGGGGGGGGGGGGAGGATAATTAATTGGAAGCATGTACACCCTAAAGGCTACACACTATTAACGTTCATGGAGTTAAAATCAAACATTGAAGTTGTATCAGATAAATGTAGCATGAATAAATCATTATTTTTCTTTCTTCACTAGGCCAAACGATTACAAAAGATGATGCAAAGTCGAACTAAAGACGTATCACTTATCTATATCTCTTCAGTACTGTGTTGATAATACCTGTTTTACCCCTATGTCAAGTCTGTTTCTATTTTTGTTTCTATCTTCTTCCTACTCTTTTCCTTGCATCTATGGTCGGCGCATATTAATCAGATTGTCCTCTCATCATGTATTCCGTTCGTGTAGCTATATTCTGAGAAGCTAAATGCCACCTTTACAAATCCTTCTCAGTTGTCATGGAAACATGTGATTCTGAATAAATGTTTCCCGGAGTGCAGCGTTACACCTATATCGACGTGTAAATAAGGTATACCTCCTCACGACTACTCACATTTTTCTTCCAATTTCTTGCATCAGAGTGAACTAAGTTCGCATTACCTGCAATCCATCTTACACTTTAAATATCACAACCGTAATCTACCTCATCATTTTCCTACATGTATGTTCTCATTACGACATTTCTGATAATTAAGTATGAAAAAAGATGTACATGTAATTTCCGAAGTACGTTCCAGTTTAACAGTTAAAAATACACAAGTGACCATTAATGATTAGCACCAAACCAAACGCTTCTGTTCTACTAACCCTTATACGCTAATTTAAGGATAAAATAATTATATAAACATGCATTTTTTAATTAATTTATGGTTAGTAAATTGATGTAGTGGCAGCTTAGTTGAAATTAAAATCTTGTATGTATATCATTATGCATGGAAAAATAGGGCATGAGTACATGTTGAACCTTTTCTAGATTTTGGTTTCATGATAATTCATCCACTACCCCGAATATGACTCTTAACACTATGCATTGGGCCAAACGTTGGTTATCATATCATTATTTCGTACAGACTCTAACACCATCTACAATGGAAGCATAGTGTGGTCATCTAGGGGCAGATAAAAGAAGTAAATATTTCAGTAGAGGTTTGGCAAACCAACGCATTTGTTAACAAGACGAAGAGAGCAAATATTCAATATTTGAGAAAGAAACCTATTATATCCCCAGATCATGGATGGAATTCGGCAACGAAAGAATCAATGGAATGCACAAAGTATTCAGACATACATTGCTTTCCAGACAAGGAACCTGACTATAAGTTACATTATCGTATTATCAGTTTGGTCATTTATCATGCCAGCAGCCATTTGTCCTCCAATACTTCATGCAAGGATTCGATCAACTAAAAAAAAGGGTCAGATATGTTATTAAAACATAACTACAGTGAAACCTGTATGTAAAACCCACTTAAGAGAAGTATGGGAAGTGGCCTTTGCATGCAGGTAAGTGGTATTGATGTAACATTCCCTTTAGTACATGTGTCAGTCTGATTTCTTTCCAAGGGAAACACTTCAATTATAGATAGACGGTTTTTTTTAATATACAGATGGTCGCTAAAGGAGGTTGCCCTGTATAAGCACCCAGCCAAATTATAAACGACTACTGCAACTGCTACTTTTACAACTTCTAATCATCCTCCTCATCGTCATCGTCATATCAAAAAAATATATAAACAGATTCTTGTAATGCGTTCACATGCTGCACGCACCAGATATTAAAAAAGTTGTGAAGACGAGTGAGGACGAGTGAAGACGTGGGGGAAATTAAACAAGAATGAAGGGAAACAAAGCACTTAAAGGAAGTCCAAGGACGTATCGAATGATATTGATTGAGATTGTGTGTGGACAAGTTATTTGTAGATGATAAACTGGTGGAGTTAGAACAAAAACCATACTACAGTAGAAAGTTAGTCCGAAAGAGGGAAAAGGCCATGCGGTCCAAATAAATTAGGAAGAGAGAGAGAGAGAGAGAGAGAGATAAAGAATTTGGATGCATGTGTTTGAATGGAAATTACCACAGTTACTTGAACCATGAATTTCATTCAAATACATCTCCATCTCCACATGTTAAAAAAAACTAAACAAGCCCAAGGCATGATTTCCTAACGGTTTTTATAACACTGCAGTCTACTGGGGAAATAAGTACGGTAAAACCGGTCACTCAAAGATTTTTTTTTTCGTTTTTGAGTCACATTATCATTTTCAAGCGCAATTTTTGTAGGGTTGGAATATTACACCATATCACAGACACTGATAACACGTAGGATCATGCATCTTAGATTTAACATTGTTAAACCATGGACCTACAACTCTTAGTAGGTCCATGGTTAAACGATGTCTTTAAGAAAGAAAGATGACCGACAGTCCTCTTTAGGATTCCCCAATCCTCCCCCTCTCCTACGTGGTGCAACTGTAAGCCTACTGTATAAGAAAAGAGTTATTTACCAGCAATAGAGAAACCATATCAATTTCATGCAAGCAAAGACTTGAGGAGAAATATCAATATCTTCAAGTCTTTCCTCTCTGTTATTAAACATGTATTCAATCAATCAAATCGAAATTATACCCAAACATCCTCGTTGAATGCCCGCATATCCTTGATCTTATGTCCATAAATATAACGATCAAAATATGTCCATTGATCATAAAAGCGCTTTTGTATTTTCGGGTCGATGGAGAAATATAAAATAAGTATTACATTGTAGAAGCTCTGTTTGAGGGGAATAGAAGGCGAAGAGCGCGTTTCCATACGGCAATATTATATTGAATAATGAAGCAAAGGCATAATTAAAATGCACGACTTATTAAATGACCTCTTGACCATCGACTTCCATAGGCTATATGATTTTTTTTTTCAGTTTAAGGTTATAGACCAGTTTTGGAAACGCCCCCCTCTCAAAAATGAAATGGAAGCTCCTAGTACCAATCATGTGAAAGAATATGTTTTGACTAATACGTGGTGATACAAATTTCGCCGGGAAACCGCCTACTAATTGATATATTTGGTAAATTATCATATCTATCCAGCCTGGATAGATATCGCGTAGTCCCAATTTACCAAGACTGTGCCAAATTTCTTATCATTTTGATGATTCCAGATCCTTGCAGTACACGCTAATACTTATATGCTAGATGATCAACCTTTCCTTATAACAATAACTTATAACTAACAATTCCTTATTCAAGAAAGCATAAATAATGTCAAAATAATGAAAGAAGAATGAGAATGCCAGAACGAGAACGCAACAAATTTTGTTCCAATTGCAAACTTAGCATTTTGTAATTCAAGTTAACGTAAGGGAAATACGTTTTCCGGGTCAATAGAGAAATATCGAAATGAAAAATCTACAAGCCCTGTTTGGAAGAAAAAGAAGACGATGGCTCACCCGCGAAAACCGTATATTAGATTAATAGGCGTTATTGGTTGTTGGTTGCTCTGCAAGAGGTGGTTCGAGGTTTTCTTGGATATTTCGAGCAGCGACTTCCCAGAGCCTATTGTACTTGGGGTCAGTTTCCTGTTCGTATTGGACATAATTATACGTATTTTTATCTCGTTCTTTTTTTCCTTCGTACTTGCAATGACTGGGGATTTCTATCATATCATTTTGTATTATGCAATGAACGTAAATTCAAATGATTCCATTATTCCTTAAAGATGTCGTGTTTTCTAAGAATAGAAATAGAAATAGAAAATCAAAATGCTGAATTTGATTGAATTGATTGATTCATCATACATCAAAAATTCTCTTTCTATTGCTTGAACAATAACAAGGATCATGTCACAGAAGAATTATACATAACAAAGAAGTATAAATAAGTGTACAGTGACAAATATACATTATGTGATCACAACACAGAAGACAATACAAAGAAGGATTTATGGAAAATTCAAAACCAATTAAATGCAGCTTTTGAGGTTTGAAAACGGCAGGTTTGACTGATGTGTTAATCACTACAACGCATTGTTCTTTTCACCAGGAGAAAAGGGCGAATACAGGCTCAATTTGTATCCCTTAATTTGCAGGTATCAATCACGTGAAAATAGACATCATATTAACGTAAGTAAATCAGGAACCGACTGTGATTTGAAACCAGAGGATCGGAACAAAATTATAATCATTTTATTTATTAGAAAAGTGCCTATTATACATCTTGGCCAAGTTTAAAACCCCCACTACGAAGCGATTTCGAGTTGATCCATCGATTTATAGATGGTCAAATGTAAACCTCCTTTCCAGTACACATTGTATATAACACTGTAACTATAAATATATACAAAGCTTTCCGTAATGATGCTCAAATATTCTTATGATTATTTTTTTTTCTACATAATTATCGTGATTTATATAAAATATATAAAGCTTAGCAGTTGACATCAATGGACTGAGTTAAGCTATCTTTAAGCGAAGCCGCTTGTAAGAACGGGCTCGTGTCTTCTGATCGCCGGAAACACAATTCAGGATAAACCTTTAATTGTTTGACCAATACAAAAGAATCGGCCCTCGGTGGAGTATTGTGTTCTATTCTTGAGAAGATGTAAGGGGATATGTTGAGAATCTGAGTCATGATGTTACGTAATAAATGCTTTGTACGTAGTATTCTCATAGACGTAATACATCTATGGTATTCTTCTACGACCGTGAACTGATGGATTAGGGACAATGTCACGAAAAAGGAAATCTCCTGGAAAAGAAACCCATTCAACCATTAGGGAAGTGATAGTGCGTATAGAATAAACTTCTAAACTTCTTGATACGTCATGCAGTTATATGGCTCCCTAAATTCAGCGAATAATTACAGAATAGTCTGGCTTTCAAAAGATTTATATTAAAACAAAAAAAAATCGCTAGAATGTATCATACTTTAGATTAAACACAACACAACTTTGTACTCGCTTTACCTATATTATTTTCCGTGGGGGGGGGGGGGGGGGGGGCTCGTCTTTTCATAACCGCCTCCATGTTCAGAGGTGTCGTAGACCAGCGGATAAGTTTTCGGACTGTGAACAACGAGGTACGGGGTTCGAATCCCTGTCGCAGCACTTACATCCTTAAACATTTGCCACACTACACCCAGGTGAGGTAAATGGGCGCCTGGCAGGAATAGATTCCTTCAAATACTCGAGCGCAGGAGCGCTGTAAAGGCAGCCGTGCTTAATTCAGGATTGCATTAAAGGGAAAGTCCACCCTGAAATTAAGTTAGTTTTAATAGGAGTAGAAAAATGAGAGAAACAAGTCAGTGAAAGTTTGAGCAAATTCCGATTAAAAATAAGGAAGTTAGGATTTTTGAAGTTGTGATCAATCAAACACAAATTGGCAACTCTATGACGTATCATGCGAGCTCAACTTCCATTTGCTCAGTACTAAAAAAATCTAAAATTTTCATTTTCCCTCAAGAAAAATTTCAACCATACATGCACCCTAAATATAATAATTGCAAATATGTTTCTATACTCCCCCTGCAAGGAACAAATATATATTCCGTCATCAATAACGAAGAAAACATGATTTTATGGAATATTATGCACACAGCAAAAGGAGGAGAGCTCGTATAATAAGTCACAGAGTTGCCAATTTGTATTTGATTGATCACAACTTCAATAATTCATAACTTTCTTATTTTCATTCAGAATTTGCTCAAACTTTCACTCACCTGATTTTCTTATTATTCTGCCTCTATCGAAACAAAATTATTTTTGGGGTGGACTTTCCCTTTAACGGAGCGCCAGGAATGGCAATGTGCCAGACATGAGCGCTATAAAAGACTCCACTGTTATCATTAGTATTAGATGTTAAGATGTTAAAAATTAATTCACACTTGTTTGCTGCTGTCTACATCGTTAAGAGTAACATTATCACCTTTTAGAGCCCATTCCTTCGTCACAAATAAAACATGATCGAAAGCATCAACCTTTTGAAGAACATCTGTTCGTAATGTGGATTCGCTTTAAATCTACAGTAGATAAAGGAGTAAACATTAAGGGTTCATTCAACATGTACTGACGCATAAAGAAAAGGAAAACCTAGCATGTTTTTACAAATCCCAATTGATTTTAGCCAGGATCTGAATGTAAATAGTACCAGTGAAATTGCCATTCGCTTTTGACAAATTTGGAGGTTGCTCTTTGTTTCGCTTGGGGCGATCACGCATGTCCATCAGGATTTCTGCTCATTCTTACTGCCAATGAACTGTTCCGCTTTTGCACCATGCCCACTAGTAGCTAAGGACTGGTAGTAAACCCAAGAGCGTATGCTCACTTTAATTTACTGCTCGTGTTTCCGCCTTGGGGAAAATTTCATAGCTATAAAACCTTAATGCATTAATTAATCGTGTATATTCATAAAATTTCTTTCGTTAATCGAGCGATTGACCATGAGGTTAATGACTATCATAATTAAATATAACATATAACAGAAAATGGTAAAACAACGCTCCTGACTTTGCGTTCATGGTTTTGTCACTGTTTTAAATATAGTTCCAACAACTAAATGGTCTTGAATGTGGCCTTTACCCTATTTCGTAACAATTGTGTATAAACTATCATGTAAATAATTGGATGTGTCAAAATAATGTTTTGTACTTCACTGTTACTTAAACATGAAATTGGTGCAATCTCTCATGATTTCCACGTATCACACTCTAACACACAGTAAATATTGGCATACATTAACATGTTACAATGTAAGGGGTGTTTTCACAACGGGATCATACGATTTATATTTGCTGTACACTTAATTATATGAAATGCATTCATAACATACTGCCCTGTGTCGCACAAAATTGGAATATTTTTTTTCTTGTACATATTCTCCGAGCTTCAGTGATAAATTCCCATAACCCTTTAGCTTGAGCAATACAGTTCTGAGACGATAAGAATTTTATCTATCAAGAATTAATCGTATTGTCATAATCATTTCATGAAAAGAGGTCAGAACTTTTGGGGCTATAGTGTAGGATTTATCACTGCTGTCGTGCGATTAATAAGCCAGTTTATAGATACAATCTGCGCATGGGCAGATAAAGGTCATTTGTACCAAAAAGGTAAAACCCACCAGAGATGAATACTGGATATGCGCTCATGAAAGTTATGTAACATTATTCATTTATGGACCAACGGTACATTCTAAGACACGCAGGTGGAAGTATTCTTTTCAAGAGGGCAAACTAAAGGTATTCATGAAGCACATCTAGGACCTTGGCAGTTATTGTTCAAAGATGCTCAAAGTGGAACTTCTCCATGTGTAAAAGATTTGTGGATATTTGGGGTCATTTGTACCATGTGCTATCTGTAAACTCCCTTACACGGTAACAAGAAAATACATGACCGCGATTACTCCCAACGATCGAAACGTCAGTACTGACATATAGCTGTGAACAAGAAATCGCTGTTTCTGTAACTAGGCCATGCACGGAATGGAATGAAATGAATGAATTTGAGTGAATCAATAACAATGTGCAAGCAAAATGAGTAATTGGTTTTCATCGGTATAGCTATTCCGGCTGTCCTGGAAACAGGCATCATAATACATCTATAGATCCGTGCTATATACTCAGGACTGTACAATACACCACTTCGTGTACAATGAGGATGAGGAAGGGTTTTGGTGGGAAAGACATCATTGTCCTAGTTTTTGTGATAGACAAAATGTATCATGGATAGCCGATTTATTCCATTGCTAATATTAATGTTTTCCCGCGCGATGGAAAAACCAGGGGAGAAAAGAAAATCCGTATAATGATTTTAAAGGGGCGAGGCTCGGTTTAGCAAGATGAGGGAAACAAAGTGCAGTTGTGGTGATGATGGCGGGTTGGTGAGTCGATGAGTGGGGGACCTGTTTAAGTAGATCGAGTGTGAAGGACCGTGGGAGGGAGAGGGGGAGACAAATTGAGAGAGAGAGAGAGAGAGAGAGAGAGAGCGGGAGATAGAGGGAGATAGAGAGAGAGAGAGAGAGAGAGATAGAGAGAGGGAGAGAGTGTGTGTATATGGGTGAGTGAGACATGTCAGACAGAATTGGAGGGGGACAGGCACATTACCATTTTTCATTCATTATTTTGTCATGATCGTTGCCTTAATGAAGTACTTTTGATGAGAACGTAGACAAAAATACCCAAATTCGTGTCAATTTGGCAAATTAATTGCACTCTTGGATGAATAACACCCGTAACATGTGAATTAATCCGCGCGTTCATGTACGTTTAAGGCAAAAAAAACCCAAACATAATTAGCATATATAGTTTTACAGTGAACAATGTTTGACTTTTTCATTGAGATGCCGACATTAAAAATACCTCAGACAGACTTTTTTACCCGCCCGACTATTTTGGTGATTCGGGGATAATTAAAGTGATTTTCGGTCTCACATGTCGGCCTCGTCCAATCTAAAAACTTAATTGTTTAATCACCATTTATTTATGACATTTTGAAAAACGTGCTTCCCCTCTGCCCTGATGATTTAACATTTAGGTTTTTAGCTAGTCGGTGTGACTGACTTAAATAGGCTATGATAAATAGCAACCGCCGCGTGAGCGGCAGGTTTGACATGCAATTACTAAAAGTGATTGCGTTCTTCAATCAAGAAAAATTGTCCACATTAAGTTAAGTGGCAAATTTAGGACAATTGATATAGCTTTGTATTACTATCATACAAAATACCTGTCAGATTCCAATTTATCTGACGCAAGTTTACTTAAATAGTCAACCCAATGGCATCCCGTTGCCATGACTACCGGGCATGTAACGAGGCGGTATATTGATTGCCCATTATAAATATCATAAACATAAATCGATCCATTTACATGTAACGCATGAAACTAGTCCCCTCGGTATGATTTCCAAGTACCTATAAAATATAGATGATGATAAAATACGGTTATCATCTAAATTATGCAGTCTACTATATTTAATGTTTATACTTTCAACGTTAATTTGTGGTTAACAACGAGAAAATATAACTTTGAAAATACACTTTTGACAGCAACCATAAATATGCCATGAATAGTAAACAAAAGATTGTTTAAGTGCAAATGAAGAACTGTCATTATGCAGTTAGAAAAATGTGACTTTACTATATTTTGCTTCAACTTGGTTGTTTTCGTATTAAAGATTTATTTGATATAAACCAGTACTAAATAATTTGATCAGGTTGAATACGATGAATTTCTATTCAATTCAATGAAAACAATAAATTATGTATTCGTATGACATTCGCCTTGTATCAATCAAATATTAAGATACATTTATATATTTCCCATTATTGTGATTGTTTATTCAAAGCACTAACATTATAAACATGGATTTCTTTATTGCGGATACCAGGTCTCATCAAAATATAAAAGAACTATTGCATTGGTTCCAATAAGGAACATGACAACGTTGATACTTAAATCCACACATAATTGTCTGTATTTTGTTTACTCGATTGCTATGGACATTTCTACCAGTACGGGGAACATAATTAATAAATTCAGCCTGGTTTCCACGCTTATGGATACCAATTCCTCATCCTCTACGAATACAATAGATTTTATGTCTATATTAAAATTGTATCCAACTGTTATGATTATGTAGCAGTGTGTCGTAATGATGCTACTCAATTTGGATGTAATGTTATTCCACACCCAAATTGGTAAATACAGGTACCTGTATAGAAATCGTTAATTGTTACTATTCAAGTGTGAATGATATATGTACTGATCCAAATCAGACTGGTGTCATTGTTTGTTCATACAAATTGGATTTAATGTTTGTTCATAGTTATTCCACACCCAAATTGATATACACGTACCTGTATATAAAATTCTTAATTGTTACTATTCAAGGGTAAATAACGTATGTACTGATCCGAATCAGAGTGGTTTCGATGTTTATTCATACTTAGTTCACAACCGGAATTTAAATTCATTCAGGTGTTTACATAGTGTAACGAACTGATCTAATCTGATTGAATGCTTGCTTTACCAAATCTTCATCCTAAATTTGCCATGTTGATATACAAGATTGTATACAATATTTATTATGTCGTTAATATTCAATGGTAAATAATGTAACTAACTAATCTATTCCAGATTGGTATTAACGAGTCTACACGCTAAATTGATACACGTGAAAATATCATCTATTCTCGTGTTACCATTCCATTTATTGCAAAGATTGTAAACCAACTGACTTAATTCAGAATAGCTTTGTTGTTAACAGGGCCCCATTTCACAAAAATTGTCATCAGTGACACATGACAGTTTTTGTTATGGGCTAGCGAAATCCTAGCTTCTGATTGGTTATCAGCAGGTTTGTCACTGGTTTTTTGTCCTTTGTCATTGTAAAAGGGCTTTGTGAAATGGGTCACAGGTCTACACTGAGCCTACACCTTAAATTGATATATGTGAAAATATAATCTACTTTCTTGTTATCATTCAATTTATTGTAAAGATTGCAGCTAACTGATGTAATTCAGAATTGTTTTATTAATTACCTACACAGAGTCTACATCGGAATTGATATATAGATGTGAAGAATATAAGTTGACACTTTTCAACGGTAAATAATCAAACGAAGTGATTCAAATTCAGATTGTCTTCAATGCTTAGTTGAAATGCATAACCATGGAAACACCTTTTTGTATATGTCAATTATTACCAGCATCTTTGGACTTATTATTATCACAATACAGGCTACATTGGTCGAGCATAGTGCGGATATCAACGCCTAAAGTGATATAATTATGTGTAGAAATGTTTTGTTATTGGGGAAAATATTTAATGTCACTATTATTTACCAGCAAATAGTATAACTACATTTTTGTAACTGATCTGCTTCAGATTAGTTCCAATGTTTAATTGAAATGTACACCAAGAGAAAAAAGCACATGTGATATATGTAGTTATGATGTTGATAATTTCGAGCAATCATCAGTAACATCTTTGCACTATTTTGCGGCTGTTATTAGTTTATATTAGTGGCTTAATTAATCGGGCGAAGTGAGGATGTCAACATCTGAATTTATTATGTGCAGAAGAACTCTTCTATTATTAAACTACTTATGAATAAAAGTTAATATTCAAAAGTAAACAGTGTAACTACATGTACCTGATCCAATTCATATTAGTTTCAATGTAAAATTGAAATGCATAACTATGAAGACATTATTTGTATAGTTATGCTGCTGACAATTTTCGAATGATTAACAGTATCAACGTGGGAATATTTTATGGCTGTTATTAGTTTATATTAAGGGCTAGATTGATCAAGCGTATTGAGGATATCAACGCCTCAAGCGTTAATATCAAAGGTTTTATATTTTCCTATGACGTAAATGATATATTTTTGTATTGCATTCAAGGACGTGCCGTACAAGCCAGTTGGATGGACCAGTAGGTATATTGTTCGGCTGCTAAATGGTAGCACATTTTAATTACTTCCAGATTCGCGCAAATGTGTATCGACACCAATTTTTAGTTCATATAGTGCCTGAAATGTTATGTTATGTCTGTGCTATAATTTTTTGGCTACACCTTTAACTTCAAAATTAAACGTAAAATATCAAAAGTTATCAATTAAAACGTATAGATGCACTTAATCGAAAATGACTTTCTGACACAGTATGGGCACAATACCAATATACATTCCCTTTCCTTTTAAAAGGAAATTATCCCTGTTTGATAAAACGTATAGGTTTTAAATCCTTTCCTCGAAATCATATTTCTTCTGGCTCATATAAAAATGATGTTTGTTCCATGTAAATATAAAAGTTGGGTGGAAAAAGTTCATAAAACCAAAAGGAATACAAGTAGACCTTTTGATCGCACATGTATTTTATGTACCATCTATAAACATGCATTTCAAAATTATTGTTTCACTTGCTCATTTCCCGCAATAATTTTGAATAAACCATATTCATATTCAAAATAATAAGACCAAATAGTGTATCATCATTTAGAAAATATCATTAGTATTTTGTTGAATTATTGACTCGCATCTGAAATGTAAATATTATGTATGATTTTGATTTTCATGTGTAACTTCCCTCTTATAACCACTATTGTGCTCATCCCATGTCTCTATCATTCGCAAATATATTCGATGCAAAAATTCTACTTTGGTTGGTAAACAATAAACATATATTCCAAGCGCCTGCCTACTTATACTTTGCAGTTTGCATCCAAGGATTTTTCCTTTTGTGTAATCTCTATTCTTTGTAGGATAGATTCTACGTCCAAATCCTTGCACTCCATGCACGTTACTCAGTTTGGATAATTCGTATTTCAGACATGTTTTTAGAGATTTTTGCCTTTGAATTCCTTTGTATTCAAACCTAAATTTGCGGCCAAAATGAATAGATGTTTATTTAAAGCGATTCTATTCATATGAAATGAGCGGAATTGATGAATAATCCATCAAATACATATATAACATAGAGCCCTGTTAGGGCACTTATATACTTTACCACAAGTACATATGGAAATAAGGCCCCTGTTAGTATAATGTATGCACTTTGTTGCAAGAGAGACGAGTATTATATACTATGTCTTTTAAACGCTTAAGGTACAGAGCAGTGCATGTTAGTAGAATTTAAAGGTTACGAATAAACTGACATTTTGTCGAATTGAGAAAATTACAACATATATATATTCCGTTTTTGTGTAAATACTATGCACAGTACATAACTTTGCGGGTCTTCGTAGTGAACCGAAAAGAGATAAGCAAGATAGCAATAATCGTATAAGCAAAGAGAGTAATTATAAAATAGGCGTATATGCTCTATTCATTGTAGTTATTTTGAAAAGACACAAAACCACAAAACAGAATGGACTTACCTTGGCCGAAAACTAATCTCAGTCGCAGGCTAAGAAATGTAAGCAGAATATGTATTATATACGAAGCCATCTTATATAGGAGTGCTTTGAACGTCGTCTCACGGAGCTGCTGGAATTGAGTAATGATGACTCTAAATGCATATCCTTGTGGTAGAGCTTGATGTTCCTTTACGAGTGGGCCGTCGCCTGTCTCAATGTACCGTTAGTTTGTTATTGTATTTTAGATGACCCTTTTCGATTCTTCACCCCATTCGTACTGACTCATCGTGCGTTTTCGAACCCGCTATAATCACTACTTCAAATACGAAACCTTATATCCTTTTCTTTTTATCCGCACAACTGAAACATTGAATAGTGGCTTATGCGTGACGTATCAGGCCCATTGTGGCGCACACAATAACCCGCCATGCACGGTTGTTTTTTTGGACCGTCTGGTCGCTTACGAGGTGCGGTCCCTTGCGTAGTCATTTATGTATGTTAATGGGGTGAGATTGAACGGAGAGTGGGTGGGTGTGTCGGTTGTTTCCAAAGTCATTTAATACGGCAATCAATGTGGAACAATGCAAGAGTGCGTTTGACTTCCATGACGATAAAAACCATTGTACGTGAACATGTGAGCGATACGCCCAGAAGGTGACGCAATGTTGTCAGCATTGTGAGAAAACATACATCTTCTTTCTCTCTGAACGCACGAAAAAACGAAGAAAAACATTATTTTTTAATGTAGCTGCATGTGCATACCCAATAGCAATATAATATTTGAAATTTAAGATCTAATAACTTTTCTAAAAAATGTTCTTGTTTTGTTCTGTTAGGGTGAATAAAAAAAAAAAGGACATCAGCATGACCAAGTTGAAAGTCGTTTACTTTAAGACTCTTTCATTTTTTACACAGTTTGTTTCGCAGCAATTGAGGACAATGATGGTCCTCCCTCAAAGTTTGACCATTTTATACATTTTAAATGTACGCCCTTTGATATCCAAAGCAACACAGAAATTATAGCATTTATCCTGTTACTACACCCCCTTGATTACATGTTATACAACGTGTATTTAATTGTATAACTATGAGTTTTTTATTAAAATGATTAGCGAACTACAATATTGAATTAACTTTATATACGTAAGTTACAGAAATCTGTTCATTTACATTCGATTATTTACGTCTGAGGATGAATTTTATCGTCGCCATCATCGAGAAGAAGTGATTCTAGATCGACTCTCCGGTCGTTGCATATTCAAATTAAAGAGCCCAACAAGACGGCAATTAACATCAGCCTAAAGTTTGGGCTTATTCTTACCCCCCCCCCCCATAACATAATTAGGGATCAACGTTAGCTGCCCAGCAATCAAAGTTCAGGAATTGTGTCAACTTGATTGTAGTACATGTAATACGTCATTTCATTTGCGATTAAAAGTTGCATACTGTTGGATGTGCTTTCGTTGCTTGGCGCATTGTAGATCGGTAGCTCTTAATCATTTTCGTCTCACGACCCCATATGAAACTCAAAATCACTGCCATGTTTTATTCGTACGTTTTTATCTCATATCGAAACCGATGCTAGACCGACAACAAACAGAACAAACAATTACATTACCAGGAATGGTCAGAATTGGTCGGTTTGGATTCAGTGTGGAGTCGATTCGGTAGTGTGATTGAGATATTAGCAATGATTGATTGGGACTTCTTTTGGATTTATTGTTATGGGATTTAAGTGAAATATTTAAATGCAAGTCATGCATAGAAGTGTGACAGACAGGGGCTGGATCAGGGGCATATTCAACACTTTATCTACATAATGTTATTAAAATCCTCGGAATATTATGCCATACATTACCGTCTACTTGGCAGAGTATTTCTGATGATTGCATTGGATCGAAGGAAATATCAAGGGAAATGTTACATTCTTCGATGAATAACATTATTTATTCATTCATTTTTCGGTTTATTGAATCGAAATTCCTTGTTAAAACAGTCGGGCGACTGATACAAACAAAGATTACAAAGTTGAAATGTTCAAATATTTAAAGAAAAAAAAACAAATACATCAATATGGAAAAGAATCAAAACTTAGTTCAAGGAAAGAATAACAATACTAATAATGGAAAATTTAATATAATGCACATCATACATTAAATAAATCTAAAATAAATACATGTATGAGTGGGAAAAAAAGAGAAAAGAGAACAAAAACAGATTGCCGGACAAGCGTTTCATTCGCTAAAAATACATCGGACCTTCCAATAGTGTGACATTTTCCGAAATAATTGAACAATACTAACTGCCCAAAATACGTTTCGTCTGACTCTAGATGGCGGTATAATGATTGTATTATAAAAGAAAAGTTGGAGGCGCTTGAACTTGAATCTGTAGAAATTCAGGACGAAAGAGTCCTATTCAAAAGTCAAATTTCGTTGATATCCCATTGTACGTGTGTTATAAGATTACCATGCGTGCAAATGAGATGTCGGTGAGCTTGTACTTTGGGTGATTTCATGAAACTATGCCTAGGATCAGTTTTTTAATCTTAGCTCAAAACTAAAACTATATATTTCATTTCAGCTACCTTTGTATGCTAACGGTATTGAAATTTAATTCATAAAATATCAGCGTTTGCTCCATATTGCAAACGAAGGCGGATTCAGGAATTTCTGTAATGTGCAGGGCCAAATGATTGAACTGCTGGATATTATACTGAAACTCCATAGTGTCAAAATGACACATTTTAATAGCGTCATCATATTTTGGAACTAATACCAATATGAACATTCAATATATCGGAGATTCGGAAGAGAGAAAAAGGAGAAAAAGGAGAAACGATGAGAGAGAGAGAGAGAGAGAGAGAGAGAGAAATAGAGGAAGAGAAAGAGAGAGAGAGAGAGAGAGAGCAAGAGAGAGAAAGATAGAAAGAGAGGTAGAAATAGAGATAGAAAGAATATGAGAGAGAGAGATATATATATATATATATATATATATATATATATATATATATATATATAGAGAGAGCTATAGAGAGATATATAAATAGATAAAGAGATAGATAGAAAGAGAGAGAGAGAGAGAGAGAGAGCGAGAATGCTGAATGATAGAGAATGGACCATAATAATGTGTTTTCATACTTTCAGGATAGAATGAAATAATCATAGTATTACTTTAAAGATGTTTCATTATATATTTCTGTTGTTTCTCATTTTCAAAACAAGTCATGAACCCTATAGTGTTTATTAGTCTAGTTCAACAATAGATAAGCGAAGGCGGCAGTCGCTATTCAACCGACAATACCAAATATTTGCCTCAAACTGAGCTAGTTATTTGCCCAACCCTGAAGAAAAGAAAAAAAAATCCGCTATTCAGTTGTGGCATCACAAATAAATATTCTATCGGTGGAAAATGTATTGTCTCCTTGTAGGATAAGGTTTGGCGATCCCATCTACACGTGAAGTGCATGAGTACATTCAATTTTTAGCTCATAGTAGAAGGCCACATAGTTCTTAAATTACGTGTAAAAAAAGGTGTATCCTTTTAGGGTGTTAGCTATTGGTAGTGCACTAGAGATTGACATATTTGAATATTGCTATTCTGCACTAAAGGGATTCTCTAGTCTACATAGCTTTTCTATACCAGCAGACTGCATTTGATCAATGAGTTTAAGAATGGAGTAGGATATGTGAATAAAAACTCTTCTTGTTACGGTTTTGGATCGTTGGATAGGACAATGGCTGGAGTTTACAAGTTGGTGCATTATGTATCTCTGCTGATTATATCTGAACTTGGATTGAGAGGTAAGAAATAGCGATTTTAGAGCTTGATTTTTCGCCTTATTTATATCATTGTGGCTTTTGTGAGTGTTGTTAATACTCGTCTCGTTTTTATGGCTCGATTGATACTAATAATAGTAAAAGTGGGTTTTTGTATAGCGCTCATATGTCTGTCAGACTTGACACTCCCGGCCCTCCATAATTACCCTGGCTTTGGCATGACTGCCATTATGGCGATCTAGCATTTCATGCAATTAATTGCTGCTATTGTACTACATCGGCTTAACTTGACTCACCTAATTTCGTTAGGGGAGGTCTCACTCTCCACATTAGGGACTTTTAGATTTGCGTGGACTGATATGTGTGACGTCCATTCAAGGCAGTGTATTAAAAGGACGTCGATCGTAGCAATCCACGTAGTCGTTGTGCAAATCTAAAAGTCCCTAATGTCTACAGTGATACGCCCAATTCCAAACAAACGTTTCTTCAGGTTAACACGAAAAGGTGCTGTGGGCGAAATATTGGTTAAATGTGCCAACGGAGTTCTTTACTCTTTTTTTCAGTCTAATCAAACAATATCGTCCGTCTCAGAACTCCATATAATATGAATATACATATTATGTACTAAGTAAACTACAAATCGGGCTGACAATATACAGACGGTTGCGAACAGCTGCAGTATTTACAATAATCATAATAATTACAATAATACTAATACTAATATTAATAATGATAATATTTCCTCTTTCCCTGTTTGTTACTCTCTCACCCTTATTTTCTACCATCCTTATCTTGTCATCCTTCCACTGTTCCTATTTGTTTTGTTTCGTTTTTGTGTGTCCGTCATGTTTATTTGACTCCGTAATATTTCGAAATTCAGCTATGAATGTATCAAGTTTAAATTATTCTTGTGTGAGCCTCAACCTAACAAGCATTGCTTCCAAGTAGGTTCGTTTGTCATTACTTGTAACTAAATCATTTCGCATTACACGACTTACAAAAGCAATGTCAAATATATTTCTATACAAATGTTCTGTTATAATAATGATAATAATAATAATAAATTACATTTATAAAGCGCTTAATGCAATGTTTCTAACCGCTTAACATAACAAGGTACAACGTAAAATAAACATACAGCAGTAATAATACATAATTCTTACAATAACACTACAGATATATAACTATAATGTTACATCATTACGTTTATTATTTTGGTTATCTTGTTTAATATTGTTTGTATTATGTGGAAAATAAAATAAATTCGCTCTGCATAGAGCGAATACTACTTCTGATATTAATATTATGAATAATAATGATATTGATATCAATAATACTATTTATAATATCTATAAGGATAGTCATTACTATATAGATAATATTAATAATAATCAGGTCAGTTCAGTTCAGTTTATTTTATTTGTGCACGGCACCCACTTCAGCCAAAGGCTGTTATTCCGCAGGTCCGTGTAGAATAAAAATACATGTACATTTATAAGATAACACATATCATAAAATACACATATTAAATATTTTGACAATAATAATAACATAACAATAACAGTAATAATAATGATAATAATAATGATATTAATAATAGTAAAAACACCTATATAGTAATAATGATTATTACATAACAACCACCTTTAAAATACCAGCTGAAATTCACCGCCCATAGCGGCAGTACAATTACTTCCCAAGCCTGTGAAAATCTCATTAATATTGTTAATATTATAGTCAATATACTGACTATGCAAAAGGTCTTCTAGTATTGAGTTTATTGCTTGTCTGTGTCGTATCCATTTTACCATGTTTACAGGTCAGTAACTTTAATCCAGTCTGAAAAACCTGGTGAAGATTTATTATCTGTCAGCTTTGAAAACAAAAAATATTTCAGAAGGTCGTGTGGTTTTTTTTGTTTGTATTTACTGATTTCTTGAAATGAATTGGAATGCAGGCCTTTGGGGAATTTTCTTCTCCATTGCGGGGTCAAAGCTGTAGAGAAAATAAAACAGCAACCATAAACAAACAAACAAGCAAAGAAAAAATCCCACATATTACCAAGTTCAAGTGAGCTTCTTTTAACAGTAAGAATTATGAGAAGTTACGTACAGTATAACGTACAGTGATTATATTGAACATTAAAAACATATTTTAGCTATACAAGTTCCTACAGGTAATACAGGTAACAGGTAACCAAACTTACAAATGAAATGTCGCATCCGTATAACATAACGAGTGCCAAAGGTTGCAATTAAATACCATAATGCAGCAAGCTCGTCACGTACAAAAGATCATATTGATAGCAAGACGGAAATCCTTTACTCTTCTCTCTCGTCTCTCCCTTCAGTTTAACTGGTAGTATCCTTGTATAAGTGCTTGTTTATGTTGTGGGTGGGGTTCATTAATTAATTTGAGTCTACCCCTTAAAGGTACTATGTCCCATTTGCAGGCCAAAAAAAAAAAAAAAAAGTTAAATTCCAACCGCATTTGAAAGATAATACTAATTTAGAACTTCCCTAAAAAGGTGAGGCTTGAAAATGTCTTCAAGTGGGGGAAACAACGACTATTAGTTGTCAAATCGACTCTAGGGCTATAGAGCCAAAAAGTAATAGTCTTGATTTTCAGACAATTGTACTGAATGGTCATAAGTTTCATGCTGCGCAAAGATTCAATCTGTTTAATCTTGGCCATCACAAGAAGTGGGTTATTGATGTAGACAAATGCTTATGTACCCTTTACAACTCTTTTCATGTATGTTATTACCAAAGAAGAAAAAAGCCAGTCAGTCACTCAATAGTGTCTGACAGTGAAGTCTAGCAAGTAAACGGGTTTCCTTGCATAATTTGAATATGAGGACACTGCTAACGTTTAAATGTCACAGATAGGACATACATGACATATTCATAATTCCTGCAAAGTTCTACGGCATTTGAGGTTGGCTGCAAAAGGGACATAGTACCTTTAATATTTCTTCATGATTAAATATTTTTGTTTTAAATGTTTTTTTTTTCTTCTTGTATATATGACTCGTTTTTTTTTGTAATTTAAATGGCATTGTTCACGCGATAGTAGCTACTTTCCAAAAATCAACCTGAGTCGATTAGCCTTGTGCTTCAGTTATTGGATCTTTTGCGTTTGAAACTTTCACAATGAAGTATTACATTATTTGATTATGATTTCTATGGAAAACACGAAAGGGTATTGAATTTGCCCTGAAGTTATTTTATCGAAAACAGTTCGGATAGTACCTGTTATGGCATATATATTGTAATTGTTGTCATATATATTTTCACATATTATTCATGTTTTACTGTAGTTGTTTCAAGCAAGGGGAGGGTAATGTGTGAAAATTGTTGCATGTTCCTCCATTGCTCGCTTGTATAAGAATATCTACAATGTGTCAGTCAGTATGACTGTATGTTCCGCCCTTAATCTGCTATTTGTAGGGCTATTTACGGTCCATTTACCCTTTTCATCCATCGGATTCCAATCATTTTTATGACATTCAAAACTTTGAGTTGAGTCAGCGTACTTTATTGAAAAATGCATAGTGCAAAATTTCATCGTAACGAGCCTTTTGTTGGTCTTTTCATGGAGACAAAGTGTACCATGTGTTGACAATTGAACGATAAGCCGTTATCAAACAGCATACTCTTTGTTACTTTGTTTGTTTGCACCACTCTCCTTTTGGAAAAAGGAAAGCAAAGGTGAAAGATCCGTTTTTCTTTATTTTCCCTTTTTCATTCCGGTAATCAGTGATATATTTTCAATTTTCCACTCAGTTAAAGTTTCGTAGAAATTGCATGAGTTATTACATACTCGTAAAAGTATCTACCATTTTGAAAAGCCGGTAGCTTGAGATAACAGGGGTATCTATAGCACAAGAGGGAAACGAAGAGACAAAATCAACATACCGAAAATAATACTAAATACAACACTATAAACAATTACAATACATATGGTACATAACAAGGTCAGTTTTATCACAATCTAGTATCTGAAGGTTGCCATTAATAAATAGCCATACAAATTATATCAATTCATTTAGCGCAGCTACGAAAAGAAAATCCTAAAAGTGCTATTTTTCAGACACACAATAACAATAATTTAATAACACTATTTAATGAAGGAATTCCTATCGTATGTTTAATTTAATTAGCCTGTACTCATTTGTTTATTTATTTACTACCCATTGTTTCTTTTCTCTGTACTTTGTATTATTATCTGAGGACACTGGAGCCCAGCCTTTGAAATGGAAATAAAATGAACTTGAACAACAAATAAATAAAATCTTCTGAAAACAAGTCGTTAACAAAACTTTCTAGACAGCAACAGACGAGACTTTTATATGTCAAGTGATAGGTTTTTCCAAAGATTTGTACCATAGGCACGAGGCAAGAAAATGCAGCTTGATTTTTGTTTTCAAAAGAACAAGAGAAACTGAAATTTCAGATCTTATGATGGCAGGTTTGATACCAATGTCCTCTTTTCATTGTTCATTACCATTTTATCGGGGGCATCGTGATATATTAGGGTTAAAACGCCCTTGACTGTCATACGATAGGTCTCAGGTTTGATCCTGCTTGGAGCTTACATCCTTGGACTTGGTCTTTAGTTCACATTTGTCCCTCCAGACCCAAGTGTACTAAATGGGTACCGTGCAATGCTGTGGTAATAATAACTGCAGAGACCACACAAGAGAGCAGTATTGATCTTATTTATTTTCATGAACTAATTTTGACAACATGATTTATTCTTGATATATAGTGTTTATCACTGTCTCGGAAATGTAGTGATCTATCTAAATAGTCATATAGATTGACCTATAAAGTTCTGAGAAGATCCTCACGTCATCTATCAAAAATAAACCATGTTGTCACGATCATGTCATGAAAAGAGGTTATTATACCAACTTAATTGGCAGCAGTATGTACTCATTTATATATAATCTATGATGTGCTTCCAAAATAACTGGCAGGTATGAAATCGTATCCTCTTTGCATTCTTTTAAATGCTTCCACTTAATACAGTTCATGCTACCTGCAACGTCCCCGCCCCAGTATCAGGCACTCATCACAACGGCACCCTGGCGGTCTACCAGCCTGGAGCGGTCCTCTCCTTCTCCTGTGACACTGGCTACTCTGCAAACTTTAAACCACCTACAATTACCTGTCTGGACAACGGCTGGAATCCAGCGAATATCTATTGTGAACTAAGTAAGTAATTCCAAACAACCAAGAATAAGAAGAACAGGAGGAGAATGAAGGAAGCAAAGTTTCAAAAGTATATTTTATCGTAAAAGGGAGTACATCTTGGAGGTACATAAATGTTCAGTCGATTTTTCTACTTAATTTATACCATCATTGTCAAATTACGTGTATATGTTTATATCTTTTAGATACCACATCACTGGTCATCGCTATTATAGTTGCCTTTGTCGCCCTCTTTGTATTCGTGGTTATCATTATACTTTTGGTGAGAAGAAAGTAAGTCACTTTAATTGCTCGTTCCTGTTTTTGATATTGCTCTTTATCAATTATTCTGATACTTTTACAGGTAATGGTTTTTACCTCTTCATTTTCTTCTTCTTCTTCTACAGCAACAACAACAACAACAACAACAACTACTACTACTACTACTACTACTACTACTACTATTACTACTATTACTTCTACTACTATTGCTACTACTACTACTACTACTACTACTACTATTACTTCTACTACTACTACTACTACTACTACTACTACTACTACTACTACTACTACTTCTATTACTTCTACTCCTTAAACTACTATCATTTGATTATGATACTTGTCCAATGGAAACGTGCTTTATTGATGTATAAAGAATATTGAAAATCGATTAATAGCATAGCCATTATATTTTGGTAATACAAAGTAATCGGCAATCCATTGATAACGATAGATCCAAGGAGCAGTGGTAATCCAATTTTGTGAGACTTTCTAAAAGACCTCTTCACTTGAAATAACACATGGCAGATACTATTAATTAACTTAAAAAAATATATATATATTTGTTTTCCTTCAGGCGACGTCAAACACAGGCTGCATCCCCGAAGATAATCAGAAGAAGTCCCAAGTTTCCAGAGCACCCTCCAGAAAACATCGAAATGTCCAGACCAGGATCGTTGTACGACTCTGTCAAACTCATCCCCGAAAGGACAGACCAACGCGGTATTTACGACTCCCTCACCGGCCTGGATGGAATCAAGGAACAAGCCTTTGATGATGCCTCCAGAGGACTGGAGAATCCTGGTCTTGTTGACAACAGCGGTATCGATATCATCAATGCTGGCGGACTCAATATGACAGGAGCACGCGCGGCTGATAGTAGTCGGTCACACGATTATGAAAATACGAAGATCGACAGTGAGAAGGCCGGAGTGGGAAGCCACCCCTATGAAAATACAGCATTACCGAACTCTAAAAAACTGTTTCACTAGATTTCAAGAATAAATCACTATGACTTAAACACGTATATTACAAGCAAAGTACACAGTGTTTCACTCAGGAGCGGTAGTTGGGTGCCGCCTGATGAAACCTTTCATAAATCCTTTCTGAACTCTCGAAGAAAGGTCAACGAGGTTTCAAATGTAAGCAAGAGTGAATATTCATGAATCATGGACGCATTTTATATGCAAAGTATACAGTTTTTTTTCGTAGGTTACCCTCCTCAACAAAGCGCCATGAGGCCGGCGTGGGGAGCCGTAAATACAGTCTTATCGAACTCTAAAACAATGATTGTACTCGGAATATCTGAAAGATGGTCGCATAGACTTTCAAGTTATTACATCTTAGGACGACCTATTTAAAGTAACATATAGCATAACTTGTATATGTAATATCGTTAAAAGAAGTATTCATGGCAGCATAGAACATCAATTATATAAATATGTCAATATATATATATATAAAGATAAAAAACAAGATGATTCAACCCCTTGTAAAGTTGATGCTTTTTCGGGTTTTCGTAACTTAATAGTGAAATGTGGACTAGTTGAATTAGCAGCTTTGTTTTATACTTTTAGTTGTAAGCTTTGATATGTCGCATTCTCAAGAAACGGTGGTCGTGATGAGACCAAAACTTGGAAGCATGTTTGGAATGTCATCATGATACTTATGACAGAGTCAGGTGCATGAATATATTATGGTACCGTTCAGTAGTAGGTCCATGGTACAACATATGTTTGAATATATATGTACAGTTAACAACTGAATTATTCATACTCCTTGAAAATTGTATGTTTTTAATGTGTTTCGTTACTCAAGAATGAAAGGTGAGCTTGTAGATTTAGCTCCTCTGTTGAATACTTTTAGGTTTAATATGCCATATTCTCAAGAAACGTCAATCGGGAGAGATCACTTTCACATACATGTACGTAATGGTGACAAAACTTGGTATGGATTTTAATGATTTGGTTGTTAAATGTGCATGTATATTTTTTTAAAGATGCAAGGGCGATCCAACTTCACAGGTTTTCGCAACCTTCATGGAAAGCCCCGCATATAACCTTTGTAAACATAGTTAAAATTTACTGTTACTTTGTATATTTTGATTTTTATATTGCGAAATAAAATTGAATTGAATTGAATTACCAAAGCCGATTGTAAGCAACTCGCTAATCTGTGGTTTTACTATCAATACTTTACAATTATATATATACATGTATGTATAACCAAAATCTAATGTTAACATCTGAAAGCTATATATTGTAAAATAGAAATTATTTTGATAGTTTATGAAGATAGAATGAAAATCTCCTGTACGCAGCAATTATATTAAATGCAAAGATTTATATAACAATTACTTTTGTGTTGTAGTTTACATCTACCCAATGCATTAGACGCTATTATAAAGCAGTTCATTCACCCGACTCTTAATCCTAGGTGGAATGTTTAAATTTCAGCCAGACAGTAACATTCTTTGGCAAAACAGTAATCCACGTTTGCCACTCTTAACCCAGGTGTACATTGGACGCCTATAGTAGGGTATGAAAGCAATAATAGTTTGCTCAACGTTGTGAGCGTTTGTAAAATGGCGCCAGGCTTCCTAGGTTGTGGGGAATATGCATATCCTGTATGTATGCGGCAAGTCTTAAATACCAAGCAAAATCATCATGATTATGATTACTTATAAATTAAGTAATGTACTACCCCCTCCCATCATGCATCACAAACCCATCAAATCACCTATCAAATAATAATAACATCAATCTATAATAATTCTATTTGCTTATATAGCGCCTAACATTTACTTTATCAGAAGTCTCTAAGCGCTCTACAATAATGCAGCATAATTACCCTGGCTTTAGCAGTGCAGCTGTTACTCTTCTGCTCTGTGATGAAAAATATTAATTGATCAATCAATCAATTAACTATCAATTAAAATTATACGCCACCCACCCATTTTATGTCAAAATATTCAATTTATTTTCCAAAGACAGTTTCCGTTACCAAGATTCCAAACAATAATTTTCTCATTTTCTACAGCTATGGAAGGGATTTCTTGCTAAAAACTAATGAAAGTAGGCATGCATATGATAATTTGTTATCATCAAAATTTAATCAAATATTGTCAACGAATGCGATGAATAGCTATTGATAACATGTGAAAAATTGCCAGAAAGCATTGATAAATTCATCGTAATAACAATATTTATTTCTTAAATGCTTTTAGAGCATGAGGCAACTGCCCTAAAGCCAGGGTAATAGTAGTACTTTGTAAACGATTAAGGCAACACTTGGGATTGCTACGTGCGCACGATACATGTAGCTATTCGTAATATGATATATGAGTAATTGGAAAATTAAATACTTTCTAACTTCAGCTAAATAGTTTAAACATATAAATATTTGCTTCATAGGCCTAAAAAGAAAGCTGATATACTAACAATGCAAAAATAGATACATAATAAGATAATAAGGTAGGGTTTAGGACACAGTGTATAAATCACAAGGAAGCATTCAGTTTTAAAAGCAGATAATAATTTTACATTTTATTAAAATAAAAAATATCACATTTGACATACACAAGTTCATTTTGATGTGTAGTTACATCAAACCACAATACATTATTATGATAAATACATACAATAATATATATTTCAAATCTAATACATACAGAACTGCGGGGAACATACACGAATATGCATTACAAAATAAAAAAGAAAGAATAAAATATGATTCATGAAGTGCACACAGCAGGAACACAGAATGACTAAATTTAACAAGCTCATTTCAAGGTCTATTTTTTGTTTTTTCATTCATTGACTCCCAACTGTCAAATTTTTATCCCAATGAATCCCTTTTTAATTGTTTACACTTATTATTAATAAGTATACATCATGTTCTTTTATTTCTACGTTCTAAACTTTGGCAAGACCAATTTTTTTTTTTTTTACAGTACTGCAGTTTAATAGGCAACGCGACATACCTGTAGATTCCTTTAAATATTAACAAATAAGAAAGATAAGTGGTACAATGGTATTTCAAATCTATACTAAATCATGAAGGGGTGAGGGGGATAACACATACTACATGGATGAACATAAGTCCTTCAGAACATGTAATCAAAATTTAGAACGAATACATCATACATATTTGTCTTAGAAAACAGCAAAAACTATAAAGAATTTGTTTGTTTTCCTTCTTAGTATTCTTTTGCTGAAAGAACCGATTGATATAGAAATTTAAATATTTCTTTCTTATACTTTAATAAAAAGTTTTCTCGTACGAAATACCTAAGCCGAATATTGCATACCGACTAAATAAAGACCATCAAACTTAAATTGTAACTTTCACCCTGGTAATAGTAGATTCTATCCGTGTTCAATTCTCCCGGTTTCAACATTCTATCCAAAGGCACAACGATTAAAATATGGCATTTGTTGACGCCAATAATTTGTAAGACTCAAGGATGGCTAATGTTACGTGATGGGTTTCCTCTACCCGTTGTCCCTGGGTCCTTTGTTCCACAACAACAGAATACACAACACAAAGTGGTTAGATTTCAAGGGCTGATCTTCATTATTGAGCTTCGTTCTTCAACTCCAAATACTAGACTAACTCGTCCTGAGGACGGTCCGTACAATGTATCTAGATTCGGTCGATACACCCATCACACTCCCCCTCATAAATTAGCACTTATACCAGTAGGAGAAGTGCTATAAAAACATTTCTTTTTCAATGTTGTTTCAGCAACTGCTGTAAGAATACAAAAACCTGAAAGTATTTATAAGTATGAGGTCTTTGTAGATTTAGAAATCTGATAAACAAGTCAGCTTGTAAAACTATACAGTACCAGCATGCAAATGGTATCACAGCGTTGTCTAGTGGTTTCCGTTCATACAATAAAATTGAGTATGAACAGCTATAAGTAAAAACATTAACCATTCTTTTATCATCCTGCTCTATCATCTTCATCGCTGACTTTTGCATATATCAAAAGTCATTTGTACTTAACATAAAACAAAATACAATTCAAATCGCAGAGAAGTTCACCTTAAATGACCTATCAATATTAATATGTCTTCATGCTTCTTCGCAAGTTTGAATCTAAACATATTTCTTTGCATAAAAATAATACTAAACAAACTCCAGCAACATTAAACCTGTCTGAAAGATAATATAATATAGCCTTCACGTCAGTTGTAAAAACATGTTACTATTAATCTGAAGTTTTGCATTGTAGTGTAAAACCATATCATCTGTGTTGGTTGAGTATTGAATATTTTCAAGAATAACTTTGATTACTTTATATCCATAACCAAAAATATGGTAAGCCACCAAAATACTTTTTGTTCCAAAGTTCCTTCTTTTAATATATTTATCCTGCCTTGGATAAAACATATAAATCAATTTACTGTTTCTATTTTCATATATAAACATGCACAGACAAAATGATGACTCACTAGGCTTTCTAGTTCCTTGTGTTTGTACCAAAAGGGTTTTAACACAATAATATTATCATGCATGTTCAAATTCGTCAACGAATACGATAAGCATATCACATACATATATACACTGGTTTACAGACATCTGGAAAGCAAACATAAGAAAAATACATTTTTCTGTGAGTCCAATAAACAGTTTCAATGAGTCCAATCAGTCTATGTTCACAATGCTTTGTGATTATTAAAGAAACCATCAAAGTTAAAAGTTCTGGTTTCCTTTCTCACATAGAATTCCAATGAATTCACCAAAGTTCAACTGTTCAATTATATGATGCTTCACTGTAAGTGTTCAACTGTTCACGAAATATGGTTCACACAAGGGTTGTTCACTTTTCCATGTAAATATATCAATTTGATGCTCACTTCAGTCCAAAGATCAAACACGAGATAAAGCGTCCGCGATAACATTGTCCTTTCCTGGCACATGTAGAATGTCCAAGTTGTATTCTTGGAGAAGCAAACTCCATCGCGTCAGTCTTTGGTTCTTGTTTTTCATTCTGTTGAGGAATGTCAGGGGGTTATGATCAGTTAGTACCCTGACTGGATGTTGAGATCCACTGACATACACGTCAAAATGTTCAAGTGCAAGTATCAAAGTCAATGTTTCTTTTTCCACAGTTTCTTTGAGAAGAATGATATGGGTCTGTCGATACCTTCAGCGTCTGCTTGAGTAAGAACTGCACCAGCACCCACATCGCTCGCGTCCACCATCATGCTGAACGGCTGGTTGAAATCCAGAGCCATCAGTACCGGATTGGTAGATAAGAGGGCTTTCGCCTGGTTGAAAGCACTCTCGCAGTCGATTTCCTTTTCAAGATTTTTCAGTTTTGTTGGGTTTGCACGATATGGTGCCTGTTTGATTGGGGTCATATCTCCCACACCTACATCATGCTTAACAACATCAGTTCGAGAGGGAACATCAGCAAATAACTGTGGATATGCACTCAACAGCTCTTTCACGTCGCTCCTCTCCTTCACAGATAAGTGTGTTAGTTTGTTATTGATGTGTGCTAGAACCTCTGAATTTTTCAATTTCACACATGGGTTCTCTCTCTCAATCTTGCACACTTCTTTCTCAACTTCACACTTTGAGTCACATTCAACAGCACTCAACACTGGTTGTGCTTTACTCTCGTCATCTCTTCGGATATATGGTTTAAGCATATTCACATGACACACACGTCTCTTCTTCTGCCTATCTGGAGTATTGACAACGTAGTCGACATCACCAACTCTCTTAGCAATAGTGTACGGCCCAGAAAATCTAGCCTGCAGAGAATGACCAACTATCGGCAGTAAGACCAAGACTTCATCTCCTACCTCGAAATTCCTCTCTTTTGATTTCCTGTCATACCATGACTTCATCTTCTCCTGAGAATCTGACAAATTCTGTCTGGCAACCTCCCACGCCTTATGCATTCTCTCACGGAAAGTACTCACATACTCCAACACATTTGTTTGTGAATCATCACACAACAGTCTCTCTTTTAGCAACTTCAATGGTCCACGTACTGAGTGACCGTATACCAACTCAAAAGAACTGAAACCAAGCGACTCTTGTACAGCATCCCGCACAGCAAACAATAACAAGGGAACTCCCTCATCCCATTGTTTCTCTGACTCCATACAATAAGTTTTCAACATATCCTTCAAAGTCTGGTGGAATCTCTCCAGTGCTCCCTGGGACTCTGGGTGGTATGCACTCGAAACTACATGTTTTACGCCCAGTTCCGTCAACACCTGATTGAACACCCTAGACATGAAATTTGACCCTTGATCAGATTGTACAGTTGTTGGTAGCCCTACAGTAGTGAAAAATTTCACTAACGCCTTTGTCACATTATTCGCTGTAATGCGCCGCAGTGGTATCGCTTCGGTATATCTCGTCGCAGCGCAC
Source organism: Strongylocentrotus purpuratus (assembly GCF_000002235.5). NCBI lineage: Eukaryota > Metazoa > Echinodermata > Echinoidea > Camarodonta > Strongylocentrotidae > Strongylocentrotus > Strongylocentrotus purpuratus. Next base: position 30,053,691 of record NW_022145598.1, read on the forward strand.
ATTATCGTCAATAAGTATTCATTACCTGCCTTAGTCTTTGGCAGAGGACCTACACAATCTACTATGATCCTAGAAAATGGCTCATCGAACGCCGGTATTGGCTTCAATGGTGCTGCCGGTATTTTCTGATTCGGTTTACCTACAACTTGACATGCATGGCAACTTCTGCAAAAATTTGCAACATCTTTTTGCACACCTGGCCAAAAGAAATGAGAAAGAATTTTCTCCTGGGTTTTGTGAACCCCTAAGTGACCTGCAAGTGGAGCTTCATGAGCAAGGCTAATTATGTCCTGCCTGTATGTAGAAGGGACTACAATTTGGTGGACTTCTTTCCACACCTCATCTGCAGGGACATCTGCTGGCCTCCACTTTCTCATTAGCACACCTGCTTTCTTGTAATAACAAACAGGCACAGTCAATGCCTCCTCCTCAGAAACAGCTCTCTCATTCAAAGAAATCAACTGAGGATCTGTCTGTTGCTCCTTTAGCAACTTACTCTTTTTCAAAGATAGTGGTTCAGATTTTTCACCATTTCCTACGCTATGAACTTTTCTCGCACTCTCATTCACATTGGAATCAGACTCATCCTCAACCAAACGACAAAAGAAAGAATCTCCTAAGTCAACATCTATCTCATTAGACTTCTTCTCTGACTCAACTTTCTTAGCCATTGAACGAGTTACAGCACATGCTGGGAACACAACAGGAAATTCTGCAACCAACTCATCTGTCTCAGAACTTTCACAAGGACTAGAACTTACTACTGGACATGACACGACTCTATCACCGGCGAGATCATTACCTAATATGATGGATACCTCTTCCACAGGAAGTGATGGTCTAACTGCCATCTTCACCATACCAGAAACAAGGTCTGACTTCAAGTCTACCACATGAAGGGGTGCTTCCACAAAGCCGTCTCCAATGCCTTTGAGCAAAACACTAGCACCAACAGAAGAACCATCACAAAAGGGCAACGCACTTTCCAAAATCAAGGACTGAGAAGCACCAGTATCCCGCAACACTTTCACTTTTTTTGCTACATCACTCTCTGCTACAGATACATATCCTACAGACACAAACGGTTCATACTCTTTCTGAATTTTTTCCATGTTCGCTGGTACAATTCTACTTTGTGAGTTTGACACAATTTGTACGAATGCATTAGGATGTGCACTACCTTCCTTTCTCTTATCTTGAAGTGAAGGACACTTTGACTTTATGTGCCCATACTGTTTGCAAGCATAGCACATTCTTTCCTCTGTTACCTGTCCTTGCTGGGACTGCGGTTTGATTTCATCTTGTGATGAACTAGTTTTCTGGCTTTTGCTCCAGTTTCCTTTTTTCTTAGGTTCTACGCTCACTTTGTTTGAGATTTTGTGTGTGAGCACATAATCATCAGCAATTCTTGCTGCTTCATCCAGCGAATCGACGCGCTGCTCCTCGAGATGTATACAAACATCCAGTCGAACGCTGCGCTTGAATTCCTCAAGCAGAAGAATTTCACGCAGTTTATCATAATCATGATCTACATGGAGAGACGAGCTCCATCTGTCAAACAATTGCTCTTTTTGTTTTGAAAACTCCACATGAGTTTGCAATTCTTCCTTTCGCGCTGTGCGAAATCGCTGCCTGTACGCTTCGGGTACAAGTTCGTAAGCTTTTAGCACGCCCGATTTTACTTTATCGTAATCCGACACGTCGGCCATCGACATTGCTAAGTAGGCATCCCTAGCCTTACCGCTAAACTTACTCTGAATCAGGTGAGCCCACATTTCCCTAGGCCACCCCATGCTTTGAGCTAATTTCTCAAAGTGTGGAAAGTACTTTTCCACCCCTTCCTCTTTGAATGGAGGGACCATCCTGACATGCTTTGCAACGTCAAAATGCCTATCAGCATTTCTGCTCTCTTTTCTGTTCACGGCAACAAGTTTTTCTCTCTCCAACTCTACTCTCGCCCTCTCTAATTCCAACTCCTTTATCCTCACTTCATCAGAAACAGAAGACCTACGCTGAGAATTTAATTCAGGAGACCGAGACCTAGACCCTGGAGGAGTCACAATGATACTACCTGCCACCTCTGAAGACAATACCTCTTCAGCCACCAGAAACTCGACAATCCTATTCAAAATGTCCGACTTTAGCAAATAACGTTTAATGCCAACAACCTCATAATGAGCTGCTACATCCAACAATTCAACTTTAGTCAATGAGCTTAATCGCTCCGCAGACGGATCCCTAACAAACTCTCCCAACGAGAATTCGCTAGCCATCATGCAAAAAACCTAGCCTCCTAAATAACCTAGAAAGAACTAGAGCCTGGCTGTTATAATTCCCAGCCAACCTTAAAACACCTAGATTCTACAATATCCGAGAAATCTAGACAACCTGACTGTTATAACCCTCAGTCAAACCCCGCAAATCCATGCAGAAACATGAGAAGACAACAATGTTTTTCTCACAACACATTCACACCACGAATGCCTGAACCTGAAACGGCTACCCCAGCGGTGCCCGACGATATCATCTTAACGAACCGACATCGACAACACACACACAGTACACACCGAACAGTCCGCTCATAAGTAACGTGTATGAAACTCGTCGCACGCAATGTAATGCAACATGCCAGCGCTAGTAATATGATCACAAAAATCACCTGAAAATCATACTTTTCACTTTATGTACCTGGCCGAGCCCCCATTTGTTACGTGAGGTGGGTTTCCTCTACCCGTTGTCCCTGGGTCCTTTGTTCCACAACAACAGAATACACAACACAAAGTGGTTAGATTTCAAGGGCTGATCTTCATTATTGAGCTTCGTTCTTCAACTCCAAATACTAGACTAACTCGTCCTGAGGACGGTCCGTACAATGTATCTAGATTCGGTCGATACACCCATCACACTAAACATACCCCCCCCCCTCTCTCTCTCCTTATCTCTGGATTCATCGGCTGTTCATTTGATTAGTTGGTTGGTTGGTTTTACCTTACTGATAAGAAAGCGTGTGCATGATTGCATAGTAAGCAACCAGGGGACCAACGGCTTTAAGTCCTCTCCGAGGGAATTGGTAATGGGGATCATTGCCTTACCAAAGGGCCCTAGAGCATCGGCTGAGCTTCGAACCCGGGACCTCCCGGTAACTAGGTAACTGCTTTACCATTGAGCAACTGCGCCTCCTCATTTCGTGTATTCATTGAGTTACAGTGATACGTAGAGATTTAAAAGCTGGACCCCGTTCATACTTGACGCTCCATAAATCAACGGACTATAATATTATACAATGTTGGTCCACCTTTTATCTGTTATCATGTTTACGAGTTCCAGCCAGGGAGAGAAGAAGCACAGAAGCCGTGTGTTACCCAGATGATAAGGTCCTTGCCTCTCTCCATAAATGGACGCGTACCTCGTGCTCCGCAGAATGACGAAATCTTTCCAGCCTGGGACATCACACCCTAGTCATGGATACTGGGGCGCTTCCCTAAAGTAAGTGACACATTTAATCAGTAACATATCTTCCTTTCGTTAAAAAGTCGATATTTTTAAATTAAGCAATTAAACAAAAAAGAGAATGAACTTACAAAAGCATACAAATACAAACACTTTGTATTGCATTCATATTTAATTTGCCTTCAGCCATGTCAATGGTTTGGAATCCTTTGGGCATATATTCGCCCAAATATTAATTCTTAACAATTTATTATTGAATCCTCTGTTCAACTCCGAATACAAAAATGATATACAATTCTTGAAATAATAACCTTTTGCGTATACTCCAGTATAAAGTGAATAAACTTGGCACATGTTTTTTTCCACAAGTATATATATGAAATATATAAATTATTGAAAGTAAATAGCAATTGCCACCCCCACAAATATTCTGGTTCATTTACAAGATTCCCTTTACCTTTAGCTACAAATACTAAATAAATATACACTGAAAATAAAAATTGGTCATTCCAGTAGAAAATAATCTTATTTCGACACAATACACACATAGTTATATAAATATCTTAATCCCATTAACAAGTAGAGGCGTTGACTTATCAAGCATGTTAAGTGCAACTCGTGAATATAAGTATACTTACAAAAAATCATTATTCGTATAAAACAGATTAAAAAATATATTTACATGCTGAATGAAATAATTAATAACAAGTTTGATTGATAATGTGAATCTATTGTTCCAAGGTACCACAATTACACTTTTTAAATTTACCATGCTAGTTTTTATGTCATTCATTGTTAATGATAAAATGGATTAGGTATATCATTCTAAAAGTACTGTTTTGAGTTGTGTGGTTTTCTAAGAACATCAATGATACCTGTTAGTTAAAACCTTGAATAGATAATAACCGTATGAAAGGATATAGTTACAAGACCCGAAATCGTTTCCTATTCCTTGTTTTAATAATTAAAACAAAAAATCATCGTTACAAGTTGAATGAAAAAGTTTCGAAATAACATGACAAATTTTAAAAAGCAATTTTAATTGCGTTCTGAAATATCCTTGTATACATCTATTATATACAAAAATTCGATTGTCTGTATTATATCTAAACACATCAATTGTACATTCAGTCATAAAATTAAATTCAGCTTAATTCCGTAAAAGAAAAAAAATGTCTGTACGCCGTCTCTTTCTTTTTAAATACAGTGACTTTCCCAAATATAAAATCAAGGGGAAAGGGGGAGGGGGAGTGAGACAGTGCAGTTAATAGATGCCCTGATCACATTTGAAAAGTAAGTCACTAGATTGAAGAGACCGTTTCTTATTGGAATAAGATCAAAGTAAACCATAAAGATTTCCTAAAATACTCCCAATTAATCCCAATTATACACGATTCTAGAAACACATGTAACATTTGTTCCCGATGCTAAATAATCGTAAAGGGTACAGAAAAGTGTCTTAAAACGTAAGTTTGTATTAAGTTAAATCAGATTAAATGTTATGATCTTTAGTAGAGAACTTCTTCGTTTTGGAGAACAGAAGAAGGCTGTTCCGCGTTCGAATCGTCCACAGGATTCTATTAAAGAAAGAGAATGTGAACATTAGAGATAGTTTCACGAGTAACATAAGGGTGGAAAGTATTAAATCTGGTTAAATATTAAGAAAACCACTAAGAGGCTGACCAGGTTACACCGTTATGTAGGTTAATTGAAAAGTTAAGACCTGAGTATAACAAAGAGATACATTCTCTCAAAAGTTAATAATAGGACTTGATTTGTGTCGTGTTGAAATAATTAGTTTACTACATTGATTGGTTCACACAGCTAATAAAGCACAATTTCATGGATTTCCAAATCCAGATCTTAGGAAAAGTCCCCATAAGTTAGTCAAGGTTTGTATAACAAAAGTCATACTCACAATATACTCCCTTTTTTAATAATTAGAATAAAAGAACACTCTTTTGTATTAATAAGTATTACCATGTTTACAGACCCTTATACATATAATCAGGTTACCTGTTAGCATCTTTCGTTTGCTATGTAAATGTCATTGTTACTTAAGTGATGAAGACATTAGAAATAGAAGGAAAACAAAATTAGGGGATGTTTACGTCCAATATGTTCTTGATGAAAGTATATCAAAGTAAAAATGGTATGATATTGATGTATAGAGAATGACAATAGAAATAATGATGATGAAAAGGATTGTTGTGATTGGGGGAAGAGTTGATTATACTGATGACGGTGATGATGGTGATGATGATTATGATGATGATGATGGTGATGATGATTATGATGATGATGATGATGATGGTGATGATGGTCATGATGATGATGATGATGGTCATGATTATGGTGATGATGGTGGTCTTGATGATGGTGATTATAGGCATAACGCTGATATCAAATTACGGAGAGTGCAGTTTAGGTATAATCAAAGCTTTGAAGAAACAAATCCTTATATTAGAGAGAAAGAGAGATGAAAACTGGACATATTTTTGGATAATAGTTACTCCAAGTCATATAGAAAGAGACACGAGCAAAAGGTTAAAAAGAGGGGGTGGGTTGAAAAAAAAGATATACATTTAAAGGGAAAGACCGTTTGGAAAATTGAAAAAATAGGAGAAAGTTAAAGAATACAAAATACAATGTAGATGGACAGAGAAAAAGAGAGATGAACAGAGAAAGAAAAAAAAGAGAGAGAGAGAGAGACAGAGGCAGATAGATAGAGATAGAGAGAGACAGAGAGAGAGAGAGGGAGAGAGAGCGAGATACACAGGCGGAAAGAGGGAAAAGGGTGAAGGAGATCATGAATGTAAGGATCAACTACGAATGGACAATGTTTGTAAAGTAATCATTATGAATGACTGTATTTCAATAGTCGAAATGCGACTTGCATGTTATCTTAATTAGGACAAACATTATAGCTTAACTTGCCGATCTAGCTTCACGTAATGTATGCAAATTCAGTCTCAATGCGAATTGCATACATTACGTGAAGTTAGGTAGGACAAGATCTTATACCATGTCTATCCTACCTAACAACAACATGTAATTCGCATTCTGACTATTGCAATAATATAATTCGTAACAGGTGACTGAAATATTTTTAACAAGGCACTTAACAAAGATTCGTGCATTAAATTTAATAGCAGTACGAAAACATTTGATTTTAAAGATCGTGAATTTAGCAAGGCCTCAAACGCCGAATGAAGAGACTAATGTTCTTAATGTTATGTATGCAAAGAAGTTGATGACTATGGCAGGCATTTGGTGTCATAAAACATCGACCTTTTTAAAAGTTCAGATATTTTTGTATCGTGTTGACCAATCACAACACTAGAATCACCGCGGCCAGTCTACCACATTACTAGTTTATTTCCTACCGGCACATTTCAAACTAAAAATCACCGATAAATGCTTTCTTTGTCTAAATGTCTACAGTACCCGCACGGACCCTCGTCCCCTGATTTGTCAACGAAAACATTGATGAAAGTGATCGATGATTTAATGCCATCCAACTTTTGCAACCGAATCTTTATGGCACCATACGCCTGCCATAGAGCATTATTCGGATTACCATGGTAATGAAGATGGTTATGATGGAAGAGGTGGTGGTGGTGGTGGTGGAGGTGGAGGAGGAGGAGGAGCAGGAACACCGATTGTAGGACCTCCAGATGATGCATTCCCCGGGGTTAAAAAGGATGGGGGCTGGAACCAGAATCGGCGTTTACAAAATGAGGTTGACAATACAAAATATGAAGCGAAATAGGTGAAATACGATGGATGGACAAAAACAAATGATGAATGTATAATTAATAGATGACAATTTGATGCGATAACGATAGAACAATGAGAGATAGATCAATTGCAATATCTAGCACTTCTTATGGTGAATTTGATTTCAAAATGTCTTGAGAAGCAACTGAGCCCACAACTCAATCGCCTCGTGAGTATGGATTTTGTATTAAACAGCTTTCGCTAAAACAGTTGCTAGATGTTCGCTAACAACACCATCAATGCGTTAACCTTATCAAATTACGAGGTGGTAATCATCTGTTGTCAACAAATATGCTTCTCTCTTGTGTTATGGATTACTGAACTATGCATCCATCATTAACTTCTGATCATTGCTGGGTCAGATGGCCTGAATAAGATTGTCATTATTCTTGACATAACTGAATGGACCGTCGAAACGTATTAACCCAAACACTATACCAACTTCTTTCGAAAAATTAACCTATTGCAATTCTAATAGCCTTGTGCGTCATCTATTGAAATGTGCGAACACAACATTGTCGTATTTTGTGATCCGACCGTAATTTTTGAGGGACAGACAATAGAGTATTGAAATTGCCCTTGCGTTGATTTGTATAAAGTAGTTGCGAGTGTCTTCATAGTGCTATCGTCATAAGAATATTAAAAGATTAATTGTGTTTGTGTGATATTCAAATCATTGGTGTGGTGTAAACCAAGGGAATAACAAATACTTTATGGAAAATATGTTTTGGAAGGAAAATGTTTCATTTTGATCACTATCTTGGGTACAATTATGTAATACACAGATGTTATATAGCAAAGTATGATTTCTTTTAAAGGAAGGAAAAATGCAAATAAAACGTTTAGAACTACTTTGGTGATACGATGTAATTATAATGATTGTAAACAAAAGATCCACATCAAAAAGTAAAAGAAGAAGGGGAAAGGGGGGGGGGGGGGAGAGATAAGGAAGAAATAGAAATAGAAAAAGAATGAGAGTGTGAGAAATAGAAAGATATATATATATATATATATATATTCTAGAAAGAGAGAGAGAGAGAGAGAGAGAGGAAGAGAAAGAGAGAGAGAGAGAGAGAGAGGAAGAGAAAGAGAGAGAGAGAGAGAGCGAGAGAGAGAGCGAGAGAGAGAGTGTGTGTGTGCTTGCAAAAGAGAGAAGAAATTTGCTTAACAGAAACTAAGCAAACGAAATAAAATAAAACCCACCCAGTCTGCAACTCGCAAACCAGATGTTAATGACGTTGTCACACCAGGTACCTTTGCAGTTAAAACTTTGTCAGCCAACGAAGGTTTTCCCTTCACCACAGGAGGGGATTTGATAGAGGGTGCAAGTGAAACCCCTTTGAAACCCAGCTGGGGTACAGGTGGGGGTGGGGGAGGTGCAGGAATGTTTGCTGAAAGTAGTGGTGATGGGTTAGGGACTGTAAGAGAGGAGGGACCTGGAGGCAACTTTGGGGGAACTACATCTGTGGGAGAAATCCCGTTTGTCAATGAATTTGGAACCTTATCCGTCGCTGTTGGTATGGATTTCTTTGCTTTTCCAAACTTTGAGGTAAGGCCTTTCGGAATCGCAATTGACTTTGGCACCGGTATTGAGGATACCCCCTCTGGTAGTTCATCAGATATATTTTCGGATATACCCCCAGATACGGCTGCTTTTGCAGATTTAGCAAGAGTAGACCCCATTGGTCCTGAAACGGTGTCCTGGAGTTCTTCGGGTAGGCCCATCTCCGACATCAGAGCACCACCAACCTTTTTGGCAGCGATCGGGCCTAATTTCTTTGCTATTTTCCCAAATTTTGATTTGAGACCTTTTGGGATTTCGACTGCATCTTGCACCGGTATTGAGGATAGTTCCTCAGGCAATTCATCTGACATGGCTTCAGACAAACCCCCGGATACAGCTGCTTTTGCCGATTTAGCAATCATGGACCCGACTGGTCCTGTAACGGTTTCTTGGAGATCTTCGGGAAGGCCCATCTCGGACATGACAGCCCCACCGATATTTTTTGCAACCAACGGACCCAATTTCTTGCCTGCCTTTTTCAGGAAGCTTGCAGAATTTTTCTTTCCAGAATTTTGTGGAACCGGCAGGTTTCCCTTTGGCTCTTCCGAGAGAGCTTGATCGGTTAAATCTTCGACAACGTTTGGCACGATCTCTAATAAGGAATCTGGAATGGCATCTTGTAAATCCTCTGGTAGTTCTGAGAGAATAGCGCCCTGAACCTGCTCTGCAACAATCGGGGCAAGCTTTTTGGCTGCCTTTTTCAGAAAGCCTACTGCAGCCTTTTTACGCGATTTGGAGACAGAAGCCTGGACGGTTGGAAACCCTTTGGGAAGGTCTGATGCGGCCTGTAACGGAACAGAGGTAATAGCCCCCACGATGTCTGCGTCACCCGGAGACGTATCTGAAAGATCTCCATTTTTAACCCCTGTAATGAGGTCAGAACCTAGCTGTGCATTTGCTTTCTTAAGTAAAGATTTCGAAGGTATATCTCCAGAAGGCACCGGAATATCTTCAGACAAATCCGTAGATATTTCCTGAGGTAATTTTGGTTTAGACAGAGATGGAATCAACTTCTTCAAAGATTTTGAAAATTTGGAACCCGTCAAACTCGTGGGTATTGGCGCAACGGCTACAGATGGCAAGTCTACCTCTAGAGGGTCTAGCGCGGAATGGGAGAAAGACGGTAACTGGCCGCTCAGGTTAGTCACGTCTGACGCACCGGGACCTACAGGCATGCGTTGGCCGAGGGACTGCGTCAATTCGGTAAGAAAGGGATCATTTGGAACTTCAGTTTCAAGTGTGTTAGGGGAAGACCTTAACTCCCAATTAGAGTCGATTGCTAACGTCTTCGGTGCACCAAAAGTTGCAGTGAACGCGGATTGTGTCAGGGATTGTCTAGTACGTTCGGGATCGTTGATTGACGGAGGGGAGGGATGTTTCGCGGATGATTGGGAAGGGGTGTGGTGTGGGATAGGAGGAAGAGGAGGGGGAACTGGAATGAGGGATGGTGCTGGGGGAGGAGGTTGGAGCACACGGTATGCATTCTGTTAGGAGTGGAATAAAATGACAAGTGCGAAATGACAACCATGCATGCAAGGTGAAAGTAAAAACATACCAAACAAACCAAAACAAAACATGCAATACAAAGAGTTTATGAATGATATCAACCATGAATTATGCCTGCAATAAAATGACACAAATATAAATTGCTCATGCAATAAAAGTACATAAAGAATATCCATTACAGTTGAATGCAAAAACCCCACAACAAAACACAAACATGATTACAACCATAAAAACTATGTAATTGGATCATTCATGGGTAAAGATAATTGAACCATATTTACGCCTTTATCGACATTACTGTAAAATTAGTGCCCATATTTTATGATTTTTTTTTAGTAATGCTGTTATTTTTTGTTTGTTTGCAGAACAGAGTAAATGGAGAAGAGCAGCAAGTGTTAGTTCACAATGTGAATACACACCTGCATCCGCGCATACAGATTGTTAAATTTTGAATTTTTTATTTCCCGAAGAATGACAATGTCACAGCTTTGTAGGTTTAGGCATTGGATTTGCTCATAGCAGCTTGGAAACATGTTAATAGCTATCACGCGGTCATATGTCTCAAATTTGAACTCAGTAATACTTTTAAGGAGGTGCAGGGGTTAAGAAGCACTCGAAATATCAAACTCAAGACAGTTACGAGTTTATCACAGCACGCATTAAACTGCATTGCCGATTTACCGAGCTACACGATGATACTGATTCCTGGTCGTATTCTAACCGAATAGATGTGGATGGAAATGAGAATGCCGGCGACATTGGGGGCGAATACTACGTAGAAATGTGTAATGATAAGAAAGATGTATGTTAGCTTTAGTATCGAATTGGCTAATAATAATTGGAACTATAAGAAATTATTGAAAGTGACCTGATGACATCTGTCAACCTATATTCTTTTTACAGGGCTTGAATGCCATAGTCGCCGTGTATACAGTGTATGTTGTGCACGACTCTCAATATATCACAACATTTCTATTTATGGAATAAGGTAAAACATTAAAGTAAAACAATAACACATGAAGTTATTTGATCCAAGCACTGCAATAGCTATAAACTTGATGTTTTCGTTTGGGTATACTGAAACTTTTGATGATGTTTTCGTTTGGGTATACTGAAACTTTTGATGATGTTTTCGTTTGGGTATACTGAAACTTTTGATGATGTTTTTGATTTATAGGATAAAACACCTTAGACTTGCCCTTTATCGGCCCACTCTCTCAACAAGGTCGTCTGTTCAGTATACTGAATGTCAAAATTCCACAGATTAAGCTATATACTTCTGTGCCATTATCCGGAGATAGATTCTGAGACGGTGCATAGATAACGCGGACTGGAAATATATTGCAACCGACGTTTTTCATAATTTTTCACTCCAAATCACTGCAAATTTATTTTGTTTACCTCTTCATACTGCATGCGTACGGGGGTAGGGAGAGGTGGAAATGTCGGCGACTGAGGCATAAACTGCTACCATTCAAAGGGTGTATGCATGGAAGGAAATAACCGAAGCAACCATATCAATATGAAATTGGATGAGTTATCATGGAAAATTATTAGGATATGTAGCTTCATAGCTCAATGACAGTAAATAATATTGAATATAATGAAAGATAATGAAAGGTTAGTGCTTGCTTTTTTTTTTTTTTTTTTTTTTTTTTTTTTTACTATATTTGTAAAATATTTTACTATGCAAGTACAGTTCCCTACACTATTGCTTCTTGCAATTATGATGTTAAATAAATAGTGTTAAATATCCACGAATACAGAGCTAGTTTTGAAAACTCGTTCGTATATGCAGCGGTAAACTGCAGTGTTTCTGTTATTCAACGCGTACAAGTGAAGTAATGCACGCAAAAAGATATCCTACGCGTCCTCACTGATCCCTGCGTTATATGATTCAGAAATGTGAAAGGATTGTACCTACATCATCATAAAAAACAGCGGCTTACCGTGGCGTATCTGAACAAGGCTTTACTAAAGTACTGCTCTATGCTAAGAAATGAATGCGATGCGATAAACAATGGATAGTATAATGAACCAACGGAAAATATTTTGTATAGTGTTAGCAAAAGAAAGCTTTACGATATGATAATGCTTGATATTGTTAATAGATGATAAGTGTCAGGCCTATATAGATTTTAGAGGGTTAAATATTATAAAAGTAAAGCAAAAGTTACCGCTGAATCGTCAAACTCTGGTGGGGGCGGTGGCGGGGGACTTGATGGCGGCGGCGGAATCTGCTTGCAAGAAAAAGAAGGCGATGCATTTTCATAGCTGATAGAAAGAAAGAGTTTCAACGACGGAAGTTGTAGAACAGATGTTGGTTACTGCAAATCAGATATACCATCATCATGTCGGGTTGTAGAAAGAAGAACTATTTTCGGTAAATTTCCACGAAATTCGTTCCACAACCATTGAGTTTTGTTTCGTTAAATTTATTGATACTCTCAAGTGGTATGTGGCATGTCAAACGTATTAAGTTGACTTCAAATGCACAGTATTAAGAAGAATAATATAAATTGTTGATATTTTTGATTTCACAAAACAAATCATGAAATGTGTACATCCATTAATCAAAGTTAAACATTTCTTTGTCTTAAAGGTCACACTTAGTAAAGTAATTTGCATTTTCTTAGTGGCCTGTTGTTTTCTCTGATGAATCCTGAAAAAAAAAAACAAGTTTGACAATTTATCATGTTGGCATCTATTGTACGGAGATACCCTATGGTTTTTAGTCTTTATTTTCCACACTGCCACGGCATTGTTCATGGTATATAATGAAGCAGTGACAGAATGCCATGAGCACTGAAATAAAAAGAGCATTAAGTCAAGTATTTATAAATTGACACAATAAGATATCATCTATTGGTTGAAGCAGGACACACCATGCTGATGAGAGACAGTGAGATAGATAGATGGAGACTAAAACATGATCTTGTTGAAGCCGTACGCCGTAAGTTAAGAAACGCAAAATAAAAAAATGCCCACGATGTCAAAAGAATCTAGGCAGAAACAGCAAGGATTAGCCAACATTTTATGCAGTAAGAAGACTGGTATTGCATCTGCTATGCAACTACATAGCAAAACCCACTGTAAAGGAAAGCTATGTATCTAATTCATGGAAATACATTGAATGTGAAAGCCAGCAAAAGATAAGATGCGAAATATCTTTGTTACCGCTGGCTCAGTATTCTGTGGCCCAGAACCAGATGCGGGTCCTGGTGGTGGTGGTGGTGGTGGTGGTGGTGGTGGTGGTGGTGGTGGCGGCGGTGGTGGCGGCGCTGGTTGTAGTGGTGCGCGCTTCTGCATCAGGGGGGCGGGGGAGATGGAGTAGATTCTTTAAATTACAAGGGTATCCTAATCTTTGTGTCACTAAAAGATTTTCTCTCAGTCAGTAAAAGTTCAGTTGATTCATCGTTTCCGAGGAGATTCTTTGATCAGACTGATCCCTTGTTCAATATATCAGTACTATGCTTTATCAGCTTTTTAATTAGCGGAGTCTTCCGTTATCAAGTTTAAAGCTTAAATTGTATACACTTAGACGTGATTAATTTTTTTTTTTTTTTTTTTTTTTTTGGGGGGGGGGGGGGGGGTTCGAGTGTGGGCTAATAGTGAAGAGAAAGTTAGTCAATACATACTGCTTCGTCGTCATAATCGGGCTCGGGTATTTCTGGTGTCGTCATCTGCTCTCCAGGTCCGTTTGGCGTCTCCACGGCAGGCACCATAGGCTCGCTAGGTGTCTCAGGAATCGCAGAAGGATTCGAATCGGGAACCTGCTGGGGAACCTCCTCCTCCGACATGTCGATCTCTATCATCCCGTTCATGTTCGGATCGACGGGGGCCACATTACCGTTTTCGATGTCGCGCGGGACTTCGTTGACGAAGGACGTGTTTTCGATACCGTTCTTCTTCTCGTGACCATTCATGGGAGGCGTGGTCATAGGGAGTAGGTAAGAATCGCCACCGGAACCAGGAGCGCCATCTGCGATATCCCTGTAAAATATAAACATAACAATGTAGGCCTACTTTAAAACATCAATTACAATCCATAATTTTTTTGTGATGGGTTTGTAGTAGCATTAGCACCATATTAATTGCACATGGAGGTGGTTGGAGTATGTAGAAGTTAATCATGTTATTCACGCGGTGTAATGTTACCAATGTATGCAAAGAAACAAGAAGGGGCCTCGTCAATAAACAAGTACATTTGACTATCATCATCATCAGCATCATCTTCATTATCATCATTGTCATCACTGTAACAATTTCTACATTTCTACCTCCAACATCATCGCCACCATAAACACTATTATCACCACCATTAAATTCATCGTTATCATCATATTAATCATCATCATTATCATCACTTTTATTATTCATATGACTTAAAACACCACCATTTAGAGTATCAACACCATCATGGCCATCAAAATCATCCTCATCGTCATCATCATAACCATTGTTGTCATCATTATCAACTTCATCCTCATCATAACTGTCATCATCATCGTCATCATCATGGTTATGGCGTTACCTTTCTGCCTTGGCATGCTTGGAACTGCCGCCGCACAACACGTAGCAACATAAACTAAAGATCACCAGTAAGAATAGGGTTCCAACACCAACAAGTACTGTATAAAAGAGAGAAACAATGATGACATTGACTCCTTTGCACATCAAATATCAATTGCTGAACCACGATTCGTGTTAGGACGGCAGTAACTTTATCGCAAAAATCGAGGAAATAGAAATATTATTACTTCATAACGAGCATTGTGTTAACTTACGCAATAATAACTGTAAACATTTGGTTATAAAATATGAGTTTATGAAAATAAAAGACCTTTCATAATTATAATATCTCGTTGGTTAAAAACCAGACGGGCGTTAACTTCTACGTTAAAGTATAGGGGTTAATGCCCCTTCTAGCTCCAAGTGGACGATCTGCTAGTTGATATCATTCGTAATATTAACCCCCCAAAAAATCTAAAAAATCGAGGTTATTTATTCTTAGTAAAAATAAGCAGAGAAATACTTCAAGATGATCATCAGTAGTAAATTATACTTTATCAGATTTTTGAATAACTAAAACGTGGATTTAATCAAGCGATTTGTGAAAATGCTGTTAAAACATCCATTCTGAAATTGAAAACAAATTGGCGCCCTTATTGAAAAATTTAAGGCCGGAGCTATTATATTCTACTTCAAATATACTACATATTTTGGTACATGTAGTTTGTAAACAGTGATCGAAGTTTATAGGTCCACCAAGTTTTCCACAACAGTATTATTACGAAAGTGTAAAAATGCCTATTAATGAAAATACAACTGAAAATAAAACAAGACTACAGACGAAAGTCGCCAATGAATAATAATGACTCTTAAGTGGAGGTTTCAACTACCGGTAACACATAAATCTTTTTAAATACCACTTAGATATTTGTTTAAATACCGAATAGTTATGAAAGGCATAATAGGCTACTTACGTATGACAAATTGGGTGAAAGTAAGTCCATCGAACAACTCTGTAAAGGAGAAAATATGAATAAAGAAAGAGAGAAGAAGAAAGATAAACATGATGAATGCACAAGAAATATCTTCGGGAAATAACAGAGGAAAGGCTATTTTACTCCCCCTCTCTCTCTCTCTCTCTCTCTCTCTCTTTCTCTCTCCCTCTCACGCAAATACCTTTCAAACGACTTCCTTCTCCTCTCCATCTGCCCCCCCTTCGCTTTTTTTTTACTTTAAATCTGTAATGGATGTTATTATATATATAGCATAACAATAATGAGAACGGCCTACGATTATAATACACAACGTGACAAGTAGATAATGACAAACTAATCATGATGTCGTTTTCCCTTTATGAATTATTTAAGGATACTCTAAATCATCACTCCTATTAATTGATAGATAGATAAGGCGCGACGGAATTTTTTCCTTTAGTTTTATAATTAGAAGGAAAAAAAACCCGTTCCATTTTTTCCTGGTTTAGCACTTTAATGTTTGCTATAGGATAAATATAGCTTATCTTCAATTATCATGTGCTCAGTACTCCGTACAATGACTGCTTTTATTTTGCAAAATTAAATTCGTTGGCGCGAATTAATAACATCAATCGATCAAATATGTATAGGCGAATTACAATGATTACAGGACGGCTATGTCCATGTGAATAGCGTGTTCGTGGATTACAAAATTGCAAACTACTGTATAGCATCCTGTCTTCTCTAGGTTTCCATTGCACACCGGTTTTGGTATTTTTGTCTCATTTCGTCTCTTTTTCTACCTATCTCCACTCCCCCTCTCTCCTTTCTACCTCTCTTTCTTCTATCTTAGTGCCCCTTCCTTACTTTCCCCCTTTTCCCCCTCCAAAAATATTTTATTTTTGATAGTAATTAATATACGTCTTTTCGCTACATCAAATACACATATCTCATTTTGGGTTTTTCTTAACCATCTTCATGACTACTGAGTATACATAAAAGATTAGATAAATCTCCCAACACTCATCGAGTTTCTCATAAAATATTAAGCGAAAATAGAGTTAAAAGAAGGTCAAAAAAGGAAAAGCAGGCAACTTCTTGTGAGAGAGGAAGAGATAATCTGTTATTGCACATGACTAGGTTCAAAACTAAAGGAGAATGAAAGCATTATTGAAAAATAAAGCACTACAAAGCAGGAACTAATAATTATGCGCAGTAGGCTCTGTTTTGTCACATGAACATGAAAATGCACATCAAATTAACTGGAATCCTAACCAAACATTCAAGCTTCATCTCTGGACCTCATCAGGGTTTAATTATTGCCTACAAATTACGCGTTTGCAAGCAGACAGAAGAAGAGTCTAATATTCTGAGAATGAAATGTTAATAACATTTTCCTGCAAAAAACTCCTGTAGGGTTAGAAGTACGTGTCATGATGTCATCCCTTGAATCTGCAATTTTTGAAAATGATATTGTGAATTAATTCGGGTTTTCACTCACTGTTGCACTGAATCGGATTCGTGAAGGTCCCGTTGGCCTGGCATACCGCTCTGTCGAAAGCAGCTGCGAAGCCAGCATCGCAAGTTATAGTGATTTGATCGTTGACGAACGCCGAAGTTCCTGCTGGTGCAATCGCGCCGTTGGACAACCTGGGGTATATACATTGCCGGTCTGTGAGGGATAGACAGCGAGTAATTCCGTTTGGTGATAAAGATGGTAGTGGTGGTGTTGGGGTTAAACCCAAGACATTTACATGACGATTATTATCGAACCGTGTGCGAATTAATAACATAAAGCGTCGTGTTATCGTGGTATAACTGCAGTGGTAAGGTCTTATAAGAGTGCTCTTAAAACATTTATTAAAAAAAATCACTTGGTGATAGAATAATCCATAACATGAGGTATATATTAATCAACCCTCAATGGCATACCAGGTGAACTGCATATATTACAAATGAAGATGCCATTTCATTTCAAGCATCTCGGAAAAGATCTTTGGGCGAGTTTGAAGATATTGGAGAATTATAGGATGTGGATCACGTATCTCACCCTCGATTGTAATCTTCCAAGAATACACCCTGTTTGAAACAATGACCTCTGATGAGTTTGTCACCTCCAAGTTCATCCCATAATGCAGTTCTGGATAATTTCCTAGGTTTGAGAAACTATGAACCTCATGCTCTGTGGCCTCAGATGCACTTTCCGAGTAAACCAGCGGCGACAGGTCATCCGAGGAAAAGCCAACAAAGTCCCCTTGGGCGAAACCCAAAGATCGCGGCAACAAGGCGGACACAAAGGTGACACTTCTTGCGGGGGTCAACTGCGTCATGTCGATGAGCTGCAGTGCATTACCGGATGCGCGTCGCCATAATGTGACATTGATTTGATTGGTTGTTGCAGCGTAGAAGGAAATACGCGTGATGGCTCCGTGACATGGTAATGGTCGGCCCGTGTTGATAACGAGAAGATCGGAGACGTCTCGGCTGAGCTGGCGTTCGATATCACCGACGCTCTCCGGACAGGTGCCGTTTGAAGCTGGGGGAACAGTAGCAGAAGATACGTGAAACATGTGTTTTGGAGGATTGCTCAGATGTTGTGAAACACTTTTGGTGACTATACATGATATAAACCTTTAACGATTTTCTTTTTAAAATGTTGGCATTTGTTAGTGGTTTGTGAAAGATAGAGGATAGAGTTGTTTTGTCAGCCTCAGAGATGGAGTGCAAGGGGGGAGGGGGGGGGGGGGGTGGCATTTCTAGAACGATTTGAATAAGGTGTATGTTAGGTCAGATGATGGCGTCGGTGACTTATACCTCCCCCCCCCTACCAAAAAAATCTCCAATATTTTCGGGTTATTTTCCGGTTATTTTCAAACATCGGCTGAGCCAATTTGTTTTCGAAATTAGATGACTGCAATGTTAGATTTACAAACAATAATTATAATTAGTTGTTATTGTTATTAATAGTATCATTATTATAGTCGTGCAGGGTGAATCAATAACCTCAACTGATATGGTTAGTAAGGTATTAAACTGCATGGTTTAAGATCATCAAAAGAAATCAATCTTGAAGTAAAACACAGAACATATATTCAGATACATGCATGATTCAGTTGTCCTTGGAAACATACTCTTTAAAAATAATTTGCTGATGGAGGTGCAAGATGATATGGTTATAATTATGTAGTATGAAGGGGTCATTAAGATACCTTAATTCCATGTCAACTTATATACCGTGTATATCGTTAAATATCTTTAAAAATGCCTGATTCACTTCATGTAATTTACACGTTTAGGAAAGAAAATAATAAATACAAAATGACATCGACCGGTATGAATTGGTGATTTTATAGATGATAAATGTCAGACTAGTGACAATGGAATTATGTAAACACGTCTTGGATACAATCTCCAAACTTCATCAATATACTTTTCGTAATGAAGCCATTTTTGAGGGCTCCAGTGGACTTTTATACTGAGGAGGGTGCGCTTAGAAACATCAGTATTAAGCGCCTAATAAATGTTATGTATTATTATTATTATTATTATTATAACTGGCTTATTTTGGGGAAGAAAAAGTTATTTCTTTTGAGAATACTTTGCGCGTTGTCAGTATTGACTGACAATGATATTACCTGGTTAGAAACCTATCAGAAGGGGCAAATTGCTCCCCTTTTTCCTCCTGCAAATACGCTAGGGATGGTGCACTGTACTTTACGGAATGGATGACTATGATAAGGACTCGTAATATTTTGTCTACAGATCCATGAACTTTGTTCTAGAATTTGTAAATTGACACCGTATAAAACATGTTGCTGAGGTTTCATTACTGATCTGACAGTTTGGGAAGGTTGGTTTGAAGACCTGCCCTTTTGGTGAACTCTCAAATATTATTAATTAATATTATCAAACAGTTCATCTTACTTGCTATTCTTTTGGTAGTGATGATCGGTGAACAGGACTCATTTAGCAAGCAATGGACGATATAAAGTGATATATATGAAAGTACGGTTTGTTTAATGTGATTAAAGAGCTTGAGAGAATGATAACGCATCAAAATAATTTTGCAACAACGAAAGGCAAATCTAGCAAAGCAATTTAGCCTAATTTCTGTATTTGCTTAAGTAGCAAATTAAAAGTTTAAAGCAACATGATTTGACTGTACCTGGAGTTGCCATTTCATCCGCGGTGGTAGCTTGTCGCATCGTTGTCACCACTGGTTGTGGTGGAGGTTGTGACGGGGTACCACCTTGAGTTACTGGGTCTGTCGCTGTCGAATCAGAAGTGGTGGTATCAAGGCTCGGTGGTGTTGTTGCTACAACATCGCTTGTTGCTGGTGGTTGTATGGTCGTTGTATCCTGCGCAGTTGACTGGGCTGGCAAAACAGTTGTTGCCGCGCTTATAATATAGACTGTAGTAGTAGACAAAACAGCATTTACAACAACAAAACTAATCATAATGATGATAATAGTAATGTCGATGATAGAAATAATGGTAATGATAATTATAATTCTACTAATACTAATGATAATACTAAAAATATTTCGTGGAACATGAACATTATTTCAAACCTAGGAATTCATTTTTATTGACTTCTTGAGCTGATGAGGTAAAGGAGACATTTCGATGGAAATATCTTTGATAATACTGAGTCTGTTTTAATCGGCACAGTCTATTCTTCTGAATATTCAACAACAATGACCCTTAACGGCTGCATAATTGCATAAAATCGAGTAATTCGTCGTCAATTTCCCTACTCTATATTATGATTACAACAAGCTCTTACCGATGGGAAAGAAAGAAGGGCAATTCCATGCTTGTACTTTCCCCGACCATAGCAAAAATGTCATTATATCTCAAAATAGCATTATGTTCGGAGCCTAGCTATTAGAGCTTAGATGAAGCTAAACGATACATAATATCATTTCATCTACATAACTTATAAATGCTGGGTAACGTATTTGGCAGATACATTAAACGTATCTCTCAAACAATAATCGTTCATTACGTATATCTAGGCATAGTTATTCCGGGGAGGGGTTACGGAGATGTTGACGACAACCATGAACACAGATGTTCTTTTAACGTGTTTCGGACCCGGTACGGGAATGAGGCTACGCCACTTTTGCCCTACATTGGATACGCCACTGCTTCAATAAAAAAGACAGCTTCAACACTCGATACCAGTTTTGACCCTTCCCCGGGCCCTTCCCCCATTCCATGTTAAATGTTTTTTCCTCTCAAACTTACCATCGTAGTTCAGAATGAACCCGTTTCCTGAAGACGGACTCTCAAACCAAACCGTAAAAGACGAGATCGGATCAGTTATCCATGTTCTCCGTGAGGTGAATGTCTCGTTCATGCCCCCAGCAGAGATCGTGATGATGTTACCGGAATTGATATCAAACGCGGGGAAGGTGATCTGGACTCGTTCCGTAGAACCCAGTGTTACTGTCCACTCCTGGCGTTCATTGGACATGTACACACCTGGGTAGTTGAATGACGTCAGTGAACCACTGGCACCGGTCAGGGTGAAACCTTCGGACCCAAGACGAGCTGAAAACAAGAATTAAATAACACTTATTTTGTGTTATTAAGCTTGGGTAGTCACAGTAATATTAATACTGCTCCTCTTATGCCCCCAAAAAGAAACAGAAGGAATTTGTCATTTACTTTATTTTCAGTGTTCGTCATAGATATTTCTGACTTGTGCCCCATCCTGCCAGATAAACATTGATCCGCCACTAATAATATCCAATTATTAATTATTAACTGTTTAATGTTTTTCTGGAGGAAACCGCCCTGTGGTTCGAACTCAATGATTTCGTTCAAGTGGGATCCTTTTATGGTACAAAGTAAATTATACTGCAATAATTTTGTGAACCTGTTCGATTCTTCACTTGAGTAAATGGCCTGGTAGTTTGAACTTAATAATTTTGTTCAAGGTTGTCTTCTTGACTTATGGTACAAAGTAAATTATGCTGACATATTTTGGTGGAATTGTTCGATTCTTACTTGAGTAAACCGCCCGATAGTCTCCCGTTCCGCCACACAGCTGGTATGGATCGTTCCCACACACTTCAGCGCAGAGCGAGTCGTCGACGAGGGTACCAAACTCCGACAAATCGTTTCCACAGCGATTCTTGTCCCCACTCACTTGTGAAGAGCCAGCATAGGCGTACTGAAACACCCTGCATATTTCAACGAAACCATGTAGCGTTTGGGAATTGTCCGTATAACCCACAGGCGTTGAGCTCTCGTAGCAGCCTTCGTAGTAGGGCACTGAAAGGGAAAGAATGCATGTATTCTTAACAATATGTATTTGTATAATTATAGAACGACAGCCTGTCTCTATACACTATGTAAATATAAATCCTTTTAATGTGTTATTGACATGGTTATTGCCTTAATCAAAAAGTTATCTAAATTATTTTAGACAGTTTCAATACTGGAATCCTATTGTATACTGTATTTTACAACTGTTTAAAAAAAAAAAAAAAAATCAAGTGTAAACTCTTATTTTTTAAACTAAAAACCATATTTTCTACTTTTTTTCTTCGATCATTTTCCCCCACGTTTTTCTTTGTTTTCTTCTCCTTCCTATTTTTTCTTTTTTCTCTTCAGAGTCTTATTTTTCTTTGCATTCCTTTTACTATATCAATTGAATTACTGAATGTATTTACTTCTTATTTGCCTGTTTTATACTGTACTATTTGCATGTATTTTATATTTTGCAGTCTTATTAGTATTAAAATTCAAGATGCATTAGCTTCTAGCTGTGACTTTGAATTTGTATCAATAAATCTTATCTTATCAATTCAATAATGTCCGTCGTACCAACACTGTTGATTATTTACATGTAGCTAATCAATTCAATCATTTATCGTGTGACTCAATATGTCTTCCTCTTCTAGACTGTCACCTCTCTGACTCTATCTGGCCTTTTCATTTCTCCCCTTTTCTACATCTGTCTCTCCCCTTTCCTTACTTCTCTCCTTTCTTTCTTTCTTTCTTTCTCTTCTCTTTCGCCCTCTCATTCATGTCATGACGTTTGTGTAGATTTGTATCAAAAGCCTGAACCCTCGAAAAAGTTGTCAGAGGGCACAGGAGGGGGCTGTACCGGCTGTTGGTCTCGTGGGCTGTAATATCACATGCATCGTAGACATGGTAGATATTGATACGCAGTTGGGACCATATACACATCATTTGGTCCGAACATTCCATATACTTGTTATCATAGTTCGGAAATGACGGCATTTGACTACAGCACGTTGGCTAACTGCAAAGGGACATTACCGCCATGTACAGTCAATGGACGATGAGGCTACAAATCGTCCATTGAACATGTTTAATGTGTCATATCTATTCTTCCACTCTGATATTCTTCCAAACTGACATGAAATCAAAGAGGAAACTCACAATTATTTTTTAAGTATACAATAAGTAGTCCCCGGGAGTTGTAATCCTAGTAAAGAGTAATCTAAAATTTATGTTAATTCTTACGTGCGCAGAACACAGCAGCCGGTTTGTTTGAGAGACAAGTGCCCCCAGACCACGTGACATCGGGGCAACTGGCGATGTTGGTCTCATCGCCTACGCAGTTGGCGTTGAAAAGGACGATGTCGAGGGATGCTCCTGACGCAAAGCTGAAGTCATCCACCGCACCGACCTTGAGAGCACCATCTCGAAACCCTGCAAGAGAGAGAGAGAGAGCTCAAGTCATGGCTTTGTATTTACTTTTTGCTGGCGACTAATAGAAGACGTGTAAGAGGTATGCTGAGATAGACATATAGCTAGCTAGTCAGATAGATACATAAATGTCATATATATATATATATATACATTTTATATACGTAGAAAGAGAGAGAGAGAGACAGAGAGAGAGAGAGAGAGAGAGAGGAGAGAGAGAGAGAGAGAGAGAGATGGTGGAGAAGGGTGGAGAGCAGGAGGGAGATATGGACATAATGTAGATTCTAAATGACGTATTGTATCTGCTTTTGAGAGGTGGCAAAGAAGAGAGAGAAAGAGAAAGGAAGAGAGAGAAAGAGGAAGAGAGAGAGAGAGAAAGAGAAAGGGAGAGATAGAAGGAGCGAGGAATAGTGTAGGTGTTAAACTACTAAGTATTGTATGTGCTTTTATCGGGGAGCAAAGAAAGAGAGAGGGAGAGAGAGAGATGAGGGGGGGGGGGGGGTGGAGAAGGATTGATTGTAGGCCATCAAGAAAGGCGTTTTTTTTTTTGGGGGGGGGGACTGGAGAAACAAACTCTTTGGGAATCGCCATGACTACTACGTGTGAACATTAAGCGATGGCTCAGTGGTAGAGGAGTGGCCTCGCGACCGGGAGTTTCCGGGTTCGAAATCATATCGATGCACTCTTGCCCTCCGGTAAGGCATTACCTTTCATTACCGAGTCCATTGTAGAGGACTTAAAGCCTTTGGTCCCCTGGCTGCTTACTTCCAACCATACACATATTTTGTTTTAATGTTTTATAGCAGTCAAGTAACACAAACCAACAAACCAAATCAAACCAAATCAAACCAAATCAAAAAAAAAAAAAAACAATAACGGCGAAATCTTTCTTACCGAGTTGTTTGCAGACGACGTCAGCATTTTCGATGTCGAATCCGTCAATGCAGACGGTCCCGTATATCTTGTTGTACTCTACCTCGACTCGACCGGAATTCGCTGCACCACCCCGCAGCTTTACATCTCCATCTGTAATTATAATAGATATTTATTTATTCATGGTTCATTCCATTTTGCAAGAAGCAGCCGTTGGCTGAAATGCTCACAATGTACAAATGCATGTAAATACATATGAATACACGTTCAATATAACTAAATGTACAATAAAATATAAATTTAACAATGAGATGAGAAATTCCATTAAATAATAAAATTATACTGATGAACGGACAAAATTTTACAATAAGAACATAATCCATGGAGAGAAACAAGTAGTTCACCGGCTTCTTATTTTTAGAGCGCCCACATAGCCCTCATGCTATGTACTCGTTTCGCTTCAACATTATTAGGGACATTTAGATTTGCACGTCGACATAGTGGACTGCTACGTGTGACGTCCTGTTAAGGCAGTGGCAGTCCACTATGTCGACGTGCAAATCTAAAAGTCCCTATTACCCGGATGTGGGTGAGCGGCCAAAGTAATAATATCAAGTACCCAATTACAATCGTAGGACAATCGTAGATTAATGAGTTTCAAAAGGCCATTGTATTCACAATATCCAGGATGAATAATGTTGCTAATTAATTGATATTTCCTTTTGCATAGCATAATACCCATGCTTTAAATAATTGTAATGTTATACGAGACGTATGCTGTATCGGGCAATAACTTGTAAATATATGAGTTTGTTTTGAAAATAAATGGTAATTGTAAATACATACCGGTTTCTAGTCTACGCTATCAAAACATAAAAGGACTACGAACAACGATGTGTAATAATGTGGGTAGTTTTGAAATATGTGTTATGTTTGGATGGGGTAATATTCAAATTATAACAATCGTGACAATAGGAAGATTAAAGATGTGGTAACTGATTAAAAAAGGATGTAACACACTAAAAAGGAAGTGAACCAGTTTCGAGTCCATGGTTCTGTATTAATTGTAGGCATACATCTATATCTAAAGCAGACCATCTAATTCAAGACATTTTCTTGTATCTTTGCTACCTCTTATGACCCACTTTTATCTGTTTATCTCCCTGTCTCATCTCCTCTTCTAGTCCTGTAGAAGTTTTTCAGACCTGGAAAAGTTGATATTAAAGTACATTTTTTTATTTATTTATTTATTTATTTATTTATTATTTTTTTTTTTTTTGGGGGGGGGGGGGGTTGTGTTCCAGATGGGTATTTAAGTAAATTCAGCTTGGTTGCCAGCTTGGCAACCTTGGGCAACTTTTTTAATAGCCATATTTGCATAATAATCTAATTAGCATATGTGCAATATGAAATAATATTGCTAATCTCAATCCAGGAAGCCTGAAACCATGGTTAGTACGACTTTTAAAGGGTTTTCTATGACGAGGAATTCATTTATGACACCAGTTTTTGATTCAAAGTAATGCAA
Organism: Strongylocentrotus purpuratus; assembly: GCF_000002235.5. NCBI lineage: Eukaryota > Metazoa > Echinodermata > Echinoidea > Camarodonta > Strongylocentrotidae > Strongylocentrotus > Strongylocentrotus purpuratus. Next base: position 30,079,567 of record NW_022145598.1, read on the forward strand.
TTGTTTTTAATATGTATGGACTTCATTGTCATTGTTTATGTATATAAAGCCTGAAAATGGTGCAATGCAACATTGCAAATCAATTTTGAACGACTAATCATTAATTCATGAGAAGATATTCCATGTATATGTAGTATAATTAGGATATTTAGCATAATAATCTAGTAAGCATATATGTGCAATATGTAATAATGTTGCTTATCTTAATCCAGGAAGCCTGAAAACATGGATAATATGAATTTTCAAGGATTTTCCATGACGAGGAACTTTCAAACTTTCAAAAATGATTTGACATGTTGCAATGCTCCATTTTTAGGCTTTATATAGATAAACAACGACTGTGAAGTCCATACATTGTACATATGCTAATTATGCTATTTAAGACAATTGCATTACTTGGAATAAAAAACTTGTGTCATAAATGAATTCCTCGTAATAGAGAACCCTTGAAAAGTCGTATTATCCATGTGTTTAGGCTTCCTGGATTGAGATTAGCAACAATATTACATATTTCACATATGCTAATTAGATGATTATGCAAATATGGCTATTTAAAAAGTTGCCCAAGGTTGCCAAGCTGGCAACTAAGCTGAATTTACTTCAATACCCATCTAGAACACAAATCAACAAAAAACTTTGTACTTTTCCAGGTCATGTACATGGTATATGGTACCGTCTACTGGACTATTCCTGTGTCCATCCGTCTCGACATCCCTCTCTGTCTCGGTGTCTAATAAAGCCTACCTCTCTATCATGTCCATATTTAAAGTCCACCTACGGTTTTTAATTTAGGTACAAGTTTAATTTTGTTTTCCATTAAAATCACACAATCCTCTGGTATCAATGGACTTGAGATCGCACAAGTTATGTGTCGCAATTGCATACAAATCATCGAAAGGTACAAAGTGGTCAGTCAGCCATAATTTGTGAGAACCGAGAACAGGCACATTTTTCGAAAACAGGGAATAAAAAAAAAATACTGTGGATATGTTTAAAAAAAAATATTTGTCAATTACAAATGGTCAAACATAAATAACATCCCATAAAACGTAAAGCAATTAAAACAATTCAGCTTTTAGTGATGAGGAAGAATACATATACATATATGTCTGAGAGAGACATGACTTGTGTTTGACTGTTAGGATCAGATTACCACATGCTGTTAATTAAATCTGATGCACAGCAGCAATTTGATACAATGACTTAAATAATATCGTTTATACCTTGGTGAAAGAGCTGTTAATTGCTCGTTCAGTCTCATAACTGAACTGAATGGGTTAACCCAGTCAATGCTGGCAATTGATTTGTGAAACTAAACAACCTTTTCAGCTAAGAAATCCATTTTATATCCAGTTTACTACCGGATACTGCTAATTACTCCCTACAATTCTACAATAATGCATTCACAACTATATCATGGTGATTTGGAAATTAAGGAGTACCCAAAATGATTGGCTGACATTTAACACCATCAGCAGTATTCATACGCGGACAGGTTGAATACAGTGTCTGGTATAGTCAGGTACATTAGCAAAGCCAAACACCGTTTCATGGAGTGGCAACTGACTTTAATTTAACAGATCTTATAAACAACATTTGTATTCCGGGGAGGGGGGGGGGGGGGGGGAGAAGATATATATATAACTAGCAGAAAAGTTCTTGTATATTTGAAAGAAAGGTGAGGTCTATTAAAGTTCGAAATGATTGGTGAACATTCTCTCTATAATTCCTTTGCGAAAGAATATAATTGTAGCAATATCACAAGAAAATCAGTGCTCTTAAAATGCCCTCATTTAATATCCCAAAACAAATATAATACTTTAAAATTTTGAAGCAGATTTCAGAGTATGTTGTCCCAGGTTTCAGAGTATGGTTTGCAGTTTGCCTATATACCCATACAGTGATTTTTTTCTCTGATTATGAATTTCAGTAAGACTATTACAAACCTCACCATGCTCACAATACATACCTATTCTTACATACTGAAGAATGAACCTTTCCTTCATTTCTAGACAGTTTCTCACACAATGGAATCACATGACCAGCCCACTACCATGCCAAGTTGCGTGTCACTTTTTATTACCCTATGTCACGTTATTAAACTATCGTTACGTGTTTCTGCATGCATTTTTTGGTTTCTATCTGTAAAAAAATGCATAGTTCAGATTAACGGCTGCGAGACAGATTTTCAATAAAACTACATACCTTTACGTACGTCCTTGTTCATTCAAGTGTTTTTATTGTCGTCATTTTAGTACGCCAAAGTAGGTCAAAATAATGGGGAAACGGAAATACAAACGCGTGCTTGATATATATATATATATATATACATCCTATTTACAGACGCAATTCATTTCCAGTTCAATTCAATTTCGGTGTTATCGTTAAAAAAAAGAACATGGCAATAGTCCGGAGACTAATATTGTCACATTAAAGTAATATACAAAAAAAACATGAAAACAGGTTATAAATATTATTGTACCTTTACATATAGGCCTCGTAGTTTAATAACAACTAACAAGAAGAACGTGCCTTCTTTCCTATTGCAACGTCTCATGCAGCACGGAACGAGCAAAATTGAACTTTGAAACCTCAACACTTTTAATAAACAACTGACATACACGAACAATTCGCTCGCTTTATTATTTATATTTACCCTTGAAGGTTTTTTTGTATCTATACAAAGAATAGATCCATTCTTTATACGTCACGGAATATGTATACAGAGATTTTCACTAAAAAAATGCACGGCTTTCAGGCAGCTTCACAAACTTTGGAAGAAATGAAATTCCTGACGTTTCATCATGCGGTGAAAACAGGCATTTAATGAAAATACATGTAAGTACAATCATGCTACGCTACGCTATGGAATTGGAATTTAGTACTTGTACGAAGGAGTAGCTTGTTTGTCAATTGTTAAATACCACACGAAAATACAGTCTCATGTATTACCCTACATTGAAGGAAAAGTTATGAAAGTAATATTTGTGATATTAGGGCATGTCTATAGACTTTCTTTGTAGGTTACATTGCTACTATGAAAACATAATGCGAAAGCGTACAGACTAGTCCATTAAAGTTAAGCCTGTTGGACACGGGGCGTCATTTTGCACGTGTTATTATATGGTTAATCGACTCTGTAAAGGCAGTGGTAAGGGAATTCGCCCTGTTTATTTCACAATCACTTTGTGTTCGACGTAACACGGCGCCTCTAGAGAACCACACAAGTCAATGACGTAGCTGGTTACTTCAGGTAATCGAAATGGGCTTTACCAGAATAAAAAAATATCTTATCTCAAACTACAGTAGTCGATTCTTGTTCAACGTCCCTCTGACAAGTCTTTTCATCCTCTCATTCTCTTCCTTTACCCCTTCTCGTACATTATGTTTTTGATGTCTTGGTTTTCTTTTTGTTTTGTCTTGTTTTTTGATGAGTTTCCCATTTGCTCATCTGATGTTTGTTCATCTTGGTGCACTTTGAGAAATCAGGCTGAAAAAACGCCGCCCTCGTACCAGTGGTCATCGCTGGAGGAGCAAGAGTAAAATAATTTCACAAACGGTTTTGGGGGAGCCTTCAAGGGGAAAACGCACGTTGGGTCGCCCATCAACGAGTTACATAGATCAGTTAGAAAAAAAGACACTTGTTGTTTCCCAAGACAGGAACTCCCAAAGATCGTGGAGAATAGAATTGAATGGAGGAAAAAACATGTCAAATCGGTGCGGGTATGCTCGACCAATTAGTACATATATCACGTATATCAGTTGTTGTGATAGTAATAATAATAATAATAATAACTTTTACTTATATAGCGCTTTTCATAAAACATTTATATCAAAGCGCTTTACAATATTGATACAATTAAAACTATAAAACAGAGTAATGACAACGTAAACGTAATAAAGTTATGTTGTTTCACTCGCCACAATCTCTATACTTTTCGAACTGTTATCTTTAATTATGTCTTTTATACAAAATCACAAACCTAGTATTATGTTAAGTGTTTCTATTTATGGTAAATGAATATCATTTTGAATTGAACTGAACTGGGCTATGAGGAAGTAAAACTAAATCAGGAACTAGTCATCTTGAGAGTTGTCTGGGATTAAGAATCGGGGACACTTCATTCAAGTATGAGACAAACTTACGTCACGTGACGTCGGGTATCGGTCAAAATATCTTATCTGCACTAGTTTGGCCAGGAGAGATTAGACCTCCCTGTTTGGTTTCTGGCAGGTGGTTATGTCATTAAAATCAGCTCTCAATTAACATAAGAAAAAGGAGACCATGGGGAGTCAACGGGTATCGCTTAGGCATTGTTGGCTGTATATAGGGCGCAAGTCGCTACAAGTAATGCAGTCCCGCTTTAAGAGGGTTACTCAAATCTTTTAATCCTATTCGACGTAGCTATTGTCCATATCAACATAATTTTACTTTTAAGCGCAGAAAACACGTACTGGAGGAAAAGAGATTTGACAGTAAGGCAATCGACAAACTTCCGACAGGCATAAAATAACAACAATTACCAACAAAATAAATAAATGAAATACGAAAAGCAAAATATATAAACGAGGCATGCGGTAAATTGTGCATGTAACATATGAAATAATAATGTTTTGCTTACGAATAATAAAATCCGAGTTTCGTAAGGATTCTGATCATAGTAACAGTGGTGATTTTAGTGTATATATAGTCTATATACAAGGAAGAACCATAGCGCTTACAGTGTTAACGACATAGGAAAGAGACAAAAAGTAGCTCAGTGCACAGAGATGGGTTTTGGAGAGTTAAATGTGGTGAGATTTTCTACACTGCATTGTCCGAATTGAGCATGGTGTATTATTCCTAATTTCAGAAGCCGTTACACCCAGTCGTAAATCGTAAAAACAACTTTCTGGTATCGAATAGAAAATACCAAGTACCAACATTAATCAAGTGGTCACTTACATGAACTAAGACTGGTCATAAATTTATCAAGTGCTCGAGTCAAATTCTAAGTACTTGAGTTGTAATTACTTTCGCTGTTTCATTTAGTAGTACATGCTTCTATGCCTAGAATACGGAAATAACTACAAGTATGTATAGGTCTACAGACACATTAAAGCCTACCTCATACTATATTTCTGCCAGTAAGGTCACAAATAATTATTTGAAAAGTATTAATCAAACTCGCTAGATGATTATACCTAATTCGTAGAAGACTTTTCTATGCGTTTAATACATTTGATAACACATGTCTCGAACGAAGTTTATCTTCTTGATATGAATTACTTCTATCTGTAGTGTACACACCATACAGGGCTACAACCTACATGTATTTACAGCATTGGGTAATCGTGCAGAAAGCGTGTTTTTCTAGTTTTTAGTGAATAGAGTTAATTATACTCAAAATTGTAGGACGTTGGAAAGTAAGCTAAAACTAATACGCAGGCATACAGGAGATAGCAATTTACAGTATTCGATTTGACAAAATCTCGGGTTCGAAACAAAGTCAATACGCTAGTGCCCTTTAGTAAGGAATCAATCCTCATTACCAAGTCCCTCGGGGAGGACTTTAAGCCGTCGATCGCCTGGTTACTTACTTAAAAGCATACACATGTTTTCTTGGCAGTCGGATAAAACTAACCATCAAACCATCAACGCAAACAACTATTTGCTTGATTTTGAATCGTTTCCTTTTCTCCTTTGGCTGAACACCTCTCAGTTTTAACTAATAACTTTGTGTTTATCATTTATACCAAGAATAAATTGCACATGATCACATGTTATGTTAACATTACAATGACCTTTGACCTTTGTGATCATTATTCACAACCGAATAAGGAATACGTCAAAGACACGTGGTAAACAGCTCAAAGACATACCCCTGAACGGATGTGGTTGCGATTTATATTTCGGAAACAAAGGAAATGAAGTAGCTTAATATTTGAAATCTATTACTACTCAGTGGAGGGTGAATAAACTGAATTAAAACCTGTTTTTACTATGAAAATTCGGAGACAAGATGAACGCACATGTTATTACCGCACATCTACTATGCACAACTCATTAAGAACGTAGAAAACGGACTAGATAAAGTTGAGTTGTTGTCATGTAATTGCAATGCGAAGGAAACTATCTGGGAGTTATTGTAAAGGTTAATCATGTAGCACATTAGAATGAGGTTTTGGAATCGTCAAAGTGATTACAAAAAAAAAAAAATTTGACTCAGTCTTGCCAAGAGTCACGTGTGCAGTACAGAGAAGCAAAACGTGATATGATTATGATTTTTAAAATAAATGAAATTAGATCAAGAAATTGAGTGAAATGGTGTTCAGTATGATGGAAACTGCGTGGAATATATAAAAGACTCTTCATCTTAGTGCAGAAGTGACGAAAATGATATCAAAGCCACATATTCACCATGCTAATACCATCATTCACCGCTCAAAATATATTTGTCATGTCATAAAAGGCCTCATAATATTACAGTTAATGATAATCTACATGTATAAAACCTAATGTTGATACAACATTTTAAATATATGTCCACGATTTTTCACAAGACGTTATTCCCTGCAATCGCTTTTGATACGACGAAAAGTTGAGGCATTCTACTTCCTCAATTTGCGATTTTCAAATCTGTGCCAAGGTATTGCAACTCACGTGCGTGAGATATATCCAACCAAAATCCAATACTACGTATTGTGATTTGATTTACACATCTTTTTCTTGGCTCTGCAAAACGGACGGGTATGAGAGTAGCGTGGGAGTGCAATTGTAATATTAAATGTATTTCCAGCAACAGAGATGATCTTGCAAGCACAAGAAGCGAGGTTTATACATGTACAGCAAGTAATTGGTATATGTAGTCTCATCTTCCATTTCTATAACTAACCGCCTCCTATATGGTTGCACCATCGATTGATCAAAAGATCGAAAACATTTCAGCTGAGAAGGGAAGAAGATGATATTGAGTGTTCTATTCACACGAATGTTCCACATCTGAGGTAATTTTGGTGAAAAGAGTTCAGTATTATAAATAAATAAATATAGAAATACATGTGAAGTTATGCTACAGAGTGGATTACTTAATCCAGACAGAATTCATACTGACTGACAAAAATGATTGTTAAATCTTGACTATATCCTACTAAGAAATTGAATAGTATATGCTCATGATCTACTTATCAGCTTAACAAGTCACACTAGTTTGAAGATGGATAGTGTTGTCCACATTAACAATTCTTAAGCTGTACATATGGGGTCCCTGTCCCAGTATAAGTAAAAGCATTATACAAGTCTTTTGTGGTTGATATATCTTCCACTGTGCCTTTCCTTGGGGTTATTTCCTTGTTTCATAGCGGATGAGTACTGATTGGAAGATCACTACTACTCCTACCACCACTCCTAATACTACTACAAATGTATTATAATTAGTACTAATATACTACTACTACTACTAATACTACTACTACTACTACTACTACTACTACTACCACTACTACTACTAATTCTACTACTACTACTACCACTACTACCACTACTACTACTACTACTACTACTACTACTACTACTACTACTACTACTACTACTACCACTACTACCACTACTACTACTACTACTACTACTGCTACTACTACTACTACCACTACTACTACCACTACTACTACTACTACTACTACTACTACTACTACCACTACTACTACTAATTCTACTTCTACTACTCCTGATACTAATACCATTTGTATTATGATTATTATTGCTATCATTATTACTACTACTACTGCTACTACTACAACTACTATCACTAATTATTCTACCACTAATACCACTAATTATTCTACTAATAACATCACTTCTACTTCTCCTACTACTTCTACCACTGCTACTACTACTTCTACCAATACCACCACTACTACTAAATCTACATGTACTTCTATTACTAATACATGTACTACCATTACTTCTACTGCTACTACTACTACTACTACTACTACTACTACTACTACTACTACTACTACTACTAATAAAAATAATACTACTGTTCCTACTAATTCTACTACTTCTTCTACTTTTGCAGCTCCTTTAGCCGTTGAAAACGTTACCACACATATTACTTCTAAAGTTAATACCTGGAAATTATTCTACATAATATGAACTAAAAGTAATCCTACTTTCGTAATCTGATAATTGCACCCAATTATTCAGATAAAACGTTTAGAAATACAAATACCGTTATTTTTTATACTACCACTAATAAAAGGTAATGAGTATAGTAAAGTTTGAATCGAAGTGTCATTACATTTGCAATAGTTATATTAAAGCGATATATTTCAAATCGAGGACGGTTAATAACGATGCATTTCACTCTTTATCCATATATGAATTTAGACAATATTACGGATAATTTAAGTTCTCATTATATCATAATGGCCCTCATCGTTATCACCATCATCATCTTCATGATATAAACACTATCTAGTGATAATAATAATCATAATAAACATATTAATAATAATGATAACCATAATAATAATAACAATAATGATAATGATGATAATAATATTATAAAACATAAAGGACCATAGTGCTCTCAAATCAATTTAATTTGAAAAGAAACATAAACAATTCACAGACTCAGGGACATTATATTGCTGAGTGAATTAGTATGTATTCACAGATCTTTCGAAAGAGGCAAGACAGATATTTTCCTCTCTGATAGAAGATTGGATGTTATTCTACGTTTTCGAACCAGTCACTGCATATTGTCAGCGTATATAAATTATACTTGTACATGATACTTACTTCTTACTTTAGTTTACTCAACTCAACTCAATATGATCATACATACCTGCTGCATGTGTGAGTACGGCTAATCCACAAATGATGACACTCAACTGAAGAAAGAAATTCATAATTGTTCTTGGGCACCTTTCTGCCATCTTTCTTATGAAATAAATATAGTTCGATTTCAATATAAAATCGCAGACTCCAAGTCCAACCTGTGGTAACAGTTCAACTGCTCAACATAAACAAACTTTCAAAGTGCATACGCCCATGGACATTCATATATACACCATGCACTGCAATACGCAATTCAACTTTTCCATGCTTCTTCAGAATATCCACAAATGCTTGGTTCTTAAAAAGGTGTGATGACAAGAATTTAGTCAGTACTTTAAATGTGTAAATGACAAGAGTGATACTAGTTATGATTCCATAACGGTCCGTTTCGAATGCAACGCTGTTTTACACTGTGGATCCAATTCCTGTTCTGAACGGGAGAAGACTGACTTTCAACCGCTCGCAATGAATGGATATTGGCGTTAATACGTAAGGGCCGTGGGTTTGCCATAGTTTTTCCGCGGCGGCACGGTGTCACCGTTAACTTCAGGTGGGACCGTCCTATTGTGTTCGTGCACCCAACCACGCCCTAGGCAGGCACAATGCTCGGGGTTCGGTACAGCAAAGAAACTCGGGAATTCTTTTCAATTCGTCATCGGCTTTTATCGATGTGTATTCAGGCAGGAGCACTCAGTGGGATCAGTATTTACATGTACAACTAGGGTGGCTTCACTGTGTGTAATTCTATCATATTTCTATATTCATAATCCATTTTTGGTTTGTCCTTTTCAGAGTTGCACCGGAGGCCAACTTTAATGGTGTCATGAAAAAGGAAACGCCTCTTCTGCTCCAGCTTGGGTGTTCACGGGCATGATATAAAGACTTTTTGTACATATCATAAGCTTTACATACAAACACACCACACACATACACGCATTCATATACAAATATGATTTATATAATAAATAAAACAATCGAAGTAAAAATCCTTGAGACAAATCTTTCTTCACCATGACCAGTGTCGATTTCATTTCTTCAGATATATATATATATATTTATATTATTATTATTATTTAGAGTCATATAAATAAATACTAATGACTGGTTGCATCCTCAATGTTAAAGCTGAGGAGGCCTTGTCACTGATCTGCCCTTTTATATGACTTACTTGACTTATGACGTCCACGAAGGCAAGAGGCCTCGTGATGGATTCTGTATGGTGATGGTATGCCAGGTATTTCTGTCTGCAGCCAGTCTTGATGCATCTGTCAGCCTTGATATGGATCTTGCTTTGCAGTCCTCTGAGATGCAGTCCAAGCCATCTTTTGGTGGACGGCCTCTGGGTCGATTTCCTGTGACGTTTCCTTCAACAGTAATTTTTTGGTATCTTGTGGGTTTTATTCTTAGGACGTGACCAAAATATTTGAGTCTTTTAGTGGAGACTTTGTCCATAACATCTTGATCGAGGTTGAGGGATTCTTTGATGTGTGTGTTCCGGATCTTGTCTAGTCTTGTCACCCCCATTATGCGACGGATGCATGCCATTTCAAACACTTGAAGTCTGTTGCTATCTTCTTTTCAAACTGTCCAGGATTCTGCCCCATAAAGCAGAATTGAGAGGATAAGTGATTGATACAGTAGCATCTTTGTGTGGCTACTAATGCTTGTTGATGTACAGATGTTCTTTAGTCTTCGGAAAGCTGCCCCTGCTCTCCTGCTCCCCCCCATGTACACAAAATCTTCCACCTGTTTTAGTCTGTCGTTGGCTATGTCAATGTTAAGGTTGCACTTTCCTTTTGCACTTCCTTGCACTTCTGTCTTTGCTATGTTCACCTTGAGACCCAGGACACAGCTTGCCTCGTAGATTTTATCCACAAGTGTATGCAGTTCATCTGGTGTCTCTGCTATTAAGACGATGTCGTCTGCAAAACGTAGGTTGTTTATGCAGGTTTCTTGAATGTTGGCTCCTATTTGAACTTCATCCATTGCCATGATCATAACTAGCTCGAGGAGTATATTGAAAAGTTGTGGGGAGATGGCACACCAATGTATATACTTTTAAAAATGCATTATGAACCAAGCTGCTACTTTGCTGTTTTTGTATCACATTTATGAATTATTACCCCGTTGGTTTCTAGAAATATTTAATCCGATAAATCACAGCTTGGACTTTTAGGGTATCACTATCTTTTAAATTCAATTTCTAAAAGATCTTTAAAAGAAAGTTTTGTAAATAGTTATTTCATAGATGCTTGCCCTGGCTTTACATTAAATGCACATTACAAAGTATTCGGACATGCCAATTCTAAATTAACCAACCATTTATCAAACTATTAAAGCAATAGTGATGCGTCTAGGATAAATAAAAACTGTACACAGTTCGCCCGCCATGATCAAGCATATTAGATTACCACGTATATTATGATTAATTACATAATCTATAACTGCATTCCAAGCTATCAGTAGTTTTCTTGTATCCATATCATATCGTAGTATATTGTAATAACATTCTTTGTAATGTAATTCATTGTACTGTAGTTCTTCGTAATGTAACGCTTTGCTTGTAATGTAATGTTTTGCAAAATAGTGTTAGTATTGTAGAACCAATATTATGTATTTCTGCAGATATCAATTGTATGTCATATTAATTTATCATCATTGTATACTCGTTCATGTGTATCATGTAATGCGCGAAAACGAACATAATTATTATCTAACATTATTTCTATTTGGTGTTGGGTGCTGCAATTTATGATTTCAAATTCAATTGAGTAAAAAAGTAATTAGTTTTTCGAAGAAATATATTTTCCATGCTTTCACCTTCATCAACACAATATTGACATAGGAAAGTGGGGTAGAAAAAAAAGGGGGGGGGGGCTGGTATTCCAACTCAGTTTATTTAATTTACATAAGTTATTTGAATGATGTACATGTGTTACATTATTATCATGAAAGTGACTCTCACGTACAAATGTTGTTACTGTGATTGACATTAATCGCCCGTTCCCTCTATCATAAAGACAATTATAAAATCATCCCCTTTAGGGCCCAAATACTCACGAGCTCAGCTTTTACCATAGGCCCTTGCAATTTAACTTAAGTGTTTAGTTCAGTCTTTTAACTTAATGCATTTAAACAACTTGATATGAGGTACTTAACTTTTTTTTGTATGCTAATATAATCCATGTTTATTTATATCATTTACTTTGTGACATCATTGCAGAATGTTTAAAATATGCGAAATATGAAGCAATAAACTGAATTGAAACTGAAGTGTTTAATGAAAAAGACGATCATAGGTGATATGTGATGTTATATGGAATAAATATCCTGACAAATCTCAGTGGAATACGTCTTTCCCCATTCTGGAAACAATAGACAGTGTCCAAGAAAAAAGGCAACTGGAAGCGAGTTTTAAGGTGGCGCTCTTTAAGGCTTCCAGGCAGATACGTTGATTAGGAGAGTTTGGCCAACCCGTTTTAAGTTGGGCACATTATGGCGAATATTGCTTTAATGGGAATGCATAATACAAATGATGCTGCCACTAATTGAAACCAAGTTGGCCAACTTCTGTTTATAGATGGCTCTTTTTCTTGACAGACACCTTGATGGGAACATCGTTCATCAGAATAGGCATGATTTAATCAGAAGTTAGTGTAGCAGTGGCATTTTCTAGGAATAGAGACATCACTAACCCCATTCCTAACCCTAACGCTAACCGACGCGGACGTTACTACATTGCTACATTACAGTACGTAAGTGGATATTTTGAAAATACGCCTCTATTACTGGTGAAACCAAAGCTTATAATCTTTCGGTTTTATATTATGTATCCCAATGACATATATCATTATATATACTGTATGTGTGTATCATGTGTAAACCGATTGTCATTATACAATTATTTCTTCAGCCCGTCCATTTCATATACACAGTTTCCCATAAAGATTGAAGTATATTTCGTTTCACCTCATTTCATAAAACGATATTTTTCAATGAAAAGTTTATATCTTCCTAGAACGTTACTAATCATATTCGAAGAGTCATATAAATTGATATATACAGTTCTGAGAAGATAATGATGAATTTCATTTATCGAGAACATGATAAATCATATCGTCACTGTCATTTCATGAAAGGAGATAATATAGAAATTATTCCAAATTACTGGCAACAGTGTAAATTATTAACCATGTGTTCGTGGAAAACAATTATTTTTAACATGGAGTAAATTCGGAAGACTTTAAGTGAAGCAGGGGTTGCGGAGCGTTTTGTTTAAAGTTACAAACTATAAGAAAAGATAACTTTACTTGAAAATGACTGGAAGGAAAAGGATGAATTCTTGCACTGCATTGGTCCCTATGTTTTAATTAATCGTTATGCAATGGATTTGAGCTTATTTTTCTGTATGGAATTGTTTAATGAGGTACAAAAAATTGTATTAAAAACAAAACGATTTTTTTTGGGGGGGGGGGAGAGGGAAGGAGAGGGGAGGGAGTTTGAGGTATGTTATGTTATATTGTTTCCATTATGTTATTATTTGTCATAATGTTCGACAAGTATGAGCTTGTTTTTATATAATATCTATAACATGTAATTTTGTTTTCTATGGATTTGTCGAATGGAAGCACAACAAATTATATTCAAAACAAAAAATATTTGATCTATCTTAGTTATTGCTTACGATTAAACAAGATTGTTTATTCCCCCCTTTACAATTCGACTCATCAGGACATGTGTAAAATATATATTCACATATTGTACTACATTATGCATTTTTAGTTATAACCTAGAATTAAACAATTTTGTTTGGTTCCCCTTTTAGAATTCGTCTTTAATGAGGTCCTGTTTAAAATGAATTCGCATAAAACATGTCATTTTACAGAAAACAAAAATAGCAAAGAAAGAGTTGAACATAGGGGCGTGAAATATAAAACTATATTGCTTCATGAGATTGTGAATTTGAACAAAAGATTTAATTACAAATTAAAAAGTTTTGAACATGATGAACAGAATAGTTGCAATTCCATTACCTGTTAATACATCTATAAATGGAAGCATAATATATTACTATGAAACAATATGCTTTGTGGGTAATAAATGCTTTAATTTGGCTAAATACAATTCATTTGCATAAGAAGAATTAGAAGGTTACATTTTTACACCGTATACATATCTGCTTATAATTGCATCTAAGCCGCAAACATATCAAGAAATTACAAGAAAATACAAACAACAACAACATGACAACAATGCTATACAATAATTCGATATAATAAAATCATATAAACTGCACTGATATCATTTCGCAATTATGATTAGAAACATTGGAATTGCAGGTTTTGTTCATGAGGGAAAATTTCAGGATCTTGAGGAATATTGCGATTGCTGCACTTGACTTGATGCATGAACATGATGAACACCTGATGAGGGAAGGTAACTAGAAAAGCGCGCAGCGGCTGGGCAGAAGGATCTGTCACCCCACGATCTCTTAGTCCAAACTTCTCGAAACTTCTGGACGGTCCCTCATCGAAGATCCATTTTTGGTCTTCTTTCCGTCATGTTCGTCTCCATAACATCAGACAAGCAACTTGGTGCCTGGTCAGTGTTAAGTTTGAAGATAAGGGAAAGTATGTTGTACTCAAGTGTATGACTGATAGGTAACCAGTGTAATGCCTTGGGGGTATGGGGTTAAGTGAATGTGAGATTTGGACTGACAGGTGATAAGTCGTCCAACTGAATTTTGGATCAGTTGGAGCCTTTTGATCTTGTAATCGGGTGGAATTCAGAGGAACATCGAATAACCGTTGGTTAGTGGCCCATCAAACGGATTTGGTTGTTTTACAGGATATACCTTTCTATGACTAAGCTGATCCACGATGGTAATCAAAAGCCCTCCGGGTCCTGTTTCATAAAACTACAATAACTGTTATAAGCTATTGAAATTGTGGAATTTGATTGGCTGAGATCAAATTTGTCATATAAATGTACCATTTGTTATGGATAACAAGTTTTATGAAACAAGGCCCTGATCTGAAGTACAATTCTTTACAGCAGATGAATAGAATGGTCTCGTTGTATTCTCTACGATCTGCACAACAGTTTGGTACTGTTTCTTTTGTATCGCTTCTTTTGAAATATCCTTTCCTCTCTATTTGCACATGAGTACAAGGACTAAGTCATTGACCAAATTAATTGTTTTACTTCAGCATAAAAAAACGCCCCGAAACTGTCAACAATAATCATTTGTCGCCATGTTCCTTTTTTATAAATATTTATTATCTTTCATATTATGCTTACTATAGCATTAGCTTAATGTTCCTTACTTTTGATTTGGTTTTATTTCTGCATGTTTCCAAATATAATAACTGACTATAAGCAAAGAACATACAAACGTAAGATATAATACAAAATATACAAACAATAATAAATTCATGTCAAAATATTTCTTGTTACATATGTACATAATCATAATAACAAAACTTAATATTACCATAACATTATTATCATAAGTATTATCCGAGCTATCTGTTGAAAAGGTGCAGGAGACCGCCATCATAAGCAATGCTTGATTAGGATGGCGGCCCCCAAAACAAATCTTAAGGTAAAACTTAAAACTTACTTCGACATCATCTAAAAACTCTTTGGCACAATTAATGTATTTCTATGAGGCATATCATATGACATATTTGTAATACGATTTGTACGCGATGATGCAGATATTTTTAAAAACTGTCCTGTTCAGAATGATCAAAACAAGCAAATGTAAAACAATTCAAACCCTTCTCAGAAAGCAATATACATCGATGCACATATGGAGAAAAAGATACCACGACACAGTTCAATTTTAGCACTTGAACTACAAACTGCGATACCCGCTATATCATTTTCATGTAACTACGAATGTACGTGATTCCACTGATGTCGGAATGTTTGTTTTTGCTATGTCAAAATGACACATCCGCCTTTCCTTTTGAAAATTATACCGCTTTGTTATGGTCACATTGCCATGATTCTTCTAGCATACATTTTCTTTTTTTATATATACATTAATTTACATTTATATACATTTAGCAGTTCATGAATAATGAATAGTTCCAATTAATTTTGATTAAAAAATTAGGGTGACAGATGAGGGGCTCCTCATTGTACTTTTGTTTCTACACAAAAAATAATGTCGATTAAACAAATCATATAACATGCAAACAAGGTTACATAACTTTATATACCTTAAACTCTACTCTCTTATTAAACAATGCATAAGGGCTAAATTTGTCTTTTCATTGAAAAGAAGGGTGGACATGATATTGTGCCGTTTGTATATGTATATGAGGGCCGTGACTTGCAAATGATTGCGTATTTACATCTCCCCATATTACAATGTATAGTAAAGAATTACACATAGTAGGTTATCACAGAGTCTGGTAATTTGAAAATTTGCAATATACATCGAATTATTTCTAACATTATAGACAAAGGGTGTAATGTTAATTCTGTACAATGAGTAGTTCACAGTGTTAACTTTAATCAGTTATGCAAAAATACACACTCATTGATATACTCCATTATAGATTTAAGAAAAAACTTAGCAGTTGCAGAAACACTGATGCAAAAAATATGCATGTGCGCATGCACATTTTGATTTGTGTGTATATGAGTTGAAGTGTATTTTGACATCATTGGTAAACCTCACTCTAGAGGTGAGGCATGCAACTCTATGTGGTCACCAAGACAAGGGCCCTGATGCATACAACGTACTATTGATGGTAACTTTGCCATCAATGGCAACTACCATGTTAACAGGGCTCAACAGCCAATCAAAATCAAGGTTTCCATAGTGGTTACCATTGATGGCAAATTTACCATCAATGGTAAGTTTTGTGCAACGGGCCCAAGGTCTAACTGCACACCGTCAACGTTTGCGTGCTGACAAGGTATTCATGAAGAATGAAGGAAACCTATCATTGTATCGGATAACACGCTTGAGCGGCTCCCAAACTTTGATATGTCCATTTAGCTATAAACACCTTGTATGAAAGAAGTTATTAATGACTTATTGATTATGTGTTGTCCTTAAACTTCACTAACTCAGTTACACTGACGTGACTAGATTGCGCAGAAAAAAAAAATACATCACCCCGAATAGCCAAGAGTTAGTCGATTCGGAGTTAGTTTTGTGTTGATTTGGCGGTGTGACTGGTGTATTAGCATGGTTAGTAAGTGCAGTTGCTATAGATCGAATCGCATTCGGTAGGAGCTGACGGCTCTGGAATATTTTGGTCAATCGCATCATAAGCGTCCTCATTGCCAACATTTCTATAGTCCAAGTTCGCGTAATCGTCTTCAGTTTCAGAGGCACCGCTGGGAAGACCACCGGTATTCTCATAGATAGGTTGTTCCTCATTCAACGAAATCTGCAGGCCAAATTTATTTTCGTAGACGCCTTCAGCCTCAGGCATCTGTGCATTTGATTTCTTCTCGTATTCTTCATCTGCAGAATATGGTGTGTCATCTCTCCCAGGCATCTTCACTGGATTCAACGTCTTCGTCGACGTTCGGGGTGCAACGCATCTGTCTTGTCGGCGGCTACCATGTATTTCAACGTGACCACTGTGTCGTGTTGCCCCTTCTTTCTTCCCAAAACCTTGACAGCTTTCAGATTCCGATTCTACGTCTTTTCGGCCATTATTTTCCAAAGGACCCACCTGTGAGCATTGGGGTTTCTGGTGCCCACCCGTCTACATCAGATTCCATTTCAGTTAAAGTACCATACACGTTGTCGTTATACATGGTGTCGTTTGCTGGGTCAGACAGATGCGAGGATCTTGGAAGATCTAGAGCACCGTATACGTTCCTCCCAGTTTCCTCATCTGCTTGTCCGAATGAAGTTTGGAGAGATCTTTTTGAAAGCCGCGATTTTAAGTCCGAGGGCGACCTAAAGTTCAATGAATCATATTCTTCTTCATCATTGAGAGCAACATTCCTGTCCATACTTTCACTGGTACCTTTCTGTTTGTATGCCAAGCGATTCAATCCGAGCTCCCGGTCTACCGTATCACTCTGAGGGGCGATGTCATCATTCTGGTATTGATTGATGAATTCATCATCAAGTTCAGTCAGTCCGGATTCGCCATTCACTGGCGTTGAGGATCTTTTTAGGCGCTGTCGTGTTCGAGAGCTGCGTTGAAATTCCCTCACGGAGCTTTTTGCGACGTCAGGTTCGTTAAAGGAAGTTTCCCCAACTTCTTGATAATCAGCAAAGTTATCAACTTCATCATCCGCTACTCGCTCTTCAAGCGTGAAATATGCCGGCGTTTCTATGACATCATCAGGTGACGTAGCAGGGTTGTTGAAGTCATTTCTGTTTAATGACGCGGGTGTGTCATAATTGGAGATAGCTTCATCCACTGCTTCATATTCTTCGCAATTCTTTCCCTGGGCTACTTTCGCGGCGAGATGATTGTATGGACCTGGAATATTATGGGTCTCACGCGACGCATTGCAGGGTAAAGACATCCTACCGACGGCACCGTCGAAGCGGTTTAGACCATCGTCGAATTCCTCATATTCGTTGTCCAGAAAAGGCTCCGGTGTGGGACAAATTGTTTCAGGTGTCATGTATGTATTGGGCCTACTCGATGAAGCATTGTGACTCGTCAGGAGGTCTGGAGTAGGAGGTTGGTGATCCACTGTTCTGGAGGCTCGGCTGTTACCCGTACCAGTGTTATCAGCATGTGATACCTGTGGGGGAGTCCTTTTAGATGATGACCTATTGGTAGGATAACAGGTATATGGAATAAAACATATAGTTTGTATGCGCTTTCATGTAAAGTGTTATTTATTATTAATATGTACAAATATATATGATTGGGTGTTTCTAAAGAGAACATTTGCATATGACTGTATTTGATTTCGTTTTGAGAGTGAATGCTATTTTGTATTCGCTCCTTAAAATTCCATATGAAGACAAGGGCCTTGGTTTTTTAACTTCAAATGTAACGAAAAATGAAGTGTGACATACACAATGAGAATAATATATTGCAGATATGCAACTACACAATTTCAGGAAAAAAAAGTATCGTTTCGCACTATTTTCACCTTTTTCTCCATCTGATGTATCCGGCAACGCACACGCACAGAAGAACTGCCACTGCCACTAAGGAGATTGCCAACACCGGCTGATGAGACCTCGGGTTCTCTACAAGATTCACAGGCGAATTGGAAAGAGAGGGAGGGAGAGAGAGAGAGAGGATGAGAGAGAATGAAAATGAACTTTATAGATATGAATGTCAATTGTTAAGGGTGACAAAGTATACAATGCAATAGATTACAACACGGATACAGTTTTATCATGTTATCATGTTAATGGGATTGTGCTTCCCAATGGGCATATCAACGCAGACATTTCTCAGGAATGCTAAGAAACATATGGAATTATGAATGATTTTTATTACAGATCTTTCACAGGGAACAAGTTGGTCTTATTTTCATATCATTTTGCTGATGATAGGCCCTACATAACGCCGTCGGCTCATTATTAAAAAGTCGCTAAAGCCATGTTTGTAATGTCCATTTGGCAGTGAGATAACGATGTTATGCTAATAATTCACCTATGCTTATAGTGTGTCTTATACACTTTCAGAAAACATATTTTGTGTCAGATAGTTGATTTTCGTATGCAGGCAACCCCGAACAATGTTTTGTTAAATCTACACGGTTCGCCGTTCTGTGTCGACCGGTGTGTCTTTGCATACGAGAACAAGTATTCACTCCTCTGCATTTATTCCCGCATACGAGGTGCCATCTTGTTTACGTAGGACTACGTCATCGAATAATGCTGTGTTTGTCGGACTAAAAGAGAGTCATTCTGGATAAAAAGCGACTGCTAACCAAGTCGAGTATAAAATAGAAAATGTACCCCATTTCTGCATCGCAACTAATTGAGACCCGGAGAGATAAGTGAAACTGTGAACACTTTCTTTGGAGGAGTGTATGTGTAGTGGTGTGCGTGTGTGTGTGTGTGTGGGGGGGATTTCTAAAGACATTCCAGACTTTTGCCCTCCCTTATTAACGAATGCTAGATGGTCTAAATACGATGATACGACCAACGGGATTTGCAAGTAAGTTACATCCATCATGTACACTGTTGCTCTTAAAGTTGGAATATTTTTATTTACCCCAATTTATGGAATTATTTTGACAATGATTTATTCCTAATAGATCTAGATAATAGTATACATTCTCAGATTTTATTGAATAATAATTTGCCAGTGTTTGCTTTTCGTGACTGCTAAAGCATGTGTATGCTAATAATGCTCATCAACTAGGGGACCTACGCCCTTAAGTCATAAATGACAGTAATGCGGATTAATGTCCCACAAAAGGGCACTTATATAGCACATCGACACGGTTTTTATCCTAGGGCCTCACAGTTACGAGGCCATTGCTTTGCCACTGAACCATGACTGTACGCAGCGGGGGCTAGGGTAGGGGGCAGTTCCCACACATAAAAAACAAACAAAGAAAATGCAATAAATTATCAAAATTACATTGAATGTCCCCCCGGTCCCCAACAGAAAAAAATCTTCTGTGTGCCCATGCCTTGAGCAATAATGCATGGCTTTGCAGAGGATTTTTTAAAAGTTTGGGACCGGGGTAAAATGCAATGAATTATTGATAATGCATAGGGATAGTTGGGCGAAGTGAGAATTCCCGTTCCTTCCGTATTCAAAATTATAGCTGTATAACATCAAGGGATGTGACTGAAAATTATGTTTATATTTGTGTTAAGGAACAATAAAACGAAGGGAAAAAAAGTTAACTGCTATCTGAGCTGGGCAAATATTTCTGTGGTTTTACCTGTCTAGACTACTTCAGCTGACAGGTTTGATTAGCGCAGGTTACGAAGCAAACAAAATGACGCCGAATGTGTACGTGCCAATTGTTTTCAACTCACTTTTCGTAGCTGATCCAACTGTTGTTGACGAAGAAGCAGGCTTAGCAGTAACAGTATTTGTGTCGGATGCATGATAAGGAATGACGCTCGTTGACGCAGGTGTACTAGGTTGCCCTTGCGTTGTAGTTGGATTCGTCGTCGAAGTCAATGTTGTTGGTACTTTGAACGTTTAGAAAATAAAATGCAATGTTAC
The DNA here is from genome assembly GCF_000002235.5 of Strongylocentrotus purpuratus. NCBI lineage: Eukaryota > Metazoa > Echinodermata > Echinoidea > Camarodonta > Strongylocentrotidae > Strongylocentrotus > Strongylocentrotus purpuratus. The sequence continues at coordinate 30,100,540 of NW_022145598.1, forward strand.
AGGAAACAAAAGCAAATGGGATTTTAGAGATGGGGGAGGGGGTTATGCACCTGTCCGGCCAAAGCCAACCAAGCCAATCAAGTTGGAATATTTTTTTTTACTCCAATTTATGGAATTATTTTGACAATGATTTATTCCTAATAGATCTAGATAATAGTATACATTCTCAGATTTTATTGAATAATAATTTGCCAGTGTTTGTTTTGCGTGACTGATAAAAGCATGTGTATCCTAATAATGCTCATCAACTAGGGGACCTACGCCCTTAAGTAAAAAATGACAGTAATGTGGATTAATGCCCCACAAAAGGGCACTTATATAGCACATCGACACGGTTTTGATCCTGGCTCCTCACAGTTACGACGCCATTGCTTGGCCACTGAACCATAACTGTACGCAGCGGGGGTAGGGTAGGGGGCAGTTCCCACAAATAAACAAACAACAACAAAAATGCAATAAATTATCAAAATTACATTGAATCCCCCCGGTCCCCAACAGAAAAAAATCTTCTGTGTGCCCATGCCTTGAGCAATAATGCATGGCCGTGCAGAGGATTTTTTGAAGTTGGGGACCGGGGTAAAATGCAATGAATTATTGATAATGCATAGGGATAGTTGGGCGAAGTGAGAATTTCATTTCCTTCCGTATTCAAAATTATAGCTATATAACATCAAGGGATGTGACTGAAAATTATGCTTATATTTGTGTTAAGGTACAATAAAATGAAGGGAAAAAAGTTAACTGCTATCTGAGCTAGGCAGATATTTCTGTGGTTTTTCCTGTCTAGACTACTTCAGCTGACAGGTTTGATTAGCGCAGGTAATGAAGCAATCAAATTGACGCCGAGTGTGTAACGTGCCAATTGTTTTTAACTCACTTTTCGTAGATAACCCAACTGTTGTTGACGAAGAAGCAGGCTTAGCAGTAACAGTATTTGTGTCGGATGCATGATAAGGAATGTCGCTCGTTGACGCAGGTGTACTAGGTTGCCCTTGCGTTGTAGTTGGATTCATCGTCGAAGTCAATGTTGTTGGCACTTTGAACGTTTAGAAAATAAAATGCAATGTTACAGGAAACAAGAGCAAATGGGATTTTAGAGATGGTTGAGGGGGTTATGCACCTGTCCGGACGGAGCCAACCAAGTCGAGTATAAAATAGAGAATGTACCCCATTTCTGCAACGCAACTAATTGAGACCCGGAGAGATAAGTGAAACTGTGAACACTTTCTTTGGAGGAGTATATGTGTAGTTGTGAGCGTGTGTGTGTGTGTGTGTGTGTGGGAGGGGGGATTTCTAAAGACATTCCAGACTTTTGCCCTCCCTTATTAACGAATGCTAGATGGTCTTAATATGATGATACGACGAATGGGATTTGCAAGTAAGTTACATCCATCATGTACACTGTTGCTCATCAAGTTGGAATATTTTTTTTTACCCCAATTTATGGAATTATTTTGACAATGATTTATTCCTAATAGATGTAGATAATAGTATACATTCTCAGATTGTATTGAATAATAATTTGCCAGTGTTTGTTTTGCGTGACTGCTAAAGCATGTGTATGCTAATAATGCTCATCAACTAGGGGACCTACGCCCTTAAGTCATAAATGACAGTAATGAGGATTAATGCCCCACAAAAGGGCACTAATATAGCACATCGACACGGTTTTTATCCTGGGGCCTCACAGTTACGAGGCCATTGCTTTGCCACTGAACCATGACTGTACGCAGCGGGGGCTAGGGTAGGGGGCAGTTCCCACACATAAAAAACAAACAAAGAAAATGCAATAAATTATCAAAATTACATTGAATGTCCCCCCGGTCCCCAATAGAAAAAAATCTTCTGTGTGCCCATGCCTTGAGCAATAATGCATGGCCTTGCAGAGGATTTTTTAAAGTTTGGGACCGGGGTAAAATGCAATGAATTATTGATAACGCATAGGGATAGTTGGGCGAAGTGAGAATTTCCGTTCCTTCCGTATTCAAAATTATAGCTGTATAACATCAAGGGATGTGACTGAAAATTATGTTTATATTTGTGTTAATAAAATGAAGGAACAAAAAGTTATAAAATGAGACAATTAGAAGATGTTATGGATGAAATCATTTAATATCTTGAAAGGAAATTTGTTAAAATTACGATTTCTTTAACTTCCTAAAATAGGCTTACAATTGTGACATTTATATGATAATTTAGCGAGTGCGACAATTTTTTTCTCACCTTGTTACAATGAATTGGACCATTGTTAACAAAACGGAGGCGCGATAGCTCATTACTACAGCCCAAGTTTAGTCAGCCTGACATTGAAGTTAAGGCGAAGAAAGAGTGGGCTCTAATCGGCTTTGATATGTCTGATGTGTTATATCCTGCACCATAGACCATACACCTCTTCCACTAGTTTACGTAGAAACGCCATCTACGTGTACACTTATCCCTGTATCATTGTATTAGAGTCGCTCTCGAAATGCAACTGTGGATTTACTAATTTGTTTATTATAGTGAGTCCCTACGTCATTTTTTCGTTAGGCATTTCTGATGAGTAACACTGACAAATAGAAAATTGGAGGATGTTGCACTTCGGAGTATACAAAAGGAAAACAAGAAGGGAAGAAAGAAAAGAAGGAAGGAAGGAAGAAAAAGAAGCCGAGCACAGAGTGGGATCTTTTATTGACACTGGGCTTGGTAACACATCGGGTAAATTACATCTTAATGTTTAACATAGTCTTAGCATAAAATATACCTAACTCACTTCGTAACTCAGCACTTAGTTGAGCCCGGAATCCTTTATCCGCTAACCAATTATCGCTGGTGAAGTGAACCCAGAGATATGACCCTCGTGATACGATATCAGATGGAAGAGATCCTCCAGATAAAGACGCCTTCTGCATTGATCTTGAGTAGTTCGATGTCCATCCTTCGTACACCCTAACGATGTCACGATTCTGGGTGGAGAAATCACTAAAACGGAGCCTTACTCTGTATCCTACAGGAGCAACTACCTGCCATATTGTGTCGATATTATTGCCGTATGCATCGGGATAGTAGGGCGAGGTGAGAATTGTCGCTCCTTCCGTATTCAAAATGATAGCTGTAACATCAAGGGATGTGGATAAAAGTAGATTTACATTTGAATGTTTTAAAATATGACAAAAGTAGAAAAAAAAGAAGAAAAATGATTAGCAAATCCCACAACTAAAGATCTTGTATTCATCTTGAATGAACATTTAATGAAATGACGATTTCTGACTCACTTTCTACATATGCTTACAATTGAGACATTTACATGAAACAATCAGAGAGTTTGATAGTTGCTTTTAATTCTGTTACAATTAATGGGACAAATGTTATAAAACACATGATGATTGGGTTTAACATCTTTTCCGGTATTGTTCATTAGTATAATAAGCGTTATTTTGTCCTTTTGCGCACTATTAAAGTAGGTTACCAAGTGATTTATGTTTCCCTTTACTACAGCCCAAGTTTAGTCAGCCTGCCATTGAATTAAAGGCAAATAAAGAGGGGGCACTAAACCGCTTTGATATGTCTGATGCTTTATCCATACATCATAAACCTCTTCCAATCGTTTACGTCGAAATGCCATCTACGTTTGCACACATTCTTGTATCCTTGTATTAAAGTCGCACTCGAAATCGAATTGAAATTGTGAATTTACTAATTTGTTTATTATATTGCGCAGAGTGAGTCTCTTCTTCAGTTTTTCGTTAGGCATTTCTGACGAGTAACACCGACAGATAAGAAATTGGAGGATATTACACTTTGGATATCTTAGTGTACAAAAGGAAAGAAAGAAGGAACGAAAGAAAGAAAGGAAGGTAAAAAGAAAAAAGAGCGAGCACAGCGGAGATTTTATACTGACACTGGGCCTAGGTATAGTCCGTGGGCCAGAGGGGGCTACCGTACACCCTTCTATGATCCTACTTTTTGGGTGTCATTTTGTTCATTGAGATCCATAATATAAAAAAAAAGATGTTCCCAAGGAAAAAACTCATTGTTTTTGAAGATATGTAAAAATGTCAGTTTTTCGTGTTTTGCACACTTTCTTAGGGTTTGTGAATTATGTGCTTACATTTTATCCTGTTTCTCAGCAGATATAACTCTAATCTCCCCCAAATTTATAAACAATCTTCGTAAACTATACAAAATTAAGTAGACAAAATTTTTCATTCTATTCTATTGTCTTCACTTGTTAATGACGTCATAAATTTGCATATATTTTGATATGCAAATTTCTGTCTCAAAACCTGTCAAAATCACCTGAAAGTTGTATTTTGTCTGCTATTATCATGAAATAAGTTTTCAAACCCCCTAATTTGGTGTAACATTATTCATTGATATGATATCTGATGTTTCCTGCAAAAAAATTCAGTCAACTCATATTGACATTGTTTTTTTTCCCCATTATTTTGTATGTAAACATATCAGTTTTCCGTGTATTGTACACTTTCTTAGGGTTTGTGAATTATGTGCTTACATTTTATCCTGTTTCTCAGCAGATATAACTCTAATCTCCCCCAAATTTATAAACAATCTTTGTAAATCATACAAAAACAGGTAGACAAAAAAAAATTAATTCATTTTATTGTCTTCAATTATTAATGACGTCATAAATTTGCATATATTTAATATGCAAATTTCTGTCTCAAAACCGGTCAAAATCACCTAAAAGTTGTATTTTGTCTGCTATTATCATGAAATAAGTTTTCTAGCCCCCTAATTTGGTGTAATATTATTCATTGATATTTTATCTGATGTTTCCCGCACATTTTGTTCAGTATCAGTCAACTCGTATGCGCACCCCCCCCCCCCGCTTAGTGCAACTAGTACATTCTGTATATATAATGTACATTTAAAGATAAACTTGAGTTCTGGTAATGCGATTGCATTGTGAAAGAAAAGGTGTGGAATGGATCAGAAAAGTTGATCATATAGCATGTAAGTAATGGTATGTAATGCAAGGTTCTGGAGTCATCAAAATCATCATAAATTTGGCAGAGTCTTGGTAAAGTAACAATCACTTACACAGAAAGATGTATATGGGACAACACACATGGTGTCGGGGCTAGTACTACCCTGATTTCCTTATCTTTCTATGCTCATTACTCAGCCAATATACATTTTCTTCCAAAATTGTTTGGCACATGATAGCAGCTCATCTGGTACAGTCCATGAATCACCAAGTCCTGCCAGAGGTTTGAAAAATTTGTTGCGTTGCTGCAACAGTTTGATTGGCTTGACTTTGCCGGTTCCTTTAAATGCGCTTGTGGAGTCACAGCCTGAGAAAGCATGTAGTCCAAGGAGTGCTGGGCAAAATTAGTGACATCTTTGAGCCGCTGCTTGTTGCCTCTCCCTGTATGGAAGAGTATTGCAATGTCTGGAGTGAGATGAGCGTAATGAAGCAATATAAAAATATATCGCTGTTTGGGCTTTTGATCTGCACACGATCACTTCCTTGTTCCTTTACCGTATTGGAAGTAAAGGATCACGCGTGAATCTGTTTCTTCTTGGGTTGAGTTGAGAGATGGAATCTCAGAACACAGTGTCTCTCTCCCATTCTGAGAAGTGAGCAGTTGGGCTTCTCCTTCTTTGATGAATATCATCTTTTCCCATACAGCCTCTTAGCCAGGCTCTTAGCCATGTCGTGCTTACTCCAGACATCCAGAAGAACTTAATAAGTTGTTTCTTATTCTCATCATTCGTTAGGAACTGCTTCCAGTCAGATGGTCTTTTGGTCTTGCCTCCTTTAATCATCATCTTCTCTGCACACCCACGCCGTGTCCGCTCACTTGACTTCACAGAGTCTGGCTTATACAAAAGTCATATCTGTGCTAAGATGACATCGCATTTGGACAACACTCCATTGTGAATTTTGATGCAAATATCGTGGAAGTATGCAGGCATCTCTTTTAGGTAGTAGAAAACAGCATTACCATCTTCCACTACCAAGGAATTGCCAGTGGTTGGAGGTTGCGAGTTCTCTACATCCTTCCGGAGATAGTGTAGGCCCTTAAATGTATCTGTCTTAGAAAAGAAGTTGTTCCAACGTTCCAATTGAGTAGAGAACAGGGATAAAAGAATTCCCGTAGATCAAGTTGGCTGCCTGAACTTTGTGCCCTTACCATCAGCTGGATAGCAATGTCCCCTTGTTGCTTGTACTATATTACTTTTCGTTGGGATGTTTTAAGCTTGAATTTCATTTTTGTCTCTGCCATGGTTTGAGCTTCAGTTTCTGATGGGGTCAGAGAACGATGTCATTTTCTCTAATCGCTCTTTGATGACCATCTCTTTCTGGTCTTTCCCTGTGGTAATTGCATGCATGACATCTTTCTCAACCTCAGCTCGAACGCGGGCACCGGAAGAGAAAACATACAATCCATTCTTGTCATCAACATCAATATGATTGAGGAAGCTTTTTACATCATCTATGGCCTTTTAAAAAATACACATCCCTCACTTTTCCTTATCTGAGTTGGTTGTTGATCTCTGTGTTTATTTCAACGGTGAGCATCAAACGTCATATCTGCATATATTCGAGCCCACCTCTGATATACACTGTAGTTCTCGATTATGCCAGAGAGACCGACATCACTACCACCCTCACCGCGGGATTTGCCATGCTTCAGGATTATCTCCTCAATTGTCTTGTCGACAGCACATCGGTTCCCTGGAATGAGCGACCTGGCAACACTTATTGCACCTCTTTCGAGCAATGTCATGGCACCAGGATATGAATCTTCAATGTTTACCAAGAACACATCAAGGTAGGTCAGATATCAGGAGTAATTTTGACCAGGTCAGGCATAAGGAACAGGCAGTGCAAGTACAATGGACAGTTATTTTCTTTCACAGACCTGATCAATGAAAGCTCAATCCAAACGCAATCAACATACGACATCAAAAATTGTGCCGTCTTCCAAAGAGATCCTCTTCGAACATCAGCTTTGAAGCTCTCATATGACGCTATCAACGCCTTCAGATCTGCATTAGCCACAACCTCAGCAAGCCTCTCCTTTGTTGGTGATCGAATTAGCTCTTGGAAGATATTCTTGGATTCCTCAGCTATACCAACAAGTGCATCATCTTTTCCATTCATTGACAGGAACTCATAAAAAAGGAGCCTTTCCAAGCACTCCACCATTGTCTTGTGACAATGCAGACTCCTGTCTCAGTTCTTTCCTGTTATGACGTCTTTCATAGACCCAGAAGACATGAGACCAGCTGCCAAGAGGATATCTTCAAGTCCGGATCCTTCCATTTTCTTTCCAAGCATCAATGGAAAGTGCCAATCAACATAATGTGTTTCTTGTAAGTTTATGGATGACTCCAAATGAGAGGATATGCCTTCATGCACACGCCCAAGTTAAATGTTGTTATGACATAGTCTTGGCCAACCTCGCGGCTTGCTTCTTCTGCAGCTCTCAGGCACTCTTGGATTGTATCGAATTCTGTTATGGGATATTTTATTACAGGATAGTAATCTATGGTCGTCACATTTGAAGGCACCTCCCATGTTACTGAGACAAATCCAGCCCAACCTGGAAGCTCTTGACCGATCTCTCCACTACTTTTTCGGACAAGCATCCACGCAATATCATTTCTGGCACATTGTTTGAATGCTTTATATCGGTTGACATAGCAAGGTGGAAGAGGACCTTCATTTTCATTAGCCAAGGAACGTTCTTTGGTGTATGTACGTGCTACTGAGGGTACTGTGCTATTTGAAGATTCAACTGTCTCATTCTTAGAAATCTCCTGCAGCATAATCCATTGGACTGTGTGGACAGAGCCAGAACCAAAGCTTGAAATGTATTGGTTGACATCGTCAACGTCTGAATGGAAGACCGATGGCTCCACGGGATGGCGGACTACCTGTCTAGATATAATACAGAAACTCTACGGTAGCGCTTGTGCTATGGCAGATTCAAGCTCAAGTGAATAGCTTTCTGAATGAACAAGGCGATTCATGAATGTGATCAAATGAGCACTACGTAAGAAATGTCTTAGAGCCATCCATACCAGAATATGCTTGGACATTTTCCACTTCCATTTGTGGCTGCCCTATATATATCTTGCCCAATAGATATGACAAGTCTAGTCACTCTTTGTGATGGTCAAAATGGATTTCCACTCAACAAATGGTTCAGAAACTTCTCTAGCTCAGTGGGAATCTGGTCATCTATACAGGCAATGGCTTCTGCGGTTGAGGGCCAGGTATTTCATCATCTACAATTTAATCTACATATGCTGGCAAATGCTTTCTTGTGGGCTACTTCCATTGTTCTCTGTTTAGCTACTTCATCGTACTTGCCAATTCTCCATTAATATGGTTTTTAGTTCGCCACATATTTCTTCCGACAGTGATATCTTGCTTCTGATGCAAACAGATCAACTTCCAGGATTCTCAAAAGTAGGTCTTCATCACCAACTCTCTTCGCAACATCTACAACATTTTGCCACCCACCAAAATCTAACATTGGTGTACTTTCTGTTGTCCAAGAGCTTTTCACTTTGATTGATTTTGGGCCTTCCTTTTACAAAAGATACAATCAGGATTGAAGATGACTTCATCAATTGACGATCTGAGTGGAAGGGATGTTGAAGGTTCTATGGCATCAGATAAGATCTCTGACTGTCGATTGAGATTCTTGGTAAAAAGTTGGTAGCACTCCCGATGATAACCGTGCACATCTGAAATATCTTCAAGAATGAGGATGCATGCTTCTTCCATTGCTCATTGTGTCAAGTTAGTTGAAATTCGTGAAATAATTGTACCCCGTATACGTTTTATCGTTCATTTGTATAACAAAATGTAACAACAAAACTATATTATAGCATATAATGGGATTAATGACCAACTGCTGAATAAGTTGGCTTTGTCTGATCCCCCCTGTTCAGGCTGATACTATAACAGGAAACAATGATATATGTGGTAATATACTGTGTTTGATTTAGTTTGATGTTTACCGGCTAGCCCCAATAGTAATTGAAATACTGCTTGTTGAGCTTTTGTTTTTTTAAACAGGAACTTTAATTGAATGTACATTAAATATACAGAATGTATTAATCGTAATATGCGTGGGAAGGGGGGGGGGGGGGGTACGAGTTGAATGATACTGAACAAAATTTGCGGGAAACATCAGATAAAATATCAATGAATAATATTACACCAAATTAGGGGGCTAGATGACTTATTTCATGATAATAGCAGACAAAATACAACTTTTAGGTGATTTTGACAGGTTTTGAGACAGAAATTTGCATATTAAATATATGCAAATTTATGACGTCATTAATAATTGAAGACAATAAAATGAATTAATATTTTTTTGTCTACCTGTTGTTTTATGATTTACAAAGATTGTTCATTAATTTGATGGAGGTTAGACTTATATCTCCTGAGAAACAGGGTAAAATGTAAGCACATAATTCACAAACCCTAAGAAAATGTACAATACACGGAAAACTGATATGTTTACATACAAAATAATGGGGAAAAAACAATGTCAACATGAGTTGACTGAATTTTTTTTGCAGGAAACATCAGATAACATATCAATGAATAATTTTACACCAAATTAGGGGGTTGAAAACTTATTTCATGATAATAGCAGACAAAATACAACTTTCAGGTGATTTTGACAGGTTTTGAGACAGAAATTGCATATCAAAATATATGCAAATTTATGACGTCATTAACAATTGAAGACAAACAAATATAATAAAATAATTTTGTCTACCTATTGTTGTATAGTTTACGAAGATTGTTTATAAATTTGGTGGAGATTAGAGTTATATCTGCTGAGAAACAGGATAAAATGTAAGCATATAATTCACAAACCCTAAGGAAGTGTGCAAAACACGAAAAACTGACATTTTTACATATCTTCAAATATGGAGCAAAAAAAAAGGTGTCCAAATGAGTTTTTTTCGTGGGAACATCTTTTTTCTGATATTATGGATCCCAATGAACAAAATGACACCCAAGAAGTAGGATCGAAGGGGGGGGGGGTGCACGGTAGCCCCCTCTGGCCCACGGACTAGTACACTTTCGGCATAATTCAGTTTGAGTATTAGCATTAAATAAACTTAACTCACTTCGTAACTTAGCACTTAGTCGGGCCCTGAATCCTTTAGCTGTATACCCATAACTACTAGTGAATCGAACCCAGACAAAGGATCCCTTGGAGGTGATGTTGCCAGGAATAGACGATCCAAATAGAGACGCCCTCTCCGTTGATATTAAGTAGTCCGATGTCCATCCGTCATACACGATAACGATATCAGGACTCTGGGTTGAAAAATCACTAAAATGAAGCATAATTCGGCAGCACGTCGGAGCTTTGACCTTCCACATGACGTCGGCATTGTTGAAGTAATTATACGGATAATAAGGAGACTCTATAAATGCCTGTTCCCCAGCCTGCAAGTGGATAGCTGCAGTTAAGGAAAATAAACATAAATTCCTTGGTTGTCTAACCTACATGTATGAGAAAATTTGTGATTAAAATAATAAGTGGAGCCTTTCTTTAATTTATTGGAAAACAGTCCATATAAAATGTTCTAATGGAAATAGCATTTATGGACAGTTACGATGTATTTCAAAACATGCTTAGTGATTACTTAAGGCTCGTTCAGACAAGATGCGGCAAAATCTTATTGTTTAACAAAAATGTATGTAATGAAGTGTTAAAGGGATAGTTGAGTTCTGTTGCAGAGGGCGCTACACAAAATAATTTTTTGTGAGATAATGAAAAACTGAGTGTCAAATTTGAAAGAACATAATATTTAAATGACAAAACAATCTTTGTTTGATCAAAATCGGTTCAGAGACGGCTGAGATATAACAATTTCTAATACTTGTGTACCACTACAAATATTAGATATTTTGCAAATTTGAAAAAAACGTAGAAAAAACCGTTGAAAAAACGAAATAACGCCTTTTACGTCGTTGTTGGAATTTATGTGTTGCTTATATTATGCACAACCAGCCGGCCCATGTATTGTTATTTTTAATTAAATAATTAATTAACGGTCACCGTGTTTTTTGGAAAGTGGAGCTGAATTGGTATGATCGTATTGGCTAAATTTCACACATTTTGGGGTCTAAAAATTACCTTCATAGCAATTTTAGGTTCTATAAGAATAAGAGCAATAACCATGCACTTTGAAGGCATTTGTGGTCTGAAAACAGAACTCAATTATCCCTTTAAAGCCTTTACAGTCAGGTGGCTTAGAGTCCAATTTATCGATTATCGTTTCATGCCGGATAAAAGCGCCATTTTAGGTACAGAGCTTCATTAGGACCTACTAAACGGTAATAGGCTAGGAGCCCCCTGCAAAAAAAAAATCAATTTAAGGGTTTCGGGGCGGGGCGTCGTCCGGGAACTCCTAAATAAGGTAAAGTACATTGATTTATTGTTGTACAAATGCAATTTTTGGTACAGGGCTTTCTTAAGACAATTGATATATGTTAGGGTTGGAGTTTCCAACAAAATATTCATAAAGGTGTGATTTGGGGGCGGGGGTGGTCGTCATTGAGCCCCAAAATAATATAAAAGGTAAAGTAACATCGATTTGTTGTTGTACATATGCAATTTTCGGTACAGGGCTTCCATATGGCCTAGTGAACGATGTAAGGGCTGGAGTCCCCAACAAAACATTCATAAATGTGTGATTTGGGGGGCAGGGGCATCGTACGGGAGCCCCTAGAATTAAAAATAGACTAATTGTTGTTGTTGTTTTGTGTGTGTATCAACGCCATGTTTGTTACAGGGCTTCCTTATGACCTACTGAACGTTGTCAGGATAAGAGCCACAGTCATTATATTCAAATATGTGTGATGGGGGCGGGGGCGTCGTGCCGGAGCCCCAATGTTATATGTAATGTAAGATCACATTGGTTCGTGGTTTTCCGACCGCCTGTTTTGGTATAGGGCTCTCTTAGGACCTACTGAACGATATCAAGGAAGGAGCCCCTGGCAAAACATTAACATAAGTGTCAAGGGGACAGGGGCGTCGTCTCGGAGTCCCCATATCATATACAATGTATGTTCACATTGATTGGTGTTGGATCTGTCGAGAGTAGATCAATCAGGCACTCCCTCTTCTTGAAAAGGAGGAGCTAAACAGCAAAGATGCTATCACATGGGCAGCATACCATGCATCTAATCAACCGGCGATTGAATACCCACCAGCTAAATGTGCACTAATACCTCTGTTTTATGTCAAGTCTGCTACGCCAGCCATGATCAAGCACGGGATGGATGTCAATGAAACAGGTCAATGCACTCTCTGCAAGCATCAGGCAACTGGGTAATCCATTTCTCGATGAGTTTTATGATCGATAACGCTTGACAGTCGCAAATGCACAGACAGAGCCGTTGTTACTGGTGGAGAATGGAAAGAAACAGTACCAAGAGTTTGTCAAGACCGTGCTTGTTGAGCGCACCCACTCAATCCACAAACCAATCAAGAGAAATTCACTGGCTTCCTTCAGAAAATCCCACTGCCAGATAGTTCAGAAGAAAGACAGGAAGATCAAGTGCTTTAGAACAATGTAGCACTATTTGGCCAACTCTACATCGCTATACAGAGCCGTGAGAGTGACTTAGATAAATTCTTCACATACGAAATACAGTAATTCCCTCCTTCTCTCTCAGACTTCGGTAATCTATATCTACCAGGTACACAGTCTGACCTGCTGCATTGCATTGAGTAGCCTGACCAACCAGAGCCACCATCAGCATATTGCTGTAAAGTCTTCGACGGAGCTGTTATCGTCCACTGTCTGCCTGATACCGGCCTGATATCGGCTTCAGTACATTTGATGGATACGCCAACGAAGTCTACATTCCATATCTCGGGAAGCAACTGCAGACTACCAAGGGATTAGATCCTTTGTGGGCCACTAACATTCCAGACAGTTTGAAAGAGTCGATACCCGTGAAAAGAGAGGAACTGGCGTCTGTTGGAAAGTGTCTGGCCAGACCAAGCTTCCATGCAATTTGATGGGTTTTTTCTGTGACCCAATCAATAAGAAGGAACTGTTTGCCTTTCTTACATCCAAAGTGAAAGAGTTCCACTGGCCACATGGTAAAGAGGTGTTTGTCCCATCATGAAAAACTGTGTCATCCGTCGGACCTAGCATCGGCATGTGAAACTGCAATCACGAAGAAGCTGCACGAGTATTGTGGTTCATATTCTGCATGCACAGGAGCAGGGAGCAAAGACTGTCCTTGTGCGAACAGCAGACACTATTTTTTCCTTGTCTGCAAATTCTATGATCTCGTCCAGACTCAACCGTTAACTGACATCTGATTGGCATTCGATATGGGTAAGAAATACAGATACTTCCACATCAATGCTATTTGTGGGAGTTTGGGAGAGTCAAGTCATAAGCCCTACCTGTGTTGCCACACTCATGTACGGCATATTTTCATGGTAAGGGAAAGAAGTCAGTCTGGCAGGCTTGGAAAGTGTACGATGATGCCACAGACACATTCGCTTGTCTAGCCAAGCATCCCTTCCAGAAGATGACCGTTGACTCTAAGCCTTTCTAGCTACTTGAAACGCTCGATCGAGTCCACCAAACTCTATCAATGAGACAAGAAGAAGCCTCTTCTGCAACAAAAATCGATCGATGGAGCAAGTGCCACCACCGCAGAACGCACTACTCTAGTAGTAAAATGTGCCACTTTTCAAGGAGGAATCTGGACATCAAGCACGAAAGCTAATCGAGATGTTCTATCTCCACAGGACTATGAATGGACCAAGGAATGGGGTTTTGGTTACCAGTGAGGATGACAATATCGGATGTCTCTAAAACATGTCAGGAACTGGTCAAGTGTTGATGCAAATAAAAGCTGTTCTACCTGCAAATGTGGCAAAGCAAATCTGGACTGTTCACCACTCTGCAGGTGGAATTGTGCTATATAGGCTTGAGGTCAGATTACTGAAGGTACGTGTCAGTGACATGAAAGCTCACAATATTTGGGTGAGCCTTTTTCTCTATAAATACACTGATGCAATGAGAGCACATTTGTGATGTACACTATGCCCTTACTTCTCACAAGCCAACATGAACGACTTCAATGTATGTACAAAGTGTGGCCATGTGTTGGTAGCCAAATTTACTAATCCCCCCCCCCCCTTACGCATATTTCGTTCCTTTCACCATGTAAGTTGTAATTTAACTGCATTTCCACTGATACGCTTCAACTGTTAATAATGGCAAGAAGATTCAAACAAAATAGAAGGACAAATAAGTAAAAATGACTAAGCACTAGAACCCCCTACCCCAATTATTAGCACCGATGTTTGCTTAGTTTGCTGTTAACATTAAGTTACTGTATTTTGCATATGGTATTTTGCATTGTATAACATGTTGGAGCTCTGACCCAACGCCCCCCACCCCCCCCCCCGAGGCTCCTACTCTACTATCGTTCTGTAGGTCCTAAGGAATCCCCATACCAAAATATGGCGATTGTATAACACCAATCAATGTGACTTTACCTTATATATCAATCGGGGGCTCTAGGAAAATGCCCCCCCCGCCCCCAATCACACATATATGAATACTATGCCGAGGCTCCTACCTTTAGTTAGCGTTCAGTAGGTCCTAAGATAGCCCTGTACCAAAAACAGGCGGTCGCATAACCACAAACCAATTTGATTTTACATTATATATAACATGGGGCTCCTGCACAACGCCCCACCCCCAATCACACATATATGAATATTATGCCGGGGGCTACTACCCTACCATCATTCAGCACAAAAAATAGCGTTTGTACAACAACAACTCAATGTTATATTACCTTATAAACTATTTGTGAGCTCCGAGGTGACACCCCCGCCCCACACCCTTATATGAAATTCTTGCCGGGGACTCTTACCCTAATATCGTTTAGTAGGTCCTAATGGGGCTTTCACATACACTCCGGGGCCCGTACGGCGAGTAAAAACAGACATTTTGGGAATTTTCGGCCGGTGTCCGGCCGGTTGCCGTAAAGTTTCTACGGGCGCCGGGACAGTTTTTTTTAAGCCGTACGGACGCCGTGGTGCTGAGTTGGCTTCTACCAATTCTCCCGGCGTTTTTATCTGACCGTTAGGCCGTAGAAAGCCCGTAAAGGGCCCGTAGGGCACCTCACGGGTCCCATGCGGGCTCCGGACGGTGCCCGGACGGCCCCTCACGACTTTTGGGGTCAATTCTCATGAAAAATCTTTACGGGCGCCTTGCGGTGCTCAATGGTTCCGTACGTGTACCCTACGGCGCCCTCACGGGCCCCTCAAAAGCCCCGGGTGATATGCACAACAACAGGCGTCTGCCGTCCGGGGGCCATTTAAAATGAATATTGCCCGTGCGGGTCCCTCACGGCGGCATCTCGAAATGTACAACGCAATTTTAAATACAGGAGGTGCGGATACCAGAGGACACATACAGAGTGAGTCAGAAAAAATGTCCCACTTTTTAAAAGTTGAATTGTTTGAAGTATGAATATTTAATCATGAGTTTCATGATATGTCTTGATAGAGTGATCCTCCAGTACATTTAGGTACCATTTTCATTTGAATCTCTGCATGCATGACTGAACATCAGACAATCTTTACAAGACTGCCAGATCTCGCGGCAAGTTGCTAGGTGAGGAATAAAATAATTTTTTGAACAAAGACAAAGTTTTTTTCAATTATCTAATTAGTCAGACAGACAAAAACACAAACACACGCACACACACACACACACACACACGCGCGCGCACACACAACACACACGGTGACATTTGTTTCATAATTACCCCTTTTCTGATTGAGCATTGATTTTTATTAAGATCGCTGAATGTTTAAGTGGCATAACCCTGACAATCTTTCCCTTTTGTACACATTCACTACCACCATCATGTCATCATCATCATCATCATTGTCATCATCTTAATCTTCATCATCATCATGAAGCACAACATCCGCCAATACGCACCAAGAGGACAGCGGACACTCAACTTTTCGTACGATAAGAAGAATTCCCGACAAAAAGTAACAGTTTGGCTGGGCCTTATCTGGAATGTAATGCTCATTTGTGTGCGTGTGCATGTGCCTGTGCGTGTGTGTGCGCGTGTCTGACTGTCTTTGTTCAATGCACTGTTTTATTCCTCACCCAGTCACTTGGCGCAAGTGAGATCTGGCAGTCTTGTAAAAATTGTCTGAAATTCAGTGATGCATGCAGAGATTCAAATGAAAATGGTACCTAAATGTACTGGGAGGATAACTCTATCAAGATATATAATGAAACCCATGATTAAATATTCATACTTCAAACAATACAACTTTGAAAAACTATTACATTATGGATCTTATAACACAGAGCTAAGTGAAACACGAACGTACTTTGTTGCGTGCAGTTGCCATTTATTTACACGTAATAAAAACCACGACATCTTTTATTTGCGGTGGTTTACCGCGCCATATCACATCAAGCTTTAAGTAATTAAACCTAAGTATTTTTCTCGTTTAAATAAGCATTTGGAGAAAAATTAAAAACGGATAAAAAGCTTTACTTTACGTTGTCTAAATTCTATTCTCCCCCTGATTTCATAATTAAAAAAAAAAATCTCCCTGTGTCCCGTTGCTGCCGACATCTTAGCCAACGAGACTGGGTCTTTTTTTAGAGGGTCAAAACATTGATGGGCCACAATAATGGCAACCCACAAGACCGATATTTTCATTTATACCCTTATTGAGTTGTGTTTGCTTCGCGAGCTGACGGTCTCGTGGGCTATCGTTCTCGTGTGCTGACGGTCTCCGGGACTTCTTTCTCAATGTCTTTTTGTATTAAAGATCATATCATAACTGTCTAATAATCCTCGAACCTTCGATTATCTATTTATCCTATTACATCCCATATATCTGATTTTCCTTTCTCCTCTTAGCGCAAGCACATTTTAGGACCAGACTTACCTTTTAATCTTCCAAACCACTATTTATTGAATGAAAATAAATATGTACACGTCAGAAATCAAATTTTAGACAACCACGTTGAAAATGATAATGTTCCTAACAACAAAGAGATACAACTCACCATTCCCTCGGCACTATAAATGTTCTTTTGTATCCCAATTGTTTCAACCTATGAAGGTAAATGGGATCCCCTTCAATATCTATGCAATTGCTATCATGCCCATGATAATTGGATTTTGAATAAAAACCTAAGATAAATTGTATATCTTAGAGATTTGAATAAATCTCTAAGATGTAAATTACCTTGCCGACAGTTTTCATATTTATTTTTCCTAACTACTATGTCCAAAGGAATATGCTGGTGGGGGCAATCTGTAGTCAGTTATGGCCGTAGGAATTTATGGCTTAACATGATATGCTGAAATATTAATTGGGAATGATATCAATCACGAAATACTGACACTTTGTGGTATCTTATCCGGATTGATAAAAGTATATTTTTTAGCTAAATTGTGTATCGTGATCAAAAGTCTTAATACTCGTTTCCATTACTAGTATCAGTCCATATATTTACTCGTGCTTTGATCTATTATGTATTGTACTATTTTACTATTTATTGATATGTCTATTGTTTAGCAGTGTGTACTGAAGAGAACACACAATGGATTATATAAATAGCAAAATCAAAAGGCCTGGAAAAAATGAACCACACGTCTGAATATCATGTTTAACATTTAACTGATATGCCTTCATGGTAAAAAAAAATACGATCCTACAATAAAGAAATGACGGAGCAGGGAATACGACTTACTTATCTCTTGTCTGGCATGAGCAAATGGATTGCTTCCACAGATTGACAGAATAACTACACAAACAACGATGAACATTCCGGTTATATTTGCCTTGAGTAAATCCATGTCTTAGTTAGAAGCCTCTTTATCTTAGAGATTAGTTTAAAATCAAATTGTAACTCTCCAAAGCTGATTAATCTGACTGTAAAAATGCCGAGTTGAATGTCAGCAGATACAGGATTGCGAACGAATCTCCAAACTGTTGTTTCTAATACACGTCCATTTGCCTTGAACATTTACTTGTTAACTTCCTCTTCAGTATATCTTTCGGTTTCTATCGTAGTGGATCCACAGAGTCATTTACTTACAGGGAAGAACATTCTTAGTGTATAATGATTTATTTATATTTACGTTTCAAGTGTTTCTGCTGCTATACTTTTGCTGTTAAGTCTTTTATGATGTTCAGGTTTCTGGTATGTTGTTTATTACATATATACAATATTAACCATGTTTCTGGACAATTTTGTAAGAGAGTTCAAAGCCAGTAGTTCTTATAATTTGATAAATATGGAGAAATTGGAATTTTAGTGCAATTCATTATTTTGGGAATAGATTGTAAAAACTCACATTTTTGGCTCAACTTTTGTTATGCAAATCATCCCCAGACCTATTAAATGTGTTTTATCAATCTGTAGAAAGTTTAATTCTCTTTCGTACGACAACTCACACATCGTAAAATGAGGTTCTTTAAAAAAAAGCATTCTCTATAATTGTACAAAAAGAGGATGCCTTATCACTGATCGGGCCTTTTGTATGTTATATGCTTCTTAAAATGCATTAGGGGACCCAGTTGCTACTTTGTTGTTTTTGAATTACATGCATAAATTATGATTCCGTGGGTTTCTAGAAAATCCAACAATTTTAATACAGCTTTGTCGTTTTAGGGAATCACTATCCTTTACACTTTTACTTCTAAAAGTTTTTTTAAAAGACAGTTTTGTAAATAGTTATTTCATAGATGCCTGCCCTGGCTTTACATACACTACAAAGTATTCGGACATGCCAATTCTAAAATAACCAACCATTTATCAAACTATTTAAGCAATAGTGACGTGTTTAGGCTAAATCGAAACTGTACACAGTTCGCCCGCCATGATCAAGCATATTTGGTTACCACATATGTTATGATTAATTAGATAATCTATAACTGTATTCCAAGCTAATTAGTAGTTTTCTTGGAGCCATATGATATTGTGGTTTATACAACACCTACGTGGATCCTTGTCATTTGATTGGACGATTGTTGGTCACATGATATTCAATAGATGGTATATTGCACGGTCGTGCATTTTTGGTTATATGCGCCGTGCATTTTTGGTTATATGCAGACTGCGTACCTCTCTGCTGCATGTGCGCGCGCGTATCCCTGCGTGTATCTGACGTGAAGGCAATCTGCATGTAATTGCGAAGGCTTGACTCGAACTGTAATTTATCTTTATAAGGAGTAAAGCATAATTTGTTGATTAACGTTCTATTAGGTCTTCTTCGATGTTGTATAAAACAAATAATGAATGTTTTTCATTCGTTTAATAGTGCAAATATTTTCATTCGTTGAAAGATTAACGTTAATTCTATTCAACTCGGCTGACGCCTCGTTGAATAGAATGTTAATCTTTCAACTCATGAACATATTCGCACTATTGAACTCATAACCATTCATTATTTGTATAATATCGCAATGTAATTCTGTGTTCTATAATTCATTGTACTGTAGTTCTGTGTAATGTTATGCTTTGCAAAATAATGTTTAGTATTATTTGTAGAACCACAATATCATGTATTTCCGCATATATCAATTGTATGTCATATTAATTTATTATCATTGTATACTCGTTGACATGAATGTAATAACATAATTATCATCCATCATTATTTCTAATTAGTATTGGGTGCTGCAATTTATGATTTCAAATTGTATAGAGTGTACAAAGTCATATAATTAGTTGTTCGAAGTAAATTATTTTTCCAGGGTTACCCTTCATTAACACAATATTGACACGGAGAGGTCGGGGGTTGGGGGGGGGGGATTGGTATTCCAACTAAGATATAATTTACATCAATTATTCAAATGATGTTAATTTGTGAAATTATTATCAGGAAAGTGACTCTAACATTTCTTTTTTAAATACAAATGTTGTTACTGTGATTGACATTAATTGCTCCTTCCCTCTATCATAACGACAATTATAAAAATAATTCCCTTTTGGGTCTATAAATTTCAAGCTCAGCTGTCACCATAGACCTCTCGGAGTTCGCTCTTCTACATAGTTCAGCCTTTTCAACTTAATGCATCTTTACAAATTGATATGAGGTACTCACTTTCTGTTTTTCTGCTAATAGAATCTACGGTTCTAATAGAATCTACCATTTACTTTGTAACATCATTGCAGAATGTTTAGAATATGTGAACTATGAAGCAATAAACTAAAATTGAAACTGAAGTGTGTAATGAGGAAGACGATCATAGGTCATATGTGATGGTATATGGAATGAATATCCTGACAAATCACAGTGGAATACGTCGTCCCCCATTCCGGAAACAATAGACATTGCCCAAGAAAAAAGGCAATTGGAAGTGAGTTTGATGGTGGCGCTCTTTAAGGTTCACTGAAAGATAGGTTGATTACAAATACTACTACGACTACTACTACTACTACTACTACTACTACTACTACTACTACTACTACTACTAATAGTAGTGTAAATTTATATAGCGCGCACACACCGCCCAGGGACGCTCATGGCTCTAGCTCAGCAACAGTTGTCTTTAATACATGTACAAGTAATTTTCATTTGATAATAGAGTTATACTATCAGAAGCTCAAAAACAATTTTGCAACATTTGTATCACCCATTTCAATCCTCAGCTCTGGCTGGTGGAACCCTGTGCCCTCCAGCTGCTCCGGAGTTTTGGGCCGACCCGTTTCGAGTCGGGCATATTATGGCGAATATTGCTTTAATGGGAATTGCATAATACAAATGATGAAACCAAGCTGGCCAACCTCTGTTTATAGATGGCTCTTTTCATTGACAGACACCTTGATGAGAACATCGTTCATCAGGATTATTTAAGCAGTAGTAAGCAGTAATAAAGGGAATTGTCTAGGAATAGATATAACACACTAACCCTAACCCTACCTGATGCAGACGGTGCTGAATGCAAAATATCGTTGCTACATTAGTTAAGTGGATACTTTGGAAATATGCCCCTACTACTGGTTAAAACAACGCTAATACCATTTATCGGTTTTATGTGTTCCACTGACAAATATTATTATACATAACTTGTGTGTGTCTTGTGTAAGCTGAAGCATTGTCACTGTAAGAGCTAACGAGGCTTTGTCATTATATGAGTCCATACATATTTCTTCAGCCTCTCCGTGTCATATACACAGTTGTCCATACGGATGGAATAAAATTTCTTTTCACCTCATTTCATGAAACGATAGTGACAATACGGACTAGGTTTCATTGAAAATGTTTACATCTTTCTAGAAGATTACTAATCAATCTGAAGAGTCATAGAGATTGTTAAATAAAGTTCTGAGATGATAAATATAAATTTTATTATTGAGAATAAATCATCTTGTCACGATCATTTAATGAAAGGAGATACTACAGAAATTATTCGAACTAACTGGCAACAGTGTAAAATATTCTCCGTGTATTCGTAGAATTTTTTTTATTTTAACATGGAGTAAATTTGGGCGACTGTCAGTGAAGCAGGGGTTGCGGAGCGCTTTGTTTAAAGTTACAAACTATAAGAAAAGATCACTTTTCTTGAAAATGACTGGAAAGTAAAGGAGGAATTCTAGCAATGCCTTGGTCCCTATGTTTTAATTAATCGTTATGCAATGGATTTGAGCTTTTTTTGTTTGTATGGAATTGTTAATATATATATATATATATATATATATATATATATATATATATATTATTTTTTTGGGGAGGGGGGGGGGGGGAGGGGAGGGAGATTGAGGTATGTTGTCATTATTTTTCATATTGTTCAAAAAGTATGAGCTTGTTTTTACATAATATCTATAACATGTAATTTTGTTTTCTGTGAATTTGTTGAATGGAAGCACAATAAATTATATTCAAGACTAACTTCAGAACTATCTTAGTTATTTCTTAAGATTAAACGAGATTGTTCATTACCCCCCTTTACAATTTGAATCATCAGGTAACGTGTAAAATATATTCACATATTGTACTCTCCTATGCATTTTTTTCGTTATTACCTAGATTTAAACAATTTTGTTCGTTTCCCCCTTTAGAATTCGTCTTTAATGAGGTCATGTTTAAAATGAATTCGCATAAAACATGTCATTTTACAGAAAATAAGAATAGAAAACAAAGAGTTGAGAAAAGTGGCGTGAAATATAAAACTATACTCCTTGATGAGATTGTGAATCTGAACAAAAGATTAATTATTATTTGTTTTTGTTTTGAATATGCTGAACAGAATAGTTGCAATGCCATTTCCTTTGATACATTAATACATGTAAACATAATATATTACTATGAAACAATAGGTTTGGGGGTAATAAATGCTTTAATTTGGCTAAATACAATTCATTGGCATTAGAAGAATTAGAAGGTTACATTTGTACACCATATACATTTCTGCTTATAATTGCATCTAAGCCGCAAACAAATCAAGAAATTACAAGAAAATACAAAGTACAACATGACAACAATGCAATAAAATAATTAAATATAATAAAATCAGATAAACTGCATTGATATCATTTCGCAACTATGATTAAAAACATTGAAAATGCAGGTTTTGCTCATGAGAGAAGTTTTCAGGATATTGCCGAAGATTGCGATTGCTGCACTGGACTTGATGCATGAACACCTGATGAGGAGGTCACTGAAGAGGCGCGGGGCGACTGCGCAAAAGGATATGTCACCCCACGATCCCTAAGTCCGAACTTCCCTTATCGAAGACTCAGGTTTGGTCTTCTTTCCGTCATGTTCGTCTTCGTTACATCCGACAAGCAACTTGGTGCCTGGTCAATCTTCAGTTTGAAAATAAGGGAAAGTATCTTGTACTCAAGTGTATGCCTGACAGATAACCAGTGCAATGCCTTGATAATGGGGGTTATTTGAATGTGAGATTTGGTACGGATGATGACTTGTCCAACTGAATTTTGTATCAGTTGGATCCTTTTGATCTTGTTATCGGGTAGGCGGACTTTGTTGTCTAATACAGGATATTTTCTATGACGAAGCTTATCTACGATGGTAAACAAAAGCCTTCCGGGTCCTGTTTCATAAAACTTGTTATCAATAACAAGTTACCATAACTGTTTTAAGCTACTGAATTTGGGGCATTTGATTGGCTGAGAGCAAATTTGTCATAGAAATGTAGCAATTGTTATTGATGAAAAGTTTTATGAAACAGGGCCCTGATCTGAAGTACAATTCTTTACAGCAGATGAATAGAACGATCTGCACAACAGTTTGTTACTGTTTCTTTCGTATCGCTTCTTTTGAAATATCCTTTCCTCTCTATTTGCACATGAGTACAAGGACTAATTCATTGACCAAATTAATTGTTTTATTTCAGCATAAAAAACGCCCCGAAACTGTCAACAATAATCATTTGTCGCCATGTTCCTTTTTTATAAATATTTATTATCTTTCATATTATGCTTACTATAGCATTAGCTTAATGTTCCTTACTTTTGATTTGGTTTGATTTCTGCATGTTTCCAAATATAATAACTGACTATAAGCAAAGAACATACAAACGTAAGGTATAATACAAAATATACAAACAATAATAAATTCATGTCAAAATGTTTCTTGTTACATATGTACATAATCATAATAACAAAATTTAATATTACCATAACATATTATCATAAGTATTATCCGAGCTATCTGTTGAAAAGGTGCAGGTGAAAAGGTGATTAGGATGGCGGCCCCCCAAAAATATCTTAAGGTTAAACCTAAAACTTACTTCGACATCATCTAAAAACTCTGTGGCATAATTAATGTATTTCTATGAGGCATATCATATGACATATTTGTAATACGATTTGTACGCGATGATGCAGATATTTTTTAAAAACTGTCCTGTTCAGAATGATCAAAACAAGCAAATGTAAAAAAAAATCGAACCCTTCTCAGAAAGCAATATACATCGATGCACATATGGAGAAAAAGATACCACGACACAGTTCAATTTTAGCGACTACAAACTGCGATACCCGCTATATCATTTCATGTAACTACGAATGTACGTGATTCCACTGATGTCGGAATGTTTGTTTTTGCTATTTTTTTTTACTACGAATGTACGTGATTCCACTGATGTCGGAATGTTTGTTTTTGCTATGTCAAAATGACATATCCGCCTTTCCTTTTGAAAATTATACCGCTTTGTTATGGTCACATTGCCATGATTCTTCTAGCATACATTTTCTTTTTATATAATTATACATTAATTTACATTTATATACATTTATCAGTTCATGAATAATGAATAGTTCCAATTAATTTTGATTAAAACATTAGGGTGGCAGATGAGGGGCTCCTCGTTGTACCTCGATGTCGATTAAACAAATCATATAGCATGCAAACAAGGTTACATAACTGTATATACATTAAACTCTACTCTCCTATTAAACAATGCATAAGGGCTAAATTTGTCTTTTCATTGAAAAGAAGGGTGGACATGATATTGCGCCGTTTGTATATGTATATGAGGGCCGTGACTTGCAAATGACTGCGTATTTACATCTCCACATATTACAATGTATAGTAAAGAATTACACATAGTAGGTTATCACAGAGTCTGGTAGTTTAAAAATGTGCAATGGACATCGAATTATTCATAACATCAGACAAAGGGTGTTATTTCATTTTGTACAATGAATAATTTACAATATCAACTTTAATCAGTTATGCAAAAATACACACTAATTAATATACTCCATTATAGATTTAAGAAAAAACTCAGCAGTTGAAGAAACGCTGATGCAAAAAATATGCATGGGCACATGCACATGCGGATTTGTGCGTGTGTGAGTTGAAGTATATTTTGACATCATTGGCAAACCTTACTCTAGAGGTGGGGCATGCAATTGTATGTAATCACCAAGACAAGGGCCCTGATGCATAAAACTTACCATTGATGGTAAATTTGCCATCAATGGCAACTACCAAGGTAACAGGGCTCAATAGCCAATCAAAATCAAGGTTTCCATGGTAGTTACCATTGATGGCAAAGTTACCATCAATGGTAAGTTTTGTGCAACGGGGCCAAGGTCTAACTCCACACTGTCAACGTATGCGTGCTACAAAGGTACTCAGGAGGAATGAAGGAACCCTATCATTATATCATATAACACGCTTGAGCGGCTCCGAAACTTTGATATGTCCATTTAGCTATCAAATCCTTATATGAAAGAAGTAATTAATGACTTATTGATTCTGTGTTGTCTTTAAACTTCAATACCACAGTTACACTGACGTGACCAGATGGCACAGACAAAAAAAAACTACATCACCCCGAATAGCCAAGGGTTAGTCGATTCGGAGTTAGTTTTGTGTTGATTTGGCGGTGTGACTGGTGTATAAGCATGGTTAGTAAGTGCAGTTGCTATAGATCGAATCTAATTCCTCAGGAGCTGACGCCTCTGGAATATTTTGGTCAATCGCATCATAAGTTTCCTCCTTGCCAACATTTCTATAGTCCAAGTTCGCGTAATCGTCTTCAGTTTCAGAGGCACCGCTGGAAAGGCCACCGGTATTCTCATAGATAGGTTGTTCCTCATCCAACGAAATCTGCAGGCCAAACTGATTTTCGTAGACGCCTTCGGCCTTAGGCATATGTCCATTTGATTTCTTCTCGTGATCTTTATCTGCAGAATATGGTGTGTCATCTGTCCCAGGCATCTCCGCTGGATTCAACGTCTTCGTCGATGTTCGGGGTGCAACGCATCTGCCTTGTCGTCGGCTACCATGTGTTTCAATGTGACCATGTTGTGTAGCCCCTTCTTTCTTCCCAAAATCTTGACAGCTTTCAGATTTCGATTCTCTTGTTTTTCGGCCATTATTTTCCAAAGGACCTGAATGCCCACCTGTGTGCATTCGGGTTTCTGGCTCCCACCCGTCTACATCAGATTCGATTTCAGCTAAAGTACCATACACGTTGTCGTTATACATGGTGTCAGTTGCTGGGTCAGACAGATGCGATGGTCTTTGAAGATCTAAAGCACCGTATACATTCTTCCCAGTTTCTTCATCTGCTTGTTCAAATGATCTTTGGAGAGATCTTTTTGAGAGCCGCGATTTTAAGTCCGAGGGCGACCTAAAGTTCAATGAATCATATTCTTCTTCATCATTGAGAGTTACATTCCTGTCCATACTTTCTCTGGTACCTTTCTGTTTGTATGTCCACCCGAGCTCCCGGTCTACCGTATCACTCTGAGGGGCGATTTCATCATTCTGGTATGGATTGACGAATTCATCATCAAGTTCAGTCATTCCAGATTCGCCATTCACTCGCGTTGATGCTCTTTTTAGGCACTGCCGTGTTCGACAGCTGCGTTGCAATTCCCTTGCGGAACGTTCTGCAACGTCAGGTCCGTTAAAGGAAGTTTCCCCAACTTCTTGATAATCAGCAAAGTTATCATCTTCACCATCCGCCACTCGCGATTCAAGCGTGAAATATGCAGGCGTTTCTATGACATCGTCAGGTGACGTGACAGGGCTGTTAAAGTTATTTCTGTTTAATGACACGCGTGTGTCATAATTGGAGATAGCTTCATCTACTTCTTCATATTCTTCGCAATTCTTTCCCTGGGCTGGATTCGCGGGAAGATGATTGTTTGGACCTGAAATTGGACTAGATATATGGGTCTCACGAGACGCGTTGCAGGGTACAGACATCCCACCGACGGCACCGTTCCGTCCTTCGTCGAATACCTCATAGTCATTGTTAAAAAAAGGCTGTGGTGTGGGACGAATTATTTCAGGTCTCATGTATGTATTGGGCCTACTCGATGAAGCATGGTGACTTGTGAGGAGATCTGGAGTAGGAGGTTGGTGATTCAATGCTCTGGAGTCTCGGCTGTTACCCGTACCATTGTTGTCAGCATGTGATACCTGTGGGCGAGTCCTTTTAGATGATGACCTATTGGTAGGATAACAGGTATTGGAAATAAAACATCGAGTTTTTATGCTCTGTGATATAAAGTGTTACTTATTATCACTGCGTACACATTTAAATGATTAGATGTTTCTAAAGGAAACTTATGCATACGACTGTCGTTGATTTCTTTTGGAGAGGGAATGATATGTTTGTATTCGCTCCTTAAAATTCCCTATGAAGACAAGGGCCTTGGTTTTGTTAACGTTAAATGTAACGAAAGATGAAGTGTAACGTGCACAATGAGACTAATATATTTTCAGATAAAATCTTCACCTTTTCCTCCATCTGATGTATCCAGCAACGCACACGCACAGAAGAACTGCCACTGCAACTAAGGAGATTGCCAACACCGGCTGATGAGACCTCGGGCTCTCTGTAAGATTCACAGCGAATTAGAAAGAGAGAGTGAAAGAGAAAGAGAAAGAGAGAGAAAATGAGAGAGCCAATGGAAATAAACTAGGCAGATATGAATGCAAATTCTCAAGGGTGACAAAGTGGACATTGCAAGAGATTACAACGGAAACAGGTTTATTATCTAATCATGTTAAAGGGATTGTGCTCCCCGATGAGCATATCAATTCAGATATTTCTCAGGAATGCTTATAAACATATGAAATTATGAATGATTTGTGTTGCAAATCTTTCACAGTTAATGGGAATAAGTCGGTCTCATTTTCGTATCATTTTGCTAATGATACATAACGCTGTCGGCTCACTGTTAAAAAGTCAATAACGCCATGTTAGTAATGTCATTTTGGCGGTGAGATGACGATGTCATGATAATAATTCAACTATGCTCATTCCTGTCTTATATTGTGTCTTAAACACTTTTAGAAAAAATATTTTGTATCAGATAGTTGCAGGCAACCCCGAGCAAGGTTTTGTTAAATCTACAGGGTTCGTCGTTCTGTGTCGACCCGTGTGTCTTTGCATACAGGCACAAACTTTTAGACCCCTGCATTTATTCCCCTTGCATACGAGGTGCCATCTTGTTTACGTAGGACTGCATCATCGAATGATGTGGTGTTTGCCGGACCACAAGAGAGTAATTTTGGACAAAAAGTGACTGCTAGCTGAGCTGCGCAGATATTTCTGTGGTTTATTCTGTCTAGACTATACTTCAGCGGACAGGTTTGATTAGCGCAGGTAACGAAGCAATCAAAATGATTGTGTAACGTGTAATGTGTAACGTGCCAATTGTTTTCAACTCACTTTTCGAAGCTGATCCAACTTTTGTTGACGAAGAAGCAGGCTTAGTAGTCACAGCGGTTGTGTCGGATGCATGATAAGATATTACGCTCGTTGACGAAGGTGTACTAGGTTGCCCTTGCGTTGTAGTAGGATTCGTCGTCGAAGTCAATGTTGTTGGCACTTTGAACGTTTAGAAAATAAAATGCAACGTTATCGGAAACAATTATAGCAAATGGGTATTAGGGAGGGGGCTTTGGGGAGGGGGGGGGGGAATTGTGCCTGTCTGGTCAAAGCCAACCAAGTCGAGTATAAAATAGAAAATGTACCACATTTCTGCAACGCAACTAATTGAGACTCGGAAAGATAAGAGAAACATTGAACACTTTTTTGGAGGGGTATATGTGTGGTCGTGTGTGTGCGTTTATGGGCGTATAAGTGTGTGTAAGTGTGTTTTTTTTTGCCCCCCCCTTACCAGAGAATGCTGGATGTTTTAAATATTATCATACGACGAATAGGATTTGCAAGTAAGTTATATCCGTCATCATGCATGTTCCTTCACAACATACTTAAAGAGGTATGTATGTGTGTGTGTTCAGGTGGGGGAAAGCGTTGGATATGAGGACCTTTTAAACTGATAATGTTATCATATCAAGCAGAGGCACAGTAGTTCGCGATATAATGAAAGGGAACCTCACCCCCAACAAATAAAAATAAGTGCCAGTTGATGTACAAAACCCCTTACGAAAATGTACAAGATAAATACATAATAAATGAAGACATTCTTGGCATGATTTGATGCCTGTTAGCATGACATGGGTGCAGCCATTTTCTTGAAAATGTGACGTACCAATTGGAGTGGTACGTGTATCCTGCATCAAGCTTTAGTTGGAAAGACGTTTTAAATCAATAACAAAATCTTTAATTTTCAATGAGGAACAATGATAGCAGGAGAAGTTAGAAATAATATTTGGTGAAAAATATATGAGAGGGGAACAATAGTAACTAATTCATATACAAATACTGGAATATATCAGTTAAAAATCTATTTCAAGAGAAACCTTCATCCCAGAAGAGCACCAACTTATTTATGCAATTTTACGCGTTCTGGCAATTGTAGTACATAGGATAATAGCAAGTGAATGAAATACTTCAACACCGCACACACATGGGAATACTTGATAACGACTTCACAAAGTACGTCACGTTATCAAGAAAATGCTCATGTCGTGCTGAGAAACTTTACAATATTCTTGCTTTATTCTTCTCTCATACATTTTGGTGGATAACCTTGTAGTCTAATGGGCAAGTATATAATAAACCTCTTAAAATATATACATTTTTTTTTATTGGGTTGAGGTTTCCTTTAATCATCAATAGATCACTAAATCGGCAAAAGTATATAAGCTGCACGCAATTTAAAAGCCAATTATAGTGGACTAATTTCAGTTATTGTTCAGTCACAAACTGAAATGTCAAACCAGTTACCAAAAATGGAAAGAAGAACAAAAAGAGGAACATTTTCATGCGCCTTTCGATAAATCTTTACATTTGTGAGATCCTTAACTGACCTGGCACCGGAGTAGAAAATAACGAAATATTGAATCCTGTGTATCTATAACCCCCTTGTAATCCGTCATCACTCGTGAATCGAATCCAGAGAAATGGGCCAAGAGTTGTGATGTTGTGTGATGAATATGTTCCAGAAATATTGGGCCTTCTTAGCGTGGACTCCTCATATACCGATGTCTGCCCCTCATATAGATAGAGAAAGTCCCTAAATGTCTCGACTGAGAAATCGACGAAGCGCACGACAACTTGGTGGTTCTCCGGAGCGATCGCATGCCACATGAGGTTCAGATTGGTGCCATATTGAGCAGGGTAATTAGGTGACTGCAGGTATTCCGCATTCCCGTGGTTTAAATAGATGACTGTGATTTAAAAACAGCAATAAATAAGTACATAATAAAGAATTTTGAATATTGAGAAAGAATAATAATTTTAAAAGCAGAAGAAGAAGGAGAAAAATTGCGGTAATTTTTTTTTGAAGTAACACAATTCAAGAAACGTTTTTTTTTGTTTGAATATCCGTTTATCCGAATGTGTGAAGAGTAACACACGGAAGCTTACAATTTATTTTAAATCTAACACATTTCAATTTATTCCACCACTGGTGAACTGAACATAATTATGCAGAGGTACGACTCAACGGATGTTACATCGGTTAAATATTAGCCATCTAGACAGTGACAACCGCCTCTATGATCTCGAACTTTGTGACGCAAATCCTTTATTTTAGTACGGTTATGTTGTCGCTACTCTCATAGGTTATACATTTGTTAAAATTGAGCACAATCTGAAATTCTGCAGGGATATATTATTCCCATATGCCTCAGGATACTTCGGAGAAGTGAGAATGTCTGCCTATTTCGAATTCTAAATAATACCGTGGAATTAGTAAGTAAATTGAAAGTTGGGGAAATAGTCATTGAAATTTTGCTTTCCAAAAAATTCCCTCACTCTTCGATTATGTTATGCTACAAATTCCTTTTCTGGACCAAATGGAATGTTATTTTACATGAACAATACATGTTCACATTGGAATTGAGCTCTTATTTTGTATTAATAGAACAAAACCATGTAAAACGGGATTAAAAGTTGAATTAAAAAAAAAAAAAAAAAAAGCGGTTTTGTGATCTTTACCCGCCAGAAAAATGCAGACCCAAGGAAACAATTTTTTGTTTTAACATGATGAAGAAACCTGGGATATTTTTAAGCGTAACAAACTGTAGTATGCGTAATTTAAAAACTGCTCGTAATTGGCAGCTTATGGCTTTCTATTGCATGTTTTTTTCTTCTCATACGCATAAATTGCAGGATAATTTTGGAAAAATTATATCTTCCTTAGACTCACCGGGTAGCACATCACTAAGTAGGGCCCGAAAACCTGTAGACACATACATGCTATTGCTCGTGAATTTAATCCACAGATGTGATCCGGCTGACGTAATATTTTCTGGGATATATGGTCCGAATAGAGACGGCCTGCACGATGACCTTGAAATATCCGATGTCCACCCATCGCACACAATTACAGTGTCGTAACTCTCCTCGGTTGAGAAATTGCTAAAATGAAGTAAAACTCGGTATCCTGCAGGAGCTCTCACATACCATATCATGTCGATATTATTCTCATATGGCTCGGGATAGTTTGGTGATGTAACTTCTGTTCCTTTCGTATTCAAAATAATAGCTGTGTTGTAACAATATACAAAACTGTATTATTGATGATTATTAGTAAAATTGCGAACTTGCGTTAATAGTAGTACGAGGCATCTACGTGTTGAAGAAACTAAGAAAGCAATAATGTCAAACAAACATTCGATTTTACGAAGTCAATTAACCGACGCTGCTTGAATTATGCTATCACGTGCTGTAGAGAGCTGTTTTTATTGTTCTCTAGAAAATATTTATTTGAAAGAATCGTGTTTACTTTCCGTCCAAAGCCTATCTGCACTAGTTTTGCGTAGGAGGGTTTATACCTCCCTGCATGGTCACTGACAGGTGGTTATCTCATCAAATCAGCTCACAACTAACATATGAAAAAGGGGACCATGGGGGACCAACAGTCACCGCTTAGGCATTGTTTGCTATATAGAGGGCGCAGGTAGCTATAAGTAGTACAATGGGGCTCTAGAGTGCATGCGTCAACGTCTTTCTGGTCCCAGAAAGAAGCTTTATTGTCGCAGTATGTGTATTACTGTTTTTTTCATTCTATTTCTATTAGCAATATTATTATTAATATAATTTTCATTATGATTACTGTTATTATAAGAACTTTTAATGTTGTTAGTATTATTACTATTATCAATATCAGTTTTAATGTTGTATTTATTATAATTATTATGATAATCATTCGTATTAGTAATAAAATAAGTGGTAGTAACATTAGTACCATTAGTATTATTTACTCTATTTGCATTATACTAGGGTCCATTTTTTTCAGAAATAACTATATATTTTCCTTTGATAAAATGTAAGATTGTTTAGTGGCTCCAATTTTTATACTTAGACTACGCAGAATCACATTGAAAATATTTGCTTGATGTTCTTGGAACTGATTTATTTTTACAACCGCCATATTTTGTGGGTGCCGAGATGGTTGCTACAGCAATCACCGAGTTGAAGGACGGCAATGGCTCATACACTTAACTTGGTAAACATATATCTCACCTCGTAACTCAGCACTTAGCAAGGCCCGGAATCCTCTATATTGATTCCAGTTATTATCACTGGTAAATCGAACCCAAAGATAGGATCCTTGTGATATAACGTTGGCTAGGATAGGCCATCCAGACAAAGACGCCCTCCAAGTAGACTTCGAGTTTTCCAACGTCCATCCTTCGTGTACAGCTACAACGTCGTCACTCTCCTCGGTGGAAAAATCGGTAAAACGAATCCTGACTCTGTATCCTACAGGAGCGACTACCTGCCATATTGCGTCTATATTATTGCCGTATGCATAGGGATAGTAGGGCGAAGTGAGAGTTTCCGTTCCTTCCGTATTCAAAATTATAGCTGCAACATCAAAGGATTTGGATGAAAGTATATTTACATTTGCGTTGAAATACAACAAAATAATGAAGGAAAAAATCAGACACTTAGAAAAACGTTATGGATGAGATCCTTTAATATCTTGAATGAGAATTTGATATAATTACGATTTAATACACACATTCTAAAATTGGGTTACAATTGTGACATTTACAATAAATGGGACCATTGTTATATTTTTTTAAAGGAATGTTTTATATTTTTCCGGTATTGTTAATCAGTATTTTGGGCGTATGTCATTTCACACTAGAAAGGTCTCCATCTGATTATTTTTCACTTGACTAAAAAGCCTAAGTTAAGTCAGCCTGACATTGAATTTAAGGCGAATGAAGAGTGGGCACTCATCGGCTTTGATATGTCTCACGTTGTATCCCTACATCATCGACTGGTTAACCATAACCTCTTCCATCATTCCTTAGAAAACCATTTAACACTCATTGTTGTATCCTTACATTAAAGTCGCATTCAAAGTCAAACTGTGGATTGACTAATTTGCTGGTCTGACCTATAGGGTGCGTTCAAGCGATTTTTCGAAGCTAGAATCACAAACCAAAACGTCGTTACAAAACAAGGTCACTGCGGGAAAGCGTTCAAGCGATTTTTCATTAACGCTGATTCTAGCTCATTTCGAGCCACTGCGCATCACACTGCGCTGTTTGACCCAGGAAGTATAGGTCAACTTCGGCGCGCGCTTTCTGGAATTGTTTACGGCCGACTGTCGACTGCTGCTTTGAGCATAGATCGCAATAATAAAACAAAGAATGAGAAGTGATAGAATGATTAAAACAAAGAATGACATACGAGAAAGTGAATGTGATATAAGGAAGGAACAAAGAATATCATAAGAGAAAGTGATAGAATGATGAAAACAAAGAATAATAAAAGAAAGGGATATAAGGTAGAAACAAAAAATAACATAATGAAAGACAAAAAGAGAATGTGATATAAGGAAGAAACAAAGAATAACATAAGGAAGGACTGAAAGAGATCGTGATAGAATGATGAAAACAAAAAATAACATAATAGAAGGTGATAGAAGGAAGAATCAAAGAATAACATAAGGAAGGACTGAAAGAAATCGTGATAGAATGATGAAAACAAAAAATAACGTAATAGAAGATGATAGAAGGAAGAAACAAAGAATAACATAAGGAAAGACAGAAAGAGAAAATCATAGAAGTAAAACAAGGAATAACATAACGGAACATGCCATGATAAAGAGCATGGTATAGTGAACGCAAATTGCATGAACAGCAGGCTCGCGCTTTTTGCCCAAACCGGAACAGGCCACGATAATAACGCCATAGAATCATGATTGAGAACTCCGTTCGTTCCAACGAATTTTAGCGACCGTGATTCTGCAGAACCATGATATAAAACGCATCTTTTTCAGCGTTTCATGTTTGTGTTTTTAAACACGTTTATTTTTACGACCGACAAAAAAAAAATCGCTTGAATGGAACGTGTTTTGAACTAAACGTCCTTACAAATCGTGATTCTATGGTGAAAAAGTGTCGATTAAGACGTTGGACTGCTTCTAAAATTGGAGTTGACAGACACATTTTCAAAAAACAATGTTATGAATATAATCGCATGATCAAACAATCTAAACAAAGCCATCATTCAAAACAATTTGAAGGCTGTAATTTAATGCAATTATTTCAAAAAGTCAACAAATTGTGCACACCAAAAGTATCCAAGGTGTTACCTTCTGACGATTCTGATCTTTCACTTGCTTAACGTTTTTCTTACTTTTTTACAGACAAAATTCAGAATATCAAAAATGTTCTTAAGGATTCATTAAAAACAGATGTTTCCATATCAATGCTTGATTCATGCAATTCTTCATTTCCTGAATTTTCACCAGTATCAGAGGATACTGTCAGAGTTATAATAATGAAATCTCCATCAACTTCATGTAGTCTCGACTCTCGATCCAATGCCGACATGGCCGCTTAAGAACTGTTTAGATGGGCTTTTACCAGTCATTACCAAAATTATAAACATGTCTA
The DNA here is from genome assembly GCF_000002235.5 of Strongylocentrotus purpuratus. NCBI lineage: Eukaryota > Metazoa > Echinodermata > Echinoidea > Camarodonta > Strongylocentrotidae > Strongylocentrotus > Strongylocentrotus purpuratus. The sequence goes on from NW_022145598.1 coordinate 30,135,344, forward strand.
TTCAAAGTGGTCAATTTCCCAATGTTTTGAAATCGGCACAAATCACTCCTCTTTTGAAGAAACCAAATTTGGATTGTGAAATTTTGAAAAACTATCGGCCTTTTGCCAACCTTAAGTTTCTTGCTAAAACAATTGAACGTGCTTGTGCTTCTCAAATTCAGGGCTATCTATCATCAAACAATCTGTGTAGTAAAATGCAATCTGCTTTTTAATATAGATCTTCTCATAGTGTTGAAACCGCTCTTTTACGTGTATATAATGAATTGTTGTTAGCTGTAGACCAAGGTGATGAAGCTGTTTTGATACTTTTAGACTATTCTGCGGCTTTCGATACTATCAGTCATGATGTTTTTCTTGATCGCTTACGTAATAGATATGGTGTATCAGGTACTGCCTTGAATTGGTTTAAAACATACTTTATGAATTGTTCACAATCTATTGCCATTAATGACTCATTATCCAAACCTCATGTTCCACTTGAAGGTGTTCATATCCGTCATTGACCCTTTATCATTTACTCTGTACACTGCCCCACTTGAAGATATTATTGAAGCGCATGATTGGCCGAATGAAACGTGAAACGTGATTCCGACCATTCTGTTATTACCAAACTTGAAAGATGTATAAATGATATCAAAGCTTGGTCCACTGCTAATGATTTGAAGTTAAATGAGGGTAAAACTGAGGTTATACATGTAACATCTCGATTTAGAAAGTCCTCCCATTTACCATCTGTCGAAATTGGTAATGTTCCGATACAACCCGTCAAAAGTGCACGTAACCTTGGTGTCACCTTTGAAAATGATCTTAGGATGGATGATTATATAACAAATATTTGTCGCTCAGCTTCATATGCCTTGTACAGGATAGGTCGCATTCGAAATTTTCTTGATCAAAAGTCTACCGAAACGCTTATACATGCATTTATTACATGCCATCTTGATCAATGCAATATCCTTCTTTATGGCCTTCACGACTCGCACATTGCAAAACTCCAGACAATCCAAAACTCTGCTGCCAGGCTTGTAACACGCTCGCGTTCTTGTGAACACATCACCCCAGTACTTCGCGAATTGCATTGGTTACCGGTAAAGTAACACATTATTTACACAAATCTTAAGTTTTAACTTATACATGCATTCATGAATTTGCACCAATTTATCTGCAAGAATTTATCCAGGAATACGAACCCTCACGCAATTTACGGCCATCTTCACAATTAAACCTTGTATCTACTTTGGTGTCAGCTCTTTCTTATGGTAATCGCTCTTTTTGCAAAACTTCTGCTCAACTTTGGAACAGAGTACCTTTAAATGTCAAAAACTGTCAAACCGTTAACCTATTCAAAACTAGTCTTAAGACACAGTTATTCAAAAATTGCGTTCGATGATTAATTAACTCTGTTCACTTTGATGTGTTTTTTCATATGTATTGTAATTTGTAGGTTTATTTGCATTTTTAGTTTTGTTTAAGATTTAATTGTATATCAGTCTATTTTATGTGTTATAGCGCTTAGAGACTTCGGTGGTAAGCGCTTTATAAGTAACGTTTTTATTATTATTATTATTATTATTATTATTATTATTATTATTATTACCCATAGTGGCAGCAAATGAGAAGGCTCTTCAGTGTTCAAAAGCCTGCATGGCAGAACATTTGAGATCAGATGATGGACACGAAAAAAGACTAATTTGCTTATTGTATTACGCAGAGTGAATCCATTCGACAGTTTTGTGTGCGATGAGTAATATTGACGCTGACGTTATCGAAGAATGTTACATTTGGGATTCCTTAGTATACAACAGGAAAGGAAGAAGGAAAGAAAGAAAGGAAGGAATGAAGAAATAAATAATGAAAAACCGATCATAGCGGGGATAATTTGGTTTACTACATCCACATTACATTTTGATATTTAACATAGTCTTAGCATAAAACTCACTTCGTAACTCAGCACTTAGCAAGGCCCGGAAGCCTGTATACATATTCCGATAATCACTGGTGAATTGAACCTGAAGATAGGATCCTTGTGATGTAAGGTTGGCTAGGATAGACCATCCAGACAGATACGCCCTCCAAGTAGACCTTGAGTTTTCCAATGTCCATCCTTCGTGTACAGCTACAACATCGATATCTTCCTCGGTGGAAAAATCGGTAAAACGAATCCTGACTCTGTATCCTACAGGAGCAACTACCTGCCATATTACGTCGATATTATTGTCGTAAGTATCGGGAAAGTTGGGTGAATCGAGATTTTTCGCTCCTTCCGTATTCAAAATTATAGCTGCAACATTAAGGGATTTGGATGAAAGTAAATTTACATTTGCGTTAAAATACGATAAAATACAGGGAAAAAACATCAAATCAGACAATTAGAAAACGTTATGGATGAGATTCTTTAAAATCTTTAATGAAAATTAGTTGTAATCACGATTTAACTTATAGCATGAGGCTGCATGCACGCTAACGTTATAGTGCTTTGTACATGCGAGATAGCCATTGCTTCAGTGCCTTGTGGGTGCAAACACGCATTCGTAACAGCAGTTATTGTTTATGCTCACTGGACTGTGCTGTGTGTTTTGCACTCGCTATTCATAGAATCATCGCGTTAATCAGGTTATTTCAAAATAAACTTGGCACGGAGGGATTTGGGGATTGGCACAATGGGGATTATACCCGTGGGATGATTCTAAAATTGGGTTACAATTGTGACATTTATATAATAAGTTGCATTGGACTATTGTTATAAAAACACGTCTTTTAAAAGGATGTTTAATGGTTTTATCGGTATTGTTAATCAGTTAAATAGGCGTTTGTCCTTTTCATGCTAGATAGGTCTCCATCTGATTGTGTTTCCTTTTACTACAAGCTCAAGTTTAGTCAGCCTGACATAACATTTAAGACGAATAAAGAGTGGACACTAATCTGCTGTAATATTATGTCTGGGCCCGTATTCGATAAACTTCTTAAGCATGAAAGCTAGGTACTTTTCTTAAATGTTGGCTAAGAAAAAATCTTATCCAAATATCGTATTCTATAACAGCATTGGGGGCTAAGCAATTTGCCTTAATCTTAGATTTTATCTAGGAAAATAGCATGTCGTATTCTAATACAATCGAGACATTTAAGATAAGTAAGACATCTATCCTATATTAGGCATACTACGAGGATGCTTAAATGGGGCTTAGGCACCGGCAGCTCAGTGCTGCATGCTGCAATCAGTCGCTTCGCGTTTCGATTAAATGGAATTAAAAAAACAATGCATGCAGCGCGAGGGCAGGTTATCAGTTGACTTATATCAACGTAAGCTTAGCGTATACAGCGTCGACGGTGCAGCGCGCAGGAGCGCCATACTATATAGGTGCTTGTTTATGTTTGTTTGTAATACAACTAGCCTATATCTATGCTATATAGTAAACGAGCGTAGCATAGGCCGCCTACATAACACTAAATTATGAACAAAAAATGACCTTACCCCTCCCCCCTACTGAACGAAATATCGGTCGGCATAGTTTTCCAATTTCTGGGACCCCCATTATGAATGGTGTCTGATCAGAAATGTGTGTAGGCAATGGGGGACACCAGGTCAAAGATGGGAGTCGTTTGTTGTGAATGTCGAGTATGCCGAGGACAGTCAATGACCCGATGCTAGTTGGTTAGTTGAAGTTTATTTATTCCACATTTTACATTAAAAAAACAATTTAAATTCTTTTTTATTTTTGTATACAGGCGTATAAAAGTAGATTTCACATAAAAGAAAGGAAAAAAAGAAAGAATTTCAAATCAAGTAAAGTGTAAGGAAAAAAAGTACGAAATTTCGAAACATATAGATATAAGAGGTAAGGTAAACACAATGTAAAATGTGGGGTGACTAAATAAAAAGCATAGCTTGTATCTGAATAGGCTCCCATACTGAGTAACACAATATAGTAGGTCTGAATTTAAAAGGTATTATAGGTGGCGAGAGCGGAGTAGTATAGTATGAGATTCTAAAGACGTACAAGGAGAGTGAACTCGAGAAGAAAAGAAAAAATAGAATAAAGAGTAAAGAAAATAATATAATAATGATAAGTAGGAGAAGGTGGAGAAGGGAAGAAAGAAGAAGAAGAGGAAGACGAAAAAGAAGTGGAGGAAGAAGAGGCAGAAGAAGAAGAAGAGAAAGCAAATTGATGAAATCAATGGCATTGTAAAATAACATGTACAGAAATATTTTGGGCCACATTGTTTTAAAATCGTTTCAAAATTACAGTAAGTTCATTGGCTGCATGTATCTCTTTTAAAAAGTGTTTGAACTAACTATAACAATCCCGTTTGCATTCAAATTGTATTTAAAATGTCTTGATTTGTAACTGTCCCTTATTACCTACACATGAAGGTAATGAGAGACCTTTGGTAATTACGTCATTAATCATTGTTTTTGTTTTGATTGTTAATTGTTTATTTTTGTTTACTTTCAACTCAAAAATTATTTTATGATGTTTGTATGCGTGTATTATGGTAAATATATGTGTATCGCAATATCATGTAACACGATGAATTTCCATTGTTAAATGGACAATAAATATGAACCTTATGAACCTCATGGTAGGGCGAAGTGAGAATTTCCGTTCTTTTTGTATTTCAGATTATTGCTGTATCATCAAGGAATTAGCCTCTTGACGATGGCCCGCGCCATGTTGGAGTCCATACATACTGGCGAGCGAAGAGAGCCAGAGAAACCGAGCGCTACCTCGCTAGCGCTCGGTTTCTCTGGCTCGCTTCGCTCGCCAGTATCTACGGACTCCAACAACAAGAGGGCCATTGACAAGGGGCTATCAAGGGATATGAATGAAAAGTATATTTACATTTGTGTTAAAGGTATACTATGTCCCATTTGCCTGCCAAACAAATGAAAAGATTAAATTTCAACGGCATTTGAAAGATAATACTAATTTAGAACTTCCCTAAAAAAAAAAAAAGGGGGGGGGGCTTGAAAATGTCTTTAAGTTGAAAAATAACGACTATTAGTTGTCGAATCGACTTATGAGCTATAGAGCCAGTAAGTAATAGTCTGATTTTCAGACCATTGTACCGAATGGTCGTACGTTTTATGCTGCGCAAAGATTCAATCAGTTTGATTTTGGCCATTACAAGAAGTGGGTTATTGATGTAGACAAATGCTCATGTACCATTTACAGCTCATTTTATGTAGGCCTATGTTATTAAAAAAGAAGAAAAAAGCCAGTCAGTCACTCAATATTGTCTGACAGTGAAGTCTAGCAAGTAAACGGGTTTCCTTGCATAATTTGAATATTAGGACACTGCTAACGTTTAAATTTCACAGATAGGACATACATGACATATCCATAATTCCTGGAAAGTTCTACAGACAGAGGCGGCCCTCCCGGGAAGGGGGGGGGGGGCAAGGGGGGCACAGTTCCCCCCACTTTTTCAAGCACCCAAAAAGTGCCCCTTTTTACATAGGAAAAATGCCCTTTTTACTTTTTAAGAAGTGCCCCTTTTTACATAGGAATAGTGCCCCTTTTTGACAAGGGCCACTATTAATTTGTAAAAGTGCCCCTTACCCTTTCCAACTCTGATAAGTGCCCTTTGTATTTGGACACGTGCCCCTTTTCTTTCGACAAGTTCCCATTTTCCTTTGCAATAAGTGTCCATTTTCCATTCTCATAAGTGCCCTCTTTAATCTCTAGTAAGTGTCCCCCAGTTAGGTACGAGAAGTGCCTCTTTTCACTTTTGATAAGTGCCCCCTTCACCTCTGATAATTGTCCTATTTAATTCTGAGAGGTGCCTCTTTTACTTTGACAAGTGCCCCTTTTCCTTTGTAAGAAGTGCCCCTTCCTCCCTTAATAACCACCCCCATTTTAATTTGGATAAGCGCACCTTATATTTTCACATGTGCCCTTTTCCCTTTCTAATAAGTGCCCCTTTTCCCAATGATAAGTGCCCCATTAAAAAACAGCCCCTTCCCCTTTTCATAAGTGCCCCTTTTCTGGTAAATGGCCCTTTTCAGGTACGAGAAGTTACTTCTTTTCACTTCAGGTAAATGCCCCCTTCACCTCCGATAAATGCCCCTTTAAAATCTGATCGGTACCCATTTTCTTATAACTAATGCACATTTTCCTTTATTACAAGTGCCCCTTTTTCATTCACATAAGTGCCCCTATTCATATCTGGTCATTGCCCCTTTTCAGATGCGATAAGTGCCTCTTTTAACCTCTGATAAATTCCCTTTTAACAATGATACGTGCCCCTTTTCCTTTCTAATAAGGGACCTGTCCCCTTTTCATAAATCCCCCGTTCTAAATCTGATCCCATTTCCTATTCTTATGACTCACCCTTTTCATCCCTGTAAGAAGTGCCCCATTTTCACCTGTGATATTTACTCTTTGTACTTTGGCACGTGCTCCTTTTCTTTCTTGATAAGGTCCCCCTTTCCTCTCATCATTAAACGCGCCCTAGCTAATTTCAAGCGACTAACAGCAATTTCCCCCAAAGTTCGCTCGCTACGCTCGCACGCATCTATAGATGATATACTTTAATATGTTACTTTAATATCAAAGGTCTTTTAACTTTTTCGTTATTAGAATGTGCTTATATCCCCATTAGGAGTGGGGTTTTCCTCTTTGTAAGATGTAATTTATCGCACTGCGACCTCACACATCTTAACATTTTCCTCGCTCGCTCGCAAACAATTTTTTAGAAATTCAAACCCAACTGCAAAGCAATATCTTGTATGGTGTATAAAGTGAAACAAATATTGAAATCATCCCCGATAATTGTAATTACAATATAGGGGTATATACCAATGTCTAAAAAATTGTATATTTTCGCTGTGAGATTTCACTTTGTAGGTGCCCTTTTTATTCAGAAAGTGCCCTTTTTTCTTCGTGCCCCCCCCCCATCTTGAAAAGACGATTTCTTACTCAAATTTCTAAAATAGGCTTAAAATTGTGACATTTACATGATAATTTAGCGAGTGTGACTTTTTTTTTAACCCTGTTACATTGAATTGGACAATTATTATCAAAACACAATGCTTTTCTATTACTTCTTTTAAAGAGACATACGCCCATTATGTTGATTAATAATACCGGCGGGGGGGGGGGGGCGGCGGTATTATTAATCAACATAATGGGCGTATGTCCTGACATTGAATTTAGGGCGAATAAAGAGTAGGCACTAAATAATCGGCTTTGATATGTCTGATGTTTCATTCGACACTATGGAACATACACCTCTTACACTCGTTAACGTAGTAATTCCATATATGTGTGTGTGTGTGTGGGGGGGGGGGGGGATAAGAGCACATTTTTGTTTTGTTCCAAAATTTAAAACTTTGGCCGGTTGATATTTTTTTTCGGTGGGGGAGGGGGGGGGGGGGGGGGGGGGGGTGGTAAGGTCAGGTTTTTGGGGTCACCCATTATCATTTAAAAACAAAAACAAAAATTAAATAATTTCTTTATGTTTATTCAACAAAAAAAACACACAGGGGGGGGGGGGTTTCCTTCAAAACACACACATACAAAAGTCAAGGGGGGGGGGGGTTCACCCCCCTGCGTACGCGCCTGCTTGTATTAAAGTCGCTCTTGAAGTAAAACTGTAGATTTACTAGTTTGTTTATTATATTGCGCAGAGTGAGTCTGTTTTTCGTTAGGCACTTCAGATGGGTAAAAACTGAAAATTGGAGGATGTTGCGCTTTCGATTTCTTAGTATACAAAAGGAAAGAAACAAGGAAGAAAGAAATAGCGACAAATCAAGCACAGCGGGGATCATCTACTCTGGTTTACTACGGGCACATTACGTTCTGATGTTTAACAGAGTCTAATGCTTAGGTCACATTTGCTCTGCGGCTAGGATACGGCGGCCATAGGCCCCCGAAATCGAGAGATACCTGCGGTGGCCGCAGAGAATCTGCGATGGTCTCAGGGTCACCCTAGGGCGTATCCCTATCTTAACAGGCTGTATGGGTCGCCGTGGGATTATAGCGCGGAGTTATAACTTTTTTAATTTCTAGGGTCGCCATAGCAAGACAATTAGACACACCGTAGTCATGCCGTAGAGCGGTTCCACGGCGACCAAACGTCGGGCGTACGGTGGCATTGCAGCTACCCTGCGTCTGCCTTGGTATTCGTCAAAAACCTACAGCCGCCACAGAAATGCCCTAATGAGACCGTGCGTCATCACTTCAAAGGCCGTACGGTAGCCGCATATTTTCTGTCTCCACAAATTTAAAATGGGCCGTGCGGTTACCCTAACATATGTGACCGCTACCGTATGTGACCGTGGTAATGCTGCGGCGGTCCTATAATTGCTATTGGCCGTAGATATTTTAGACCGCACGGCCGCCGCGGCAAATGTGACCTAGGCATTATCGTAAGTGACCGTGGGAATGCTTCGGCGGCCCTATAATTGCTATTGGCCATATCTATTTTAGACCACACGGCCGCGGCGGCCAATGTTACCTAGCATAACATATGTGATGTTACCGTATGTGACCGTGGGAATGCTTCGACGGCCGTAGATATTTTAGCCCCCACGGCCGCCGCGGCAAATGTGACCCATGCATTTGCATTAAATAAACTTAACTCACTTCGTAACTCAGCACTAAGTCGAGCCTTGAATCCCTTTTCCGTATACCATATATTACTGGTGAATCGAACCCAGAGATAAGATCCCCGTGAAACGATACCAGCTGGAACAGATGCTCCAGAGAGAGACGCCTTCTGCGTTGATCTTAAGTACCTTGATGTCCATCCTTCGTACACCCTAACTATGTCATTACCCTGGGTTGAAAACTCAATAAAGTGAAGCGTGATTCGGTAGCTTTTTGGAGCTGTGACCTTCCACACAACGTCGGCATTGTTATTGTAATTGCTCGGATAATTAGGAGACTGGATAAGCTCCTGTCCCCCAGCCTGCAAGTTGATAGCTTCAATCGAGGGAAGATATGCATAATTCACTTAACACATGAACAAATATGTGATGAAAACAATTGCATAATCCATATCAAGGGTTAAATTTACGGACAGTTACAATGTATTTAGAAAATCTGCTCAGTGATCATTTAAGTCTCGTTCAGACATGACGCGGCAAAACCTTGACGTAAAGTGTAATACTCTTCACATTTAGGGATCTTATCACTATGAACATAATGGACAAAGAAAGCGGACAAAATATACAGTTCCTCAGGTAGACAAAGGAACATCCCTTCACTGCTATTATGTAAAAAGGTGAATATGCATATGACACCTGTTCTACACATTTTTACATAATAGCAGTGAAGGGATGTTCCTTTGTCTACCTGAGGAACTGTATATTTTGTCCGCTTTCTTTGTCAGTCATATTCATAGTGTTATAAAATAGAGCTCAGTGAAAACGCAAAATTCCTTTGATTCGTGCCGTTGCTATTCATTTAACAATTAATGAAAACCCCAACAGAGTTTTGGCGATGGTTTACCGCGCCATATCTGAGCAAGCCTTAATTAACATGTAGTCATTTATGGCCTGGCCACACATGATACGCTGAAATATTAATGGAGAATTAATACTGATCACTAAATACTGACCCTCTGTGGTGTTTTATCTGGATTGATAATCGTATATTCTTTTAGCTAAATTGGATATCGTGATCAAAATTCTTAATACTCATTTCCATTATCAGTCTTTATTTTTGCTCGGCCTTTGTTGGATTATGTATTGTACTATAAAACTATTTATTAAGTTGTCTATTGTTCCGAATTGTTTTCTAATCGTATTATGTAATACAGGGCTCTCTCTTGCAAAAATGTTATTATGTACAGAAGAGACTAACCTGTATTAAGAGCACATAATAAACAAATACATAAATAGCATAATTAAAAGACCTGGAAATAAACCACACGTCTAAATATCATGTTGAACATTGAACTATGACTTCGTGGTAAAACAATACGATATTATAATAACAAATTGACGGAGCAGGGAATGCGACTTACTTCTCCACTCCGCGGCAAATGAATTGCTCACATAGGTTGACAGAATAACTGCACAAAGGTTGATGAATATTCCAGTCATATTTGCCTTGAGTAAATTCATGTGTTGGTTAGGAGCCTCTTTATCCTAGAGATTATTCAAAAATCCAATCGTCAATTTCAAAAGTTGAGTAACCTGACGGTAGGAATGCCGAGTTTAATGTCAATTGAAACAAGATTGAGAAGGAATATCCGAACTTTTCGTTTCTAAAACAAGTCCAGTTGCCTTGAAAATTTACTTCTTAACTTCCTCTTCAGCTGTATCTTTCTGTATATAGGCCTATCGTACTGAAATTTTCCTTACAAGGAAATGCTTTCTCTGTGCAAGATGACATATTTATATTCACGTTTGAAGTGTTTCCGGTACTATAATTGAGCTTTTATTGTTTTTTCTGATGTCCAGGTTCCTTGTATGTGGTATGTTCCAGATATCCCTTGATAACGTTGTCGTTTGATCATGTGCATCACTTTCACTGTACAAATCCCAATCACGGAATTCATACGAAAACAGGGTCAAAAAGATTTTTGAAAAATCAACTTTCAATTTAATGTTATAAACAAATTAGCAATCATATCTGGATTACGAAATACGACATTGTTATGTTCTCACGTTTAAAAGAAAAGGGACTAGGCTTTTGAACTTACCTCGAGTTAATTATGTTTATCCTGATATTTATTTATTATCTCATATTGTGAATTCTTATTCTGTTCTTTACTCTTGATTTTCCAGAGTGCAGACTGTGGGGGGTGACATGCTTTCGAGTAATAGCAATTTCAATTGCTTTTGTCACCCCTGACCAGCAGATTGTATCCTCCTCTCTCTCTCTCCTCTCCACTTCCCTAAAGCTGTGTGTATGTATTATGATATTTCTATGTAATATCTGATTGTTATACTCACTGTATGTTTTCCGATTGGTCAAATAAATAATAATAATAATAAATAATAACAAACGAAGATGAATATTCCAATCATATTTGTCTTGAGTAAATCCATGTCTTAGTTAGGAGCCTCTTTATCTTAGCGATTAGTTTAAAATCAAATTGTAACTCTCCAAATTTGACTAGTCTGACTGTAAAAATGCCGAGTTGAATGTCAGCAGATACACGATTGCGAACGAATCTCCAAACTGTTGTTTCTAATACACGTCCATTTGCCTTGAACATTTACCTGTTAACTTCTTCTTCAGTATATCTTTCGGTTTCTATCGTAGTGGATCCACAAAGTAATTTTACTTACAGAGAAGGCCATTCTTAGTGTATAATGATTCATTTATATTCACGTTTCAAGTATTTCTGCTGCTATACTTTTGCTGTTAAGTCTTTTCTGATGTTCAGGTTTCTGGTATGTTGTTTGTTACATATATCCCTTGATAACATTTGTCGTTTGATTATGTTCATTCCTTTCACTGTACCCATCCCTTCACGGATCTCATACGAAAACAGAGTCAAACAGACTTTCGGAAAATCAACTATGGAGCTAGATGCTGATTGTAAGTATCAGCTTGCATGGTGATGTAGATATACAGTAGGCTTGCGGGTGCACCATGTGAGAGAGAGATAGAGAGAGAGGGAGGATTGAGGATTACTGAAAAGGACTCTCGGTAATCTTTCTTGAGGGTATGTAGTCCTGAAAAGGACTGTTGGTGTAGTCTTCAAAAAGACTGTTGGTTATCTTTCTTAGCTTATAGTTTCAAGTTTCAAGTTTCAAGTTTATTTATTTCACTTTATCAAAAATAACTTGAACATAATGAAAAATGGTAATTATTATAACTAAACATACACTATAGAAAACATAATGTACATGATAATAGTTATAACAGAGCATACAATAATATACATCAATCAATAAAGTGGGGGATCTACTAAAAAGCAAAGCTTGTATTTTGTAGGTCCCGGTTTATAGGTTTATATATAAATTAGGGTATCTGAAATTAACATATTTACAAAAGCATATGATTACACGAGGGTTATCTTTAAGTGACACATTTTACTAAACATATCGTAAACAATTGAGAAAAAAAATGAAGAGTTCTGTGCTTTCCTAAGGAGAATGGCCTAAATTAAATCGATTGAATATGTGCGCAGCACAAAACATACGACCATTCTGCACAAGGGTCTGAAAATCAGACCATTTCTAAAATGATTGCAATCAATACAGTCGATTCCTCAACTAATGTTCGTTATTTTCCCACAAGAAAACATTTTCAAGCCCTTTCGTTATGAGAGAAGTTCGAAATCAGGATAAAGGTCAAATAATACATAAAATAAGACCCTTTCCGAGTAACAGGCATGCATGGTTTGCAGTACATAGTGCATTGTGTAGTGCATTACTTCCACCTACCCTCTCCCCATTGAAATGCCCTCCCCCATTAAAATCAAGAGACATTTTGGGATGGGGGCATTATGTTGTGTAAAGCATGGTGTTTGTTCACAAATGATGCAGGCTATCGGCCAAGTGATACATACTATGACATCTGAATCCAGGTAATAGTCATGATTTTCAGTCTGAATCATGAAGATAATGGATGGTGGGGTTCAGAATTTGCACCCTTCCCCATTATGTGACCCCTTCTCACAGAACACAATCAGAGCAACTTGTGCAAAGCGATATTCATAAAGTATATTGCAATCGACAAATTGGTCCGTGAATCTTTTTCCAAGGAATCTTCACAAAACATTTGAAATCTAATGGTTAAACCTGCATGAGAAAGTTTGTTAATTTCTTTCCTCTCCGCCCTCTCCCTTACCTCGAAAATCGATCACATAACCAAAAAAATGAATTAACCAGCAAAGTGTAAGATAATATTAGAGACCTGGATTCAACTAGTATGTTTCTTTCCAAACAAAGAGACAATAATAGAAATTATAAAAAGTCCCCGAGACTTCCATGGATATCTAAGTCTCTACTCCGGTCTATAAATCGGAAAAATAATCTTTATTATAAGTATATATCAAAAGGTACAGACAAAACTAAACATAAATATACATCCTATAACAATTGGAACGTTAACAAATTGGAATCACATCATGATGGGGAAAAAGGTGTTTTGTCAAATCAATTAAATCTTTAAAAGGGAATATACATGCCAAAGTCATACTCTTTTGAGTCTCTCAGAGTCCCTCCACTCTCCCTATAACTTTACTCCAAATTAAATTGTATAAGTATTACTTTCTGCAAGAAACCGATGGACGTGATCAGTGAAAATACATGGGTCTAGTACATTGTCTTCATGAAGAGTTGTGATTAATCCAGTTTGATCGGAAGTCCTCCGATCAATCGCAAACCTACACATTACTATATCTATGTTGCACAGTGGCATCTCTGTGGGAGCAGGGGCATGTACATTTGTATAGAGCACAATAAGGTGCAACAAAAACGTAAAAGAGAGAAAAGGAAACGGAAGAAACGAAGAAAACTTAAGATCCTAATGATTTCATGCTCCCTAATATGAAAGGCAAAATGCATTATAATTTTGTCTAAAGATTGGTTGCTGCTCGCAAGGGATCTCGTAATTTTGCCCCCAACATAGATATAGTTTATAAATAGCATTTTTCCAATTGGTTTCAAATTTGACATCAAAATATAATTCCTATTGCTTTGCTCCTTCTTATAACTTTCACCAGCCTGGGATCCTGCTTTTCGTAGGCAGCTGTGAAGGAGATCTCAGTTGAAAATTTTTCATTACTTTCCCTCTTCCACTTGTCACAATGTGCTTGAAAATCGTTGGTGCTTGCAAAAGTATGTGGAATTTTGTCATTGATATAATCTCCTCTGTAAGGCATTCCAGCTTCTTCATGGCATCACCGGTACTGTGGGTGCATAATCACAGCCGTCCTGAACCGCTTCTCTGATCTAGGACTGAAATACTCTAAAACTCCCGTTTTAGTGTATAGTCGTCTGGTATTGATCTGTCATTTCTAAACCAAATTCCTTTACTATTTTCTTGATACCTGTTACGGAGTGTTTCCATCTGGCAATCCTGGCAGGTCAGGAGCTTCCAGCTCATCTAAAAGTCGACTGAATACAACATCATTATAATCATAAAGGTTCAATTTCAACAAATAAGAAAATGCACATATACTTTAAGTTGTTCATAAAGGATGTATATGCTATGTTACATAATTAAATACCATGTTGTAGCCTCACCAAATTAGTCGAAACTAAATGCCATCCCTGATTAGGTTGCTCGCTATTTCCTCCCTTGTTTTTTTTGTGTGAATAACTTGCACTTTGGCCCTTTCCCCTTATTAGCCTCTGATTATTACAAGATTCTTAAATCGTTTAGACTCTGTCTGTCTTATGAATCGTAATGTCATGTTATATATGATGGCTTTATTAAACTGAGTTCTTGTTCCCCAATCAATCAATCAAGACAAAGTAAAATAAATACTTACATAAATTGAACTTTGTCAAACTTTAGAGAAAGAGGGGAATAAGGCTTGAAGGGCATATATTGGCGAACATGTTTGCCCCCAACAATTTAGGCATAAAATTGATGGATTAAGACTCATTTTTCAAATTTATATTGTACTTGGCACCATTTTCTCTTGTTTTTAAGTAGGAGAGGGTTGGTGGATTGGCATGTCACACAACATTTGTTTGGATTGGTATTCCAACTAAGTTATAATTTACATCAATTATTCAAATGATGTAAAATTGTTAAAGTATTATCAGGAAAGTGATTCTAACATTGCTTTTTTTAAAATACAAATGTTGTTACTGTGATTGACATTTATTGCTCCTCCCCTCTATCATAACGACAATTATAAAATAATTCCCTTCTGGGCCTATAACTTACAAGCTCAGCTGTCACCATAGACCTCTCCAAGTTCACTATTCTACTCAGCCTTTTCAACTTAATGCATCTTAACACATCGATATGTTTTATGATGGCGCTCTTTGAGGCTCCCAGGCAGATACGTTGATTAGAAGTTGATTCAAGTCGGGCACATTATGGCGAACATTACCTTGTTGGAAAAGCACAACAACAAAATATGTTGCGACTAATTTATACCCAGCTGGTCAAACTCTGTTTATAGATGGCTGTTTTCATTGACAGACACCTTGATGAGAACATCGTTCACCAGGATAGGCATTATTTAAGCAGTAGTTAGTGGTAGTAGAGGCATTTCCTAGGAATAGAGACAGCACTATCTCCATTCCTACCACTAACTCTACATGACGCAGACGTTACTCTATGCAAAACATGGTTGCTACATGTATGGCTATTTTGGAAACATGCCTCTACTACTGGTGAAAACAAAGCTTACAATTTTCGGTTTTACATTATGTGTTCCAGTGAAAAATATTATTGTACAAAATCTGTGTGTGTATTATGTCTACCCTGAAACTCTACCACGGTAAGAGCTAACGGGGCTTTGTCATTATGAGTCCACAAATATTTCTTCAGCCTCTCCGTGTCATATACACAGTTGCCCATTAGGATGGAATGATATTTATTTTCACCTCATTTCATAAAATGATAGTGACAATAAGGGTTATTTTTCATTGAAAAGGTACATGTTTCTTCCTAGATGGTTACTGATCAATCTAAAGAGTGAAAGAGATTGATAAATAAAGAGAAGATAATTATGGGTTTCATTTATCGAGAATAAATCACATCTTCACGATTATTTCATGAAAGGAGATAACATCGAAATTATTCCAACTTACTGGCAACAGTGTAAAATTATTGTCCATGTATTCGTAGAATTTTTTAAAGTTTAACATGGAGTAAATTCGGGGGACTTTCAGTGAAGCAGGAGTTGCGGAGCGTTTTATCTGAAGTTGTAAACTATAAGATAAGAAAAATTTCCGTGAAAATGATTGATTTTTCATAAAATGAAACAAGATCGTTCATTCCTGCCCCTTAGAATTCATCTCATTTGGTCCAGTTTGAATAATATTCACATATTGCACTGTCTTGGTATACATTTGTATTTTGTTACTTAATACAAGATTGTACATATCCCCCTTTATAGGTCGTCTTTAAAGAGTTCCTTTAAAAATATATATTCACATAATACATGTGATTACACAGAAGAAAAGAAAAGAGGACAGAGAGTTGAAAAAAGGGGCGCGAAATTTTAAATTACACTGCTTGATGAAATCGTGAATCTGCAAAAAGATTTGATTGAAAAATAAAACGTTTTGAACATGATGAACAGATTAGTTGCAATTGCATTACCTTTTAACAACATAATAAATGGAAGCATAATAAATTACCGTGAAAAAAATAAGCTTTGGGGTAATAAATGCCTTTATTTGGCTAAATACAATTCATTTGCAATACAAGAATTAGAAAGTTAAATTTGAACACCATATACATTTCTGCTTATAATTGCATCCAAGCAGCAAACAAATCAAGACATAACAAGAAAATACAAGTGAGTATAAACAATAACATGACAACAATGCAGGTTTTGCTCATGCGAGAAGTGTTCAGGATCTTCCCGAAGATTGTGATTGCTGCACTGGACTTGATGCATGAACACCTGATGAGCGGAGGTCACTCAAGAGGCGCGGGGCGACTGCGCAAAAGGATATGTCACCCCACGATCTCTTAGTCATAACTTCTCGAAACTCCTGGACGGTTTCTCATTGAAGACCAGTTTTGGTCTTCTTTCCGTCATGTTCGTCTTCGTTACATCCGACAAGCAACTTTGTGCCTGGTCAGTCTTAAATAAGAGAAAGTATCTTGTACTCAAGTGTATGCCTGGTAGGTAACCAGTGCAATGCCTTGATAATGGGGGTTATTTGTATGTGAGATTTGGAACGGTTAATGAATCGTCCAACTGAATTTTTGATCAGTTGGAGCCTTGTGATCTTGTTATCGGGTGATATTCAGAAGAGCTTAGATGAACTGTTGGTTAGAAACCAGTCAGACGGACTTTTTGTCATACGGGATCTCCTGTTCTATCAAGAAGTTATTGATAACAAGTTTTATGAAGCAGGGCTGTGATCGGAAGTACGATTCTCTACAGCAGATTAATATAACTGCTTCGTTGCATTCTTAACGATCTGCACAACAGCTTGGTACTTTTTATGGTATCGCTTGTAATGAAGTACCCTTTCCTCTCTAATTGCGCATGAGTACAGTGACTAATTATTGACCAAATTAATATTTGTTTCGAAAATAATATCGCTAGTGATATTCGTTTGTCTCGCAATGTGGTCAATAAGGAATCTAAAAGTTCACGACGTTTCGTGTGCATTTGCAACACTTCATCTGGTGATAATAACTACTGTATCAATATCCGTCTCAATCCTAATAATTTCAACAGAGACAACGGGATCGATATCCCCGAATTTTGGATGCGGACGATACGCCGCCATGACACTAGCCGTCCTGCCAGCCAACACCGGTCGATTCCATTCAGCAGACGGTCCGAGCCAGCGGCCCGTTGATTGGTTGAGTACCGTATGCGTCGGCCAATAGGCCTGGTGCATTAGCCGAACCAGCGGCCGAATCCAGCGGCCTGGTGATTGGTCGATCACCGTGTGCGTCGACCAATATGCATTGTGCGTTATTGTTCCAATTATCGATCGAATTATGGACCGCTCCGCCGGTCCTCCCGTAGAGTATAAAAGACCCTTGCTTACAGTAGTTATTATCACCAGATGAAGTGTTGCAGATGCACACGAAACGTCGTGAACTTTTAGATTCCTTATTGACCACATTGCGAGACAAACGAATATCACTAGCGATATTATTTTCGATACTATATCCGCAATGAGTAATATATTTAGCATTAATATTTGTTACTTCATAAAAACAGTTGAAAAAACCTCAAAAACATTCAACAATAATCGTTTATCGACATGGTCCTTTTCCTCTTTTAATTATCTGTAATACCTTGTTTACTATTTAGATTAATGTTTCTTACTTTTGATTTGATTTGATTTTTGCATTTTTCCAAAGATAATAACTGAATATAAACAAAGAACATACAAACGTAAGGTATAATACAAAATATACAAAGAATAATAAATTCATGTCAATTAAAAAAACAAACATATGTACATAATAACGAAACTTAATATTTCTATAACATATTATCAAAAGTATTATCCGAGCTATATGTTGAAAAGGTGCAGGAGACCGCCATCATACTTAATTAGGATGGCGGCCTAAACAAGAAAATATTTAAGTAAAACTTAAAACTTACTTCGACATCATCTAAAAACTCTGTGGCATGATTAATGTATTTCTATGAGGCATATCATATGACAGATCTGTAATACGATTAGTAGTCGATGATGCAATTTTTTTTTTAAATGTCCTGTTCAGAACAGTCAAAACGAGCAAATGTGAAAACATTCGAACCCATCTCAGAAAGCAATATACATCGATGCACATATGTAGAAAAAAATACCATGACACAGTTCAATTTTAGCGACTACAAACTACGATACCCGATATATCATTTTCATGTAACTACGAATGTACGTGATTCCACTGATGTCGGAATGTTTGTTTTTGCTATGTCAAAATGACACATCCGCCTTTCCTTTTGAAAATTATACCGCTTTGTTATGCTCACATTGCCATGATTCTTCTAGCATATATTTTCATTTTTTTTGTATATACATTAATTTACATTTATACATTTATCCGTTCATTAATAATTAATAGTTCCAATTAATTTTGATTAAAACATTAGGGTGGCAGATGAGGGGCTCCTCCTTGTACTTTTATTTATGCACTACAAATAATGTCGATTAAACAAGTCATATAACATGCAAACAAGGTTACATAACTTTATGTACCTTTAACTCTACTCTCTTATTAAACAATGCATAAGGGCTAAATTTGTCTTTTCGTTAATAAGAATGGTGGCCACCGGGTGGCCATGATATTAGGCCGTATGTATAAGATCAAGGCCGTGAGTTGAAAATTCATAGATAAAATGACTGCGTATTTACATCGTCACATATTACAATGTACATTAAAGAATTATACATAGGTTATCACAGAGTCTGGTAGTTTGGAAATGTGCAATGGACATCGAATTATTCATAACATCAGACAAAGGGTGTAATGTCAATTCTGTACAATGAATAGTTCACAATGTTAACTTCGATCAGTTATGCAAACATACACACTCATTAATATACTCCATTATAGATTTAAGAAAAACTCAGCAGTTGCAGAAACACTGATGAAAAAAGTGTGTGTGGGCTCATGCACATGCGGATTTGTGCGTGTGTGTATGCGTGCTACAAAGGTACTCAGGAGGAATGAATGAACCCTATCATTGTATTATATAACACGCTTGATTGGCTCCCAAACTTTGATATGTCCATTTAGCTATAAAAGCCTTACATGAAAGAAGTAATTAATGATTTATTGATTCTGTGTTGTCCTTAAACTTCAATACCTCAGTTACACTGACGTGACCAGATGACACGGACAAAAAAAAATACATCACCCCGAATAGCCAAGGGTTAGTCGATTCGGAGTTAGTTTTGTGTTGATTTGGCGGTGTGACTGGTGTATAAGCATGGTTAGTAAGTGCAGTTGCTATAGATCGAATCGAATTCGGTAGGAGCTGACGGCTCTGGAATATTTTGGTCAATCGCATCATAACCTTCCTCCTTGCCAACATTCCTATAGTCCAAGTTCGCGTAATCGTCTTCCGTTTTAGAGCCACCGCTGGAAAGACCGCCAGTATTCTCATAGATAGGTTGTTCTTCATCCAACGAAATCTGGAGGCCAAACTGATTTTCGTAGACGCCTTCAGCCTCAGGGATCTGTCCATTTGATTTCGTCTCGTATTCTTCATCCGCAGAATATGGTGTGTCATCTTTCTCAAACATCTTCAACGTCTTCTTCGATGTTCGGGATGCAACGCATCTGCCTTGTCGTCGGCTACCATGTATTTCAACGTGACCACCGTGTTGTGTAGTCCCTTCTTTCTTCCCAAAATCTTGACAGCTTTTAGATTTCGATTCTCTGGTTTTACGGCCATTATTTTCCAAAGGACCTAATTGCCCACCTGTGTGCATTCGGGATTCTGGTGCCCACCCGTCTACATCAGATTCCATTTCAGTTAAAGTACCATACACGTTGTCGTTATACATGGTGTCGTTTGCTGGGTCAGACAGATGCGAGGGCCTTTGAAGATCTAGAGCACCGTATACGTTCTTTCCAGTTTCCTCATCTGCTTGTCCGAATGAACTTTGGAGAGATCTTTTTGAAAGCCGTGATTTTAAGTCCGAGGGCGACCTAAAGTTCAATGAATCATATTCTTCTTCATCATGGAGAGTAATGTTCCTATCCATACTTTCACCGTTACCTTTCTGTTTGTATATCAAGCGATTCCATCCGAGCTCCCGGTCTACCGTATCACTTTGAGGGGCGATGTCATCATTCTGGCATTGATGGATGAATTCATCATCAAGTTTAGTCAGTCCGGATTCGCCATTAACTGGCGTTGAGGATCTTTTTAGGCACTGTCGTGTTCGAGAGCTGCGTTGCGATTCCCTTGCGGAGCTTTCTGCAACGTCAGGTCCGTTAAAGGAAGTTTCACCAACTTCTTGATAATCAGCAAAGTTATCATCTTCACCATCCGCCACTCGCGATTCAAGCGTGAAATATGCAGGCGTTTCTATGTCATCATCAGGTGACGTAGCAGGGTTGTTAAAGTCATTTCTATTTAATGACACGCGTGTGTCATAATTGGGGATTGCTTTAGCCACTGCCTCATATTCTTCGCAATTCTTTCCCTGGGCTGGATTCGCGGCGAGAGGATTGTATGGACCTGGAATCGGACTAGATATCTGGGTCTCATGCGACGCGTTGCAGGGTAAAGACATCCCACCAACGGCACCGTCGAAGCGGTTTCGACCATCGTCTAATTCCTCATATTCGTTGTCAAGAAAAGGCTCTGGTATGGGACAAATTGTTTCAGGTCTCATGTATGTATTGGGCCTACTCGATGAAGCATGGTGACTTGTGAGGAGATCTGGAGTAGGAGGTTGGTGATTCAATGCTCCGGAGTCTCGGCTGTTACCCCTACCATTGTTGTCAGCATGTGATACCTGTGGGCGAGTCCTTTTAGATGATGACCTATTGGTAGGATAACAGGTATTGGAAATAAAACATCGAGTTTTTATGCGCTGTAATATAAAGTGTTACTTATTATCACTGCGTACACATTTAAATGATAAGATGTTTCTAAAGGAAAATTTTGCATACGACTGTCGTTGATTTCTTTTGGAGAGGGAATGATTTGTTTGTATTCGCTCCTTAAAATTCCCTATGAAGACAAGGGCCTTGGTTTTGTTAACGTTAAATGTAACGAAAGATGAGGTGTAACGTACACAATGAGACTAATATATTTTCAGATAAAATGTGCATCGCACTATCTTCACCTTTTCCTCCATCTGATGTATCCAGCAACGCACACGCACAGAAGAACTGCCACTGCAACTAAGGAGATTGCCAACACCGGCTGATGAGACCTCGGGCTCTCTGTAAGATTCACAGCGAATTAGAAAGAGAGTGAAAGAGAGAGAGAAAGAGAGAGAGAGAGAGAAAATGAGAGAGCCAATGGAAATAAACTAGGCAGATATGAATGCAAATTCTCAAGGGTGACAAAGTGGACATTGCAAGAGATTACAACGGAAACAGGTTTATTATCTAATCATGTTAAAGGGATTGTGCTTCCCGATGAGCATATCAATTCAGATATTTCTCAGGAATGCTTATAAACATATGAAATTATGAATAATTTTTATTGCAAATCTTTCACTGGTAATGGGAATAAGTCGGTCTCATTTTCGTATCATTTTGCCAGTGATACATAACGCTGTCGGCTCACTGTTAAAAAGTCAATAACGCCATGTTAGTAATGTCATTTTGGCGGTGAGATGACGATGTCATGATAATAATTCACCTATGCTCATTCCTGTCTTATATTGTGTCTTAAACACTTTTAGAAAAAATATTTTGTATCAGATAGTTGCAGGCAACCCCGAACAAGGTTTTGTTAAATCTACAGGGTTCGTCATTCTGTGTCGACCCGTGTGTCTTTGCATACAGGCACAAACTTTCACACCCCTGCATTTATTCCCCTTGCATACGAGGTGCCATCTTGTTTACGTAGGACTGCATCATCGAATGATGTGGTGTTTGTCGGACCACAAGAGAGTAATTTTGGACAAAAAGTGACTGCTAGCTGAGCTGGCCAGATATTTCTGTGGTTTATTCTGTTTAGCCTATACTTTAGCGGACAGGTTTGATTAGCGCAGGTAACGAAGCAATCAAAATGATGCCGAATGTGTAACGTGCCAATTGTTTTCAACTCACTTTTCGAAGCTGATCCAACTTTTGTTGACGAAGAAGCAGGCTTAGCAGTTACAGTGGTTGTGTCGGATGCATGAGAAGGTATGTCGCTCGTTGACGCAGGTGTAATAGGTTGCCCTTGCGTTGTAGTAGGATTCGTCGTCGAAGTCAATGTTGTTGGCACTTTGAGAGTTTAGAAAATAAAATGCAACGTTATCGGAAACAATTATAGCAAATGGGTATTTGGGAGGGGGCTTTGGGGAGGGGGGGGGGGGGGGAAATTGTGCCTGTCTGGTCAAAGCCAACCAAGTCGAGTATAAAATAGAAAATGTACCCTATTTCTGCAACGCAACTAATTGAGACCCGGAAAGATAAGAGAAACAGTGAACACTTTTTTGGAGGGGTATATGTGTGGTCGTGTGTGTGCGTTTATGGGCGTGTAGTTGTGTGTAAGTGTGTTTTTTTTTGCCCCCCCTACCAGAGAATGCTGGATGTTCTAAATATTATCATACGACGAATAGGATTTGCAAGTAAGTTATATCCGTCATCATGCATGTTCCTTCACAACATACTTAAAGAGGTATGTATGTGTGTGTTCGTTTGGGGGAAAGCGTTGGATATGAGGACCTTTTAACTGATAATGTTATCATTTCAAGCAGAGGCACAGTAGTTCGCGATATAATGAAAGGGAACCTCACCCTAAAAAATAAAAATAAGTGCCCGTTGATGTACAAAACCCCTTAAGAAAATGTACGAGAGAAATAAATAACCAATGAAGACATTCTTGGCATGATGTGATGTCTTTTAGCATGAAATGGGTGCAGTCATTTTCTTGAAAATGTGACGTACCAATTGGAGTGGTATGTGTATCCTGCATCAAGCTTTAGTTGGAAAGACGTTTTAAATCAATAACAAAATCTTTAATTTTCAATGAGGAACAATGATAGCAGGAGAAGTTAGAAATTATATTTGGTGAAAAATATATGAGAGGGGAACAATAGTAACTAATTCATATACAAATACTGGAATATATCAGTTGAAAAATCTATTTCAAGAGAAACCTTCATCCCAGAAGAGCACCAACTTATTTATGCAATTGTATGCGTTCTGGCAATTGTAGTACAAAGGATAATAGCATGTGAATGAAATACTTCAACACCGCACACACATGGGAATACTTGATAACGACTTCACAAAGTACGTCACGTTATCAAGAAAATGCTCATGTCGTGCTGAGAAAATTTACAATATTCTTGCTTTATTCTTCTCTCATACATTTTGGTGGATAACCTTGTAGACTAATGGGCAAGTATATAATAAACCTCTTAAAAAATATACATTTTTTTTATTGGGTTGAGGTTTCCTTTAATCATCAATAGATCACTAAATCGGCAAAAGTATATAAGCTGCACGCAATTTAAAAGCCAATTATAGTGGACTAATTTCAGTTATTGTTCAGTCGCAAACTGAAATGTCAAAGCAGTGACCAAAGAATGGAAGGAAGAACAAAAAGAGTAAATACTTTCATGCGCCTTTCGATAAATCTTTACATTTGTGAGATCCTTAACTGACCTGGCACCGGAGTAGAAAATAACGAAATATTGAATCCTGTGTATCTATAACCCCCTTGTAATCCGTCATCACTCGTGAATCGAATCCAGAGAAATGGGCCAAGAGTTGTGATGTTGTGTGATGAATATGTTCCAGAAATATTGGGCCTTCTTAGAGTGGACTCCTCATATACCGATGTCTGCCCCTCATATAGATAGAGAAAGTCCCTAAATGTCTCGACTGAGAAATCGACGAAGTGCACGACAACTTGGTGGTTCTCCGGAGCGATCGCATGCCACATGAGGTTCAGATTGGTGCCATATTGAGCAGGGTAATTAGGTGACTGCAGGTATTCCGCATTCCCGTGGTTTAAATAGATGACTGTGATTTAAAGACAGCAATAAAAGTACATAATAAATAAATATAAATAATTATTAAAAAAAAGATAATTAAAAAAAAGATATTAATAATAAGAAGGATGAAATTGTTGGTATTTTATCTTTGCAGTTTAACATTAAACAAAAATAATATTTTTTCCCTGAATGTGTGAAGAGTGAAATCAGAAGAAAAGAATTAGGCTTTTATTCTAAACAACAAAAATGTATCGCATTCTGAAATGTTAGATACAACCTGTTTTTTTCTCTTTTAGGAAAACAGAACGGTTGAAAAAAACGTTAGCTTGCTCTGATCGTCACATCGGGAAGGTTTTTGAAATTCCCGTTGTGTAAAATATTCCCGAAAGACATCTGTATATATTTCTAAAATCAATTCATTTTATTTTTTCTATTCATTTTTTTACGGATTGCCTAACCTTCAATTGACGGATTTGTGAAAGTACAAACAAAGAGGTTAATATATTGTAATTAATTTCACATGTAGTTTGTTGTATGAAATGTATGGAACTCACCTGGTATTTTTGCATTGAGCAATGCCTGAAAACCTTTGAACCTTCTTCCTTCATTACTGGCGAATCTTATCCATAGGTAAGATCCAATTGATGTAATGTTTTCAGGGATAGACCATCCAGACAGAGACGCCCTCAATGTTGACCTCGAGAAATCCGATGTCCATCCTTCAAAGATGTATACGAAGTCTGAATTCTCCTCAGTTTCAAAACGATGAAATAGAATATGGACTCTGAAGCCTGAAGTCGCTATCACTTGGAAGGCGATGTCGATATTATTGTCATAGTATCCAGGGACGTTTGGAATAGATACGTATTCCGTTTCAATCGTATCTAACATTATAACTGTAGTTTCGATAACAGACGAAAAAAAGTGAACAATAAAATATGAAAACATTTTTTTTAGGAATATCATCATTCTCCTTGAATTACAAGATATAATGTCTGCTCCCCAGTATTTGTTTGATATCTATTACATAATCCTGCACTTATTCGGAAAATTGTATTCACTTAAAGGTCAGGTGGCATTCAAATATAAGTTGGTTCCTGCTGATGTGCAGGCCCGCATACAACTCGTATTTTGTTATCAAAACATCTAAATATATTTGATAGTTTCATTTTTAAAAATAATTTTCTCAGACCTGCTAAGCTCTACCCTTAAAGGCCCGGTCACACAGGGAGGACGCATGGGGAACGCACGGCCAGCGCATTGGAAAATTTGCAATTTTGGCCAGTGCGTTGTCGTGCGCCCAACTTATGTCGAAGCTACAGCGAGCTCACACCAAATGCATAGCGTGTTGCTAGCGCGCTGAGCGCATACAGGGCGCATACAGAGCGCATACAGACCGCACACACATGATAACAACTTCCACGAATGCACCGCGTTCTACGACGCACGCATTGGAAATCGGAAAAGGCCGTTTGCCTAACTTTCGTCATGATTTTAGAAAAGCTAGCTAGCTGACAAAAAAATGTACAGCGTGTAGCTAGCGCGCTGTGCGTATACAGGGCGTGTGCTCCGCGTATGTCAAGCGCTGGCCTAGCGCTCTCCACGCATGTCTGGTGTGCCTTTGGCGTGTCCATTCATGCGTCGAGCTCCGCGCACACTTTTGAGCATGCTAAAAACCGACGCACACAGCGAATGACGACGAATGCATAGCGCTGGTCCAGCGTTGGTCCAGCGCGCTCGACGAACGAGTAACGAATGATGACGCACGCCTAGCGAACGACAACGCACTGGCCCAAATTGCAAATTTCCAATGCGCTGGGCGTGCGTCCCCCATGCGTCCCCTCTGTGTGACCGGGCCTTTACACAAATGCTCCAGATCTCGTTCATCTTGTGACATCATCTGTCAATCATTAGTGAGCTGACAAGAGAAAGTGATATGTAGTTTCAACAGAGCTGACCACCTGTTTAATACAATAGACCATACAATGCCAACATAGGAGTTGCTATCTTAAACGTGCGCCAGAAAAGAAAGGTAATGTGGAGGTACTGTATGAAAGAATGCAATTCTTTTGTGAGCATGGGCTGAGCTGGGGGAGGTTTCTTACCACTGTTTCTTGTTAGCTCACTAATGATTGACATATGATGTTACAAGATGAATGAAATCTGGAGATTTCTTTAGGGTGGAGCTTAGCAGGTCTGTGAATTTTTTTTGTTTTAAATATTAAAAATCTATTAAATTAATTGTTAGATGTTTGAATAACATAGTATACGTTGTATACAGCCCTTTATATCACATGATTCAACTTATATTTGGATGTCACCCGGCCTTTATACCATTGGTGTCACACTTGATCAAAGATAACTAAAACGTTCCATTATCGCAGAATGCAGATGCGGGTTATTGTCATTTTGTCATGTTGGTGGAGGAGAGTTTGGCGAAGGAAAACAAAAATTCCTGTTTGAAATTGAAAACGTACCGACGGATCACAAAATATATTCAGAATTGTAACACCCTCTTGGAAAACAAATTTATTAATAAATTATCCAATTCTAATGTAGAATATTCTCAAACTTTTACACAAAATATTATTTCACAAATAAAACTGCAATGCAAAACTTCTAACAGTCTTAATACATTTTGCAAATAAATTGCATAATTTATTCAGATACAAGCATTCATGTGATTTCTGATATGTTATCTAAAGACTTCTTAATCAGAAATATAACATGAACCGTGAAACGCATGAAACTCACCGGGTGTCTCTACGGTCGTTAGCATGGCTTTGAAACCTGTGAAGTCGTAGAAATAGCTATACCAATTATCACTAGTAAAGCGAATCCAGAGGTAAGCTCCAACCGTGGTGATATCCCTTGGAAGAGATCGTCCAGAAAGAGTGTCCCTGGGATCTGAAGACCGGTACACTGATTTCTTTCCGTCGTAGACATATACGAAATCTCTGTCATACTCTGTATTGAATTCGGTGAAGTGAACCATAATGCGATATCCCGAAGGAGCCCTCACATGCCACACAATGTCAATGTTGTTGTCATAGAGGGATGGAAAGTTTGGTGACGTGAGGATTTGTGTCTCATTTGTCTGTAAATTGATAACTGTAACAAAATCAAACATAATATATTTAACTTATGCAAAGTTATCAGCTTCATATTTTCACACTAATACAATCATGCCATGGTAATCCGACTCGAACAATGTTTTTTCTTTATCTAATATTATAAGAGGGTGATGATGTCACCTTGCTATGCCTTGCAATATAGAATTCAATTTGATTCGAAAAACTGAATAAAACGACTTTGATTACTTTTTTCTCATACATGTACCCGTCTTCACCAAGTATAATATATCTATATATATAGGCCTATATAAAGGTGCGATAATTCATAACTCTGACATGACAACGGGTGTTCCAGAAAATGTAGGCGTGAAGAAAATATATTTTATTTTATTTTCCAGATGGATAGTTCATACACATTATGCTCTTTAATAATATGTCCATTTATATTGCGCAGCTACTACATATAGGCCTCTATACTCTACTTCGCCTAATACAAAATATCAGATTATTACTCAGGCTGTAGCTGAGCCGCCATGATAAGGGGCTAAAAAAACATTCAAGGATATTCTCCTACCAGGTGCCCATTTACTCGTTTTGAAATCTTTTCTCCTAATTTGTCTTTTTTTTAACAAAGCATAAAGCGAAGCATATTTCAATAAGCGTGATTTAAAAGTATTAGTAATTGCCTGCTATTGAATCTTATTGCACATTATCATTTCCCCTAAATTATAGGTACGCAAGAAGAGAAATGAGATCTTTAATAAACTCACCGGGTATCACCGCATAAAGTAGGGCCCGAAAACCTGTAAACACATACATGCTATTGCTCGTGAATTGAATCCACAGATGTGATCCGGCTGACGTAATATTTTCTGGGATAGATTGTCCAAATACAGACGCCACCCATGTTGACCTTGAGTAATTCGAAGTCCACCCATCGCACAAAATTACAGTGTCGTAACTCTCCTCGGTTGAGAAATTGATAAAACGAAGTAAAACTCGGTATCCTGCAGGAGCTCTCACATACCATATGGTGTCGATATTATTCTCATATACCTCAGGATAGTTTGGTGAGGTAAGAACTTCTGTCCCTTCCGTAGTCAAAGTTATAGCTGCATCATAAAAATATACAAAACTGTATTATTGATGATTACTGGGGAAACTGCGAACTTGCGTTAATAGTATTGCGAGGCATCTACGTGTTAAAGAAAGCAATAATGTCAAACAAACAGTTGAATTTACGAAGTCAATTACCCGACGCTGCTTGAATTATGCTACTACCCGCTGTAGTAAGCTTTTTATATCAGTTTTAATCCTTATATTAATAGTATCAATATTTTTCTTGATATAATTTTCATTATGATTATTGCTATTGTGAGAAATTTTAATGTTGTTAGTATTATTACCGTTATCAATATCACTTTAAATGTTATCTTTATTGCAATGACAAAAATCGTCATTGCCTTGTTATCATTATGATGATTTTAAATATTTTTAGTAATATGCCTAACAGAAGTGGTAGTAATATTAGTACTTTTGACTCTATTTATGTTTTACTAGGTTCCATATTTTTCAGAAACAATTATATGTTTTTCTTTGATAAAATGTTAGATTATCAAGTGGCTCCAATTTTCATAATAATACGCAGAATCACATTGAATTTTTTTGCTTGATCTTCTTTGGACTGATTTATTTTTACAATAGCCTTATTTTGTGGGTAGTCGTAATCTCATACACTCAACTTGGTAAACACATATCTCACCTTGTACAGCACTTAGCAAGGCCCGGAATCCTCTACATTGATTCCAGTTAATATCGTTATCACTGGTAAATCGAACCCAAATATAGGATCCTTGTGATATAACCGTTACGTTGGTTGGGATAGACCATCCAGACAGAGACGCCCTCAAAGTTGACCTCGAGTAATTTGATGTCCATCCTTCGTGTACCGCTACGACGTCGGTATTTTCCTCGGTGGAAAAATCGGTAAAACGAATCCTGACTCTGTATCCTACGGGAGCGACTACTTGCCACATTGCGTCGATATTGTTGTCGTATGCATTGGGATAGTTGGGCGAAGTGAGAATTTCCGTTCCTTCCGTGTTCAAAATTATAGCTGCAATATCAAAGGATTTGGATGAAAGTATAATTATTTACATTTGTGTTAAAATATAACCAAAGGTAAACTAATTAGACTAGATTAGGTAGAGAATTAGAGAATGTTATTGGGTGAAATCCTGGGATATATCGAATGAAAATTTGATGAAATGATGATATATAACTCACTTTCTAAAAAAGGCTAACATTTGAAACATCTATAACAAAATAGAGAGTGTGATAGATACTTATTTTTTTCTGTTACAATGGATAGTACGATTGTTATAAAATCACGATGATTAGGTTATGGGATTTTTTTTGTTGGTATTGTTAATCAGTATAATGGGCGTAATTATGTCATTTTCACACTAGTCAGATTACCATCTGATTCTGTTTCCCTTTTACTACAACCCAAGTTTAGTCTGACATTGAATAATTGAAGGCGAATAAAGAGAGGGCACTAATCCGCTTTGATATATGTGATGTGTTTTCCCTACATCATCGACTGGTTAACCATAAATCTCTCACATTCGTTTACGTAGAAATGCCACGTAAATGAACACGCATCCTTTTGTCCAAGTATTAAAGTCGCACTTGAAATCGAGTTAAAACTTTAGATTTATTTTTATAATCGCCATAAATTATGTTGTGGGTAGTTGTAATCTCATACACTCAACTTGGTAAACATATATCTCACCTCGTACAGCACTAAGCAAGGCCCGAAATCCTCTATATTGATTCCAGTTCATGTTATCACTGGTAAATCGAACCCAAAGATACGATCCTTGTGATATAACGTTGGTTGGGATAGACAATCCAGACAGAGACGTCCTCAAGGTTGACCTCGAGTAATTTGATGTCAATCCTTCGTGTACAGCTACAACGTCGTCTTTCTCCTCGGTGGAAAAATCGGTAAAATGAATCCTGACTCTGTATCCTACGGGAGCGACTACTTGCCACATTGCGTCGATATTATTGCCGTATGCATTGGGATAGTTGGGCGAAGTAAGAATTTCCGTTCCTTCCGTGTTCAAAGTTATAGCTGTATAACATCAAGGGATTTGGATGAAAGTATAATTATTTACAATTGTGTTAAAATATAACCCAAGGTAAACAAATTAGATAAGATTAGGTAGACAATTAGGGAATGTTATTGGGTGAAATCCTGGAATATATCGAATGAAAATTTGATGAAATGATGATATATAACTCACTTTCTAAAAAAGGCTAACATTTGAAACATCTATAACAAAATAGAGAGTGTGATAGATACTTATTTTTTTCTGTTACAATGGATAGTACGATTGTTATAAAATCACGATGATTAGGTTATGGGATTTTTTTTGTTGGTATTGTTAATCAGTATAATGGGCGTAATTATGTCATTTTCACACTAGTCAGATTACCATCTGATTCTGTTTCCCTTTTACTACAACCCAAGTTTAGTCTGACATTGAATAATTGAAGGCGAATAAAGAGAGGGCACTAATCCGCTTTGATATATGTGATGTGTTTTCCCTACATCATCGACTGGTTAACCATAAATCTCTCACATTCGTTTACGTAGAAATGCCACGTAAATGAACACGCATCCTTTTGTCCAAGTATTAAAGTCGCACTTGAAATCGAGTTAAAACTTTAGATTTATTTTTATAATCGCCATAAATTATGTTGTGGGTAGTTGTAATCTCATACACTCAACTTGGTAAACATATATCTCACCTCGTACAGCACTTAGCAAGGCCCGAAATCCTCTATATTGATTCCAGTTCATGTTATCACTGGTAAATCGAACCCAAAGATACGATCCTTGTGATATAACGTTGGTTGGGATAGACAATCCAGACATAGACGTCCTCAAGGTTGACCTCGAGTAATTTGATGTCAATCCTTCGTGTACAGCTACAACGTCGTCTTTCTCCTCGGTGGAAAAATCGGTAAAACGAATCCTAACTCTGTATCCTACGGGAGCGACTACTTGCCACATTGCGTCTATATTATTGCCGTATGCATTGGGATAGTTGGGCGAAGTAAGAATTTCCGTTCCTTCCGTGTTCAAAGTTATAGCTGTATAACATCAAGGGATTTGGATGAAAGTATAATTATTTACAATTGTGTTAAAATATAACCCAAGGTAAACAAATTAGATTAGATTAGGTAGACAATTAGGGAATGTTATTGGGTGAAATCCTGGAATATATCGAATGAAAATTTGATGAAATGATGATATATGACTCACTTTCTAAAAAAGGCTAACATTTGAAACATCTATAACAAAATAGAAAGTGTGATAGATACTTATTTTTTTCTGCTACAATGGATAGTACGATTGTTATAAAATCACGATGATTAGGTTATGGGATTTCTTTGTCGGTATTGGTAATCAGTACAATGGGCGTAATTATGTCATTTTCACACTAGTCGGGTTACCATCTGATTCTGTTTCCCTTTTACTACAACCCAAGTTTAGTCTGACATTGAATAATTGAAGGCGAATAAAGAGAGGGCACTAATCCGCTTTGATATATGTGATGTGTTTTCCCTACATCATCGACTGGTTAACCATAAATCTCTCACATTCGTTTACGTAGAAATGCCACGTAAATGAACACGCATCCTTTTGTCCAAGTATTAAAGTCGCACTTGAAATCGAGTTAAAACTTTAGATTTATTTTTATAATCGCCATAAATTATGTTGTGGGTAGTAAGCGGTCATTTTTTTTTTTTTTTGGTCTCGAAATCTGAAAACTTGACATTTTTCTTCGTTGGGAGGGGGAGGGGGTAAGGTCACCTGTTTTAGGTTAGCCGTGGGCATATTTTTTTTTTTTTTTTAATTTTTTTTAATAATAATTAAAAAAAAAAAAAAAATAATCCAAAGGGGGGAGGGGGGGGGGGGGGGGGTTAGGTTTTTTAAGGGGGGGGGTTTACACACATAAAAATACCAAAGGGGGGGGGGGGGGGGGGTTTGAACCTCCAACCCCCCCCCCCCCCCCCCCCCCCCCTGCGTACGCCCCTGAGTGAGTCCCTTCGTCAGTTTTTCATTAGGCATTTCTGGTCAGTAACACTGATAGATAGGAAATTGGAGGATGTTGCACATTGGATTTATTAGAAGTATGCAAAAGGAAAGAAAGAAGGAAAGAAAGGAAGGAGGCCAGAAGGAAGAACAAAATAGAGAAAACCAGATCACAGCGGGGACCATTTCCTGACACTGGGCTTTGGTATACTTCGGGCACAATACGTTTAGTTAGCCTGACATAACATTTAAGGCAAATCAAGAGTGGGCATTAATCGGCTTTGATATTTCTGATGTTTTATCCCTACACCATAACCCATAAACCTCTCCCACTCCTTTATGTAGAAATGCCATTTACGTTTATATTCATCCCTGCAACATTATGTTAAAGTCGCACGCAAAAAGTAAAACTGAGGATTTACTAATTTCGTTTTATATTATGTAGAGTGAGTGCCTTCGTCAGTTTTCCGTTTGGCACATCGGATGTAAAATTGACAGTAATGATATTGAAGAATGTTAAAGAAAGAGAGAACGGAAAAAGAGGAAAAACAAACAAAGAAATAATTAAAAGAAAAACAGAGCACAGCGGCGATCATTTACTGACACTTGGCTTTGGTATACCGTTGGCACATTACGATTTGATGTTTAACAGAATCTTAGCATTAAATAACTCACTTCGTAACTCAGCACTTAGTCGAGCCCGGAAGCCTCTATACCTAGTCCAATAATCACTGGTAAAGTTAACCCAGAGATATGATCCTTGTGATATGATAGCGGCTTGAACAGAGCTTCCGGATAGAGATGCCCTCTGCGTTGATCTTAAGAAGTCCGATGTCCATCCATCGCGCACGGTAACAATGTCATTCTTCTTCTCAGTTTTAAAATCGACGAAACGAAGAATTACTTGATAGGCTTGAGGGACTTTTACTAGCCATCCCACGTCGGCGTTTCGGGGGTAATAGGACGGATAGTTAGGAGACTGAATAAATGTCTGCTCCCCAACCTGCAAGTCGATAGCTGTAAAAAAAGAACAACAAAAGAAGATATAAATAATAACTGGGCTGTCTAGCAGTGTTGTGTTCGAGTTCACAACATCTGAATCCGAGTCCGGGTCTGAGCTTAGCAATACCGAGTCCAAGTCCGCT
The DNA here is from genome assembly GCF_000002235.5 of Strongylocentrotus purpuratus. Taxonomy (NCBI): domain Eukaryota; kingdom Metazoa; phylum Echinodermata; class Echinoidea; order Camarodonta; family Strongylocentrotidae; genus Strongylocentrotus; species Strongylocentrotus purpuratus. The sequence continues at coordinate 30,168,875 of NW_022145598.1, forward strand.
TGGACTCACGTCACGTCACCCAACACTGTTGCATACACTTGCACGAATGTCAACAAGATTATACCCTTTTGCATAAAAAAGTGCGTTTAATCGCAACTTAAACAATTAAAAGCAATTCCCAAATACGCGATATTGATTCGTTGAAAATCAAATTGGGCTTTATTTTTGAGTTGCGTGTAAACGCTACTTTTTCGCAACCTTTTGTGAAAACATTCCCTTCATTCAAGGTTTATTCAAAATGTCCGGGGTAATGCACGTGCAATAAATTCCTCTCATCTACAAACGTTCTAGTCCAATTTACCCGACACTTTGTGACAACACTACACCAAATCTACAAAAGGCCGCATCCTCTTCCGCTTTCGGGTAACGCGACAACCCGACCGTACGCGATGACGCGATGATTCAAAATAAGCTATATATTTATTAAAAGCAAAATGGCCCTATTAGATCTACCTATGATTTCACATTTGACTTGATCAAAAATAAATGATACAACGAACTATTCTTCTACATGTAATAATGTGGACGGCACATTAGCTCACTATATTTTTTCCCTCGCACTCCAGATCGCCCCTTTTTAATTATGAAAAATCCCCCTTTTCATGAATTTTTAATAAGTCCCCTTTGATCAATTCTGATAACCTGTTCACTAAGTGCAAAATTATATACTTCAATGTATTACATAACTATGCTATGCGAATCTCCTTTTGAAATTATACATAATAAATAACATAGTAATGCGTTTTGATTGATGAACATTTATTAGAATATTTCCCCAAAATAACTTTTCTTAAAATGTGGCTAGGAAATGTCAACCACATGTCTAAATATCATGTTCCCAAATAATACTATGACTTCATGGTAAAACATTATACTCCTATAATAACATATTGACGGAGCAGAGAATACGACTTACTTATCTCTTGCCTGGCATGTGCAAATGGATTGCTCACACATGTTGACAGAATAACTGCACAAACAAAAGTGAATATTCCGGTCATATTCGTCTTGGTTAAATCCATGTGTTGGTTAGGAGCCTCTTTATCTTGTAGATTTATTCAAAATCCAATCGTCAATCTCAAAAGTTGACCTGACGGTAGGAATGCCGAGTTCAATGTCAACATAAACACGATCGAGAAGGAATCTCCAAACTGTTCGTTTCTAATACGTCCAGTTGCCTTGAAAATTTACTTCTTAACTTCCTCTTCAGCTGTACCTTTTTGTATATAGGCCTATCGTACTGAAATTTTCCTTACAAGGAAATGCTTTCTCTGTGCAAAATGACATATTCATATTCACGTTTGAAGTGTTTCCGGTACTATAATTGAGCTTTTATTGTCATTTGAAATGTTTAGGTTCCTGGTATGTGGTATGTTCCAGATATCCCTTGATAACGTTGTCGTTTGATCATGTGCATCCCTTTCACTGCACTAATCACAACCACGGAATTCATATGAAAACAGGGTAAAAAAGATATTAGAAAAATCAACTTTCAATTCAATGTTGTAAACAAATTAGCAATCATATCTGGATTACGAAATACGTCATTGTTACGTTCTCACATTGTTCAGATGAGAGATAGTGGTACTAAGGCAGTGATTTCAATGCTAGATGTACAATCAAAGATAATCTGAACATTTGAGCGAAAACGGATCATTATTCATGGTACAAGTTGGGGAAAACTGATCCGATCGATTCCTTAATTCTCCCAACTATATTTTTACAATTTAATTACATCTTAGGTGAATGAAAATCTCACAAAGCAATAAAATGGCTCTACATTCCATTCCAGACATTTAAGTGTTGACAGATTTGTTATAGCCTGTTTTTATGTCTTTTTTTATGGAAAAACGGTTGGGAAAATTCAAAAAATGGTTGGGAGAATGTAGATTCAGAAGCGCCGCACATCGACACCCGTTCGAAAACCCGTTGAACTTCGGAATTTTCGGATTTGGGGCATCGTAGTTGGATAATCCATACATACAAACATAATTTTACGTGTTTTGCATCCTGATACAACAGATTTGTGAAATCAACCATCACAATTTTACTAAGTACCTTTAAAAGAAAAGGGACTAGGTTTTTGAACTTACATCGCGTTGATTTTTTTAAAGTCTTTTCGATCTTGTTTAAAGTAAACACATTTCACATACTTTACATATCATCATGATCACAAAATTGTGAATTGTATTCAATGGAATAGTAATACACTAAATAGAGATTTGAAACAAATCCAATAACAGGCGCGGATCCAGGATTTTCCAATAGGGGGGGGGGGGGGGCCGGAAATTTGAAAATTGCGCAGACCGTTTTTCAAATCAACATACCAATACTGACAAGGTCATATTAGAAGCACCATACCGGTAATTTTTTTTGACATTTTCATGGGGGGGGGGGGGGGGGCTGAAGCCTCTTGCCCGAAAAAGTAATTTTCTGGTTTCACAATCGGCTAGTGAGCGAAGCGAGCGAGCAAAAATTTGAGGATAATATGTATTTTTTGAAAGTGTTATTTATCACCAAAATATACGAGAAAAGATATAACAAATTCATATTCGGGTAGCTCGCTGTCCCCCCCCCCCCTATTACGCGCGAAGCGCAGAAGCTTTAATGTTTCATGAAATTATTAGAGAAGAAGAGGATTCGTTGTACCATTCTCGACTCCTAATCCTTGTTTTAATTTAGTTTTCCCTCCGCTCTCCCCCCTCCCTCCCGCGCGAAGCGCGGAAGTTTTGACCTTTCATTAAATGATATTAGAGAAAGAAGACGATTTGTTGTACCATTCTCGACTCTTATTCTTTGTCTAAAATTCAGTTTTCCCCCTCCCACGCGAAGTGCTGAAGCATTGACCTTTCATAGTTTAATGAAATTATTAGAGAAAGAAGATAATTCGTTGTTCCATTCTCGACCCTCAATCCTTTTCTGAATTCAGATTCCCCCCTCCAGCGCAAAGCGCAGAAGCTTAAAGTTTCATTAAATTATTAGAGAAAGAAGACGATTCGTTGTACCGTTCTCGATTCTTAATAATTGTCTGAATTCAGTTTCCATACCCCCTCCCGCATGAAGCGCGGAAACTTTGACGTTTCATTAAATCATTAGAGAAAGAGTACCATTCTCGACTCTTAATCCTTGTCTGAATTGAGTCCTCCCCCCCCCCCCCCTTTCTCGCGCTAAGCGCGGAAGCTTTGACGTTTCAATAAATTATTAGAGAAAGAAGACGATTTGTTGTTCCATTCTCGGTTCTTAAGCATTGTCTGAATTCAGTTTCCCTCCTTCGCGCAAAGCGCGGAAGCTTTGACGTTTCATTGAATTATAAGAGAAAGAAGATGATTTGTTGTACCATTCTCGACTCTTATTCCTTGTCTGAATTCAATTTTCCCCCTCCCGCGCGAAGCGCGGAAGCTTTGACCTTTCATTAATTGATATTAGAGAAAGAAGACGATTTGTTGTACCATTCTCGACTCTTATTCCTTGTCTGAATTCAGTTTTCCCCCTCCCACGCGAAGTGCTGAAGCATTGACCTTTCATAGTTTAATGAAATTATTAGAGAAAGAAGACGATTCGTTGTACCGTTCTCGATTCTTAATCATTGTCTGAATTCAGTTACTATACCCCCTCCCGCGCGAAGCGCGGAAGCTTTGAAGTTTCATTAAATCATTAGAGAAAGAGTACCGTTCTCGACTCTTAATCCTTGTCTGAATTGTGCCCCCCTCTCCCGCGCGAAGCGCAGAAGCTTTGACGTTTCTTAAAATTATTAGAGAATGAAGACGATTCGTTGAACCGTTCTCGATTCTTGATCATTGTCTGAATTCATTTTCCATACCCCTCCCGCGCGAAGCGCGGAAGCTTTGACGTTTCATTAAATCATTGGAGAAAGAGTACCGTTCTCGACTCTTAATCCTTGTCTGACTTGAGTCCCCCCTCTCTCGCGCGAATCGCAGAAGCTTTGACGTTTCATTGAATTATTTGAGAAAGAAGATGATTTGTTGTACCATTCTCGACTCTTAATCCTTGTCTGAATTCAGTTTTCCCCCTCCCACGCGAAGTGCTGAAGCATTGACCTTTCATAGTTTAATGAAATTATTAGAGAAAGAAGATAATTCGTTGTTCCATTCTCGACCCTCAATCCTTTTCTGAATTCAGATTCCCCCCTCCAGCGCAAAGCGCAGAAGCTTAAAGTTTCATTAAATTATTAGAGAAAGAAGACGATTCGTTGTACCGTTCTCGATTCTTAATAATTGTCTGAATTCAGTTTCCATACCCCCTCCCGCATGAAGCGCGGAAACTTTGACGTTTGATTAAATCATTAGAGAAAGAGTACCGTTCTCGACTCTTAATCCTTGTCTGAATTGAGTCCTCCCCCTCTCTCGCGCTAAGCGCGGAAGCTTTGACGTTTCAATAAATTATTAGAGAAAGAAGACGATTCGTTGTTCCGTTCTCGGTTCTTAAGCATTGTCTGAATTCAGTTTCCCTCCTTCGCGCAAAGCGCGGAAGCTTTGACGTTTCATTGAATTATTAGAGAAAGAAGATGATTTGTTGTACCATTCTCGACTCTTATTCCATGTCTGAATTCAATTTTCCCCCTCCCGCGCGAAGCGCGGAAGCTTTGACCTTTCATAGTTTAATGAAATTATTAGAGAAAGAAGATAATTCGTTGTTCCATTCTCGACCCTCAATCCTTCTCTGAATTCAGATTCCCCCCTCCAGCGCAAAGCGCAGAAGCTCAACGTTTCATTAATTTATTAGAGAAAGAAGACGATTCGTTGTACCGTTCTCGATTCTTAATCATTGTCTGAATTCAGTTACTATACCCCCTCCCGCGCGAAGCGCGGAAGCTTTGAAGTTTCATTAAATCATTAGAGAAAGAGTACCGTTCTCGACTCTTAATCCTTGTCTGAATTGTGCCCCCTCTCCCGCGCGAAGCGCAGAAGCTTTGACATTTCTTAAAATTATTAGAGAATGAAGACGATTCGTTGAACCGTTCTCGATTCTTGATCATTGTCTGAATTCATTTTCCATACCCCTCCCGCGCGAAGCGCGGAAGCTTTGACGTTTCATTAAATCATTGGAGAAAGAGTACCGTTCTCGACTCTTAATCCTTGTCTGACTTGAGTCCCCCCTCTCTCGCGCGAATCGCAGAAGCTTTGACGTTTCATTGAATTATTTGAGAAAGAAGATGATTTGTTGTACCATTCTCGACTCTTAATCCTTGTCTGAATTCAGTTTTCCCCCTCCCACGCGAAGTGCTGAAGCATTGACCTTTCATAGTTTATTGAAATTATTAGAGAAAGAAGATAATTTGTTGTTCCATTCTCGACCCTCAATCCTTTTCTGAATTCAGATTCCCCCCTCCAGCGCAAAGCGCAGAAGCTTAAAGTTTCATTAAATTATTAGAGAAAGAAGACGATTCGTTGTACCGTTCTCGATTCTTAATAATTGTCTGAATTCAGTTTCCATACCCCCTCCCGCATGAAGCGCGGAAACTTTGACGTTTGATTAAATCATTAGAGAAAGAGTACCGTTCTCGACTCTTAATCCTTGTCTGAATTGAGTCCTCCCCCCTCTCTCGCGCTAAGCGCGGAAGCTTTGACGTTTCAATAAATTATTAGAGAAAGAAGACGATTCGTTGTTCCGTTCTCGGTTCTTAAGCATTGTCTGAATTCAGTTTCCCTCCTTCGCGCAAAGCGCGGAAGCTTTGACGTTTCATTGAATTATTAGAGAAAGAAGATGATTTGTTGTACCATTCTCGACTCTTATTCCATGTCTGAATTCAATTTTCCCCCTCCCGCGCGAAGCGCGGAAGCTTTGACCTTTCATAGTTTAATGAAATTATTAGAGAAAGAAGATAATTCGTTGTTCCATTCTCGACCCTCAATCCTTCTCTGAATTCAGATTCCCCCCTCCAGCGCAAAGCGCAGAAGCTCAACGTTTCATTAATTTATTAGAGAAAGAAGACGATTCGTTGTACCGTTCTCGATTCTTAATCATTGTCTGAATTCAGTTACTATACCCCCTCCCGCGCGAAGCGCAGAAGCTTTGAAGTTTCATTAAATCATTAGAGAAAGAGTACCGTTCTCGACTCTTAATCCTTGTCTGAATTGTGCCCCCCTCTCCTGCGCGAAGCGCAGAAGCTTTGACGTTTCTTAAAATTATTAGAGAATGAAGACGATTCGTTGAACCGTTCTCGATTCTTGATCATTGTCTGAATTCATTTTCCATACCCCTCCCGCGCGAAGCGCGGAAGCTTTGACGTTTCATTAAATCATTGGAGAAAGAGTACCGTTCTCGACTCTTAATCCTTGTCTGACTTGAGTCCCCCCTCTCTCGCGCGAATCGCAGAAGCTTTGACGTTTCATTGAATTATTTGAGAAAGAAGATGATTTGTTGTACCATTCTCGACTCTTATTCCATGTCTGAATTCAATTTTCCCCTCCCGCGCGAAGCGCGGAAGCTTTGACCTTTCATAGTTTAATGAAATTATTAGAGAAAGAAGATAATTCGTTGTTCCATTCTCGACCCTCAATCCTTCTCTGAATTCAGATTCCCCCCTCCAGCGCAAAGCGCAGAAGCTCAACGTTTCATTAAATTATTAGAGAAAGAAGACGATTCGTTGTACCGTTCTCGATTCTTAATCATTGTCTGAATTTAGTTACTATACCCCCTCCCGCTCGAAGCGCGGAAGCTTTGACGTTTCATTAAATCATTAGAGAAAGAGTACCGTTCTCGACTCTTAATCCTTGTCTGAACTGAGTTCTTCCCCCCCCCCTCTCCCGCGCGAAGCGCGGAAGCTTTGACGTTTCATTAAATTATTAGAGAAAGAAGACGATTCGTTGTACCGTTTTCGGTTGTTAATCATTGTCTGAATTCAGTTTCCATACCCCCTCCCGCGCGAAGCGCGGAAGCTTTGACGTTTCATTAAATTATGAGAGAAAGAAGATGATTCGTTGTCCCATTCTCGATTCTTAATCCTTGTTTGAATTCATTTTCCCCCTTCCGCGCGAGGCGCGGAAGCTTTGACCTTTCATAGTTTAATAAAGTTATTAGAGAAAGAAGATAATTCGTTGTTCCATTCCCGACTCTTAATCCTTCTCTGAATTCAGTTTCCCCCTCCAGCGCAAAGCGCAGAAGTTCAACGTTTCATTAGACTATTAGAGAAAGAAGATGATTTTTTGTACCGTTTTAGACTTCTCAAAAATGTTTCTTTGTCTGCTCCTTTGCCTCTTACCTCTGCCTCTTACTGCCCCTACCGCCCCTAGCTACGCATGCTTTAAAGGGAAAATGAAACAATCATGATTGTAATAGCATACATGTACAATTAGGTCAGTAGAAATGAAAGGGGAAAAAAAGATCTATTTATACACCAACAATGAAATAATCGCGACCGGGAGCGTCATATCTTAGTTTTGTGTTATCGGGCGAGGGCCGGGGCGTAGCGACCAAGCGAGATTTTGCAATGTAGAATGCTGAAATTATGCATTCTAGAAAATCCTTCAGTCCAATATGTAAGTTCTTTCCGCTACATGTATATTTCTTTCTAGCTATATATCTAAATTTCCGGGGGGACGTGTCCCTCTATCGGGCCCAGGATCGCCGCCGCTGTCCATTATCACTACCAACATGAGTTCAAATATAAGCACAAGCGAGTTGGTATGAGCTGAATCCAAATGAAGGGCAAAATAAGAGTTGTGAAGTGGCCCTACCGTTAATTAAAAATTTGACTGTTTAGTATATAGCTTCTATTTGAAAGACATCCAAAATATTGTGCCCTTTTCAATTTTTTTTCAAAAAGCAGGGGCTGTTTGTAACGTTTAACTTTGAATCCGTGGCTAGAGATTTTATGCGGCCGGCCCGGCCCCCTCTATTCAATAACGTTTCCCAAGCCTTCTGGAATGACCCCAAATCTCCCGATTACAGTTTTTCCCTTATTCGTCGTTACTGTCACTTAGCGCCATTTCCTTGTCTTTCCCCTTTCTCACCCGACTTTTCTCTTCCCCTTCCCACCCCACCCACTCAGTGTTATCTAGGGTACGCGCATGTATGTTCCCTCTCTTAGTTTGAAAGCACCCCTTTATCTCCGGTGTGTAAAGTCAGTGCGGGCCGGATTTGTGTGTATTACGGGCCGGACTTTGTTGCGAGAAAAGTAACCCTTTATCGGAAATTTTGGGAAGACAAAACCGGTCCCTCCCGGAGTGGGAGTGAGGTGGGGGGGGGGGGGTATGTTCTTCTTTCTTTTTTTTTCTCTCTCTCTCTCTTCTTTCCTTTCTCTACTCTTTTCTCTTCTCCTTTCTTTTTTTTTCTTTTTCTTTTTGCGCCGCCAATAGGGGGGGGGGGGGGCCGCGGCCGTTTCGGCCCCCCCCCTGGATCCGCCACTGAATAATAAAAAACACCAAGATACCGCAACAAATTGTCGTTGAAGGAAACGTCACAGGAAATCGACCCAGAGGCCGTCCACCCAAAAGATGGCTTGACTGCATCTCAGAAGACTGCAAAGCAAGATCCATAACAAGGCCGACAGATGCAAACATAAATACCTGGCATACCATCATCATACACAAGCCATCACGAGGCCCCTTGTCTGCGTGGACGGCATAAGTCAAGTATGTCAAACAGAGATTTGATTATCAACCTGCAACTGGCACATGATACATTAATATAGATGGATAAAATATATTTTAGTCTGGAGCGTAGGATGTATACAAACTAATGTTTACAGGTTTGAGAAATGTTATATTGAGGTCCTGCAACGTAATAGTTTTCTGAGTCTTAAGTCAAGGAAAACTACCCCCTCCTCCCGTTTAACTGCCCCCGGACAATTAATCGCCGGACAGTTGCCTTCTTGACAACTACACAGTAAAAACGCTGTTTAAAAAAATGATGTTCACTTACAGTTGTACACTATCTTAAACAACAGTTGAACAAATTGTAAACAATGTTGCTCGGAACGAAAGTAATTTTGTTAAACATTCGTTGTTTAAAATTTAATGACTGCTATATTTACTATACGAGAGCTTTTAGACAGTGTTGTTTACATATGACGTCAAGTGTCTCGTGCCAGTAAAGTGCGCGCTGGCTAAAAGCTTTATTTCACATTGTTATGTTTAAAAACAGGTTCCTTGAAACTAACATGCAATTGAAATTAACATGCCACTTAGAAATGCAGTGCAGCTGTTCAGGCACAGCTCATTGTGATTCATATTAGATGCATACACACAATGCAAGTATATGCAAGGGTCTTCTGTTGACTACACAGATTGATACATATGTAAAAGCACATGGACATTGAGTCTGGATTAAACTACCAAAGCAACCACACGTGTTTCTGCAGGCTCCATTTTGTTTGTCTCTATACTTACATTTATTTAGCTTAATAGTTTTTACTTTCCAACCCACAACACAAAACACATCATGGCCGACCAAGCTACCGACGCGCTTCTAAGTGACTGGGCATTCAATGGCTTAATTGAAATCACTTTTCTATTAACCAATTTGAAGTTTTTAACTTATAGCGTAAGTTCACAGTAACAATTTTCAGTATCTGTACGCAAATGTCAGAATATAGGTAGACTTAAAATTATCGCGTCATGCAGTGCGGCACTGATCGCGCACTCGGTTATAACGTGTGCTAAATTCCTTGCTATAGAGATTGCATGCATCCCTATATATGCAGTTTATACGTGCGTGCATGCGCGCTCATGCAAAATGGGCACTGTTTTGGCGCTAATTCATGAATTGCAGAATTACCCTACCGTATTGTTAGTCTTCATATACCTATATAGAGACCCAGAAGTAGTGGTGCACTTATTCAGAGTATCAAACCCAAATTATACCCCATTATACAACCCTTTAGTTGTAAACAACCCCAACTTAACGAGAGCTCCTTTTTAAACAACTTTCTTTAAACAACCCAGTTGGTGTAAACAATCCCCACTGAACAACAGCTCCTTTTTAAACAACTTTCTTTAAACAACCCAGTTGTTGTAAACAATCCCCACTGAACAACAGCTCCTTTTTAAACAACTTTCTTTAAACAACCCAGTTGGTGTAAACAACCCCCACTGAACAACAGCTCCTTTTTAAACAATTTTCTTTAAACAACCCAGTTGGTGTAAACAACCCCCACTGAACAACAGCTCCTTTTTAAACAACTTTCTTTAAACAACCCAGTTGGTGTAAACAATCCCCACTGAACAACAGCTCCGTTTTAAACAACCGTCTTTAAACAACACCGGTTGTTTAAATTGTGATTTTAAACAAGTTGTTCAAAATGTTGATCAACTAAGTGTTTAAACTTTAAACAACTCGAGTTGCTTAACATTTTAAACAACTCTTAGATCAGGTCACCCGTTAATCAAGAGTTGTTTAAACTTTTAAACAACTTGTTCACAAAAATTTTAACTGTGTACTCCCTAAACGATATAATTACCCTTAGGATAATTATCCCCAGGATAGAACGATGAACGGCGTTAGGGTTCCCCATTCCACGGGAGGGACTTTTGATAAATTAAGTCGTGGTTCAGAACACATGTAGAAACATGAAATCAAATGTCATTGCTTTTAATAATTATTCAAAAACAAGAATGGGGCGAAGAGTCTGTCAAAATGAGGGGATGGGGAAACTAACGGAAACAAAAAATCACACTTTTGGAAACTAAATATACAAGGTTGAAAATAAAACCCATTTAAGCCATATATACGGCTAATAATCTGTTCTTAAATAGCTTACCGGTAGTTCTTTTTTAAACTATCGTACATCATAACTGAATAGAAGCAAAATCATGATCATCCGTTACCATATTCTAACATGTAGGAATAGGAAACATTGAACAAGGAACCAATATCGAAGAAGATTATTCATGATAACGTACTAAACGGGATTGTGTATTTTGAAAGTGATGCACCATCCCTAGAACGATGGTCCATTTTGTAAGTATGCATAAGTGGTGGGTTGGGCCTCTGAAACTATTTCCTTACCTGAAAATTCAGAAATTACCATATTTAGGCATTAGCCTCCACAACTTTAGGCATAGATTGAAGTGGCATATTCACATTTTCCGGTATCTTGTCACGTCAAATATATTTTATGACGAATTCCCAAATCCTCTGAAATGAAAATTTAATGAAGAAATACTCGGTTACTCTCTTTCTCTCTATCCCTCTTTCTCTCTATCTCTCTAGATACAAGAGTACATTTATATATATTTTCATACATTAAACCTTAAAAGCATCGTTAAACAACGATAAATCTGAGATGCATGACCCTACGTGTTATCAGTGTTTATGATTTGGTGTAATATTGAAGCCCTAACAAAATGGCGCTTTTAAATGATCATGAAGTGCCTCAAAAAAATAAAATTCTTTGATTGAACGGTTTTACACTTCTCATTTTCCCCAATGCAGTGTTATGATAACCGATTTCCAATCATAAATATCTTAATAATCAGACAGGCGATCGCCTTGTAAAAGTCATGGCATTCCTGACTGACTAAATGTTTATAATTATGATTGCAGCATGTGCTAAATCCAGGATTTTGTTTCAGAATCGGAGGCAATGTTACCGAGTCACTTTAAATGTTCTCATAACTTGCTCAGCAATAATATTCAATGGATCTATTTAAAGGTCGCTTTGAGGCCACTCAAATAGTAATTAGGAACTAGGAAGTAACCAGAGTGGATGGTGTATTAAACACAGTCTATTTCTCTATTGAAGCATCAACAAGACCTGTAAGGTTACATCCATGCTACATAAGTGAGATGATCCCCTTAAGTCGATACGGAAACAAAAATAAATGCTGTATAATATACTTTATTAAATTATATATTGTCATACTTGAAGCCTCTCTTATTCTTTAGAGCTTTGTAGATGACACTTCACAGAACTTTGGGGCACATGTTGTAAGTGACAGTAAGAATCACAGGAAGCAAAGGCATTCATCACACTTTTAATAATTGGAAATGGGGCACTTCGGGGCTACTTGAAAAAGTAGGGACCGTTGCTATACCCTTGGAGGTAGGCCTAACTGTCCTGAGGGAAGGAAGGGGGGGGGGGGTGGATGGGTACTTTTCCTATGGGAAATTGGCGAGGGAGTAAGGGGTAGGATACGATATTATTGATAATAGTATTCATAATGATGATGATGATTAAAGTCATAATAACATTCATAATAATCACAGTAATAATATTGAGGATAATAATGATAATGATAATAATGATAATAGTAATAATGATAATAGTAATAGTAATAAGGATAATAATTATTCGGTTGGTGAACAAGGAAATAAATACAATTATTATCGAACGCATACAAAGAATTGATGATAGAGAAAGAAATTTGGCAATGTTCCTACTGGTAGCATCTGTATGGGATCTCCCTTTGTTTGTTTAGTACACTGTTCTTGGTGGCGACTAGAACAATACAAAACCTGTTAAAGATTTCAAGAGAAAACTGGAAAGTCAAAAACTTAACTTTTTTGAGGAAAGATACTGCCTTATTATAATTTGGCTAAACGGAGAGCGAAAACTTTTAGGTAAATGAAATGGGAAAAAAAGACAAAAATAAGAATAGGTTGATAAGAGTGATACTATATTCTGTTAAAAGTACTTTAAAACTACCCTATGTTTCCACGGTCACGTAGGTTTGCATTTAAAGCGGATCCATATCTAGTTAAACGGAAACTAGAAAAACAGCCACTTCCGAAACACCGGAGTGTGGTTTTAACAATTACTCTAAACAATTTTCTCTCGCAATGCTGATGATATTGCACCAGTTCCCCATTAAAGGTACTATGTCCCTTTTGCAGCCAACCTCAAATGCTGTAGAACTTTGCAGGAATTATGCATATGTCATGTATGTCCTATCTGTGAAATTTAAACGTTAGCAGTGTCCTCATATTCAAATTATGCAAGGAAACCCGTTTACTTGCTAGACTTCACTGTCAGACACTATTGAGTGACTGACTGGCTTTTTCTTCTTTGGTAATAACATACATGAAAAGAGTTGTAAATGGTACATGAGCATTTGTCTACATCAATAACCCACTTCTTGTGATGGCCAAGATTAAACTGATTGAATCTTTGCGTAGCATAAAACGTATGACCATTCGGTACAATTGTCTGAAAATCAAGACTATTACTTTCGGGCTCTATAGCCCTAAAGTCGATTTGACAACTGATAGTCGTTGTTTTCCCACTTGAAGACATTTTTAAGCCTCACCTTTTAAGGGAAGTTCTAAATTAGTATTATCTTTCAAATGCTGTAGGAATTTAACTTTTTCATTTTTTGGCCTGCAAATTGGACATAGTACCTTTAAACCGTATTTCCATATATCCATTACAGATATAATGGGCAATTTATCGAAGAAATACAACTTCATTTTCGAAGAAAAAACAACTTTCGCAACTGCTTAAATACAAAGGAGACAAAGAAACAATGTCTTGAAGCTGATTGTAATGTTAATATAATTTGTAGGCTTTATTTAAACAAAAAAATGGTATCGAAACCCAAAAGCTAAATTGTACAATATTTTCATAATTAGTTGAGAGTCATTGCCCAAGGTCAGAGGGGAATCTCGAGTTCTTCTGAAAGTTGTCAACATATTTTTTTTCTTTGTATTATTACCAGCAGTTAAATGATCAGTATCGAGATATTACCGAGGAGCTATAGTTTTTAACTCTTTGTTTGCTTTGTTCGCCGATTTGCACGGACGTAGGCGTGCCAACTTCGCATTTTTGCACAGATGTATACGAGTCAATTAGACATTCATAATACCGCTCGCAGTGTGTAGCCACGCGTTGCGTTTACTATTGTTTACATTGTATACATCGCACACTTTCCGGTAAACTGTTTTTCTTCATAGTGTTACATTCGAAATTACCGTGTATTTAGCGGTTTTCTTTGGATTTTTTTTACTGATGTTACGATGGCACCTGCTGGAAAACGTCAACGTGTGTTTAGTGTAGAGGAGGCTCGAGATCTTGTTACTATGGAAGCATGGAGCATGGACTCTGATTCCGACGAATCGAGCAGTGACGAAGACTCTAGTGATAAAAGTGTTCCCTGAGAGTAGACTGATAGAATAAGAATGAATAAAAATTAATGAAAGAGCTAGAGATGACAGCAAGAAAGAGAGTAGACTGATAGAATAAGAATGAATAAAAAAAATGAAAGAAGGAGATAGAGATGACAGCAAGAAAGAGAGTAGACAGTGATAGAATAAGAATGAATAAAAATAATGAAAGAAAGAGATAGAGATGACAGCAAGAAAGAGAGTAGACTGATAGAATAAGAATGAATAAAAATTAATGAAAGAGCTAGAGATGACAGCAAGAAAGAGAGTAGACAGTGATAGAATAAGAATGAATAAAACTAATGAAAGAAAGATGTATCCTGTCTTGCCGTCATCTTTATATCTTTCTTTTATTATCTTTATTCATTCTTATGCTATCAGTGTTTACTCTCTTTCTTTCCGTCATCTCTATCTTATTATTATTATCATTTTCCTATCTATATGTACCCTATGTCTTGCCGTCATCTGTATATCTTTTTCTTATTATCTTTATTCATTATTATGCTATGAGTGTAATACTCTCTTTCTTGCCGTCATCTCTATCTCATTATTATTATCATTTTCCTATCTATATGTACCCTATGTCTTGCCGTCATCTCTATATCTTTCTCTTATTATCTTTATTCATTCTTATGCTATCAGTGTTTACTCTCTTTCTTTCCGTCATCTCTATCTTATTATTATTATTATCATTTTCCTATCTATAATTATGTACCCTATGTCTTGCCGTCATCTCTATATCTTTCTCTTATTATCTTTATTCATTCTTATGCTATCAGTGTTTACTCTCTTTCTTGCCGTCATCTCTATCTTATTATTATTATCATTTTCCTATCTATATGTACCCTATGTCTTGCCGTTATCTGTATATCTTTCTCTTATTATCTTTATTCATTCTTATGCTATCAGTGTTTACTCTCTTTCTTGCCGTCATCTCTATCTTATTATTATTATTATTTTCCTATCAATATGTATCCTATGTCTTGCCGTCATCTCTATATATTTCTCTTATTATCTTTATTCATTCTTGTGCTATCAGTGTTTACTCTCTTTCTTTCCGTCATCTCTATCTTTTTATTATTATCATTTTCCTATCTATATGTACCCTATGTCTTGCCGTCATCTCTATATCTTTCTCTTATTATCTTTATTCATTCTTATGCTATCAGTGTTTACTCTCTTTCTTTCCGTCATCTCTATCTTATTATTATTATCATTTTCCTATCTATATGTACCCTATGTCTTGCCGTCATCTCTATATCTTTCTCTTATTATCTTTATTCATTCTTATGCTATCAGTGTTTACTCTCTTTCTTTCCGTCATCTCTATCTCATTATTATTGTTATTTTCGTATCAATATGTATCCTGTCTTGCCGTCATCTTTATCTCTTTCTCTTATAATCTTTATTCACAGTAAAGTCCTTTCATTTCATATCACTATTTCTCTCTCATAATGTCTCTCACGTCCGTTCTCCATATTTTATTCATTGCATACTCCACTCGTCAATCATTTCTGATAATAAGCTCTCTCACAATAAAGTAAATGGAAAACAATGCAATATAGTTTATATTTTAAGATTGATTCATTCTTTCTTTGTATATCTATGGCTGTGATAAATGTACTTGAAATCAATTTTATTGAGGGGTAAAGAAGGTGAGAGAACAGATGCGGTGAACATTCATAATGAGACATTTCAATAAGATGCTGATTATGTCATGTATATCACATATAATATATTATGCCTATACCATTTTTACATGCTCATACCAGTGGGCAAAATCAATAACATTCTCTTATTTCTTATTGACTTATCATGGCACAACAAAGAAAAACATCCCCACGACGTCCCTTTTCATGCCCCGCTAAACCGGACATTGACAATAACCTGGGGTAATAGGGATTTCAATGGGCAGATTAGCCCATTGTCAAGGGTGGCTGAGCGGGGTACTTTCAAGTCTCTCCCTATTGAACTTCTTTTCTTCAACAACCTAAATACTAACCTTCTGAATTGTTAGAATACTTGAGCAAGGTATGTAAAGAAAGGTAAGAAGTCCACCTTTCTAATAGATTCGATTTGAAGATGTCTTATCATTGCTAAATAAGAAATTCTAGAGGGATAAAAAACTGCCGTAAATAAGAAAAATTAAACATTATATAATTATGATTATTATAAAAATGATAATTCAAAATATAACAAATGACGGTTCATCGAAAAGCACGTTTTCCGGTCTACAACTTTGCTGCACAATATTTTTCATCATGATCATCCAGTGAAGAGTTATAGCCTCTTGATTCAGCAGAGTCAATAAAGATTCCCTCGAAATGTGTGACCCTAAAAGAATGTGGCACAGGGGGGTTTTTTAAGTGGCGCATAAAGAGTTAACCTTGACCCGAAAAACAAGCAGTCACCATCTATTTCGTGAACCGTGCCCCCCCCCCCTCCGTATAAATTCTCAAGAGCATTGTGCAGGTCTTACTGCACGCATCCGTTGTTAAATTCATACGTGCAAGTATACAGTATAAGTATGCATCACGGTTCATGGTAAATATGTTTCGCTACACTACCCAGCATTCAGTAACGTTTTTTTTATACTTGCACTTTTTATCAATAACAGGCCTAGAACCCTCACATGTGGCACATTATAATTTGATTTGATTTGATTTGATTTGATTTATTGGTTTCTGCATCTTTTTTTTTCTTTTTCATCATACATTTTCATGAGCATAATATGGTTTGATACATTATTTCAAATGTATATAATTTTATACAGATAATAAACGAAATTAAACAAATATATTGAATGCATAATTAACATAAATTAGATGCCGGAGGGCTACAGAAATAAGCAAAGTAGCTTGACGTGCCCGCACCCCTCAACTTAGATACAACGATATAAATAAAACTTTATAAAAATAAGAGTGACCTGTAGAGAAGAAAAGGAAAGGGGAGAGAAGGAGCGTTGGTAATAATACAGTAAATCTCATGCATCTGCTGATTGAATGCAGGTTCATTCATGAATGGATAAACGATGCTAGGTCATGGACGATTACACATCATTGTTGAAATAATGAAACACACATTCAAACCCACTATATTAAGAAGCAATTATAATTGTATAGATAGATTACATTTGTATGCTAGCTCACACTTTTCTATTTACTAATTATTCAAACAGTATACCATTAATGATGGAGCACTGTTAGCGTGTTACTGCAAATGCCCACGTCCCCTTTTCTAATAGTCAAGACATTATTTTAAATGAAAGAACTTGATTTGGTTTAATGAAGTTATTTTTAAAGTTAAATATGATTTTTGTTTTTAAACATCTGTAACCAATGTATATACAATACATGCAATGTACCAGGCAGTAACAGGAGGTACTATATAAATAAAGTTAACAACTAGATCACTCATAGCTCTTGCACAAATTTCGTTTTGTTTGTTTTTGTAACTCAAGAATAAAAGGTGGCCTGGTTGAAATAGAGACTTTGTTGAATTTGTCTAAATGTAAACTTGAATAATTATGTCGAATTCTGAAGAAACATAAATAGGGACAAATCAATTTTTTCCTCATACGCAAATAGTACTTCTTCCAAAGGTGTTTCAACGACTTTGTGAACTATGCGTGCAATGAGACAATGTGGGCCACCACCTTCTCTTCAACACATTCGTAGTAAATAGTTAACGCGAACAACGCATTATCTTCTTTCTAAGAAATCGAATGCTATTAATGATGTACGACGCAAAAGACGAAAAAGAAGAAGAAACGGAACGAAAAATAACATGCACTAATACGCGCAAAGTAGTATGAGGTGAAAGATTTCTTGCCAAATTCACGACACTTTTCAAAAAACCACCCAAACCCCCTCAGAACTGACGAAAATGATCACACTTTCATTTATATTGCATATGTTATTGCATATGTTATCTACAAGATTCACTAATTTACCTTCTACAATTCTGGAGCGCTAGGAGTGTCAAGTCTGACAGACACGAGCGCTATACAAGAACCTACTATTATATTATACTCTAAATTGTCTAAAATGCGTTGTTACTCTGTACACATTTGTAGGGTTAGCAGCTGAATTTAATATATATTCATATACAATAACTGCGTACTACTAAAATTCACCATAAACTTCATCGCTATATATAGGTTCAAAATCGACCTCACGTGGCGCCTCAGCAGCACTTCGTGCATGTTCAGTGGAGGACTCGTCCTCGGGGCGAACTGGTAAAGAATCTTGGTAGCTGTAATATTCTGGTCCTTCTTCCATTTGATCTGCTGCGCTCGGAACTCCAGGTTCAGAGTTCTCATAACGTGGAGCTTTGGAATTCGCGGTTGACCTCTTAGGATCTTCAATGACCTTGGTTTTAGAGCTGTATTTACCATTCCCTAGTACTCCTGGACTTTCGAGGACACCATAATCAAATGTATCATCCGTGACCGTTTCGCTTGAGTTTTCAGGAAGGCTCGGTTTGTAGGTTTGAGATTTGGTACAGTTTCGGGTTGTTTTGGGAAATTTGTCGCGATTGAAGTCAATCGCGTTGTACTCTTCGTCATCGTAAAGAACAGCGTGCACAGGTAGATTTTTGTCTTTGATGTCTGTTGGGTTATCCCCGTCGCATTCGGTGTTACCCTGCCTGCCTGACTGTGGGTTATGGTCTCCTTCGAATTCTTCGTATGCGTCGATAGTTTCTTGAGCCTGTTGCGTCTCTTGAGAGAGGTGACCAGTAGGGGTGCCGACAAGAAGATCCGGTTGGGAATGTGCGTTATCGTATGAGGAGTATACTGGATTAGTGTACAACTTGTCTCCGTTGTCATCTGAGTCTTTTTCCTTGATAGGAGTTGGTCTGTATCTGTTGAAGCAATTCAAATAGTATAAATAAATCGTATTGATGTTGGTCTTGTGACATGCATGATGGTAAGATTGGTAATCGAAATAAGAATGAATAGCCCTGAATACAATTTCAAAGCAATGTTGTTGGAGAGGGGGTGTGGATGTGATGTCGTCTATATGATGTTAGCTCTTGACCATGGATCAGATGGCACGGAGTTCGAATGACAGTCGGGCACTTCTATTCTTTGGCAAGACATTTGCTACATTCCACCCATGTGTAAATTGTCACAGCAAGACCGATACGAGTACTGCATACGAAGGCACTATCATTATTACTTAAAATTAGTGGTTTCGATGCATATCGATTAAAAACACCAGAATATAAAGTAGCCAAAGGAAAACAATAAAAAAAAATATATACGTAAAGAGCATCACAAAATATCGTTTGAGTTACAACTGCCATCAATGTCAGAATATTTTTATTGCAAAATAATGTAATATTACCTTTTCCTCCAGAAGACGTAGCCAGTCACAATCAAGCAAATAAGAAGTACAATACAGATTGAAGATACAACAGGGAGAATCACGCGATCAGATCTTATGCTACCTGCATGATAGATTGAATACAAAAGAAAATATTTCGTTCGGTTTCGGTCGTTCTAGAACCATTCAAAATTGACATCTCCTACCTCAAGTATCTGTTTGTAAACATTCGCATGTCGAAACAGAAAGTTTCATAAATGGTTTCCACATGCGGCACAGTGTTTTACGGTACTTGTTTGTAGACATTCGCTCGAGATCACGAAAGTATACTAAAATTCCTATATTAGTAAATTGAATAACAACATTATACTAGAGCTCATACACACATTATTTAATTTCTCCTTAATTTCTCTTTTGTTCGTTTCATAGGATCCTTGTTTCCATATGATTGAACTAATGAAATCATCTTGAATCTAATCGAATTAAATGATAAAATATTATCGGTATTTATTGCACTAATCTGCCATTGTCGAATAAGCATCGATATGTGTCTAGGCTTACAAAATAATGAAAGTACTTGAATATGGAAATGAATATTGAAATACCTTTCCCTGCATTTTCAAGTATACTGCCTGTAGACATGTTATATCTCGTCGTAGCATCAGTATATATTGGAATTGAAGAAGATGTGAGTAAAGGTGTGATGGTGGGTTTCAAGGTCTGGCCCCTTGTTACCTGTGGAGTTGCAGAGGTCACGACTTCTATGTACACATGCAAGATACAAAGAGACACAATTTATGTGAAAATTCACTATTTGGACGACACGTCTGCTCCTCTCCACATTGGCAGACAGTGTCATCGTTCTCACTATGCATGGAAACTTTACGAACAAATGTGAATCTAGAGATGACAATCAATTCTGATGTTTTAATAAATAAAATGTACATTATGTATGACAAGAAACATGTTTAATTTTGTTGTATGGTTGTCCTAGTTTCCCTTTTTTTAGTCTGAAATTCGAATTTCGTCAACAACGGCTGATTATTTCAGTTTTTTCCTTGATAGGAAATTATTTTTTGGGGTAACGAACGTTTATAACTGTGTAGTGTACGGCCATGACGGATCTATATGTCGTTTATTTTTTAAGTAAATAATTTTCGAAGGTTCAAAATTTCAAGAAGGTAAGATTTATAGTTCGGAGAGTAAACGTTGGTATGAAGTACCGGAAAAGGAACAGGGTTCATATTTCCAAGAAAATTAAACACCGATTAGCTATTCCTGTTTGGAAATTATATATCACGAATATTAAATCTGATTTTCATGGTCGCAGCTACCATTGTACGGCCGTAGCCGCTATTTGAAATTTATCAACATTTTTCTCGAAAGCAGAAGTGTTTTAGAGGCTAATTTTCTAGTGCTTATAATACATCAACAGGGGCATCCAAATCTATCATATCCACCCAATCTTCAAAATTTCCCAAGACTTTGTGTTGTCCTGGTGGGCAAAAATGCATCGTAACCGTCTTAGCCATATCCCGTATATATGGTATGTATTACCTGCTGTTGTAGTTAGTATTTCCGTTACTTTGATATCATCAACTCCGATGTTGGTTCGAGAATATCCTCGGAAAGCGGTGAAAGAAATCTATATAAAGTCATGGAATAGATGGTAAAGGGTTTAATATAATTTTACATGAAAATGAAAAAATAATGGTTCCATGAGCAAAATTTTTACACAAAATGCTGCATCGAAATTTCGACCTTATTCGAAAGCAGATAGTTTAATAACCAGTAAATCAGTTTAACTCATTTACACTGCGGCCTTCTTATGTCTTGTCTACCTAGTTCATATTAATTATGCATTAAGCGTGTAATTATCTTTTTCCTTCTAATTATGCACTGCATTAAACTAAACGTATACACTTTACATTAAAACCAATAAATATGAATGTAAAAAAAAAGAAGAAGAAGAAAAAAAAAAAAAAGAGGGTAGAGAGTGTGAATGATGCTGCAATAGGTGTTGTCGTTATAAGCCTTTGGTTTATTTCTAAACATATTGAAAAAGCCTTACGGGACTGCACATGGGATTATGCAGAATATATTGAAATGTTTCCACCAAGCAATAGACGATAATGTAGCCGCAGACCAGTGTGGATATGTCACCGGACTGTGGATCACAAGGTTCGCGGTTCAAGTCCCACCGCGGCACTAATGTCCTTTGGCAAGACATTGATCTACATTTGCCACTCTCCACCCAGGTGTTAAATGGGTACCCTGTAGGATGCGAAATCTAATGTGGTTAGATTAGCAAGTGTGCGCTTGTAAAAAAGACGCCTGGCTGGAATGCTCCCCAGGGAGTGGAGAATGTGCACACATTGTGTGCGGGTAAGCCTGAATCCTATGACCGGGGTAATAATATATACATCTGTAAAGAGCTTTGAGAGGGCCCCCGGTCCTGAAAAGCGCTATATAAGAACTAGCTATTATTATTATTATTATTATTTGTAGTTTTAAAAATCGTCATCACACAAAGCAGAAGGCGATCATGTAGCCATAGTCACCCCTGTGTATTTTATTTTCCTTGAAATAAAATCAGGACGATCGCAAAGACGTTCCACAGAATCAACCTGGGTTGTTTTTTGCATGTGAGAACAAGGACAAGTCATTAACAAGTTCCTTGATCCGAGCATGATTTTTACAGGCATTTTCCCTGACTTGTTTCTTGAAAATCTTTGCGATCACATTACACATACCTTCACAGTATTAGACCCACAGGCGAACGGGATTTCTATGGAATACCAGGAGACTTTGTAACATATTAGTACTGGATCCCCATCCTCACACGTTGTGACGTTAATATATCCTTGATAACGAGGCTGGTCGACGGTGTTGAAGAAGAAACGGAATGACAGTATACCACGTCCAGAACTCGGATACGATGCAGGTGGAAGAAAGAAGGTGGCAAATGTTCCAGAACCGTAATATATACCACTTGCTTGGTTAATAGCTGGTCTGTAGTAACGGTTTCCATCTGTGAAGTGAGAGATGCAAATTGTTAATCAACATCACGGACTTGGTCATTCTTTGTGTTACTTTGGGGAGTGGGGGTGGGGGGTTGATTAGGTCTACCACACTTAACCAAAACATAAATATTTAATTTGATTCACTTCAAATAGATAACACCGAATGGTTGGAAACGGTCACCCCAAATTAAAAAAATAGAGTATATTTTCAAGAAAACAGATCATGATTTCTTCTATTAAACGAACTTTCCAAAATTTGAAGATATAATATACTCGAATTTTTAAACTTGACCAGAAAATGTATTTGTGCTGGCTGGAATTAACAAGTTGAGAACTATTAAAAGTTGGTTGTTGGACAAAAAATATCCCCAAAGAGATACGTCAACATATTTCAGGGTATTTCCATACATGAGAATATCTCATGGTCTCTTCTTTCAGTTATTGAACGACACAAATGAAACAATAATTTACTCTTAAGTGAGATAAAGCCACCACGTGAAAGGGTGGGAAATCAACACTTGACAACTATTTATTCTGGGTAGCATCAGCAAATGTTGGATGCCGTGAAAAAGCTGAGAAATTATCAACCAATACAAAACAGGCTTTGCTCTCTGCATTTCTTGGTATAGCCCATCAAAACGTCATGATGGAGTAAGAAAGCCGGTTGAGCCCGTTGAATAATGAATCTCACAAATTTCCATAGATTTAATACATGAATGACCCGTTTCCAGTAGGCAATATATTACTATATTAAAAACTTACAAATAAGTAAGACCCAATCGAGTACTGCAGTTTGTCACTTAGTTAAATTGAAACAAAAATTGTTTGAGCCAGTTAAATGTCATTTATCGTTAATTAAGGGTGATTTATAGATTGACTGAAAGACATATTATAATTTCATCGAAGTCAGTGGTTGAAATGAAAAGATTTTTACAAAAAGAAAATTCAAACAATTAAATTTCAACACTTGAAAATAATAATTGAGGCAAAACATAAATATGACAAATACATTCATATAATTTGCAGTTAGTCACCTACCGTTGTCTGGAATATACCAATATGAATCGTCTGCCAGGCTTTGGGAAATATCACACTCATCATCTTGGAAGGTGCAAATCCAAGCTGTAATTAGAGAAATTATTTGGTTTTATTAGGAAATGCTTGACATTATGAAGGTTGCATCATCTTTAAACAAAATATATATGACAGGTATAGTGGTTCATTCTTTTGACTCTCAATCCAAGGGATAATGGTTCAAATCTAAACTCGGACCTAACGTTTTTGCGTTTTAAGATTACAGGATTGATGCACGTCCTTTTTAAATTGTTATAAACATTATAGTCAGTATCATGCACCATATATGGCGAAATGCATTATTCTAATTGATAGCTCCATTGAAGTATATGGGGTCAGGCCTGAGACAAACAGGACGTTCTATAATACTGACTAATTTTCGTCAATGTCTAGATATTATCATCAACTTGACATTGTATACTTTCCGTTACCATTAGTTGTTGTTCTTCTTTTTCTTTCCCTTTTGAATGAGCCTCTGTGGAAGAGCGACCGGCTTCATTGTGAGAACATAATCTAAAATCAAAATAGAATAGCTGTATTTCATAATACCAACGCAGGTTTCGCTCATGCGAATGT
The DNA here is from genome assembly GCF_000002235.5 of Strongylocentrotus purpuratus. Lineage (NCBI taxonomy): Eukaryota > Metazoa > Echinodermata > Echinoidea > Camarodonta > Strongylocentrotidae > Strongylocentrotus > Strongylocentrotus purpuratus. Next base: position 30,192,936 of record NW_022145598.1, read on the forward strand.
CCTTTATGAATGTATCCCTTAATATTTGTGAAGATAACCTATTTTCCACACTCTCGGACCAATCAATAGTTTGGCCATTTTGCTCCCCACTCATGCCAATAGGCCATTTTCGTAATTTAACCAAATTTATTTACATGCCTTTGTGAAGCGCCTCGGTAATATAAATTATTTCATTCATATGTTCCAAATAAATGTATATCGATAGACTGAACTAAAATTGCATACATTACTTGTTGCTAGGTAGGACAAGCATTTTGGCTTGCCCTAACTAAAAACACATAATATTTGCAATTCACATTCTGACTATTAAAATACAATTATTCGTCATACTAATAGGTGAATGAAATAATTCGTATCAAGGCACTGAATTATAAATTAGGTTACATTTCGAAAAAGGCCCATCGTATTATTATCCTAGCCACAGAGAAGAGGGATTTGTATATACAAGACTGCTATTCTTTTTACACCAATCTTTAAAAGATAATAAGAACTACAGTCACGATACTTACGTTCAGGCTGTGCCTTTGCAAAATATAATAAGAGTAGCGAAACAAAGATCGCATAGTAAATTTCCATTTCGCCTCCTTGATCAAAAGGGTAGTTGAAAGTGTAACTAAAAATCAATTCCAATATGGCAATAATGTGTCGGTGTCAATGCCTTTCTCCAGGAAAATAGTTCCACAGGAAGTTTTGATATCGTATTGATGCACGTAGTTGTGGTCACGGTGTAATGCTGATATTGACTTTGAGGCGATGATGTTGATGGAAATTGGTATGATCCTTTCTCGTTGCAAATCCGGTATGCAAGGATACAAATATTAGATAAATTTCATAGGTGGATAATAGGCTTATCTTGATCAAACAGCTTCCTCTGTCCGAAACACACGCCTTTCCTCGCCTTCAATCGCGCATGATCAGAAAATATACATATGACTTCATCCTGCGGTGTACATTGTACTTGTACGGCGTGGGGAGTTTGGGGGGGGGGGGGGGTGGGGGGATTGGCACTAAAATCATTTGTTGGATCAATTATCAAAAACCGATAGTTCTACAACATAATTAATCAGTTGATTGTTTCAGGAATTTATATCAGCATTTTTACATTCCCCAACCAGTCTAATCCATATCATATCACATCATACCTCCCTCCCCCGGTTAACATTTGTCGACGGACCGTCTCAAATCAGTGATATCTGAACTAAGCATATCCGCGAATGAGTGACTGTGGTTTAAACACTTTGCATCCTCGACCATACAAGAGTGATAAAAGTGTTAGGTTCCGGATCTATTCGAATGAAAACATTGAAATTGAAACCAAATGGTATCATTAACGAGCTACAAATCCTTCCTTTTGTATCATATTTCAGTTTGGTTATTGAGTTTGCTGACAATATCTGAATCCCCGCTCACAAATCTACAACATATTTGTTTATTTATTTAAAGATATATCCAGTATAAAACATGATAAAAAAAAGTTTTTTTCTTCAAAAATAGGCCTACGTAATATTAATGGACGATTTAATAGAGTAGCAACAATTACATAAGCGTATCATGTTGATACCATAACGTGGAGAGAAGGATGGGGAGAAAAGAGATGCACTTGGAAAATGTTGGAAATAGAGAAAGCGCAGCGAGAGATAAATAGAGAGAGATAGAGATAGAGAGAGAGAGAGAGAGAGAGAGAGGGATAGAGATGAATAGAGAGAGAGAGAGAGAGAGAGCGAGAGAGAGAGAGAGGGATGCAATACAGGAAGAGAGAAAAGAGTTTTCAATTTGTTACAAATACAATTTTCATAAAGGGGAGTCAGCGAGGTCCGTGCATTGGTCTCGCATTTGCATTAAATCGAGTTATACAAAGGTTTCTATTAATGCTATTCTAGATCACTTTTTGAAATAAAAATGATTTTACATCTATTTGAAATTTGACTGAAAAAAGAAAGAATAGATTTGCACGAACAGCCAAACAATAAACATAATATTTGCAACCTATCAGGTTATTTACATGTGATATGAATATGATACCCTGCTTAATAGTTCCCACTTGATTACAGCCTTTTAAAAAGGAAGTTTACTTACTATAACCGGAAAATACGTCACCAGGAATGTTATGACCGCAGCTAACCTCCATCGTTTTGTATTTTGAAGGTAGTTTCCTCATTTGAAATAGTAGCCCAGTATTTGCAACTGACCAAATTGCTAGCAGCAGAATTGAGATTTGAGGTAGTAAATTGATGATAATGGTGATTATGATGACGATGATGCCGATAATAATGATGATGATAATGATAATAATAAAACTAATAATGATAAGAAAAATATAAATAAGGACAATTTTAACATCACCAACGAGATTGGACACATACACCCTCGCTCATCCCCACATAATTTCCCAAATGTAATAATCAGATGTTATTTTATGACACAATATATACTTGTTACAAACATGTACACGCACTCTCTTCCTCATCCATTTGATATACATACACGGCGTCCGCACGCGTACTTTATATACACATGCGAACACACACACACACACACACACAAAACACACACAGGCACATTTTGTTATATATCAGTTAAGAGGATTTTTAAATTAAATGTTGTACTTGCATTCACAATAGAAGGGGTTTCAAAGTAACGAGGTGAAACTAAATTAGAAAACGGTATCAAAATGACGTCATCCTAGGCCTCAGCCTCGTTCCATGGTTCACCAGTCTTTCGTGGCAAAATTATTGAGTTGATTTAGTCTCGTATCGGTTGCTTGTTGCGATGTGCAAATATTAAAACGATTCCGTTTCATACAAATTGTGTGATTATGAATACTTCTTTACACAAAAGTAGAGTTCCTGATGTGTTTTAACGGTGTGGGAGGATCTGGTCTGTCCTTGCGGTTGGTGTTCTTCGATTGTTATTTTCAGATATGGGTAAAAGGTCAATAGAAAAAAAATGTATGTTTCATGACAATTTTCCTTTAGGTGAAGAATTTTCAACAACACAACTATACTCATATTCATATAGTAGCTGATCAAAAGTGATTATTTATTACATGACAACGATTATAACAACGAGTTATGATATGGAATTGCTGAAATTCAGAATTAAAGATTCAATTTCACGAACTTCATTTCGAATATTACCATTACTCCCGTCACAATTACAATAGATACACTCACGTATGTTTCCGGTTATATTTCTTAATAAAGTTTATTATTTGTATCGCTGCTGATCCTAAGGGAACGAACAATTTAGTTAATAACGCGTCATATTGATGTCACTCTTCTTCGCATTTCCCCCACAATGATCATATTTTCAAGTTCGCTATATTAAATGGGTAATAAACAAATGGTAAGATTATTTTCAAATTTGACAGTGCATGCTACGTGATTACAGGCACAACACCCGCACCCCATGACGCTCCTGCCCGTACCTATGAAACTGCCTACATTGAAATAAAAGCACAAATGCGAAATGGCTTTATCCAATGCTAATGGTGAAAAGAAAACGATTAACCCGTTGACTACTGAATTCTGTAATTCCCATAGACTTAACACAGAGACAACCAGGTTCCAGTAAGCAATGGGCTCATATGAACAGCGGTGTATTGGAAATTATAACACTGAATTAACATCGCCTCAAGATCTTTGTTGTAAATTGTCTTACAAATGACAAATTGAAATAATTAAAATCCTATATACAAAGAGAATGTCGTTGTATTTATGTACAGCATAGTAAATTAATTCCTTGAAATAAAGATAATCAGGGTACTTAAAAATGTAAAAACAATACGACCGAACCAGATACATGCTAATACAAGCTACTTAGTGCATACACGAGTCTGCCATTAAAACACAGGAAAGTGTATCACTCATATGAAAAACCTTCTACTTAAATATTTTTTCTCGGAATTAATATTTTTCTCACAAAGAAAGGATTCTGCATATTTTCCCTCATACAAACCATCTACACACACATCCAATCACGCATACACAAGCACACACGCTCACTCGCATACATCCACCTTCACATTTGATATTACATAAGCTGACAATATTCGCACGTATAGGAAAATATTTAAGGACACTCCGCACCGGACATATTTTGTTTCATGTAAATCGTTAGTCCTGAATAATTTACGTGAAATAGGGCCTACGATATAATGCACATTTCAAACCTCCTAGTTTACTGCTATATTTACAAAGCTTGTATTTCCCGAAAAGAACATTATTGTGGTAGCACATACATCACTCGCTTGTTTATCATACAGTGTTAACAATGAGGCAATGACCTTTGTCATCACAGCGCTTCTACATGTTTAATCATACACTAGTGTTTTAGCCAGTTGAAGGCTGCCCTAAGTTCACTGAAATTCCGAGTACACTTCATCGCTATATATCGGTTCGAATGTGGCATTATCTATTGTCCAGGGCGCGTGGTTTTGGCTCTGATCTATCTCAGAATATTCATCCTCACGACTCATCTTGGAGTCTAAATTTTCGTAATTCACTTCATCCACACCAGTATCATCCGTCGCTTGGTAGACATGGTAATCTCCAACTTCTTTTCCAGAATTGAGAACATTGTACTTGTTGCTTGAGAAGACATCCTGCTCTGTAGGTGTGCGAGCAGATCCATCCTGGTTCATTTCACTCGGGTCTTGGTAGCCATGGTAATCTCCAACTTCTTTTACAGAATTGAGAATATTGTAATTGTCACTTGAGAAGACATGTAGCTCTGTAGGTGTGCGAGCAGATCCATCTTGGTTCATTTGACTCGGGTCTTGGTAGCTATGGTATTCTGATTCATCACCCGGTTGATCCCCTTCGTATGATCCTGCCTTAGGTCCTGGACCTCTGGTGCCTGGTGAAAGACTTTGGTATCCTCCAGTGGACCCATCGTCTGTAGATCCCATCTTGAGGTTAAGAACTCGGTGAGATATTGGAATGTTCGATTGTCCAAGCTTAAGAGCTTGGTATCCGGAAGATTGGTCTGTAGCTTGTTGTTTTCCGTTCATTGGCTCTTGTGGACCCTCCTCAAGGGTATTATACACATCGTCGTTGTGAAGTTGGGGAGGGTTGACAGATACTTTAAAGTCTTTCTGCTCTGGCAGGTCAAGGACACCATAGCCATTGTTCACATTCTCACCACCAGAAATTGGTTTCTTCAGCGCCCGCGTGATATCTGACGATTTATTGAAAGTAAGCGCATTGTACTCCTCCTCATCGTCGAGAACAGCAGAACCATCCGATTGTCCCTGTGTCCCACCATTATGCAGTTCTTTCTTGGGCAAACCGCTGTTCGGACTAGCAAGGGAAGAGTATGGATCAATTGATAGTGACGTATTGTTCAACTCCTGATAAACGTCATCGGTTCCTGTTTGTCCCTTGTTTATTCTGCCGGGCTTCTTTGAGGTTTGTGGTCCTTGGGCTTGTTCATAAGTATGATAGTCTCCTTCGTCATGGGCCTTAGTGTTTCCACCCTGATTGGATGGATCTTCGAGTGTATAATATGGATTTGAGTTCAGCGTGTTACTCTCTGCCGTGGTGTCTCTAAGGGCATCCGGGTGTGACGCAGAACCATCTGCGTTGGTTACAGGGTGACGATCGCCTTCAAACTCTTCATATTGATTGTCCATGTAAGTCGACGGATGCCGTGCTTGGGATAAACTGCCGGTGTGGGAGTTCGTACTGATGATAAGATCTGGAATAGGAAGACCGTCATCTTTAGAACAGTAGACTGGGTTGTTGTACAAATTAGGGTCGTCGTCCTCTTGATCCACTGGCTCAGTCACCTTCGGGTCTCGGAACCTGTTAAAGAAAATGTTGCATTGGATAAGTCACTAATCGACAATCTACGATCGCAGACCGTATACATGGATACCAAAGCCAGCTAGACCGACAATATTAGTCTCATTGGTCTTCTTGTCACCTTCTCGAAAGTTACTTTGACCGAAAATATGGATCTCTAGCCTATCGGTCTAATACCCCCTTAAAAGTGACTCTAAAGACCACGAGACTGAAGAGAAAGATAGACGTGTTCAGTTTCATAGGATGTTGATCGCTACGTTTCAGTGTCTGACTCGTATGCCTCCTTGTCATTTTAAATCGTTCCGAATACCAACAGCCAACGAGACCAACGTTCTCTCTTTTTTCCCTGTTTGATTTTTCTCTGCCTTTCTCTTTTTATATCCCTTTTTTCCCTTTCAATTCGTCTTGTTTATTAAAAAAAAAATCTCTTGAAACATTCCTTTTTATTTTCCTTCTCTCATCTTTGTGTCCCATACTTCTGAGGTATGTGTTCCACATTCTAACTACATAAATACATTAATACATTTTGGTTGTCATACCATCGAAATCGCTGCTACTCGTTACAATTCAGATCTTTGCAGACAGGACTTGAGATTTGTAAATTATGAACATTTCTTTAGATTTAGGAGTTGTACAATTGTGAAACTTTTTATTTTCACCCGTTGAACTAGTCATTATAGGCTACTGTTTTTTATATGTCTATGTTTCCTATCTTATATTTGAATTATGCACACTACATACCTCCTGCGTCTAAGCACAAAGACAGCTATTATAACCATGATGATCAGGATTAACACAATGGCCGAAGACAATGCTGGAATTAAAGATGGGTTGGAGCCTCCTATAAGATTGAAAATTAAAATATAAAAAGTCACGTATCTTCTTGTTCTACATCTCAAAAATAACACTTGAAATACTTTCTACCTAATAATATATACGTTGAAATATAACCATCACCATAGAAAGCTTTAATGTACACATCAACGATATTAGGTTAATTCTACAAAAAAAGTTGTCACAGATGTGAACAAATCCTGATCCTTTTAACAGGTTTCAAGTAAACGAAATCGAAACGACGAAGACTTTTATGATGATTCTGACCCCCAAACGTTGTTAAAGATCCGGAAAATTAATAGGAAATCGAACCTCCTAGCTCTTCTGCAGCTGGTAGTGTAACCGTTGGCGTGGTAGGAGTCAAGGTTGATGCTTTGTCATTGGTTCTGGGATTATTTGGGCCCTCAGTTCCCGGAGAAGTTGGTGCGTTGCTCGCTTGTCCCTCAGAAGGGTCCACACTGGTTGGGTTTGTTGGGTTTTGAGTTGATATCCCACCCAAAGTTGATGCGCTTGGTACGAAACCGGTAACAGTTGATTGCTTGGAAACAGAGTTTGGAGTTGTAGTTCCGGGTGGCACTGTTTTATATATTAACATGATTGATGTAGTTAACAACTCAATAATTAATTCACTACATTATTTTACATTGGCGTATAAGAACTCTTTATTTGAAAGATTCAATGAATATAATGCGGCACTTGAATTGAATGAATAAGACGAACAAATAATGCTAATGAAAGTGTCTTCAATTTGTTTCCACCCTTCCGTTCAGCACATTATGTGAACAAATAATAGGAATTAAGACATGACATGTTAAAGCTATAAATGTAAATCATTTATCGTGGAAATAAATATATGTATACAATTTTTCACATCTTTCAAGAGGCTAAGACGTTTACAAAAAACATATATAAATCGTCACACAATAAACGTGATATTTACGTGTCATATAATCATCTGAATTTAATCATAGTATTTACCTGGGCCTTGAGTTGATGCATCTTTTGGTTCAGATCCGGGCATGGTACTTTGGAATGGTGTAGCATTCGTGCTTACTCTTGGTGGTGACGCTGTTCAGAAAAGAATCATGAATGCAATTATATAAATTGTGTATGACTCAGGAAGTAAGATATACCCTGGTCGTCTTAGAAAAAAAAAAGGCCGTATTAATTTGAAAGCCAGCGCTGTTAATCATAATTCTAACAATAAAATTCGTGTTATAATCTATAGAGAAAGTTAAAGTACAGACGTTCAATGAAGTTCCATTTGGTGGTCTACAAAATATGTTTACGTAGTCAGGCTACTCTTAACTTACACAAGGCCTTTAGGTTTGTGATTATTCTTGCTGTTTGATGGCCCATTGGTATTCTAACTTACCAAACATTGAACACTGAGTGTTAACGAAAAATGGCGGTACATGCAGATCTCGGATTAATACAACAATCTAAAGGAAAAGTTAAAGAATCGGGACGTCAAAGGAAAAAGTCGTACGTTCAACTTATTTTTTATTCAAATCGTAACACAGCCTACCGGCAGGCGTGCAAAATCACGTTTATTCTATTAATACGGCGTACTCGGACCGGTTTGACCTGTGCCGTAGAGCTCTCCGAGAAGGCACATTTTCAAACGACGATATCTCCTTCATTTTATCACTTTTTTGCGCTCTGTTTTTTGGCAATATCATGGTTAATATCTGAAAGATAAAAACTTTGAAAACAACTTGATTTTTGATACATAGTTTTATTTTTGAGCCCAAATAAATTTGGTGTCAAAATTTGCGCAACAATATTGGCTTTCCAGTGCACAAACAATTTATTCAATCCATGTTTAATATGGGTCAGGATCCAGCAAAGTTTGAGAGCATGCCAAGTCTTTTTTTTCTTTCCTTTTCAAACCCTTCGTTGAAGCAACATAAATTTGAACAAATGCATAATAATTGTGTCAGAAAATGAACGAAATGATACATTGATAACTGTTCTTCAAACTTATCATTACATGTGTCGGCAGGAATCCTACTTGGTGTTTCAGGCCAGCGGTAATACACGGCGTGCATATTCCACTATTAAACAACAACAAGACTTTCCCCTTTAGAACGCTAGAGGGCATTATGAATGAAATCCCCTCTACCATGCAGGGCTGACCTCCGCCTGCGGTTAGGCTGAACCCAAAGGGAGATGTTTCAGAGTGATTTGCAATGAGGATTTATTGATTATGGCCTATTTGTATAGTAACTCTAGCGTAGCGATTTTGAAAAGACAGCGATTCCTTTGGGTTTTGTACTTGCTATTTTTACTGCAATGTGTTTACTACCACTTTTGTTCAGGAAAAAAAAAAAATCATTCAGAGGTTCGAGGAAGGGGGGGGGGGGGGGGGGGAGGACATGACATGGATTGTAATTATGCCTCAGTAAACATGCACTTAATACCTAAAAAGGAATTCAATTCATAGTTATACTACTGAATATGCTCAAAACATAAGAATGCTCATTTTCCAATTGTATGCAACTTTGTCTTTGTTCTACATTATTTTGAGAAGTAATAGGACGATAATGATAAAAATAGCAACAAAATAACAACATATAGAGCAGCGACATCAGAAGCAGCAACATCAGCATAAAAAAACACCCACCACAACAACAACAATGTTTTTAAAAACAAATGATGAAAATAAAAATATGAATAATGATAATTATAATAACAAGACTAATACTACTACTACGTCATTTCATGTGAAAACTTTGTTACCGGTGGAGAGACCAGGTTTTTCATACAGCTGGATATCAAAAACGCGGATCCTTGTAAATTGTGAGCCTGACTCGGTGAATTTTACCTTAACAAAAGGGGAAGAAATAAGTGCAAATTATAATGCAATAGCTTAAATAAACCATTGTGACAGTCATGACAGTGTAGTCTTAAAAGATCTCTCATTAATACTGAGGTCGATAATATGATAAGTATTGGTATTGCCTTGAGGGACATTATCGTTTACTTCAGTAATGAAAAATGACGATAATAATCCTGAAATTACATGTATAGTTGGAAGGGTACAAAATGAAAGTAATGAAATAAATACAACTAAAGATATGTTATTACAAATTGAATATGAATTATTTTTACAATTTAACTCGATTTTGAAGATTTTACAGAGCATTCAAGCGTAAATAATACAGAGGTCGTACAACGTCGCAATAATAAAATCAAAATAAATGTATACACGGAGTATTAAATAAAGACATATTAGTTATGATTTAACGTTGCTTATCCAATTAAGAGAATAGAGGAGAAGAGGGTAGAAGAGGAGAAATAAAGAGAGAGAGAGAAGAGAGAGAGAGAGAGAGAGAGAAAAAGGGGGGTGCGCACACCTGATGAGACATAGATTTACCTGTGAGAAGGACACCAATACAAATTTATATTGACAAAACACAAATTATTTATTGGTGGAGGAATGTGCACTCTTTGTGTGAATGTGTATGTGTTTAAATAGGAAATAAGGGGGGGGGGGGGTGTCAAAATCCCTTATAATACCTGGTGCAAAAATAATGCTTTATTGACTGCTCCCCCCCCCTCCTCTTTGATCATGGCAAGAAACCCCCATCTCTATGGATAACACATGTACAAAAAACGTCGTTATGTTGTGTAAAAGGAAACCAATAACTATTTTAGCACCTCAATATCTTGGATCCCGCTACAAGAATACTGTATATATTCATATACAACACGTCCAAATAGGATGCTAAATGATGAAGGGTCTTGGCTCTTGCACACTGTCACACTGACACCTCCACTAAGTGTAGATGCCTGGTAAAGACCAAACGAGAGCGATCCCTCCTCTGAAGTGAAAACATGGAGAATTGTGAAACTGGACCCACTTTCATTTGCCTCAATATAATCTAAGAGAGGGAGAAAAAAACAACAAAACAAATATATTAACAAAATAATGTGTATAATAAAAAGAAAAAGGAGATGAACCCCCGACCCTCGGAGCTTACCTGGGATTTCTATAATGAGGTAGCACGTACACTTAGAGCTAAATACGTGTACATGGTGTATTGCTACATTAGTTCCTACCCAAATAATAAAGTGTATTAAATTATAAAAGTGGAAGGTGTAAAACCTTTAATACGTGTTTGATAATGCGGTAACGGATCAATAAATAATAGCGTACTCCCAAAGATAGCGCACGCAACCTTTCCCTCTTCTGGATCGTCCAATGCCCACAATTCAAGACAAAAATATACTGGCACTCAGGTACATGTATTAAATAATTAAAGTAACATCAGTTTAATGGCCTTAATATCTGTAATATAGTTTTTTTGAGTACCGGTGACAGGCTTTAGCGATATCAACATGACCAAAAGAAAATCGTCTAATCAGCGAACCACAACAGGATGTTAAATACTTATAGCGTTTCAATGCAAGACAAATTAAACTTCGTAAAGCTGAAATATACCAAATAAATTCCATACTTTATGAAATATAAAAAATACTTTGACTTCTAATGGAAAGAAATTTATTCTCCAACCACTCATGAATAAAACAAGTGACGAATTTTCTTCTTCCTCTTGCTTTTTTCCCGTGTCATTTAATTTTACCACGTTTCAGCAAAGTAATTAGCACTGCAAATACACGTGCCCATGCCTTGAGCCATAATGCATGGCCGTACAGAGAATTTGTTTATGTTGGGGACTGGGGTAAAATGCAATAAATTATTGAACATTTATTGCATGTTCTTTTTAAAAATAAATTTATGGAAACTGCCCCCTACCCTAGGCCCGCTGCGTACAGTCATGGCTCAGTGACAAAGCAATGGCCTCGTCACTGTGAGGCCCCAGGATCAAAACCGTGTCGATGTGCTATATGAGTGCCCTTTTGTGGGGCATTAATCCTCATTACTGTCATTTATGACTTAAGGACGTAGGTCCCCTAGTTGATAAGCATAGTAGCATACACATGCTTTAGCAGTCACGCAAAACACACATTGGCAAAATTATTATTCAATATAATCTGAGAATGTATACTATTATCTAGATCTATTAGGAATAAATTATTTTTAAAATAATTCCAAAAATTTGGGTAAAACAAAAATATTCCAACTATATGAGCGAAAGTGTATGTTACATTTGTGAAGATTTGAGTGTAATCTAAGCACGTAATGACATATTTAATGTATCTGTAAAAATCATTGAAAATTAGAGTTTACTCCAGTAAACGCTTTTAAAAGGGCGAACAAAAATATGCTGCTCTTTTGAATTAGGGCTTCTATATCTATTTGAGTATATCCGTGGAAGAAGAAAGATAAACAGGCCCACGTCCCTGTCATAACTTGATAGGTCTATCAAGTTAAATATAAGATGTATGTAATACAATTTTATATACCTTACTTGAGAAATCCAGCCATCTGATTGGTCGAAATTGCAGTCGTGATTTTAGCCATTCCCGTAAAGAAACGAAAAATGCCCAAACCATTTATTAGTCCAAGAGTAAAATCCCGGCAAAATTCCAGTTACCGGGAAAATAGTAAAATCTTGCTGCGATACCTATTGGTTTACGTGTTAAAATGTTCTTTGAGCGAGCGCGGACATCATACAGTGCTTTTTTGTCTGCGATTCTCAACTTATCGCAAATTTCAGTCATTTTTCGGGCGGTGATAAACAGACAGATTATCAGATTTTTCGTGATGTTTTAACCAATCTTCACTAGATAAAAGGATAAGGTAAGAATTCTTGATAAATTTGTTTTGTTTCGATTCGGCATATAAAAGGGATATCGACTGTTTTAATACTCGAGGACTGACTGTTTTTATACGCTCAAGGGAAATTTTCCTCCGCTGATATCACCCCTCGGCGCGCCACCCACCCAGGGGCGCCTCGGGGTGATAGCAGCGGAGGCAAATTTCCCTTGAGCGTTTAAAAACAGCCAGTCCTCTAGTAGCAGTCGATTTCTCTATAATACAATACATAGGCAATGACCTTATACAGTTAACGCAATCTAATTGTGTTAATATACTTACAATAATTTGCCTGCTCACCGCTGATCCAGCTTCCTTCATTGATTATTAGTCCACAGGTATCATTTTTGAAATCGCAAGCCCAGTCTGTAGAAGAAAAAAAAACTAGACTTTAATTCGTCACTTTGACGAATTAGGTGATACGTAATTATACTCATGTGTAACATAATGAAGAACGCATTTTCACGATTTCATCTTTCGTTATAAAATACTACTTCCATTATGGTATATCCATGAGTCAAGTTTCAACTGTGTAGAACAGAGGGAGACAGAGCAATATAATAAGAAGAAGGCAAGGCAAGAGAAAGAGAGAGAGAGAGAGAGAGGATAAAAGTGTAGAGAGAGAAAGAGAGATAGAGAGTGAGAGAGAGATGCAGAGACAGACCAAGTAAAGGAGAGGGGCAGAACATGAGGGGAGAAGGGAAACACAGCAAGAGAGAGGAGAGAGAGAGATGCAATTGAGAACAATGCCTTTCATATTTCTAGCATAAATAAGTTCTTTTGAATACTGGTCATGAAAGTGTTGCCGATAATCAAAAAACGATTATGTTCATGAATACGATGATGACGATATTAAAATGATGACCATGATTGAAAGTGGCACAGCGCCCCCTTCATGTTTTCGATTGAGGAGCGTTATATATGATAACTGTTAACTATTACCAGGGAGAGTGCCCTGCTATTACTAAACATTGCAGAGATATACTTATATCAATCATTGAAGTGATATTTCGACGCACTAAATAGGCAACAATGACGTCAATAGAGCTGATTATGACTAATAAGGACTATATCTTAACTACGTTTCATGCTGCTTATTGACCGTTCCGTATTGGAAAGAAAGATCTACCGTTTGAATAACGTTTTGACGCACTAAGGATGTGAATGCTTCCGTGTGCCATCTGTCAAGTCTTGAGATAACATGCAAATAAAGTTTTTAAGCCCTTTTTTTATCAATTAAACATGAACACAGTGATTTATTTAGTCCTGATTCAATATAAAATATGAGTAAGATATTTATATTTTACCCATCCATAAACCAACATCTATAAGATGTTAATTCTAGAAATGATTGTTAGTTTGCATGGCAGTGAATGGCTAAACGATGGAAATTGCCTCAAATTTCCTTTGATTTGATTTGTATACATGTAATACACTAATAAATGAGACACTGGGATGATGCAGAGAGAAAGGGGGAGACTATACAGGAATAGAGAGGCAGATCGAGACAGAGCAAGAGATAAAGAGGAAGGCAGCTAGGCATCTCACCCATCTCCTTTTTTCTCAATTCTCTTTTCCCTCTTTCTTCTTCTACTTTTACTTCTTCTAATAATTCCCCTTTTTTTACAGTTTGGATAAAACATAACCTTTTTCTTGTAGTAGCTATTACCTAGAGGAAAATATAAATGTGTACAATTTGTCATATAAGTATTCGCATAATAACTTCGCCTCTATCATTTGTAATTTGTATAATGTGTAATGCTTGAATATTGATATCGATACCTTAGGATAGTGTTACTATACCCTCTGTCTATCCTCTTACCATCTTACCATCAACTTTTCTTTTCTTTCTTTGCTTTACATCATCATCATGTTCTTCTTCACTTTTGTGTATCTCCTTTTTATATCAAATGATTTCGGAAGATCAAAAATGAAATACAAATTTCGAAGTTGAATATTGTTTTTAACAATTTAGTCATTCAGGTTCAATTCTTTAATTTCGATGTTATTTGATATGAATGTTTGTATATATTGTATTTTAAATTTGTAAAACATTTCCTAATTCATCCGTTTATGCCGCAATGCATTGTTGTTCTTTTATTTTTATTCTCAATAAAACCATCATCAATTCAATTCAATACTAGGACACTGCTAACGTTAAAATTTCACAAAAAGGACATACGTGACATCATAATTACTGCAAAGTTCTACGGAATTTGCAAATCCGACTTTCAAGTGAAAATTGTGACATGATACCATCATCTGATTAAAAAACTAAAAAGCACCGTTTTTATAGCCCATGGTCTCAGCTATAACCTACCCAAATTTGGGAGAAAACAGAGCACAAATAAGAAAGATAGTGCTCATAGATGAATGCCATGTAGATTCATGATGTGAACAAAATTCACCTTCCATAGACATAACACGCAAATGACGAAAATTCTGACATGTGGCCTTTAATCGAAGTTTGTACTATGATGACGTCATTAAAATGAAAATTAATGTGTATTGATCTTGTGGACAATTGCCTCGACTACAACATATTTAAATCTAGAAGAGAATCGATGAATATCGAGAGAAATACACTACATTTTCCATAAATATAATGACGTCATAATATGCATTTTTGTATTTTGACTTCCAAGGCCATTATGATGACGTCAAGATGGACTTAAAGTCCAAATGAGATATGAAATCATATCTCCGACTCATACTCTATCTAAATATGGACAAAAAAATAGGCACTCCTTATTCATCTCAATGGACTTTTTATGGGCATGTTTTTGCCCATATATGCTATGTAATACAAAAATCACGCGTACGGACGGTTATCTTGAACGGACGCTCATTCCGTTATTAATAGTGATAAAGAGATAAACATGGTATCAAATTGTTCGGAAAAATATGAGGAATGTTCTGTCAAAAGTTTTTGCGGGGGAATTATTTTTCGTTCGGCCGTGACGAACGAAAACGTGCAAAAATGCGTGTTTTGCGTGATTTTTTATGAAATGCTTACAATAGCCTGAAACGTATGCAAAAAAAAATTAGGACGATTTTGAGCAATTAAAAATTTTACGCGCGCATTTACGCGCGCACGTAAGCGTACGCCCATTTTTGCGCGCATTTATTGATCGGAAATTGACCGAACCAATATTGACCTTGATCGTGATAAATATGAATGAGAAATTGCTTTCTGTTATGAAGTTATGGTCATGAGTTGATTTTCACAAAATGGCGCCTACATGACGTCATGATGATCTTGAGTCTTCGAAAAGTCAAATAGTTCTAAGTTAGATTAAGATCTATCATCATTGAAAGATTCATGACAATGGCTTTATTCAGTCTTGAGATATCCTGCGAACAAATTCGAGGAAGAATAAATAAATAAAAATCTTGACGAAATCAATAGGTGATACGTAGACTTCGTTACGTATCACCTAATAATTTTCTTAGCTACACCGTATCAAAATTTGGGAGAACATAGAGCACAAATAAGCTAGATAGTGCTCAAAGATAAATGTCATGTAGATTCATGATGTGAACAAAATTCCCCTTCCATAGACATAACACGCAAATTAAGAAAATTCTGACATGTGGCCTTTAATTGAATTCTTTACTATCATGACATCATTAAAATGAAAATCAGTGTACACTGATCTTGTGGACAATTGCCTTAACTACAAAATTTTAAAATCTAGAAGAGAATCGATTAATATAAAGGGAAATACACTAAACTTCCAAGGCCATTATGATGACGTTAAGATGTACTTAATGGCCAAATGAGATAAATCTCCGACCCATACTCTATATAAATATGGAAACAAAATTGGCAGTCCTTATTCATCGCAATAGACTTGTTATTGTCATGTTTTTGCCAATATATGCTTTGTAATACTAAAATCGCGCGTACAGACGGTTATCTTGAACGGACGCTCATTCCGTTATTAAAAGTGATAAAGAGATAAACATGGTATCAAATTCTTCGGAAAAATATGAGGAATATTCTGTCAAAAATTTTTGCAGAGCGAATTATTTTTCGTTCGGCCGTGACGAACGAAAACGCGCAAAAAATCCTTGTTTTGCGCGATTTTTTATGAAATGCTTATCATGGCCTAAAACGTATGCAAAAAAAAATTGGAATGATTTTGAGCATTTAAAAAAAAAATCGCGCGCGTTAACGCGCGCACGTAAGCGTACGCGCATATTTGCGCGCATTTATTGACCTGAAATTGACCGGACGGATATTGATCTTAATCCTGATAATTATAAATGAGAATTGCCTTTCCGTTATGAAGATATGATCATGAGTTGATTTTCACAAAATGGCGAAATCAAAAGGTATATAAAATTGTATTACATACATCTTATATTTAACTTGATAGACCTATCAAGTTATGACAGGGACGTGGGCCTGTTTATCTTTCTTTTCACAAAAATCTTGACGAAATCAAAAGGTGATACGTATATTTCATACGTATCACCTAATAAATAAATAATAAAGAAAAATCTTGACGAAATCAAAAGGTGATACGTATATTTCATACGTATCACCTAATAAATAATAACTAGACATATAATACTTGTTTGGAACAAGTATAGGTGGGCTGGTCAACTAAAATTTGAGACAAAATAGAGCAAAAATAAGCGAGATACTGCTAAAAAACAATGTCATGTAGATTAATATGAACGAAAATCACCTTCCATAGGCATAACACGCAAAGTAAGAAATTTCTGATATGTGCCCTTTAATCGTAATTTTCACTATGATGATGTGATCAAAATGAAAAATAGTGATTACTAAGCTTGTAGAGAATTGTCTTAGCTACAACATATTGAAATTTGGAAGAAAATCGATCAATATTTACAGAGATACAATCAATTTTCCATAAATATGCTGACGTCATAATATGCAGATTCTTATTTTGGGTTCCAAGGCCATTATGATGATGTCACGATACACTTAATGGCTCAATGAGACATGGAATCATATCTCCAACTCATACTCTATCTAAATATGAACAAAGATTGAAGGTCACGGTTTATTCCAAAGAGCTATAATGGATTTTGTATAGGCATCTTTTTGCCCATATATGCTATGTATTAAAAGAGTTCGCGCGCACAGACATTTATCTTGAATTGACGTTCATCTTGTTATTAATGGTCATAAAGAGATAAACATGGTATCAAATTCCTCGAAAAAATATGAGAAATATCATGAAAGAAAAAAAAAAATGATTCTATGTTTTGTACTGGTGTTACGCGCGAAAACGCGCGCGCATGCGCATGTGCGCGATTTTTTATAAAATGCTTAACATGGCCTGAAACGTATGCAAAATAAATTTGAGACGATTTTGAGCATTTAAACATTTTGTGAGCGCATTGACGCATGGACGTACGCGCACGCGCCCGTTTTTTGACATGAAATTGACCGAACTGATATTGACCTTGACCATGATAAATATGAATAAGAAATACTTTTCCGTTATGAAGATAGGATCATGAGTTGAAAGTACCAAAAAAAAAATGGCGCCTGGGTGACGTCATGAAGACTTGATGACCTTGAAAATGTTCCTGTCACGTCTTGTGGCAATGACCTATGACTGTTATAAAATTGAACGAAATTGACTGAACAGATCTTGAGTTATTATCTGAACAAAAAAGTGTGGAGAAATAAAAATAAAGAAATAATAAATAAATAATAAAGAAAGAAAATTCTGACGAAAACAATAGGTGATCTGTCGAAAACGACAGACCACCTAATAAAGAAAAATCTTGACGAAATCAAAAGGTGATACGTATATTTCATACGTATCACCTAATAACTAATAACATCATTAGGGCCTACAAATTCCCCAGAATATTATTATACTCTATTTTCGGGAAAGTAGAAATCAAAACATAGTCCCGATCCCTAATTACAAACTGCATTTTCCTCTTACAACTAAAAATAAAGTAAAGAACCAAAAAAATTCTCCTACGACCCTCACCCCGTGGACTTTGTCCTTTTTTATTATTATTATTTGTTCTTATTGGCACGTTAAAGTGACTCATTAACATTCTTGAAGGTTGATGAAAAAATTGCTTAATTTTTTAATAAAATGTTTCTTACTATATTCCTTCTACTGTACTAAGCCTCTGACATTCAAAAAATCCTGAACAAATTCTCAAACCACGAAGATATCTATGGTTTTCTTTGAAGGTGTCAATGTATGACACCCTCTAACAGTGATTAACAGTAAATTCTCCCAACCATTTTTGAATTTTCCAAACCGTTTTTCCATGAAAAAAAACACAAACCAGGCTATAAAAAAATCTGTCAACACTTAAATGTCTGGAATGGAATGTAGAGCCATTTTATTGCTTTGTGACGATTCACATTCACCTAAAATGTAATTAGATTGTAATTATATAGTTGGGAGAATTAATGAATCGATCAGATCAGTTTTTCCCAATTTGTACCATGAATAATGGTCCGTTTTCACTCAAATTTTCAGATTATCTTTAATTGTACATCTAGTATTAAGTCACTACCTAAGCACCACTATCTCTCATCTGAACAATGTTACCAAGTCCCTTAAAAGGACAAGTCCACTCGAAAAATAACTTACTTTCAATAAAAGCAGAAAAAATCAGACAAACCAATCAAAACAAGTTTGAGCAAAATCGGATATAAGAAAGTTACGAATTTTTGAAAAAGTATGTAAAACTATGGGACAATGAGAATCACAACACAAATTGCCAAGATGGTTATCAGTTTGTGACGTCATGTTCTCACTATTTATCAATTGCTCTATATGGTTTAATCCCATTAATTTCCCTTTTTATTCCCAAAAACTCGATTTTTCCCATGCCTTTGCCCAGGTTATATGATTTGTATCATATTGCGTGCATGACATTTCACAAAATCTTTTATGAACTTTGAAGAATTTATACTATTTTTCTGAATATTGTATATTCATAATTATTGATTTTTATATAAATAGTTTATCAAAATTCACATTTTTCATGATTTAAAAATTACTCTATATAAGTGCATCCACACAAAAACATATTACTATTAATCTAACTTGGATGCTGGTGTGAAGAAATAAGATTCTTAAGGAGAAAA
Source organism: Strongylocentrotus purpuratus (assembly GCF_000002235.5). Classification (NCBI taxonomy): domain Eukaryota; kingdom Metazoa; phylum Echinodermata; class Echinoidea; order Camarodonta; family Strongylocentrotidae; genus Strongylocentrotus; species Strongylocentrotus purpuratus. Next base: position 30,212,407 of record NW_022145598.1, read on the forward strand.
TAGGAAATTTATATCATCAATATAAAGAACATAAATAGTGGATAGTGAGGACATGACGTCACAGACTCATGAGTGAGTTGCCAATTTGTCTAGTGATTTTCAAAGTTTTTGATGTCTTTACAAATTCATAACTTTTGTTTTAGTTATCCGAGTTTGCTCAAACTTTTTTTCGATCGGTTAGTCTAATTTTTCTGCTTCTATTGAAAGTAAGTTATTTTTGGAGTGGACTTGGGATTTAATGGTTACCTAATGATCCAGATTTGATAATACGTTTTGCATTTTGCAGGTTAAAAAAAGACTTCCTAGGTGAGCTATGTCTGTCATTTTTTAGTCCCATTTTTTAGATTTGGAACATTATTTTATAGAGCACGTTCGATCACACAGGGATTGGGAGAATTGTGGGGTTTCTTGTCTAGAACTTGTAAAACCCAGGTGAGTCTGTGCCTTTGTAATGTCAACGGTTTAGCAGTGATTAGAGATCTCCTACTGTTAGTTTTACGTACAAATCTTGGGAATTATTACAGAAGGCGTAAAGACGGAACGAGAAATCTCTACATTCTAAAATGTGAAAGTTTGCATGTTACAACACTCCAGAACCTAAAAAGTATAGTCCATATTTCTTTTTTTTTTACTCATTTTGCGAATGGATTCCAATTTTTTGAAGATCTGCCCCAAGGGAAATATTTAATTTCGTTTCCGGTTATTTGTAGTTTTAAACAAATTGAGAATTACCAAATCTGTATAGAAAAAAACATGTTTTAGAATTGCTATAAATTGCCTTGTTTTTCGAAAAATACATCAACAATAAGAAACAAGCAAGAGCTGGCTTCGTTGTAAAAGATAAACCTTTCATCATTCATTAGTATTATCTTTCAAATGGCCTGGAAGTTCCAGGCCATTTGAAAGATAATACTAATTTAGATCTCCATCCCAAACGGCTTGAAATGTCTTAAAGTGGGAACATAACGACCACTAGTCGTCTAATCGACTTTAGTGATTGCAATCCATTAATTAATAGTCTGATTTTAGAGTACTAAATGGTCGTACTTTTCGTGCGGCGCAAGGATTCAATCAATTTAATATTGACCATTACAAGAAGTGGGTTTTTGATGTAGACAAATGCTCGTGTGTTATTACGAAATTTTAAAAAGTCAGTCAGTCACTCAATAGTGTAAACGGATTTCCTTGGATAATTTGAATATTAGGATACTGTTAATTAATTTGCAAATACATCTTTCATTTGCTACACGACGTTTTGCTGGGATTAAAGAACGGCCCGAACGCGCAATTAACTTCCCGACAAAATGTGGTGTAGCGCTATGCGACGTTTTGCCGGGCAACCGGTAATATTATTACGTGACATATTAATAATTCATGCAAAGTTCTACAGAATTTGATGGTGGCTGCAAATGGGACATACCAATAGTACCTTTAAGGTAAACTTGTCCAGGAACAACTTTCACACAATCGGGGGTTAGCTTGTTGCTGCGGCATAACAATCTTTCCTGATCATTGCACCCACGTCCAATATCTTTTAAACCTTCTACGATACTCACCTGGTTCGACTGCTCTGATCGATAATGAAAAGCCCTTCTCCGTCTTCCTTCTATCAGAGGTGAACCGAAGCCACAAATAAGATCCGATGGTTGAAATGTTTTCTGGGTGTGATGATCCAGAAAGATACGCCCTTAATGTAGCGTCGGACTTTGAATCTGTCAACCCGTGATAAACTCTCAGGGAATCATAATACCTGCCATCATTCCTACTGCCTTGCTCCAGATCGAAATCATTAAACAGGACCATAACCCTGTAGCCTGTAGGAGCTATCACCTGCCACTTGATGTCCTCGTTGTCGTCGTAGTTTTCCGGATAATTTGGAGAAGTTATGTTCACAATTGTTTCCTCACTTATCAAGTCGATGACTGTTGAATTAATGAAAAGAGGTACATGACTAATCGAAAATTCCTTCCTATTAACTTTTGTTTACATTATACCTAATCAATCCTAATATCCATTTCAGGGAATGTTGAAACATATCGTCTCCTATTTCAAGAGCAAGGAACATGAGGATGGGCGAATGTGTATACAAGAGAGAAACAAATCTTTTTTTGAATTACTAAAAGACCACAGTAGCAACTACTTTCGTGTTTATGAAAAAACCTCTTGTCTTAGATAAGCACATATAGATAGCCTCTGACACTGATAATAACAACAAAAAATCCCTTATACTTAATAATAGCTAAAACAGGTCTTTTTGAGACCATCAAAACCACTTTCCTATCAACCTCTTAAGCTATATTATACATAAGCTTGATTAGATCTCTAATTGTATTACAATTGATTTACAATCCATGAAGGATAACTCACATAATGATATTTGATAGATTAAAAAGCCTTAAAAACATTGACGTGATGAATACATACATTGAATCCTTCGTATCTTCAATAGTTACAACTCGTTTCTCGAAGGTCTCATAGTTCCAGAGATTCGTTTAAGCAACGATGGTTTATGTGAAGTTCATTTTCTAAATGATTCTTTACCGCCGAATGCTAACAATTCCGCAAAGGAATTAGTATTCATAATGCCGAAACTAAAATGTTGTTAACAATCCCGATTGACAGTTGAAGATTTGATTATTATTTCATTTTGTGTTTGATTCAAATACAGGAAATTCTTAGTTGTTTGTACGAACATTTGAATCCTCTAAATAACGAACTTCGGAAATGAGGCATCTTCGGAATTACGACAACCTATTATCCATGTAGCATGATATTAAACAATATATAAATTACCATGAGAATATTGATAATATTTCCTCTGAGAATTGTTTTTAGTCTGATTCTCTTTTGTCCAGATTCATTCTCTGAATTTCCAAATTAACTTCCAAATTCATGCCAACTACTGTGTCTTTAATAGGGCCTAAAACAATTAATCTGCATAGTTAGTCTTCGTATAACTATCATCGTGTTGATGTCATAAAGTAGGAGAACGTTCCCACATCATGCTGTATTGTGGCTATAAATGCATCAAGGACATAGAATCAGTGGCCCGTGACTCCCAACGTTATGACTGAATGGGCCGATAATAGGGACTGTTAGATTCGCACGAAGACAACAGGTCTATGCTACGATCAACGTCCTTTTAAAGCACTGACTTGAATGGAAGTACCACGTATCAGTCCATGCAAATCTAAAAGTCCCTAATGACACCAACTGAGACTACTACAATAGCATGTTTATGAGCATACTGTTGGAGTGGATATTAGGTCAAGTTCGAAATTGTTGGTCAATATTAAACTAATGTAGAATTGTGAGCATGAGTTGACATGAGATAAGGCTATTCAGTTCATATTTAGCTTGCTAAAAGTTGTGGCTATTAAGTTCAGTAATCAGATATACTAACATATCAGATGTGGTCTGTGACGTACTATGGGACGAAATAACTTTAAAATGCCCGTAATCATTCGTGTAAGTCAAACACAAACTGTATGCGTAGTGGTTTATTCACTTGACATCATTATGGGAAGATAAGGATTCAATACCTTTCCTGAAACAGCTTCCTGGTCTCAGTTACACGAAGACTTTTCATCAACAGATGGTAGGTCAGATACAGTTTGTATAAAGTTTCCTGATAGGAGGGAATTCTTTGAAATAATTAAACATAACAGAAATGTAGCTTGGCAGAAACCTATATGATGAGAACACACCCGATTCACATATTAAATCTAATCTCTACGCTAGTCCCTAATAGACATGGAAAATGATATAAAAAGGGAAAGAAAGAAAACACGAAAAGAAAACCAAATACAGCATAACTTACTGTAATTTTGAGACATTGTGCTACAAGGCACCAGCAGGAGAACGAAAAGCACAATACATTTATCCATCTTGACTGTTGTATCATCACTTTAGCATGTGGATTAGTAGGATAGCAAGACGTTGGCAGAATACAAACACTGTGAACCATATCAATACATGATCTCCTGTTCACCACAATAGGCAGTGGTTTGAATGAAACGTTCAGTTATCAACGCAATCATACTGCATTCAGGCAGGTGTGGATATGATGTTCAGCCTTCCAACAGGTGTCACTTGTTTCGGTCCATAGGACTTGTTTTTACGTAGTCATGCCTCGGCCACACTGCTATCCCGGCTCCAAACCGGCATGTCCTAAATTTCCCCATTTGGGGTAATATATTGTTTTGTTCGGTCTGTTCTTGGTCTAGTCTCGGTGTGGTTTCAGTGGCGTATCTGGGATTTGACGTCAAGGGAGGGGGCGTGAGCGACCGAGCGGATGGCCCCCCTCTCTCACTGTAAATTATAATCAGGGAGATGTCAGTACAGGGAGATCTCCCTGTTCTAATCATGCAATTCTTTGTATATTTGTGGTATGTTTTTATAGATTTTAAAAGTTCTTGATGATTTAGAAAAGGGAGGAGTTTTGTTCCATCAGATATAGATATATAATATACATGTATAACGACCATAACTGTCAACAAAATAAAAACACACGACAACAATACAGTGGACATTTTCAATAGTCTTCTTAAGCATCACATCTGTCTTTCCCTTTACATTTTTCTCGAAAAGGTTTTTTTTTTCTGCCTGGGGGGGGGGGGGGGAGACTGCCAATTCCCCTTTGTGTGCACGAGTGTATGGTCTGTGTGACTGGGGCATGACGGAACGCTGGATTTCTTTGTAAACTTCCTCGTTTATTTATAGCAACTCTGCCACTTGAATATAAACTTGGTATACTAGCACAAAGAGGAACTCACTGGTATAAAATCGATGGCCTGTGATCGGCGAGTATTACATAAACCCGTAGAACTAATTTGCACATGACGGTATAAAGGTCATTTCTACAAAAGAAATGTAATTCTCATGGAAATGAATACTGCATGATATTTTATTTCAATTAGAAAGCAAGCATTCAAGTATTCCATAACACACAGGTGGAAGTATTCGTATTGCAGCGGGTAAAAGGGTTAATTATCAAGCATCACCATCAATTTGGGAGGAATTAGTTTTTTGTAAAATGTTCGCAGTGTCACCTCTCCATGTTTAAAAAGTTTGTTCATGTTCCATGGCTTTTGCATATCTTGTGTCATTTGCTAACTTCAAAATAGTCCGTTTGACAGAAATCTGTATTTCATCGCACTTATGATTCCCTTACCCCTCCCCCCTTATTTGAAACTACTGGATCTACAGCACCACTTTATTTATAAGTAAACTCGACAAAATAAATATCGGTCTGCAGATCTGAATGCTGGGTTAGTAGCAACTGAGAGCAAACGATACGTGGTCATGGGGGGGGGGGGGTGGGGGTAAACAATATTACTTGGTTTCTCATACATGTCTGAGCATGATAACACAATATGAGTAGAGTATAAATGAGCATCGAGCCTAAACAAACATAATCGTCATTGCTTCTGACGACATTGACAAAAGACTATTAGGCTTACATAAAAGGAATTTGATTCCTATTTATTTTGTCATTGAACGCTGATAATGGTGACTAAAGACCTAAAGATTATTGAACGAACAATTGAGCTTACAAAAAGAAAGAAACTGATATCCCTTTGTCTCTATTCATATATATCAGTCTGTATTGCCAACAAATATTATTTTGAAATATGTATTATGCTTAAATAACACCAACAGAAACAAAATCACAGAACCTACGAAAGAATACAGACGTTATACGGCAAAATACAATGTAACCTTAGTGTCCCAATTAAGGCGTAGATGTTATGATTTTGATATCGATGTCATTACATGTATGTTCGCTAGCGAGTGAAGTTAGATATCAATTTTGTTTTCCACAATTAGTTTTCATAGGCAGTTTTTCTTGCGTATGTTCATATGGTATAAAGTATCTTTGAGTTGTCTATTTAAGAATAGGTTAGTTTTGACTTTTGAAAATAGAAAAGCTACATTTGTTTCTAGTCCACCATATAACACAGAGCTACGTGCACATCCACCATTCGCTACACACACACATACACACACACACACACAACACACACGCGCGAACACACACGCACACACACACGAACACATATTCACACACGCGCATAGGCACATATTTGTTATATATCAGTTAAAAGGAGTTTTAAATGGACTGTTAATAGACAAAATGTTGTACTTATATTTACAATAGGAGGGGTTTCAAAGTAACGAGGTGAAGCTAAATTAGAATACGATAATGACGTCATTCTAGGCCTCAGCCTCGTTCCATGGTTCACCAGTCTTCCGTGGCAAAATTATTGAGTTGATTTAGTCTCGTATCGGTTGCTTGTTGCGATGTGCAAATATTAAAACGATTGCGTTTAATACAAATTGTGTGATTATGATTACTTCTTTACAAAAAGGTAGAGTTCCTGGTGTGTTTTAACGGTGCGGGAGGATCTGGTCTGTCCTTGCGGTTGGTGTGATTGGATTGTTACATTCAGATTGTTTTTGTATTTGTATTTTATTTATTTAATCACTGTTAAAAACCTGCTATCAGTTAGAAGTTGCTTCTCATCAAGATATGGGTAAAAGGTCAATAGAAAAATGTTGTATGTTTTATGACAATTTTCCTTAAAGTAGATATTTATTGATTTTAAAAACTAACTTTATTTTCATTATTGCAAAGTTGAAACTTTGATTCGACAAGTTTATCAAAATTCAATGCTTGGAAACATTCGAAGTAATGATTATTATAAATTACAAAACGCTTAAATACGGCCCCGGCATAGCACCTGAAGAGCTCTCCGAACGCTGCTGAGATGTGTGAGATCACAGTATGGACTTGACTTGCACAAGCAGACGATGTCCCATGACATCTCACACATTTTCAGTGCATATGTTTTCATCTTCTCTTGAGTTCTTTCTCTTACTTCACTACCGTCAGGCTAAATGTATAATCTATTGCCTCACTCTAAACCCCGCGCATGGTTTTATTTTGATGACAAATGCAGCGACACAAAAATAAAGGAATCTGTTGCTTGTAAACAAAATAAGACGCCATTGTATATTCAGCTGCACACACCGGGGTATGTTCGGCGGTTTAAGAGGGAACAAATGCCTTCCTTAATATCATTCCGGGGCTTTTCAATTTGAAAGTCTGGTTTCTTTGATTGTTAATTAACCCCTATCCTGTGTATTTACAAGCAAAAGATTTTAGTTATCAGAATCGGGTCATATCCCCTTTTGAATGGTTTGACATGCCATTACATTTATATACACTAAACTCATTATAATTTGAGAAATAATAGCTTTGAAATTATGTTCATTCTCTATGGGATGTCGTCTGCTTGGGCAGTGTTGGTCCATATAGTGACGTCATTAAAACATCGTTATGTTTCCGGCGAATCTCTCGTATATCCCAGCTGCTATGGAGGTGGTTGTATTTTTATTTTTTATAAATCACCCGATATGTAGTTGACCTAAAACTTGTCCGATGGCCATCTGTTAGCTTACCAGTTTCTAGTGATACATTAGTTGACATATTTGTGATCTTCTTTGAATTTCACCTTTAAAGGTAACACAAAGCTTTGGTAAAGGGTAATGAATTTGGTTAAAATGAACATATTGGAAGCATATGCGATCCTACAATATTTAGTGATCGTTGTCGCGGTTGAAATCGAGTCCAAAGTTATGAAATTGTAAATAATAAACTCTTTATGTTGTATAGCTCCCTCTCAAGGTCAAGATAATAATTAAGTATCAAACAATATTTCTTGACTAAAATCGTCCAATTAGCTATTCCCATTTGGAAATTATGTATCACAACTACATCTTCTGAGATTTTCATGGGCGCAGCTACCACTGCCCGGCCGTAGGCGCTATTTGAAATTTATCAAAATTTACCGGGAGCACCGGTAAATTTTTATACTCAATTTTTCTCGAAAGCAGAAGTGTTTTAGAGGCTAACATTTCTAGTGCTTATAATACATCCACAGGGGCATCCAAATATATCAAAATTGTAAAGAATCAATATCCACCCAATTTTCAAAATTTCCCAAAACTTTGTAATACCTTTAAGGTAAAGAACTTTCAACATCAGAACTGTACTCATATTCATACTCAGTAGCTGATAAAAAGTGATTATTTATTACATGACACCGATTATTACAACAATTTATGATAATGAATTGCCGACGTTCAGAATTTAAAATTAAATTTCATGAACTTCATTTCGAATATAACAAATTTCTGCAATAATTACAATTTATACACTCACGTATGAATCCGGTTATATTTCTTAATAAAGTTAATTTTTGTATCGCTACCGATCCTTAGGGAAGGAAACATTTAGTTCATAATGTATCGTATTAATGTCACTTTTCTTCGCGTTGCCCCCACAATGATCAAATTTTCAAGTTCGCTAAGGGCAATAAACAAATGGTAAGACTATGTTCAAATTTGACAGTGCATGCTACGAGATTAAAGGCACAACAGCCCCTCCCCAGTGCCGCTCCTGCCCATACACTTGAAACTGCTTACAGTGGAAACAAAACTCACAAATGCGAAATGGCTTTATCCAATGCTAGGTGCCATTATGATAATGGTGACAAAACGATTAATAGGAACAGTGTTGTATGGAAATTATAAAACTGAATTAACAACGCCTCAAAATCTTTGTTGTAAGTTTTCTTAGAAATTATCAATTGAAATAATTACAATCCTTATATACAATGGGAATGTCGTTGCATTTATATACAGCATAGTACATTAATTTCCTTGAAATAAAGGTAATCGAGGTACTTGGAAATGTATAAACAATACGACCGAAACAGATACATGCTAATACAAGTTACTGAGTTCATACACGGGTCTGCTATTATAATTCAGGATAGTGTATCACTCATATGAAAAGCCTTGTACTTAAATATTTTTTTCAGAATTAATATTTTTATCACAAAGGAAGGATGCTGCATATTTTTCCTGATACAAACTATCCACACAGCCATCAAATCACACACACTTAAGCACGCACGCTCACTCACACGCACCCACCTTCACATTTGAAATTACATATGCTGACGATATTCGCACGTATAGGAAAATATTTATGGACACTCCGCACCGGACATATTTTGTTTCATGTAAATCGCTAGTCCTGAATAATTTACGTAAAATAGGGTCTACGATATAGTGTGCATTTCAAATCTCCTAGTTTAGTGCTATATGTACAAAGCTTGGTTTTTCAACAAGGGAAACCTATTGTAGTAGCCTATCCAGGGGCGTACGCAGGGGGGGGGGGGGGTTCAAACCCCCCCTTTGTTTTTTGTTTTTGTTTTTGTTTTAATTATTAAAAAAAAAAAAAAAAAAATACCCACGACTAACCTTAAAAAGGTGACCTTACCCCCCCCCCCCCCCAACGAAAAAAAAGTCAAATTTTGAAATTTCGAGACAAAAAAAGAAAAAAAGTGTCCGCTTATCATAATATACAGTGTTAACAATGACGCATTGACCTTTGTCATTACAGCGCGTCTACATATCATCCAAAGGTGTTAGTTATGGCTGCCCTAATTTCACTGAAATTCCGAATACACTTCATCGCTATATATCGGTTCGAAAGTGGCCTTATCTGTTGTCCCGGGTGCGTGGTTTTGACTCTGACCTATCTCAGAATATTCATCCTCACGTCTCGTCTTGGGGTCCAAATCTTCGTAATTCCCTTCATCCACACCAGTATCATCCGTCGCTTGGTAGACATGATAATCTCCAACTTCTTTCCCAGAATTGAGAATATTGTACTCTTTACTTGAGAAGACGTCCAGCTCTGTAGGTGTGCGAGCTGATCCATCCTGGTTCATTTCCATCGGGTCTTGGTAGCCATGGTATTCTGATTCATCACCCGGCTGATCCCCTTTGTATGATCCTGCCTTGGGTCCTGGACCTTTGGTGCCTGGTGAAAGACTTTGGTATCCTCCAGTTGACCCATCATCTGTAGATTCCATCTTGTGGTTTAGACCTTGGTGAGATATTGGAATGTTCGATTGTCCAAGCTTCAGAGCTTGGTATCCGGAAGATTGGTCTGTAGCTTGTTGTTTTCTGTTCTGTTGCTCTTGTGGACCCTCCTTTAGGGTATTGTACACATCGTCGTTGTGAAGTTGGGGAGAGTTGACAAACAGCTTGGAGTCTTTCTGTTCTGCCAGGTCCAAGACACCATACCCATTGTTCACACCTTCATCACCAGACGTTGGTTTCTTCATCGCCCGCGTTATATCTGATGACTGATTAAACGTAAGCGCATTGTACTCCTCGTCATCGTTGAGAACAGCAGGACCATCTGAGTGTCCCTGTTTGACACCAGTCTGCAGTTCTGTCTTGGGCAAGCCGCTGTTCGGACTAGCAAGGGAAGAGTATGGATCCATTGATATTGACGTACTGTTCAACTCCTGATAAACGTCATCGGTTCCTGTTTGTCCCTCGTTTATTTTACCGGGCTTATTTGAGGTGTGTGGTCCTTGGGCTTGTTCATAAGTATGATACTCTCCTTCGTCAAGGGCCTTACTGTTTCCACCCTGATTGGATGGAATTGCGAGTGTATAATATGGGGTCGAGTTCAACGTGTTACTCTCTGACGTGGTGTCTCTAAGGGCATCATGAGGTGATGCAGAACCATCTGCGTTGGTTACAGGGTGATGATCGCCTTCAAACTCTTCATATTGATTGTCCATGTAAGTTGACGGATGCCGTGCTTGGGATACACTGCCGGTGTGGGAGTTCGTACTGATGATAAGATCTGGAACAGGAAGACCGTCATCTTTAGAACAGTAGACTGGGTTGTTGTACAAATTGGGGTCGTCCTCCTCTTGATCCACTGGCTCAGTCACCTTCGGATCTCGGAACCTGTTAAAGACAATGTTGCATTGGATAAATCACTGATCGACAATCTACGATCGCAGACCGTATACATGGATATCAAAGCCAGCTACACCGACAATATCAGTTTCATTGGTCTTCTTGTCACCTTCTCGAGAGTAAACTTGACCGAAGATGTGGATCTCTAGCCTGCCGGTCTAATACCCCCTTAAAAGTTACTCTTAACTGAAGAAAATGATGGACGTGTCGGGTTTCATAGGACGTTGATTGCTACGTTTCTGTGTCTGACTTGTATGCCTCCTTTTCATTTTAAATCGTTCCGAATACCAACATCCAACGAACCCAACTTTCTCTTTTTTTCCCCTTTATGAGTTTTCTCTGCCTTTCTCTTTTTATATCCCTTTTTTCCCCTTTCAATTCGTCTTGTTTATTAAAAATAAAAAAATCTCTTGATAAATTTCTTTTTATTTTCCTTCCCTCATCTTTGTTTCCCATACTTTTGAGGTATGTGTTCCACATTCTAAATACATGAAAACATTTTGGTTGCTACACCATTGCAATCGCTGCTACTTGTTACAATTCAGATCTTTGCATACAGAACTTGAGATTTGTAGATTATGAACATTTCTTTAGATTTAAGAGTTGTTCAATTGTGAAAACTTGTTATTTTCACCCGTTGAAATAGTTATTATAGGCTAATGTGTTTGATATGTCTATGTTTCCTTTCTTATATTTGAATTAAGCATGCTACATACCTCCTGCGTCTAAGCACAAAGACAGCTATTATAACCATGATGACCAGGATTAACACAATGACCGAAGACAATGAAGGAATTAAAGATGAGTTTTGAGTCGATATCCCACCCGAAGTCGATGCGTTTAGTACGATACTGGTCCCAGTTGATTGTTCGGAAACAGAGTTTTGAGTTGTAGTTTCGGAAGTCACTGTTTTATATATTAAAATGGTTAAAGTAGTAAACGACTCAAGGATTATTTCGACTTTTCGATCGTTCGTCGTCGAAAAAAGGTTTAGAACGCTTTATTTAAAAGATGCAATGAATATAATAAATTTGGAACTTGAATTAAATAAATAAGACGGACAAATAATTTTTAGGGAAATATGTTTGATTTATTCCTTCCCATTTGCTCTGCACGTTAATTGCAAATAAACATCAGGATAGTCAAAGATTCATTAAATAATTATTATTCAGTACAGTGTGTGATGGATCCCCTATCCACTATCCCCCCTTCCCGCCCCACTGAGTGAAATATCGGTCGGCTTGATTTTTAAATTTCAGGCCCCCCTTTATACTGGAAAATCCTTAATCCGCCGCTGAGGGAAAAAATGGTTATTTTAGACGAAAGTTAAAAACAACAGTATTAATTTGAACAAACATTGAAAATTATAATCATATTTCTTAAGATGAAAAGTTATACTACTGTTTTGTTTTCTCAATGCATTAGAATGCTCATTTACCAATTATAATTATGCAACTCTGTATTTGTTCTACATCTAGAAAATAATGATAATAATAGCTGCAAAACAACAACATCAACAAACATTAAAACTGCAATAATACTACATGTATTACTACTTTAACTACTTCTAATACTATTGATGGTTGTAATTAATGTTGTAATGATAATAATAATAGTAATAACAACACAAATTACAATAAATAATCATATATCTATAATCATAAAGATATCAGTCAGATTTCTATATCGTTTAATTTCATGTCAAAACTTCATTTACCTGTGTAAGGACCCGATATTTCATAAAGCTGTATATCAAAAACGCTGATCCTTGTAAATTGTGAGCCTGACTCGGTGAATTTTACCTTAACAAAAGGGGATGAAATAAATGCAAATTATAATGAATTACTTAAATAAACCATTGTGACAGTCATGACATTGTAGTCTTAAAAATATCTCTCCTTAATACTGAGGTAAAAAAATATGATAAGTATTAGTATTGTGTTGAGTAACATTATCGTCTACTTCAGAATGAAAAATGACGATGATAATCCTGAAATAACATGTAAGAAAAAATATTAGATGATACATCACACTCTTTGTATTATGTATTATGTATTATGTTTGTCTGTTTGTCTTTTGTCTGTTACTTGTTATTTGTTATACAAAATGCCAAATAAAATAATAATAATAATAATTCTAATAAAATGCAGAATTTCTTTAACCTACACAACTACCAGCATGGTAGCTATACTCTCTTACGTTATAAAGTGTCATTCGAAAAAATAGCGAAACAATTTGTAAAATGCCGCTATAATTTAGACAGGGGTCTATTTTCTACTTAAGAGAGCAAATTAATGCATAATTACAATAATATGGTTCGAGGTGGAACCGACAGTGTGTGTTTATAATGAGAAGATGGACATAGAGGGCGCCCCTTAATTTTCAAAAGTCGTCATAAGACATTTTAGTTTGATTTGAAGTTGTCTAACCCATTGAAGGCAGGCATTGTTTAACAATGTTAAATATGAGGTACATGGCCGTATCTGTGATATGGTGTAATATTAAAACCCTAAACAAAGTGCGCTTTAAAATGATCATGAAGTTCCTTTAAAAAAGTAAAAATCTTTGAATGACCGGTTTTACCATACTCATTGTTCCCAAGAGACTGTGGTGTTATATAAACCGTTAGGAAAACGCAAAATGAAATTTCGATATCCAATCATAAAAATCTTGAAAATCAGACAGGCGATCGAATTGCAGAGAGAAAGAAAAAAAGTGTGGGTGGGGGGGGGGGATGCGTACACCTGATGAGACTTGGATTTACCTAATAGAAAGAGTCCAATACAAATTTAAATTTACATAACGCAAATTCTTTCTCTTTCGGTGGAGGAATGTGCACTTTTTGGGTGGCTGTGTCTGTGTGTGTAGGGAAAGGGTAAAATACCCGCCTAATACCTGGCGCAAAAATAATGCTTTCTCGACTGCGCCCCCCCCCCTCTCCCTCCCTCCTTGATCATGGCAAGATATCCCAATCTCTATGGATCACAAACGTGAAAACGTCATTATGTTGTGTGAAAGAAAATCCATGAATCTCTTTAGCACCTCTATATCTTGGATCCTGCTACAAGAGTATTGTATATATGTATATACATCACGTCCAAATGGGATCCTAATTGATAAGGGGTCTCGGCTGTTGCACACTGTCACACTGAGAAATCCATTATCTTCAGATCCCTGGTATAGACCAAACGAGAGCGATCCCTCCACTGAAGTGAAAACATGGGGAATTGTGAAACTGGACGCACTTTTATCTGCCTCAATATAATCTAAGACAGGGAGAGAAATAAACAACGAAACAAATATATTAACAAAATAACGTGTAGAATAAAACGAAAAAGGAGATGAACCCCGACCCTCGGAGCTTACCAGGGATGTCTATAAAGAGGCAGCACGTACACTTGAAGCTAAATACGCGTACATGGTGTATTGCTACATTAGTTCCTACCCAAATAATAAAGTGTGTTCAATAATACAAGTTTAAGGTGAAAAACCTTTACGTGGTTGATGATGTGGTAAGTGATCATGCAATAATAGCGTATCCCCCCAAGATGAGGCACGCAACCTCCTCCTCTTCTGGTTCGTCCCCTGGCCACAATTCAAGACATAATACACGAGCACTATTAGATACTGTACATGTATTGTATAATTTATGGTAACCTCAATTACGTGCTTAATATCATAAATGGATTATATTTAAGTACCAGTGATAGCTTTTAGCGATATCAACATGGTAAAATCGTCTGAACGGTGAACTACAAAAGGATTTTAAATACTGAAATCGTTTCAATGAAAGACAAATTTAATTACGTAAAGCTGAAAAATACCAATTTAACTCCATGACTGACTTAATTTAAGAAATATAAACACATTTTGACTTCTAATGGAAAGAAATATATTCCCCAATGTTCTTGACCAAAACGCATTACGAATTTCTTTCTTTCTTAATGTGTAAGCTAATTTTGACAAAGTTTAGCAATTGAAAGTAATTAGCCTTGAAATTATGTTAAATTTGTAAAAAAAAAAAAGAATTTTATCTTTGCACATGAAGACATATTTACTAAATCTTTTAAAAAAATCCTTATAGACTAGAGTTCACTCCAGTAATGGATTTTTAAAGGGCAAACAAAAGTTTATCCGTGGAACGAGAAAGGTAAAACAGGCATACGTCTCTGCAATAACTTGATGACCTGTCAAGTTAAATAGAAGCTGTATGTAATGCAATCATACAATACATACACATCAACCTTGTCAAGTTAACGCAATCTGATTGTGTTAATATACTAACAATAATTCGCCTGCTCTCCGATGATCCAGCTTCCTTCGTTGATTATTAGTCCACAGGTATTCTCTTCGAAATCGCAAGCCCAGTCTGTAAAAAAAAATAACTATAATAAAACTCATATACAACATTAATATGGCAAAGAAATTCAGCAGGTGATTGTTAAAGACTAGTTTTGGGAAAGGAGATATAAAAACAAAGTCAATATCCCTAACTAAAAAGAAGAAAAAAAAAACACTCTATACGACTGTTCATGCATTCGACCCTTAAGCTATGGTCACAAATTAGAGCAGCGACCGACCGATCAGTAGCCTGCTCGGTCGCTGCTGGAATTAGGCATCGCCCAGCGATTAGTTCGGTGCCCGGGCGGCGACCGCCCAGGCACCGAGCGTATTTTGGGCGGCGAGTGAAAAGTGGGCAGGCGCCGCCCAAATTTTAACTCCGCGCTAAAACTTCAGCGGCGACCGAGCGATGCCCTAACAACGAGCGGTGACTGGCCGGTCGCCGCTCGGTGGCCGGGCAGCCGCCGGGCAGAATTGGTTAAAAACTCGCCGCTCGGCCGCCGAGCAGGCTACTTTTGGGTAATGTGACCATAGCATTACTCCGTGGACTTGGTTTGTTTTAAATATGTGTTCTAATTGACACTTTAATGGGTACCTGGTCATCCAGGTTTTGATATTAGGTATTGCATTTTGCAGTATATGACTTAGCATTCTAGCGGCTTCCTCAGTAAACTCTGTTGTGAGGTCCAATTTTACGTTTTGGAACATTATTTTGTTGGGCGCGATCACACAAATCCAAATCTGACAGTAACATCCTCATTCTTTAGGTAGCGTTGAATCACAGCCAAGACAAACATATGCTTTTTACTTAATTTCAGGCATCGAATCCCTTTAATAGTTCAAGGGGAAAGCGTCGCCATTCCCCTCCCCCCCCCAAGTTCTAACTCGTTTAACGAAGGTTCATAGTTACAAATATCCGTTTATGCGTTCATTTTTCTACATGATTCTTTAAACCGAGGGCTCGCAATTTCACGAAATAGTATCATAATTTTGAAGAAAAAAAATTGGTTAACAATTCGGACAATGAAAGATCCGATCTTCATTTTATGTTGGGCTAATAAACCCCTGGATACAGTAAATTCTTTGATTGTCTATTCGATAAACAAAATCCTCAGAATAACGAACTTCGGCAAAAGGAATCTTTGGAGTTAAGAGCATACCCTTATCCAGGGATGCATTATCTATTAAAGTGACCGCATATATGATTTTCTAAGGGGATAGTTGTCCTTCGACAATTCCGAAAGTAGTTGTTTGTGTAAAAATGTCCTACATGAAGATGTAAAAAGACTTAATGTAAGCTTGTCCAGGGACAACTGTCCCACAATAAGGGGTTAGCCGTGTTGATGCGACATGCAAATCGTTCCTGATCATTGCACCCACAAACAAGATCTTTTCACACTTCTACGATACTCACCTGGTTTGACTGCTCTGATCGTTAATGCAAAACCTTTCTCCGTCACAGTGCCATCAGTGGTGAACCAAAGCCACAGATAAGATCCGATGGATGAAATGTTATCAGGTAGAGAAGATCCCGAAAGACGAGCTCTTTGAGTGGTGTCTTCCAATGAGCTTGTCAACCCGTGATAGACTCTTAGGATATCATAATACGTGCCATTATCGCCTTGCTCCAGATCGAAATCATTAAACTGGACCATAACTCTGAAACCTGTGGGAGATATCACTTGCCACAAGATGTCGACGTTGTTAACGTAGTTTTCCGGATAATTTGGAGATGTTATGGTCACAATTGTTTCCTCACTTGTCAAATTTATGACTGTTGAGTTAAGGTAAAACAAAAATGTGCGTAAATAGTCGATCATTATTAGATATTAAATCTTTTTGTTATCATTATACCTAATTAATCCTATTATCCAGATTTAAAAACAAGTAATTTGAGATTAAGCAAATCTGAATATTAAAACATCTTAGAAAATGCTACAATTTCATCTTTATCGAAATTACTTACGATAAAAAGACAACAACAGCAATTACCTTCGTGATAATGAAATACCTTTAGTCTTTAAAAAAAACAGTAAAATTACATCAAACATCAACAGTTACATGAAGAATCCCTAATTCTTATAAATAAATAAAATTAGGTCATTTTCTAAGCATCATTAGCAGTTTTCTATCGTATCCGGACACCTACCCCCTGGACATCCACCCCACGGATAACCACACCCAGTCAACTACCCCTAGGACAACTACCACCTACGATAACTACCCCTAGGGCAACCGCCCTCTACGACGACTGCCCCGCAGGACAATTCGTACCGAGGCATAGTGGTTTATTCACTTGACATTATTATGAGAAGACGAGGATTCAACTCCTTTCCTGGAGCATTTGTCCTCAGTTTAGTTTGCAAAGACTTTTCACTAAGAGATGGTACGTCAGATGCAGTATAAAGTATCCTGATGGGAGAAAATTCTTCAAAATGATTGAACACAACAGGAATGCAGTTTGACAGATACCAAGAAAATGATACGGCACCAGGATCCATGGGCGTTGAGACCTATTGTTCAGGGGGGGGGGGGATGATCTATTCATTCATCCCCCCTGAACAATAGGTATTACGTAAGGATTGACGCCCATGCCAGGATCACAAAATGGATCTAATATATATGCTAGTCCCTAATAGGAATTGAAAATTATGTTAACAAAACAAACACATAAACACAACAATAAGACTAAATATGGCAGAATAATGGTGACATTTTACTTACTGTCATCTTGAGACATTGTGCTACATGGCACCAGCAGGAGAACGAAAAGCACAATACGTATATCCATTTCGATTGTTAATGTGTTATCACTTTAGCTTGTGAATTTAGTAGGAGAGCAATAAGTTTGTAGAATACAAACACTGTGAACCATATTAATACGTGATCTTCTTATCACCACAATAGGCAGTGGTTTGAATGAAACGTTCAGTTATCAACGTAATCATACTGCATTAAGGCAGGTATGGATAAATTATGATGTTCAGCCTTCCAAAAGGTGGCACTTGTTTCGGTCCAGTGGACTCGTTTGTGCGTAGTCATACCTCGGTCACACTGCCACCCCGGCTCCAAACCGACATGTCCTAAATTTCCCCATTCGGGGTAATATAATGTTTTGTTCGGTCTGCTTTTGGTTTAGTCTCGGTATGGTTTCAGTGGCATATCTGGGATTTGGCGTCAAGGAAGGGGCGTGAGGGACCGAGCAGATGTCCTCTCTCTCTCTCTCTCTCTGTCTCTCTCTCACGGTGAATTCTAATCAGGGAGATGTCAGGACAGGGAGATCCCCCTGTTCTAATCATGCAATTATTTGTTGTGGTATATTTTATAGATTTGGGAAGGTCTTCATGATTTAGAAAAGGGATGAATTTTCCTCCATCAGCGACCATAACTGTCCACAAAATAACTACATAATCAAAAATACAGTGGACATTTACAATACTCTTCTGAGCATATTTGTCTTTCCCTTTACGTTTTTTTCTCGAAAAGGTGTTGTTTTTTGTGTATTGTTTAATATTTCTGCATGGGGGGGGGGGGGACTGCCCCTTCCTCCTTTGTATGCACGAGTGTATGGTTTGTGTGACTGGGGCATGACGGAACGCTGGATTTCTTTGTAAACTTCCTCGTTTATTTATAGCAACTCTGCCATTGAATATAAACTTGGTAAACTAGCACAAAGAGGAACTCACTGGTATAAAATCGATGACCTGTGAACGACGAGTAATACAAAAACCCGTATAACTAATTTGCACATGACGGTATGAAGTTCATTTCTACAAAAGAAATGTTAATCTCATGGAAATGAATACTGCATGATATTTGCTTTAAAATTAGAAAGCAAGCATTCAAGTACAGTGTATTCCATAATACACAGGTGGAAGTATTCGTATTGCAACGGGGAAAAGGTTAATTATGAAGCATCTCCATCAATTTGGGAGGGATTTGTTTTGGGTAAAATGTTCACGGTGTCACCTCGATGTTTAAAAAGTGTGTACATGGCCCATGGCTTTTTGCATTTTTGATGTCATTTGCTAACTTCGAACGAGTCCGTTTGACAGCAATCCGTATTTAATTATCTAGCGGACCACGTTCTATTATTTCACTTTATCGCACTTATGATTCATTTACCCCTCCTTGGTGTCATTACACCCCTCCCCCTTATTTGAAACTACCGGATCCACAGCACCATTTTATTTATGAGTAGACTCGACAAAATAAATATCGGTGTTCAGATTTGATTGCTGGGTTTGTAGCAACTGAGAGCAAACGATACGTGGTCATGGGGGGGGGGGGGTTAACAATATTACTTGGTTTCTCATACATGTCTGAGCATGGTAACACAATTTGAATGGAGTGTAAATGGGCACCAAGCCTAAACAAACAGAACAAGTACTGCGCCTGACGACATTGACAAAAGACTATTATGCTAACATAAAGGAATTGATTTCTATTTATTTTGTCATTGAACGCTGATCATGGTGAATAAAGACCTAAAGATTATTGAACGAACAATTGAGCTTACAAAAAGAAAGAAGCTGATATCCCTTTGTCTCTATTCATATATATCAGTCTGTATTGCCAACAAATATTATTTTGAAATATGTATTATGCTTAAATAACACCAACAGAAGAGAAATAAAACAGAACCTACGAAAGAATACAGACGTTATACGGCAAAACCGAATGTAACTATTAAAGCTTATTGCCTCTAATTAGGGCGTAGATGTTATGATTTTGATATCGATGTCATTACATGTATGTTCGCTAGCGAGTGAAGTTAAATATCAATGTTGTTTTTCACAATTTGTTTTCATAGGCAGTATTTATTGCGTATGTTCACATGGTTTATAATTTTTTTTGTGATGTATATTTGAGAATAGGTTAGTTTTTATTTTTTCTCAAAAAAAGAAGAAGCTACATTTGTTTCTACTCCGCCATACAACACAGAGCTACGTGCACATCTACCATTCGCTACACACACTCACCCACACACGCGCACACCTGTGCACACATAAAATGCACTAACAAACTTATTCATAAAGATCGTATAAACAATTTTCATTTTAAATGTTATTCTAGTCCGCTATTCTAGTCTAGGGTCGCTTATAAATGCCGTCTCCAGCACTTTGTTTCCAAATATAGATTGGAAAATACTCTAAATGTATGATATTATGTTATAGAAGCATAAAGTGCGTTATTATATGTAGATCACATTTTGACATGAAGATATGATTGATTGTATGTTTGTATTAAACCTCACATTTATATCTTCTTTGTTGAATAGTTATTGTATTTTGAAAAATTCAAACCGACCAAAATAATAAAAAAAGAATGTGATTGATTCATTGGTAAAACTATGATTATTTCACCTCTCGGCGAGGAGCCGAGTTTGCTAAGACAGTTAAGCCTATTAACACCCTTTGCTCCTATACAAGTGCTCCTAACTCAGCTTTCATTCCAGCAGTGTCGTCTGTCCTAGCCCTTCCTTCTGATCGGCCTGCTAATTTTTCCCTTATTTATATTTCCGCAAAGGGTACTTTTCTTCATTAATATGTATTCACCGAAAGATGGCGCTAATGGAAATACATTGCAGCAGTAGTAAAATGCTTTGCCTGCAATAGTAAATGCAATTTAGGTAGCATGTGTAATATTTTCTTTCCAAAATACGTTTTATTGTTATGCTGGCATGCACGTCTGACCAAATATAGAATAACAAGCAGCCCTCGACAACAAGGAATCTTCATTCAGTAAAATAACATTAAATGCAGTAAATCAGTAATTGTGAAGGATGTATGATTTTGTCATTTTGTCGATTCAAACAAAGACTTAGTTAAAACTGATATCGTTTATTAGTTGGCATTTCATATTAACTATTCTCTCAGAGGTTTGACGGTCCTAAAGCATTCCGCAGCACATCCTCAAACAGAAACGTAAAACTGGAGTACGAAGTCGTGAACCTGACGCTTAAATATTCGAACGCCCGGCAGCGTGTTATCGGTGTCTTATTTGTTCGTCATATGCTCTTATTAGCCAGTTGGGAGGGCCCTTACGAAGACAACCAATAAGCCAGTTTACGGTTGCAGTCTGAGCATGAGCAGATAAAGGTCATTTGTACCAAAAAGGTAAAACCCACAGAGATGAATACTGGATATGCGCTCATGAAAGTTATGTAACATTATTCATTTATGCACCAACGGTACATTCTAATATACGCAGGTGGAAGTATTCTTTTCAAGAGGGCAAACAAAAGGTATTCATGAAGCACATCTAGGGCTTTGGCAGTTATTATTCTATAATGCTCAAAGTGGAACTTCTCCATGTGTAAAAGATCTATGGATATTTAGGGTCATTTGTACTATGAGCTATCTGTAAACTCCCTTATTACAAGATATGATATGTAGATCGAATGACCCGTAAGCTAATCGACCTCGAGATTCGTTCAATCTACCAATCAAGAGAGGAGTTATACATTCAATTAAATATATCCAATCACAAAGCACAATAAATAGCGTGGTTCTGACTGCGTACTGAAGAAAGTAGGAGGAGCCTACAGCTCCGCAAGAATGTTAGATCTCCGGAAAACGGTTTATTGTCTAACGTCTTTATCACAAATAAACACCTGTACATTAATGCGGAAATGCAAGTCCAGGGGCTGTTTACACGTTCCTGGCATACAATGGGGAACATTACAAATTATGTTCAACCTTAGATAATGTATAGAATGTCAAACTAATAACCCTACAAATGATCAAATTAACCTGACTCCTCTATTGCTTATAGCGCCCCCTTTGTCAATGTTTTGCGAAAATCAGTGTGCCAATACACTATGATGCCGATAGCAATCTCTGCGCGTTACGATTCACCCAACCCTGCCTAACCAGAGAAAGAGACTTTAGGCTCGCGCCCTCATCACAGTGTCCAACAGTGTCCAGAGAGAAAAAAAACACTAATAAAATAAATCAAATGAAATCAAGTTGTAGGTATGGGTATTGTCAAAGCTGTGGATAAAGCGCAATATGCTGATGTTATATCACTTTCATGCCATGAGCGACACAACTAATTTAGAAGGACTTTCATGTGTGGGGTGTTAGTAGCTTGCATCAAACGAGGGGAATATTGTTCAAAATACATCGTGAAATATATTTAGTTTGGTGATGTCATAGAGTAGACCTGTACCAGTCGACAGAAGTCAATGTTAATTTGCACGTCATTGGACTTTCAAACACAAAGAAACTATTCTAGTACCGAGGTTGGTTCTTAAAAAATATTACTTTATTAAATTAGTATCTATTATGTCATTCATTTCATAATCATTGTTTACCACCGACATATACAACAATGATTGTGACGATGCAATATGTTCTATTATATATATATGCAACTTTAACCTAAAACTCGTTCACACATTCATTCAAAATATCTGATATGCTTAATGGTTGGTTATATACACTATGAAAAGAAATACAGTTTGCATATTCTTTGGAAAACTAAATGTTGGTCGAGATTTTACTAATCGCATTCTAATTTTAAATCTTCGCGATTACAACGACCTAATTTACCAGGTATTCGAGGCCTCTCACTCAAGGCAGAGGATGAATTTATTCTAGGTACATCATTAGTTGGCTAATGAAAACATCTACATTAAAAAACCTATCATACACATCTATATACAGAAACATTTCAATATTTTTTTTTGTCATGATCACTTGATAAAGACGTAATGTACATCAAAAATTCGTGACCTTAAACAAAAACATATACAAAACTATTGGATCTATAAAAGCATAGATCTCCTCTTCATAGTTTATATATACATTATCAATATTTTCATTCTTGTTATGATCCCTTGATAAAAACGAAATGTACATCAAAAATTCGTGACCTAAAACCGAATAAAAAACTATTGGAGATATAAAAACACGAATCTCTTCTTCTTATATATATACATATACTAACAATTTAATAACGTTGATAATCCTCTATCACGGCGATATAAAAATAGTAATTCAAACAATTGAAATAAAAATCCTTGATAGACTTCTCTTCTTTTTCTTTAATATTATGAAAAATACAAATAATTGGAAAATTGGAGCGCTTCAAAAAAAAAATGTCTTCCTTACAAAATTGAGCGACTAAATTTCTTTGAGTTTATCGTCCTTCAACATCAGCAGTAGATGTGCTTTCTGTCATCCCATCGACAGAGAAAGCATTAATAATGAATTAAAATATTAGCTATACAATTCATATATACATAATATTCCACCTTAATGTGCAACATGAATCATGAATGTTATGATTTATGTTGCACATTAAGTTGGAATAACTTTTTCTTACCTCATTTCATGAGTAAGAAAAAGTTTTCTCCAACTTTATGGCAACATTTTAATGCATAGATATGAGGAGAACATGTTGGAGTAGAGGAATGTGAAATATAATTCATGAAGTTCGCAAACATCTTTTTTTCTTAAATATTGTAAAAAATACAAATAATGGGAAAGATTGGAGTATTTCAGAAAAAATGTCTTCTTTACATATTTCGAGCGACTAAATTGTCCGAGTTTAACATCCTTTACGAAAAGGCACATTTATTCATTATTTAGAAAACAAAATATTTACAAGTATTATTGAACGAGTAGTCCTCTGAGTTGACCGGAGTCCGATACTGCGGTATTTCAATATCCCAAGTGACATCAATCTTAGGGTCCTCCTTTGCATTGGTCTCCCTTTATAGCTGATTTATAAGAATTTTGGACGACGGAATATTGCTTATAGCTTAACCGTCAATGGGGTCCTATACATAAACAATTCCTTCAGAGTTTCCCCAAACTCATTTATAATCTCGAACTGCTGGATTTCCAACAAACACTATTCACGTGGCCTTTAATAATTTGGTCATTTGTGATTGAATTAGACGCCTTAATGAACTATTATTACAACCCAACTTCATGTATTACACGTTCATATTCTCGTACTCATGTGGTGTTTCAGCGTCGGTTTTAGACATTTCCTGAAGAACATTTATGTGACTCTCATACTGCGGAATATTTCTTCCAACTATATCAGGGTCCTGGTATTTATGTGTTGTTTCATAGTCGGTCTCAGGGCGTATTTGGAACTCTGAACCATTGGACCCATTTACAGGTACCTCATATCCATCTCCTTGGGAGTTTACCTTACTTAATGTTTGGTATACTTGGAATGTAGGGCTATTATGGGGGGTCGTAAGGGCCATGTATGGATCATCCCCGCCATGGCAATCCGCAACGTCTGACTTCCGGAGATCATGAACATTGGACGATTCAAATGTCGGGTTATTCTTTATTCCAGGACTCTCCCGAGGCTCTCTGGAGGCGGCGATACCTTCAGATGACACATGCTTGAGCCTGATATCATAATGAAGGCAGTGTGCATTTTTGTTAGAACGTATACAATGAATGGTACGATGCTACAGCCACTATGTAGCGCATTCCCCAAATCGCGACGGCTCAAAAGACAAACATTTTTCTATATGTATTTTTATGTTTCGTCTGTCTACTTGGATGGCCCCAAAATAAATTAGTGGATGTTATATCTATTCTTGAATAATAATCTCAACGTCCATTTCAACAACGTTTTCGATTAAAATCACTCATTAATGCTGATATTCCTTTCCTACGGGATAATGGATTGCGATACCTTTCGGTAATAAATGAATAATTGAGTGTAGTTCGAGGACATGCATTAGTAAACAAATTAACAACGAGATTAATGATAATGAAATGATATTCACCTTTTTCGTCGACAGACCAACCACACGAAAAGCATGATGATAGCGATGGCGGATAGCGATGCCAAAGTGGAGCTTAGTATCGGCACCAAGCTCAATCTTGTTTCAACTTTAACAATAAAGAAAGGAAATAAAGACCCATTTCAGAATTAATTGTTCAGGTGAATAAACCATGTTAGAATATTTGTTGTTGTTGTTTGAATTAGCCCCACAGAGAATTAAAATTTCGTTTCCGGTTATTCGGAGATAAAAAAAAGAAGAAGAGAATAATCGAATCTGTATAGAAAAACATCTTTAAAACTGCAATAATTGCTTTTTTTATTCGAAATTACATCGACTATAAAGAAAAAGCAAGATGACTTCGCTGTAAAAGATATCCCCTATTAAACCTGACATTGAATTTTGCTTTAAACATCAATAGTAATGTCAAGAATTACTAATTCTGATCTATAGTTAAAAGCAGATGTTCTTTTATGATTATGACAAACAATTTTCTATCGACCCCTTAAACTAAATCATACATGTATAGCTAATATATTCTTACAAATTATGTTAACACAAATGGAAGTGAATCACATTTTGATAGTCCGCTGTTTAAAAAACCTGCCAAACATTGACACCCTGAAACCATACATTTCATTATATGAATCTTTACTAGTTACAACTCGTTTATCGAAGGGTCATAGTTACAAATATTAATAATAATAATAGTGGGTTCTTGTATAGCGCTCATGTCAGTCAGATTTGACCCTCCTGGCGCTCCCGATTATTACCCTGGCTTTAGCACGGCTGCCATACGGCGCTCTAGCATTTCAAGGAATAAATTCCTACCAGGTACCCATTTACTTCACCTGGGTGGAGTGTGGCAAATGTAGATCAATGTCTTGCCAAAGGACATTAGTGCGGCGGCGGGACTCGAACCACGGACCTTGTGATCGACAGTCCGGCGACGTATCCACTCGACCACAACACCGTTTATGCGGGGCTTCATTATTCCAAAAAGTCATTGTTCTAAATGATTCTTTAAACCGAAGGCTCGCAATTCCTTAAACGAATTAGTATATATTACTCCAAAAATAAATTTGTTCGACAATTCGGACAATAAATATTAAATCTTCATTTTATGTTGGGTTCAATAATAAACCCCCGGATACAGGAAATTATTATTTGTCTATTCGATGAACTGAAGCCTTAGAATAAAGAACTTCGGCAAAAATGGAACCTTCAGAATAAGGAGCATCCCATTATCCAGGGATGCAGCATCTATTACCGTGAGCGCAAAGAAAATTTTCTTATGGGGTAGTTGTCCTATGATAGTTATATACCTAGTTCTTTGTGTGAAAGTGTCCTAGATGTTAAGGTAAGCTTGTCTAGGGACAACTTTCCCACTAACCAAGGGTTAGTCGTGTTGACGCGACATGCAAATCGTTCCTGATCATTGCACCCATTTTCGATACCTTTCCACACTTCAACGATACTCACCTGGTTCGACTGCACTGGCCAATAATGAAAAACCTTTCTTCGTCTCACTGCCATCAGAGGTGAACCGAAGCCACAGATAAGATCCGATTGATGAAAAGTTGTCAGGTAGGGAAGATCCCGAAAGACGAGCTCTTTGAGTGGCGTCATCGAATGAGTTTGTTAACGCGTGATAGACTCTCAAAGAATCGTAATATGCGCCATCGGTGCCTTGCGGCTCCAGATCGAAATCATTAAACTGGACCATAATCCTGAAACCTTTAGGAGCTATCAACTGCCACTCAATGTCGACGTTGTTACCGTAGTTGTTCGGATAATTTGGAGAAGAAATGGTGATCGTTGTTTTTGCACTTTTCAATTTGATGACTGTTGAATTAAGAAAAAGACAATTATGTGAGTAGTCAATTGTACCTCGCTACTGCCAAGTAACTTTCATTTATTATACCAAACTAATCCAATTATCTATATTTTGGAAAATTAAAGGTGGAAACTTTCGTTTCCAATTTTAGACACAAGGAATATGAAATATGTAGAGAAAAAAACACATCTTAGAAATCATTACAATTTCCTCTTTTTTCATTTTTTTTCACAAATGTAAATAAGTTATTTTAACCTTCGTGTCAATGAAGACATCTTGTCTTAGATTATTTTATATAAAAAACGTCAATAGTAAGAGCAAGAATCCCTAATTATAAATCATGGCTAAACTTAGACCTTTTTAAAACTATCAGTATAATTTATCTTAAAACCCTAAACTAGATTATACATATAATTGTGTAGACTTCGCATAGTACGTCACGTTATCAAGAAAATGGCGATGCCCATATCGTGCTGAGAATCTACATTATTCTTGCTTTATATCTCTCTCATACATTTTGGTGGGGCATCTTGTAGACTAATGGGCAATGATATAATAGATCTCTCAGAATAAGTAAAGTCATTTCTTGGGGTTCGGTTTCCTTTAATGACATAGTCAGTGACAGTGGCCTATATTTCGACTCCCAAAGTGGGCCGACAGTAAGTACATAACTTTGACCTGGGACTACATACGCATAGTGGTTCATACATTTGATTTTATTATTATGGCAAGACGAGGGTTTAAGTCCTTGCCTGGAGCATTTAGCATCAGTTAAGCAAAGACTTCTCATCAACAAATGGTATCAGATGCATTTATTTATTTATTTATTTATTTATTTATTTCATTTCCAGGCAAGATGATAACATACAAAATATCACCAGGTTAACAAATGATAGAACATACTGTAAACATAATGATATTTAGCACCAGCCAATGCCTGAGGATCACCTAAAAGAATTAAAAAAATGCTGTCGAGAGGCTCTCCACATTGGCTGGTGCATACATAAAACAAAATATAAAGATAAGGTCAACATAATTTATAAATGAATGTGTAACTAAAACTAACGGTAATATACATGTAGATCAAATACTATTAGGATTATTTTAAAGAAGGATTCGAAAAAGAGCTGTTCAAACTATGCATGTATGATAAATGCAGAAAATTGTCTGTTTATACAGTCATGTAGATACGGTAATATTGGAAATTAGCAAAACTGTATAACATTATGAATTTGAGTTGATTTGATTTGAAGTTATCCAAATTATGCATTACAACTATATGGTTTCCTGGTAGGAGGACATCTTTGAAATGATTGAACACAACATGAATGCAGTTTTTTCAAAGACGCCTATGCCATGGAATGGCATCAGGATCACATATTAGATCAAACCACTATGCTAGTCATCAAAAGACATTGAAAATTATGTTTAAAAACAACAAAATATAAACACAACAATAGGACTAAATAAAGCAGAATAAAGGCGACATTTGACTTACTGTAATCTTGAGACATTGTGCTACAGGGTACCAGCAGGAGAACGAAAAGCACAATACATATATCCATTTTGACTGTTTATGTATTATCACTTTAGCTTGTGAATTTAGTAGGAGAGCAATAAGTTTGTAGAATACAAACACTGTGACCCATATCAATCCGTGATCTCCTGTTCACCACACTAGGCAGTGGTTTGAATGATACGTTCAGTTATCAAAGCAATCATACTGCATTCAGGAAGATATGGATATGATGTTCAGCCTTCCAAAAGGTGGCACATGTTTCGGTCCAGTGGACTTATTTGTACGTAGTCATACCTCGGTCACACTGCAATCCCGACTCCAAACCAGGTCGGTTTGGAGTCGGGATGGCATTGACAGGGGTGACAGGCCGTCCGATATTTCCCCTTTCGTTTTAAATGCAATGTTTTGTTCGGTCTGTTTTTGGTCTAGTATCAATATGGTATCAGTGGCGTATCTGGGATTTGGCGTCATGGAAGGGGACGTGAGGGAGCGAGCAGATGACCCATCTCTCTCACGGTGAATTATAATCATGCAATTCCTTGTGTATTTGTGGTATGTTTTATAGATTAGCGAAGGTTTTCATGATTTAGCAAAGGGAGGAGTTTTGCTGCATCAGAGATAGATATATAATATAAAACGACCATAACTGTCAACAAAATAAAAACACACAACGACAATACAGTGTTCATTTCCAATACTCTTCTTAAGCATCATATTTGTCTTTCCCTTCACGTTTTTCTCGAAAAGGTGTTTTTTGTTTTTAAATAAAATAATATTTCTGCTGGGGGGGGGGGGAGGGACTGTCACTTCCCCCTTTGTATACACGAGTGTATGCTTTGTGTGACTGGGGAATGACAGAACGCTGGATTCCTTTGTTAACTTCCTCGTTTATTTATAGCAACTCTACCATTGAAAGTAAACGTGGTAAACTATCGCAAAGAGGAACTCACTGGTAAAAAAAAAATCGTTAGCCCTTGAACGACGAGTATTACAAGAACCCGTAGGTACAATATCCACATGACGATATAAAGGTCATTTCTAAAAATGAAATGTTAATCTCACGGAGATGAATACTGCATGATAGTTGCTTAACAATTTGAAAACAAGCATTCAAGTATTCCAGGATACACAGGTGGAAGTATTCGTATTGCAACGGGAAAAGGGTTCATATTGAAGCATCTCTATAAACATGGAAGTAATTTGTTTTGGGTAAAAATGTTCGCAGTGTCACCTCTCCATGTTTCAGAAGTGTTTACATGGTCCATGGCCTTTGCATATTTGGTGTCATTGGCTAACTTTGAACGAGTTCGTTTGACAGAAATCCGTATTTAATTGTCTAGCGGACCACGTTATATTGTTTCACTTTATCGCACTTATGATTCCTTTACCCTTCCCCCTTATTGAAATTACTGGATCTACAGCACCACTTTATTTATGAGTAGACTCGACAAAATAAATATTGGTCTGCATATTTGAAAGCTGGGTTTGTAGCAACTGAGAGCAAACGATACGTGGTCATGGGGAGTTAACAATAATACTTGGTTTCTCATACATGTCTAGAAAGGTGACACAATATGAATAGAATTTAAATGGGCACCAAGCCTAAACAAACAGAATCGTCATTGCTTATGACGACATTGACACTAGACAGGGCTAACATAAAAGGAATTTGATTTCTATTTATTTTGTCATTGAACGATGATCATGGTGACTTTCGTCTAAGGACAATTGTGCTGACAAAAAGAAAGAAACTGAAATCCCTTTGTCTCTTTTCATATATAGTAGTAGTAGTAGTAATGGTTTATTGCAATAAAAAATCAATCGCGGCTCGAAAGCCGAATTAAAGGTTTTGTATAATTATGGTAAAATCAAACATCAAAATTACAGGAATCAAAATAGGTAATAACATGTAATAATTAAAGCAATGAGATCATAATGAAAAAGATTAAGTACAAATATAAGCAGAAATTATTTTCTTACAGGCAGTGCCAGTTAGCACTCGTTGACTACACCATACTACTATTGATATTATTATTATTATTATTATTATTATTATTATTATTATTATTATTATTATCATTACAACTATCATTATCATTATATTTACTATTTTTAGTATCAATATTATTACTATTATTACTATTCACAATGGTAAATATCAAATAGTTTACTCAAAATATTGCACTTAAATCAAGTTCAAAGTACATGCGAATTGCAAATTACATAACAATGATTAAGATGCAATTGTGGTTTGTTGTTACAATTATTTACGTAAAGTTCGTTTCATAAAACATTGCAATAAATTTCAGAGTGATTTCCAAGTTTTGATTAAAAAGTCACAGAAGATGATGTGTCGAAATTCCAGTTAAAATTTAAATTAAATTCAATAAGTCAGTGAGGTATGGTATTGCACCTTGCCGAAATTTTTGAGTTTTGCATCTGACTTGTTGCCCGACCCCACTGTTTCTCAGGGTTCTGCCGACATCTTTGAGTCGAGGGATGAGCTCATACAGTGTGGAAGGGGTAGATCAGTATGTATTGCCAACAAACATTATTTGAAATTGTATTATGCTAAAGTAACACCTATAGAAAAAAAATCACAGAACCTACGAAAGAATACAGACGTTATACGGCAAAACACAATGTAACCTTATTGTCTCTAATTAAGGTGTAGATGTTATGATTTTGATATCGATGTCATTACATGTATGTTCGCTAGCGAGTGAAGTTAGATATCAATTTTGTTTTCCACAATTTGTTTTCATAGGCAGTTTTTCTTGCGTATGTTCATATAGTTTATAATATCTCTGTGTTGTATATTTGAGAAAAGGTTAGTTTTAACTTCTGAAAAAAGAAAAGCTGCATTTGTTTCTACTCCACCGTACAACACAGAGCTACGTGCCCATCCACCATACGCTCACACATACACACGCACACAGGCGCGTACGTGGGGGGGGGGGGGGGTTGGGGTTTAACACTCACACATCCACACATCACCACACGTACACACACATGCCATGCACTAACAAACTCATTGATAAAGATCGTATGACAAATTTTCATTTTAAATGTTACGTTAAGATTTTTCGTTTGAGGCCGCCATCCTAGTCAAGGGTCATTTATGAATGCTGTCTCCAGCACTTATTTGCAAAGATAGATTGGAAAATGCTCTAACTGTACGATAACATGTTATAGAAACATAGAGTGCGTTAATATATGTATATATGTAAATCACATTTTGACATGAGAGATATGATTGTTTGTTTGTATTAAACGTTACATTTATATGTTCTTTGATGAATAGTTATTGTATTTGGAAAAATGCAAACCGACCAAAAAACATAATATAGGAGAATGTTACTAATTCATAATGTGTTTGGAGTAAAACTATGATTTTTTCACCTATCGGCGAGGAGCCGACTTGGCTAAGACAGTAAAGTTCGTTCATTCAAAGATCATGGGATCGAACCCAACACCCTTAAAAGGTGCTCCTATTCAGCTTTCATTCCAGCAGTGTCGTCTGTCCTAGCCTACCTTTTGATCGTTTGTCCTTATTCATAAAATATTTCCGCAAAGGGTACTTTTCTTCATCATTATGTATTTTCTTTTTCACTGGGCAACGCGCTTTCACCGCAAGATGGCGCAAATGGAAATACATTACAGCAGTAGTAAAATACATTGCCTGTTATAGTAAATGCAATTTAGGTAGCATGTGTAATATTTTTTTTCTAAAATACGTTCGATTTTCATGCGGCACGTCTGACCAAATAAAGAATAACAAGCTGCCCTCGGCAACAAGGAATCTTCATTCGGTAAAATAACACTAAATGCAGTAAATCAGTATTTGTAAAGGATCTATCTTTTTGTCATTTTGTCGATTCAAACAAATAGTTCGTTAAAACTGACCGCCAATGCAATTTTTGGGGGTTCTGCAAAAGTAAATGGTATAAATTCATAAGACCCTAGGGCAGCCGCATAACAAGGCCATCGTACGCCCGACAGATGGTCGCCATGGAACCGCTTTACGGCATGGCTACGGTGTTATAATTGCCAAGGCGAACATAGAAATGAAACAAGTTACAACTCCGCGTTATAATTCCACGGCGACCCGTACGGCCTGTAAAGATAGAGATACACCCTAGGGTGACCCTGAGGCCACCGCGGCCGCCGCATGTATCTCTCGAGTTCGGGGGCGTACAGCCGCCGTATCCTAGCCGTAGAGCAAATGTGACCTAGGCATTACTAGCCAGTCGGGAGGACCCTTACGAAGCAACCACTAGAATGACCCGTAAGCCACCCGACCTCGAGATTAGTTCAATCTACCAATCAAGAGAGGTGTTATACCTTTAATTAGATATAACCAATGACAAAGCACAATAAATGGAGTAGTTCTGACTGCGAACCGGAGAAAATATGAGGAGCCTACATCCCCGCAAGAATGTAAGATCCCCGGAAAACAGTCTATTGTCTAACGTGTTTATAACACCTGTAAATCTAATGCAGAAATTCAAGTCCAGGGGTTGTTTACCCGATCCTGGCATACTATCGGGAACATAATTAACTCTGTTTAACTTTAGAGATATACTATGTCAAACTAATAACCTTACAATTGATCAAATTATCCAAACTCCTCTATTGCTACAGCGCCCCCTTTAGGTCAATGTTTTGCCCAAATAAAATCAGTGTGCAATGCCAATAATAGCAATCTTTGCTAAAGAAGATTTTATATCAAAATGAAATATGATTCATACTTTCCCTCTATGTTGAACCACTAGTTATAAGAACATTACCATTTGTACGCTTACCCTCCTATTATTCTGTGAACATACCTCGAGCACCAGAGACTGGCGGTCTAGTATCAAGATGACGATGACAACAATCTGTACAGCAACCTAGTCTACTTCTCAATGAACCACGGAATTTCAACACCTGATCACACGTAGCAGTCCACTACATGTATGTCGACGTGCAAATCGAAAAAGTCCCTAATATCGTCGGTGTGAACATAACCATTTGACACAAGCCATCAAAAAAAAAAATCATCGACATTAGGGACTTTTAGATTTGCACGTCGACATTGTGCACTGCTACGTGTCACGTCCCTTTTAAGCATTGTGATGTCCTTTTAATGCACTGCCAGTGCCTTAAATGAACGTCACACGTAGCAGCCCAATTTGTCGGTGTGAACACAACAGTTGGAACGAAGCCATCATCGACATTACATCAGGACGTGGACAATCAATATGAAGATTTTGAAGGTGATCGATCCAACGACGCTGGCAGAACTAGAGGTTAACCTCTTGGGCAATACAATTCAGCCAACCCTGCCCAACCAGAGAAAGTTATTTGATGCCTGCACCCTCATAACAGTGTCTAGCAGTTACAGTGCTGTATTTAAGCGTTTTGTAATTGATAATCATCTTTATTTCGAATGTTTCCAAGCATTGAATTTTGATAGAATTGTCTCATTAAAGTTCCACCTTTGCAATAATGAAAATAAAGTTAGTTTGCTTAAAATCTTCGCATAGGTGTTTATACTTTGAGTGTTTAACTGAATCAATCAGATAACGTCTGGGGGCCGACCTGTAACGTCACTATCCCAAAGACGTGACTCAGTTTTGAACCGGGGTCGCCTTAGCCAGCAGTTTGTAGGCGAAGACAGAGAGCTGACCAAGTGAACGTGCCGCTAGACCAACTTTCATTTCCTATGGTATGGTTTGCATTTTCATGCTGTTATTTTTAATGGATTAGAAAAGGAATTAATGAATGAATTGGTCAAAGTTGCTTTAATCAATATTTTGTGAGGATTTTGGGAAAAGGCTCTTTTTCAAACTCACTATCTATTGAGAAAAAAAAATATTATGAAAATGCAATATGAATTACCATTCCTAAGTAATTATTTTCCTCAACACGCATTTCTGTATAATGTTTATCAATATTAAGTTTAATAAAAAAATACTAAGACGCATTCATGCTTTAATAGCCTATGGTGCAATCCTGCTTCATGATTATTTCGATGATGGTTTCAACAAGCTAGTTAATTAGGAGGAAACAAAAGACACGAATAAAATAAATCAAATAAAGTCAAATTCTAGGTTTGGGTATTGTAAAAGCTATGGATAGGGCGCAATATGCTGATGTTATGTCACTATGATTCCATTTATAAGCGACACAACTAATTTTAAAGAATTTGTATGTGTGGGGTTTTCGGAGCTTGCATCAAAAGAGGGGAATATGCTTCAAAAGATATCGTCAAATACATTTACTTCAAACGTGTAATGGTTTGGTGACGTTATAGAGTAGATCCATATCAGTCGACATAAGTCAATGTTAACTTGCACGTCATTGGACTTTCAAATACACACCACAAAATATTCTAGTACCGAGGTTGACCCTTTAAAAATATCACTTTATTCACTTAACATCTTTCATTTCATTCCTTTTATATAATCATTGTTTACCACCGACATATACAACAACGATTATGACAATACAATATGTTCTATTCTATATATGCAACTTCAACCTAAAACTCGATCACACTTTCAATCCAAATATCTGACATGCGTAATGGTTGCGATATACACAATGAAAATATATACAATTTGCATGTTCTTTGGAAAACTAAATGGTGGCCGAAATTATACTAATCGCGTTCTTATTTCGAATCGTTGCGATTGCAACGATTGATTCTAGGTACATCATTAGTTGGCTATTGAAAACATCTACATTAAAAACCTATCATACACATCTATATACATAAACATTTCAATATTTTTTTTTGTCTTGATCACTTGATAAAGACGTAATGTACATCAAAAATTCGTGACCTTAAACAAAAACGCATACAAAACTATTGGATCTATAAAACCATAGATCTCCTCTTCATATTTTATATATATACATTATCAATATTTTCATTCTTGTTATGATCCCTTGATAAAAACGAAATGTACATCAAGAATTCGTGACCTAAAACCGAATAAAAAACTATTGGAGATATAAAAACACGAATCTCTTCTTCTTATATATATACGAATCTCTTCTTCTTATATATATACATATACTAACAATTTAATAACATTGATAATCCTCTATCACGGCGATATAAAAATAGTAATTCAAACAATTGAAATAAAAATCCTTGACAGACTTCTCTTCTTTTTCTTTAATATTATGAAAAATACAAATAATTGGAAAATTGGAGCGCTTCAAAAAAAAAATGTCTTCCTTACAAAATTGAGCGACTAAATTTCTTTGAGTTTATCGTCCTTCAACATCAGCAGTAGATGTGCTTTCTGTCACCCCATCGACAGAGAAAGCATTGATAATGAATTAAAATATTAGCTATACAATTCATATATACATAATATTCCACCTTAATGTGCAACATGAATCATGAATGTTATGATTTATGTTGCACATTAAGTTGGAATAACTTTTTCTTACCTCATTTCATGAGTAAGAAAAAGTTTTCTCCAACTTTATGGCAACATTTTAATGCATAGATATGAGGAGAACATGTTGGAGTAGAGGAATGTGAAATATAATTCATGAAGTTCGCAAACATCTTTTTTTCTTAAATATTGTAAAAAATACAAATAATGGGAAAGATTGGAGTATTTCAGAAAAAATGTCTTTTTTTACATATTTCGAGCGACTAAATTGTCCGACTTTAACATCCTTTACGAAAAGGCACGTTTATTCAACAGGTAGAAAACAAAATATTTACAAGTATGATTGAACGAGTAGTCCTCTGAGTTCACCGGAGTCCAGTATTACTGTGGATACTTCAATATCCCAAGTGCGTCATTCTTAGGGTCCTTCTTTACATTGGTCTCCTTTAGCTGATTTATAAGAATGTTGTACTGCGGAATATTGCTTATAGCTAAACCGTCCATGGGGTCATGTTATACATGAACGATCCCTTCAGAGCTTCCCCAAAATCATGTATAATCTCGAACTGTTGGATTTCCAACGGACACTATTCACATGGCCTTTAATAATTTGGTCCTTTGTAATTTAATTAGACGCCCTAATATAAACTGTTATTACAACCAAACGTCATGTATTACACATTCACATAATCGTACTCAGGTGTTGTTTCATAGTCGGTCTTAGATATTTCCGGAAGAACATTTATGTCACTCTCATACTGCGGAATAGTTCTTCCAATTATGCGCGGCTCCTCGTATTCATGTGTTGTTTCATAGTCCGTCTCAAGGTCTGTTTGAAGCCCACTTACGGGACTTTCATTATGTGAATGATTCCTTCCAACTACACTATTCGAAAAGTCCTGGTATTCGTGTTTGATTTCATAGTCGATCTCAGGTTGTACCTGAAGCTTATGCAAGGACTTATCATTCTCTGGATCAGTTTGTCCGTTGGCCCTATGGATAGGTACCTCATATCCGTCTCCCTGAGAGATTACCTGATCTAATGTTTGGTATTCTTGTAACGTATGGCCATCATGGGGAGTCGTAAGGGCCATGTATGGATCATTCCCACCATGACAATCCGCAACGTCTGACATCCGGAGATCCTGAACATTGGACGATTCAAATGTCGGGTTGTCTCTCATTCCAGGACTCTCCACAGGCCCTCCGAAGGCGGTATCACGTTCAGATGATCCATGCTTGAGCCTAATATCATAATGAAGACAGTGTTGCAATTATGTTAAAACGTATACAATGAATGGTACGATGCTATAGCCACTATGTACAGCGTTCACCAGACCGACGGCTCAATAGACAAACATTTCTCTGTCTCTCTGTCAGCCCTCAAGTATTTTTCTTTGCATTTTCGGTCTCATGAACTGTCGATCGATCTCGCTACGGTAGTTACCTTGGGCCTGCTTTTCAGATAATCAAATGTATGTTTATGTTTCGTCTGTATATTTGGATGACCCCAGAATAAATCAGTGGATGTTATATCTATTTATAAATAATAATTTCAAAGCCAATTTCAACAAAATATTCGACTAAAATCACTCATTAATACGAATATTCCTTTCTTACCGGGTAATGGATTGCTATCTTTCTGTAATGAATGAATAATTTAGTCTAGTTCGTGGATATGCATTAGTAAACAATTAACAACGAGATATATGATAATGAAATACCTTTTACCTTTTTTGTCGACAGACCAAGCACACGATAACCACGATGATAGCAATTGCGGATAGCGATGCCAAAGTGGAGCTTATTATTGGCACCAAGCTTAATGATGTTCCAACTTTAACAATGAAGAAAGGAAATGCAAACATATTTTAGAATTAATTGCTCAGGTAAATTACCCATGTTAAAATGAATAATGAACATAACAACGTATTTTCAGTTGTTCTTTGACATACCCATGGACTCTTTCATTTCACGTAATTAATAAATCCGTCCTTTTGCATTTAAAAATATTTTTTGAAAGTCTAACAAATTTGTTTACAAATTGATATTTATTCCACAGAGGATTTAGTTCCAATTATTTAATTAAGATTAACACCAATCTTGCATTAACTCATAGCCTGCCATAAGGCTGCATGCACGCTATGGCTATAGTGCTTTGTACATGCGAAAGAGCTATCGCTTGAGTGCCATGTGCGTGCAATACAGCATTCGTAATAGCAGTTATTGTTCATGCTCATTGGACTGCGCTGTGTGTCATGCACTCGCCATTCATAGAACCATCGCGTTAATCAGATTATCTCCAAAACAACCTGGCACGGGGGGATTTGGGGCTTGGCACACTGGGGATTAGCCCTGTGGCATGATAAGAGTTAACAAAATTTCATGATTTGTCTGCAGTCCGAATTTATTAATGTGTGACGAAGCCTGACGATGCAGAGAGAAATATTCGAGTTTTGAATGGGGAAAACTCTATTTTAGAGCACTAGTAACTATGACTATAATGTTTAAGCGTGGGTTTGTGTTTGTTGGCGCGTACACATATATATATATATATATACATGTACTTATATTGTGCCAATATCTTAGCACGTTTCAAAAGTTAAGAACAAATTGTCTCAAAAAAACTCAACAAAAGAGACTAAGTTAGTTTGGTGTTAGTTCCGTATCATGCACACGTTTCTTCATATTTCTCGTTCTATGAAATCATGCCAGCTAGTATTATATAAATCGAGAAATTCATGAATTCGGTGATGAAACTTTATCATGTCATCCTTATTTATTATATGGGTGGTATATAGTAGAGGGTTTGATCCCTCAAAATGGTGATATTTTATTATTTGTCTACCCAATATATATAGCAAAGTTAAGTCTCCGCATAATACAATTCCGAAATATAGATTGTTATTAAAAGAATTCTTACCCAGTGTTGGGCCTTTGGATGATACCTCTGATTGAGTGGATTCGGGCGTTGTAGTTTGCAATGGTTTTGTATTCACGATGATCGTTGATGACGACGCTGTGAATGTAATATTTTCAAAGAATGAAATTTACGGATACGTTGGTTCAAATTCTAAACTTAAAGCTACACTGTGCTAGAAGCACTACCGCAACACAGAGCCATCTATACACAGAGTTTGGCCAACTCGGTTTCACTAGATTACAACATGGCGTATATTCTTTTGTTTTGTGCTTGCCCAACAAAGCAGCAGTCGCCATATTGTGTCCAACTCGAACCGGGTTGGTCAAACTCTGTGTATAAATGGCTCTGCTGCACTACCCCCCCTCTGGCGCTATCTCATGGCAGCTGTAGCAGTATAATCCCGTAACGCGTTGCGATGTCGGTTCTCGAATAGAGTATTCTGTCTACGAAGCGGACATTTCATATTGGTTACGCGCTACCGGCAAATTGACCATATTATTGCGCTGGGCAGTAAATAGTTTGCTGCCACTAATGGTCATCAGTTCAGTATTGCTTTGCACCTCTTAGCTATCTTTAATGAAATGCAAGGTAAATAATTCGCAATCCCTACTCGATAGAAGAAGAGTAGAACTACTCGAAACTACCCAACCTGTTATTCCTTCAGTATTACACCCATATTATTTCCCTCTTGTATATTCTCGTATTCTTAAAATCGAGGAAATAAGGATTTTTTTAAATTCTATAAAGTGATCTCATCCTGATTTTGCTAGTATAGTATTATATTTATTACAGCTAAATTTCAACTGACGACCAACGAAACCATTCATTCTTTTGTTTCGTTTTTTTTTCACGACCTGTCGGTCTCTTGGAATGTTGTTCTCGTGGGCCGATGCAAAGTGGGCCAGGGAGCAACCAAAGTGCGCCAAAAGCCATTTTTGGTGATTTATTTTTAAATTTTTTTCTTGCCCAGTTGAAAGGTAATACATAGAGGAATACCTCAGTGAAATATTTAATTCCGGTATGCACAATAAGGGTATTAATTTACTACTTCAAACAGCAAAATCCTACATATTCACAGTTTTAGTGCAAAAATGACTTATTATTTTTTTAAATAAATCTTTCAATTTAACATGAAGTTTTTAAGTTATTGATATGAAATTGCTGTCACATATTCTTGATAGTTCACATCACTGCATGAATAAAAAATGGATAAAAACACGATCTTCATAATATATTATAGGGTAATTCACTGAAACTGGACAATTTATCCATGTTTTTTAAAATCCAGAGGAAATGTTAAGGTGATAATATACAGTATTATGAAGTTTTTTTTCTTTCTTTTCAATGTTTAACCGATTTATGCAGTGAAATTAACTATATGGAATATGTGAGAGCATTTTTACATATATAACTTTAACAATTTATGTTAAATTGAAAGATTGATAAAATAAGTCACTTTTGCACTTATACTGTGAATATGTAAGATTTTAATGTTTTAAGGAGTAAATTTATAACCTTATTGTGCATACCGGGATAAATATTTTACTGAGGCATTCTTCAATTTATTATCTATCAACTGGTCAAGAACAAAAATCACCAAAAAATGACTTTTGGCGCACTTTGATTCCTCCCTATCATATTGTGCGATGGTCTCTTGGACCTCTTTTACGTTTTCTATATGTTATTATTAATTGGCTATGTTGTATCGATCTCGTGGGTTGTCGGTCTTCTGGGATTACCTACTCATCGGTATGAAATGTGAATAGTGAGAGAATTACGTCACAAACCTATAACGGAGTTGTCCATTAATATATTATTTTGTTATACTTCGCTTCAATTCTTAAAACACATTCGGGGAGGGGGAAAGAACCATTTAAAATTACCATCACCTCAAACTCTGGGAGCGGAAGTTCAATAACGTAACAAATAAAAGCTATTATGTTGGACTAAAGTTAAACTCAAACCTATCAAAAATGAGTTGCCACCCTAGCGCTACGATCGTGTTTTGATTTGATTTGATTTATATTTGATGCAACATGTACAACGTTCTTGATCATTGCACCCACATCCAAGATCTTTCAACAGCTCAACGATACTCACCTGGTTCGACTGCTCTGATCGATAATGAGAACCCTTTCTCCGTCTCAC
Organism: Strongylocentrotus purpuratus; assembly: GCF_000002235.5. Taxonomy (NCBI): domain Eukaryota; kingdom Metazoa; phylum Echinodermata; class Echinoidea; order Camarodonta; family Strongylocentrotidae; genus Strongylocentrotus; species Strongylocentrotus purpuratus. The sequence goes on from NW_022145598.1 coordinate 30,253,192, forward strand.
TGCCATCAGAGATGAACCAAAGCCACAGATAAGATCCAATAGATGAAATGTTATCAGGTAGCGAAGATCCCAAAAGAAGAGCTCTTTGTGTGGCGTCTTCCAATGAATTTGTTAACCCGTGATAGATAATCAGCAAATCGCCCGGCTCCAGTTTAAAATCATTAAACTGAACCATAACCCTAAAGTCTGTAAGAGATATCACCTGCCACAAGATGTCGACGTTTTTGACGTAGTTGTTCGGATAATTTGGAGATGTTATGTTCATTGTTCTTTCTTCACTTGTCAAATTAATAATGACTGCGGAATCAAGAAGAAGAAGGGGAACAAGAGAGATATGTACGAGTGTAGTCTCTTACAATTAGAATAATACTGCCAATCAAATTGTCTATATTACACCAAATACTACTATACTACTACCGCTACTACAAATACTTACAGTAAAATTATATAATAGCAAATAATGTTTCTAAGTGCCGGACTATTATTACTTTGGCATATTAAAGCCGAGATATTCCGATAAGGCGTTCTGGCAGTGGAGGAATTTCGGCCTAGCCGATCCGTATTTACATCACCTGAGTAGAGTGTGGCAAATGTAGAATAAAGTCTTGCCAGAGCCGGGCCTCGAACCACAAACCGTTTGATATATAGTCCGGCGACGTAACCACTAGACTACGACACCTTCAAATACCAATCAAGCCTACTTCATTGATTCGTGAAATTCTAAAAATTTCTTTTTCGGTTATACGTAGATATAGGTAATTTGAAAAACCGAATCTGTATAGGAAAAATATCTGAAAAATTGCAATAATTGCCTCCTTTTACGAAGGTACATCGACAATAAAGAAAACAGAAAGAGCTGACGTTGGTGTACATGATTACTTATAATCTGACTTCAAATTTTGCCTCAAACATTAAAAGTAATGGCAACAATAGTTGAAAATATATATATTTTTGTTTACATCTATGAAAAAGTAATTTCTATCGACCCCTTAAACTAAATCATTCATGTATAGATATAATATTCTTACAAATGATGTCAACACAAAATGTAATGCAAGTGAATTTACATTTTAAAATTTTATTGTTTAAACAGCCTGTAAAATGGACCTCATGAAACCTAAATTGGATTCCCTGTGTCTTTACTAGTTACAACTCGTTTATCGAAGGTTCATAGTTACAAATATCCATTTCCGCGAAGCTTCATCATTCCAAAAAGTCAATTTTCTAAAGGATTCTTTAAACCGAAGGCTCGCAATTCCTAAAACGAATTAGTATATATAATTTCGAAAATGAAATTTGGTTAACAATTCGGATACTTAAAGATACGATCTTCATTTTCTGTTGGGTTAATAAATCCTTGGGTACAGAAAATTGTTACTTGTCGTTTTAATAAGAATAACGAAGTTCGGCAAATGGAACCTTCGATGTTAAGAGTAAAGCATTATCGAGGGATGCATTATCTATTACCGTGAGCGCATAGAAAATTATCTAAGGGGACACTTGTCCTAAGATAATTCCGAAAGCAATATTTGTTTGAAAGTGTCCAAGATGTCAGAAGACTTAAGGTATTAGCTTTTCCAGGGTCAACTGTCCCACAACCAGGGTTTAGTCCTTTTGATGCAACATGGGCAATGTTCCTGATCATTGCACCCGTTTCAAGATCTGTCCACACACGTCTGTGATACTCACCTGGTTCGATTGCACTGACCATCAATGAAAAACCGTTATTCCTCCCTGTACTATCAGTTTTGAACCAAAGCCACAAATAAGATCCGATGAATGAAAGGTTTCCTGGGAGTGATGTTCCAGAAAGAAATGCCCGAATTGTGGCGTCTTCCAAGGAGTTTGTCAACCCGTGATAGACACTCAACGAATCGCCTGGCACCAGCTCAAAATCATTGAACTGAATCTTGACCCTGAAGCCTGTATGAGCTACCACCTGCCACGAGATATCGTCGTTATTATCGTAGTTGTTCGGAAAATTTGGAGAAGTTATGTTCACAGTCGTTCCCTCACTTGTCAGATTGATGATGACTGCCGAATTAAGAAGGAAAAATAATGTAAACGCTTACAATTCATCGTTACGAACAAATGCGGTTATTATATTATATCTTTACTTACGACATCATTCTCTTTCGTACAATTCGATATTATATCTCATTTATTTCCATATCATTGATATTTCCGAACTTTTCATCATTTATTTCTTATTTGAACTATGTATCGTATCTGTATTAATTCATGTTAGGCCTTGTGTCATTAAATCCTTTTCCTGGGGGTATCTTCTATATTTTATAATATATATTTATTTATGTTTTATGTTTCACTCCTGTCTATATTGAATATGAGATAAATTTTGATGATAACAAACCACTCCTATAATGTATGCTCTTCAATATTGTGACGGTTGAAAACTTTCGGTTGCTGCTATAGACATAGGTAATAAGTGAATGACCGAATCAAACGATACAAATTATTTAACATTTAAAATAATTTATTTTTATTTATTTATTTATTTCTGATATGTATACAGGGTGGCACATATCACCAATTTGGTGGTCTCTCATGAGGCCCTGTTTGGTAATAATAAAAACAAATAACAGCATCAAAAACAAAATAGATAAATACTCAAGCATATAAACAGGTAAAATACAAATTAATTGGTATCCATTTGAAATAACTCATCATTCAAGAATCATCCTTGATCATTTACAAGAAATAGGTGAAAGAAATTTTCAAATTAGATACAATTTTTAAAAACGTTCATTTAATAATCTGATAAAGCTTAACTTTATATACATATTTACATTCAATTGCTCTTTAACTAATACACTTAGGTTGTTTACAAGATAGCTAATAATATCCTCCTTAACGATATTACTTTGGAAAAAGGAAAATAGTAATATTAGTTTAGTTTCTCTATGTAGGGCTTTATTGATATGAACATAGTCGCAGGGGCATATATATCGTACAGCAGTCCCATCAATTACAACTACTCCTCGCGATCTTTAAATGACCCTATGTCCGAAGAATATTTAGTTAGTTTTTTTTTATAGGGTGTAGTTGTTTGTCTGATGGGGTAGTTGTCCTATGATACTTGCTAGTTTCCAAGGTAATTTTTTGTGTGGAAGTGTTCTAGATGTTATCAGTCATAAGGGATACTTGTCCAGGGTCAACTATCCCGCAACCAAGGCTAGTCGTTTTAATGCCACATGGGTAACGTTCCTGATCATTGCACCCATTTCAAGATTTTTCCACACCTCTGTGATACTCACCTGTTTCGACTGCAATGACCATCAATGAAAAACCTTTCATCGTCATTGCACTATCAGATTTGAACCGAAGCCACAAATAAGATCCGATTGATGATATGTTGTCAGGTAGCAAAGAGTCAGAAAGATGAGCGCTCCGTGTGGCGTCTTCCGATGAGTTTGTCAACCCGTGATAGACACTCAACGAATCGCCTGACCCCAGCTTGAAATCATTGAACTGAATCTTGACCCTGAAGTCTGTAGGAGCTATCACCTGCCACTCGATGTCGACGTTGTTACCGTAGGCGTTCGGAAAATTTGGAGAAGTTATGTTCACAATCGTTCCCTCACTTGTCAGATTGACGACTGTTGAATTTAGAGAAAGACAATTGTGTGAGTAGTCAATTACTACTACCTCGCTACTAACAAGTAACTTTTGTATATTATACCAAACCAATCCTATTATCTATATTTTGGAAAATCGAAAGTCGAAACTTTCGTTTCCAATATTAGACACAAGGAATATAAAAATGAGCGAGTCTGCAGAGAAAGAAAAAAAATTCTTTGAAATTATTATAATGTTCTTTTTTTCAACTACAGTCAATAGTAAGAGTAAAAATCCTTAATTAGAAATTATAGCTAAAAGTAGAGCTTTTTATAACGAATAAAAATACAATTTTCTATTAACCCTAAAACTAGTTTATAGATTTTGTAGATCTTAAATTTGTATACATTTTGTTTACATAAATGTAGAAGAAGTCACATTTTGATATTTGATTTATTAGAAAGCCTGCAAACATTGACCTCATGAATGGTTCTAGGACACCTACCCCCTGGACATCCACCCCCCGGACAACCATCCCCAGCCAACTACCCCCCCCCCCCCGAGGACAACTACCCACCAAGGGCAACCACTCTCTACGAAAATGAGCGAGTCTGCAGAAAAAGAAAAAACTTCTTAGAAATTATTATAATGTCCTCTTTTTTCAAACTGTAAATAGGTTTTACTTACCTTATTGTTAATTAAGACCTCTTGTCTTAGATATATTGAACTTCAGTCAATAGTTAGAGTAAGAATCCTTAATTAGAAATTATAGCTAAAAATAGAGCTTTTTGTGACGAATAAAAATACAATTTTCTATTAACCCTAAAACTTGTTTATAGATTTTGTAGATCTTTAATTTGTATACATTTTATTTACATAAATGTAGAAGAAGTCACATTTTATATTTGATTTATTAGAAAGCCTTCAAAACATTGACCTCATGAATGGTTCTAGGACACCTACCCTCTGGACATCCAACCCCCGGATAACCATCCCCAGTCAACTACCCCCGAGGACAACTACCCCCCCCCCCCCATTAGGGCAACCACTCTCTATGACAACTATCCCCTGGCAGGCACGTATCCACGGGGGGGGGGGGGACGAGGGTACGTGCCCCAAACAAATTTCTAAGATCGGTCGAACTTTTTAGACCCCTTTTTTTACCTCGATCGATTACATGTATGTGCCCCCCCCCCCAACATCAACCTCTGGCTACGTGCCTGTCCCCTTGGACAACTACCCCCGGTCAACTACCCCCAGACAACTACCCTCAGACAACTACCCCCTAAGACAACTAGCCCCCGGACAACTACCTCGGGCAACTACCCCCTACGACAACCACCCCCGACAACTATCATAGGGGTAGTTGTCCGGGGGTAGATGTCCTAGGGTTAGTCTCCCAAGAGGGTGGTTGCCCTAGGGGTTAGTTGTCCTTGGGGTTAGTTGACTGTGGGTGTTTATCCGGGGGTGGATGCCCAGGGAGTAGGTGTCCGGATACGATTATGAATCAATGCATTGAATTCCTCGAAACGCCGCTAGTTACAACTCGTTTCTCAAAGGTTTTGTAGTGACTTGAACTTTTTGAGGTTTTTTGTCCTTGGGGTTAGTTGACTGGGGGTGTTTATCCGGGGGTGGATGCCCAGGGGGTAGGTGTCCGTATACGATTATGAATCAATGCAATGAATTCCTCGAAACGCCGCTAGTTACAACTCGTTTTTCAAAGGTTTTGTAGTGACTTGAACCTTTTGAGGTCACAAACTTCTATTTGTTTTATCAACATAGCATACTTAGCACTTTAAGCATACCTTTCGTTTTCCATTCAGCCAGCTTCGATAACAATAACAATCTACAGCTGAACATTCTTTTGGTTAATTTCATTTTCGGGTCTATCAAGCAACACGAAGCAATCAGCAACACCAATCGGACGGCCTCTTATTGTCACTCAAGTTAATGAACCCCCGAATACAGGACGATTTGAATCCTCGAAATAAAAAATTTCAGAAAAAAGGAATCTTTAGAATTAAGAGCATCCTACTATTCATGCCGCAGGGTATCACAACAATATTCAAGACAATGAGCACGCTGATAACATTGTTCCCCCTTATTAAAATATCGGTTTGGTTCTCTCTTGTCCAGATTCAGGCTCTGATTCTCCAATATAACTTGTGTCTTGGATTAATGCTGGTATGCCTCCTTCTTATATCTACATTACTAGTCCTTGTTTAATTATCATCCCCTAAAGCATAAAATCGTGTTGATGACCATGATGGCATGAAGGTGAATAATGTAGAATATCATATTTCAGGCATATAAGTAGTAAGGAAATGGTGTTATGGATTTCGAGTCCAAACTTCATGATCAAATTGGCCAATAATATAATATAGTATATGGACATTGGAGTGGATATAAGGTCAAGTTCAATATATTTGGTCAGCAAGTATTGTATAATTGTGAGCATACATGTAGATTGACATGAGATGTAACTTTGATCAAATAAACTTAAATCTTAGATGTTGTCTGTGACATATATGGGACGAAATAACTTGTACACGTCGTAATCGATTGTCTGAGTTAAACACACGTTGTAGGGTCATATAATTGCAATTTCAGTATGAATATTGACAATTAAAGAGAGCTGTATGTGTATAGTATGTGAAAATATAACTTGACTTGGGTTTAACTAGGCATAGTTGTTCATTCGAATGACATTATGGGAAGACGAGAGTTCTGTTGCTTTCCTTGAGCATTAATTTTTGTCCTCAGTTACGCAAAAACTTTTCATCAACAGATGTTATCAGATGCAGTATAAAGTTTTCTGATAGGAGGAAATTCGTCAAAATGATTGAACACAACAGGATTGCAGTTTAACAGATACCTAGAAAATGATATGGCACCAGGGTCACGAAATTGATCTAATATGTATGCTAGTCCCTAATAGAAATTAAAAATTATGTTAAAAAACAAAAACATAAACACAACAATAAGACTAAATAAAACAGCAGAAAGGCGATACTTTACTAACCGTAATCTTGAGACATTGTGCTATAGGGCACTAGCAGGAGAACGAAAAGCACAAAACATTTATCCATCTTGAACGTTGTCTGATGGCTCTTCATAGCGTGTTGGTTTAGTAAGAGAGCTAGAAGTTAGGTAAAATACACACTGTGAGCCATATCCACACGCGATTCCCCTTTTTCTCACAACAAGCAGTGGTTTGAATGATACGTTCAGTAATTTTATCAACGCACTCATACTGCAGTCAGGCAGGTATGGATATGATGTTCAGCCTTCCAACAGGTGTCACTTGTTTCGGTCCAGTGGACTTGTTTGTACGTAGTCATGCCTCGGCCACACTGCCATCCCGGCTCCAAACCGCCATGTCCTAAATTTCCCCATTTAGAGTAATATAATGTTTTGTTCGGTCTGCTTTTTGTCTAGTCTCGGTAGGTTTCAATGACGTATCTGGGATTTGAAGTCAGGGGAGGGGGCGCAAGCGAAGGGGTGGTCCGTCCCCTCTCTCACGGTAAAAGCACTTTTTAATTTGATGTTTGCAATTTACAATTTGAAAGCATACATTCAAGTATTCCAAGATACACAGGTGGAAGTATTCGTTTTGCAACCGGAAAAAAGGTTAATTATGAAGCATCTCCATCAATTTTTGGGGGGTAAAATGTAGGTAGTGTCACCTCTCCGTGTTTCAGAAGTTTGTGTATGGCCCATGGCTTTTGCATATTTGGTGTCATACATTTTGCTAACTTCGAACGAGTTCGAGTATTTTATTGTCAAGCAGACCACGTTTTATTGATTCCCTTTATCGCACTTGTGATTCCTTTACCCCTCCCCCTTATTTGAAACTACTGGATCTACAGCACCACTTTATTTATGAGTGGACTCAAAAAATAAATATTGGTCTGCGGATTTGAATGCTGGGTTTATAGCAACTGAGAGCAAACGGGGGGGGGGGGGTAAACATTATTACTTGGTTTCTCATACATGTCTGAGCATGGTGTAACAATATGAATAGAGTATAAATGGGCACCAAGCCTAAACAAACAGAACAAAAACTGCGCCTGACGATATTGTCAAAAGACTATTATGCTAACATACAAGCAATTTGAGTTATATTGGTTCTGTCACTTAAAGGTATTACAAAGTTTTGGTATGGGGTCATGAATTTGGTTCAAATTAACATATTGGAAGCATACGTTCCTACAATATACATTGATCGTTGTCGCGGTTGAAATCGAGTCTAAAGTTATGAAATTATAAATAATAAACTCTTTATGTTGTATAGCTCCCTCTCAAGGTCAAGATATTAATTTAACTATGAAACAATGTTTCTTGACTAAAATCGACCGATTAGCTATTCCCGTTTGGAAATTATATATCCCAACTACATATTCTGAGATTTTCATGGTCGCAGCTACCATTGTACAGCCATAGGCGCTATTTGAAATTTATCAAAATTTACCGGGAGCACCGGTAAATTTTTATATTCAATTTTTCTCAAAAACAGAAGTGTTTTAGGGGCTAATTTTTTTAGTGCTTATAATACATCCACAGGGGCATCCAAATATATCAAAATTGTAAAGATTCACTATCCACCCAATTTTCAAAATCTCCCAAAACTTTGTATTACCTTTAACAGTGATCATAGTGATCATAATGATTTTCGTTAACAATCTATAAATTATATAGAAAAATCAACCTGAAACAATATCTATAGCGTTCTCCTTACTTACTGAATGATGCTTACATTACAGCGACACATTCTATAATCCCAACAAAATCAGTATACCATGGTATAAAAAGTTCCCTTTACTTGAATGTCCATGCGTCTCATCAATCGTGTTACTGTAATATTATAGTTGTATATGTTTCCTATTCTTCACGTATTTACAGGTTGGCATATGTTTAACATCAAATTTATACCATATAAACTCTAAATACATACAATTAATTACAATCGGACGCGGTTGCGAAGTTTATAGTTTTAGTTTAAAACTAAAAGAAAAATCCTGTATTTTGTGTTTCAAGTATCAAACATAATACATTAATAATTAGCATTCAGATACATGTAGAGCTTTCCCTACCCTAGCCACGAAACCAAGATCTTTCCAATTCAGACCTCTCCAACATTACTTACCAAGGCAGTTATAAAGCCATAATGTGGTATTTACATGATTTTTGTATAAAATTATGCTATAAATAGTAGCATAATCTAATTTGGGCAACGATGCAATTTGCAAAATGCCATGAATACAGAAGCATTACAATCCACAGCGCCATCTAGCGACGCCCGTCTTTAGTCGATTTCACGTGATACAGGATTGGAAAAGTTCGACAAAAATACCAGCTGTGAAAGTAGTCCAGAAGCTGCCCGGTCCTTTCACTGACCTCAGTAGGGCCTTTATATTTCCTCCAGGCATTCACACTTGATTCATGCCGTCGAAAATGGCGTTATTAACAAACCATAATTATGTCCTAATTTAATGATCACGCCACCATCGGCTGTTAGCAAGTAAGTAGGGGGAGGTAGCGTTGCTGTGGTGGACACTCTAGATTCTGGATTACTGTGGAAGGGCTTTAATCAGAATCTTTGGCGCGAGCTGAACAATTGGCCTATAGTGGCTTTCCGGTGGGGGCAATGTTAATTGTTAATCCACCCTAGTAGTAAAAAAGAAAAAGCCTATACTTGTCTCTTCTGTTCAGTCTAAAGGCGACCCCGCAAAGGCCTATGGGATACAAATCAAACTTTGAAAATGAAGAGAAGGGGAGAGTGTACCTCTGGCAGGGGTGAATCCAGCCGGCGGAGAGGGGGGGGGGGGCGATTCGTGATACAATATTTAGTGGCGCATAATGGGGGGGGGGGGCGGCGGCGGGTGGGTAATGAGCACCAATTTTTGTTTTGCTCGGGGGAGGGTAGGGAGAGAGGTGGGGGGGGGGGAAGGGGGATCTGTGCACTATTTATTTCTAATCAGCACCCCCCCCCCCTTTGAGCAAAACCAAACAAAAAGGTAAAATTGTGGTTACCATCTTTGTTTTTTACTCCTTTTTTCCCCCAGGAGGTGGGGGGGGGGGGGTCGGGCCGCGCCTCTCGTTTCCCCACCCTGGATCCGACGCTGACCTCTGCTAACAGACCAAATCTGGAAGACATTCTTTTCTCAGAAGTCCTGCATAATAAGACATAATATAAAAATATAAAAATACAACATAATAATATGCACCAAAACCTGCTATGGGAACTTGCAAAAATTATCACATCGAATTACAAGTATTACATCTCCAAATCAAGAAGAGTTAATAAGATTATATTGTATTCTGCAATATATCGGCTGCATTGTTTCGCAGGCTACATGTCGTTTTGTGTTAATTTAATATAAACGTGTTGTTAATACAGACTACTGAATGAATAGGGACACAGCGAATTTGGTTTCTTTCTATTTTTCAGCCCACTTGTTTGCTCGACAATTTATGAGATTGTACACGAAAATGCCCATGATCATTGTTCAGTGACAGAAATAATACAAATCCAATTCCTTATAAGTATGCTAGCATACTAGTCTATCGTCAATGTCGTCAGGAAAAAAGTTGATTCTGTTTGTTCACCATTGGTGCACATTCGTGCGTCACCATGCTCAGACATGTATGACAAATCAAATACTATTGTTTCCCCTCCATGCCCACGTATCGTTTGCTCTCAGTTGCTGCAAACCTGGGTTTCAGGTCTACCGACAAAATAAAAATGTATCGAGTCATTTTTAAGTGGTAGGGTAGATCCAGAAGCTTCAAAGGGAAGAGCAGGAGGAGGTTAAGGGTAAATAATAAACAATAAATAATACAGTCAGATGTCGGAAAAAGTGGACAAGTAGTAACGGAAAAGCCCTCTCCACGTTGTCCGCCGATCATTAACCCATTAGCATGAAGGCAATAGAGAATGAAATATGCAAATATTTCAAATAGACTGGTTCATAGTTACCAAATGAGTGATGACACCAATTATGCACAAGCTTTGGACCATGCACACATTTATGAAACCTCAGACAGGTGCCACTTCATACTTTTTACTAAAAATAAATCGCTCCAAAAAAGATGTTTCCAGTTTTAAATCGAATTGAAATGCTTTATCATTGCATAAATTAACTGTTATATGAATTTTATCAGCAAATTTCAAACATTCCTCTCCGTGGCTTTTACATATTTGGTAGAATTGATCTTCATGAGATCCTGTATAGTTTCTATTTACGAACATCACTAATGAATACTACCATTCAGTACCAATTATTGCCGGAGAAAGAAAGAAAATGTGAATCACAGGCTTTAGACTTTCTGCCAGTAATTTCCTCTTTGCGCTAGATTGCAACATTCATATTCAAAGTCAGAGTTGATATACATAAACGAGTAAGTTTACAAAGAAATCCAGCATTCCTTTATATCCCAAGCACACAATACACATGCTGGCGTATACGAAGGGGGACTACCCCTTGCACCCCCCCCCCCCTCATTATAACATTGATGAAGTGTATTGAAAAATATCTACTGTGTTGTTGTTTTTGTTGTTGTTATTGATGTTGGCAGTAGCGGTTGTTGTTGTTATACTTGTTTGTAAGTCTGTTTCTGTCTGACTGATTGGCAGCCATTATCCCCGGGCCATTTTAATAATGATAATAACAATATTCTGTTTTGTATATAGCGCCCAATACATCGATCCAACGATGTGCCTAAGCACTTTACAGGTTATTACCCCGGTCATCGGATTCAGGCTTACCCACACACAATGTGTGCACATTACTACAAATTTTTAATGTTTAAATTCAAAAGACAATCAGAAATACTCTCACCTTACACATCAATCGTTACAATTTAAGGGTATAATATGTTTTAATCTTTTCTCGCAAAATTAGCAATTTTCCCCAAAATAAGCGACTTTTTAAAACAAAAGAGGAGTAATTCACTGTTGCATGACGTTGTAGAGTAGAAATATCTACAGCTTATATTTGGGAGAGCAACATTTCTAACTTTATTAAATCATGAAGTCCTCGCACCAAATTGCATGAGAACAAACATCCAAATACAAAGTGCTCTCTCCATGGGAAAGGTCGGGGGGGGGGCATCCCACCCTCTTACACTTCGCTCGCTCCGCTCCGTCGATTGACCTCCCCTCCCCCCTCAAACCCTGACGCCAAATCACGGATACGCCACTGGAACCATACCGATACGATATCAACAAGAGATTGAACAAAACATTACCTTTATTATCCTAAATGCCCAAGAAAGGTCGATTTGGAGTCGTATATGGCGGTGTGATCGAGGTATGATTATGTTCAAAAGAGATCACTGGACCGACACAAGTACAAAGCTTTTGAGAAAGAAAAAAAAAGAATATGGCATTGATACATGTATGAATGCAGTATGATTGCGTTGGTAACTGAACGTATTATTAAACCACTGCCTGTTGTGAGAAAAGGGGGAATCACGTGTTGATATGGTTCACAGTGTTCTCATTTTGCAACGTCTTGCTATCCCGCTAGATCCACAAGCTTAAGTGATACGACAACTGTCAAGATGGTTAAATGTACTGTGCTTTTCATTCTCCTGCTGGTGCCCTGTAGCACATTGTCTCAGGATTACAGTAAGTCAAATGTCGCCTTCACTCCACTTTATTTGGATTTTCCCCCTTTCTTTTTAAATGTAATTGTCCATGTCTATAGGCACTGGCACAGTGAATATATCCACGATGTGACTATGGTGCGACTTCATTTTCTAGGCTTCTGTTAAACTGCATTCATTTCAAAAAATTTCCTTCTATAACCATGATCAGGTAACTTCATATTGAATCTGACGTGTCACATATTGATGAAAAGTCTTTGCCTAACTTAAAGGGATGGTTGAGTTTTGCTGCAGAGGGCGCTACACAAAATAATTTTTGTGTGAGACTGGTTGTTAATTCACATGGATTTATTACCAATCGTTGTTGTTAATAATAATAATATTCCGTGTTTATATAGCGCTCAATACATCGATCCAACAATGTGCCTAAGCGCTTTAATTTCAGATATATTATTACCCCGGTCATCGGATTCAGGCTTACCCGCACACAGTGTATGCACACTTTCCACTCCCTGGTTGAGTATTCCAGCCAGTCGCCATTTTAGAAGCGCACACTTGCTCGTCCAACCATATGAACGTTCGCATCCTACCGGGTACCCATTTAACACCTGGGTGGAGAGTAGCAAGTGCAGGTAAATATCTGGCCAAAGGATATTAGTGCCGTGTCGGGATTAGAACCCTCGACCTCCGCATCTCCAGTCAAGCTCCTCAACCACTCGACCACGACACTCCCATTGTTCCCGCTGTTCATAGTAGGAGTTGAACGGGAATCTCATGTTAGTTTGTAATTTCTATTCTGTTTTGATCAGCATACCTTGGATGCTTCTATGACAACAACCGCAGAGAAGTACTTCCAGATCTTATCTACTGTGACAGATCAAAGCTCCCCTACCAAACGTGTCAGAATGTATGTGGACCAACAGCCCAATACCGCCAATCGCAGCAGATGACGGTTGAACTATGCAGAGACATATGTGTCGATCAGAACATGAAATACTTCGGCCTCTCATCGGGTAGCCAGTGCTTTTGCGGCGGATTCTTTGCAACTTATAATGTTCTGGGTCAACCGACAGGCCAGAATGATACATGTAACAGCCAATGTACAGGAGATTCGAGTCAAAAGTGTGGAGCGGATTTCCAGGCGAGCGTTTTCCAAATAAATGGTAAGTCGAAACAAATACCTTACTATCTCCTTGGTCAAATGAAGTCGATGTTGTCCCGATTAAAGATGTTAATGGGTAGGCCTAATGTCATAATTTTTTGTTCAAGTTAATTTCGAAGTAATATAGCATACTTAATTCAGAAGTTGACGATGCCTTATTTTCACTGAGAGCTTCAACAGCTGAAGGTTAGATAGGATAACAAAAGAAAAACTTGACAGCCTGAAAGAATTTGGTAGTGAACAGTTGACTAACATATGCCAGGTAATGCACAACACATGATATAGTCCTGATGATTTAAGAAAAAAAATTTGTGCCAATCCCAAGAATCCTCAGACAAATGTATGTTAAGTTTTGAGGACTATTAGTTTAATGAGTCATGTAACCAAATTGCTTTTCAAGATAATACTAAATAGATCAAAAGATGTAATTTACAAAGAAGTAGGTAAGTAACAGTTTGTTTTTAGACCTCAAAGTGGTACGAGGGAAGCCGTAATGATTACAGAAAGGTGTATATTGCAGTATACAAGGAGCTGCATGAATGCTTTTTTCAAATTACTTTAAATATTTTGACGAAATTCATAATGATAACTGGAATGATAGGATAAAAAATTGCAATGTTGATGGTAAGAACATAAGTCTCTTCTCCAAACTTTTCCTGAGAGCAAACAGCTGTCATCAAAATCAACAATGAAACAGAAATCAAAAGTGGAGTACGTCAATGGTGTGTAACGTTTCCAACTTTGTTCCACCTTTGCAGTTGATATTCAAGGAGATTACTGATAAGAAGGGCGACAGTGTTGGAGGTGTAAACATTTATAATTTGCGCTATGCTGATGAGAAAGTACTGTGTGCAAAGAGTGAGGAACAACTGCAATATTTACTGGATGTTGCAAAAGTCAGATATTAAAAGTTTGGCCTAAATATGAATGTTGAGAAAACTAACTGAAGTCAATAGTATTGAGTAAGGCGTAGGAAAATCCCAGACTCTGATTGGAACTAGATGGACATATCATTAGGCAGGTCAATAATTACATCTAGCACGGACAGAACTTAACGGATGAAGCCAGATGCGAGGCAGACATCAATATCATGATCATGGCAAGGAAAGCCCTTTTTACAGCAAGAAAGGTTACAATTTAACTATGAATGAGAGAGGATGAGTAGAATTAGGAAAAGAAAATCGCATCATTCGAAAATAGGGTATACGAGAGAATGGTGAGAATACCATGGAGAGATGTGAAAACTAACATATAAATACTACATATTATGGTAGTACTTAAACAAAATATCCATAATTGAATGGTAAATGAAAGAAGCAGGGAAAATATCCTGGTACGAATGATTAAATAAAGAAAGGCACATTCTTTGGCCACATAGAAACACCTCAGAGTATATTGAAAGATTTGTTGGAAGGTACCAGACCATGAGGGAAATGAATCGGTGGGTAATATTAAGATACGGAGTGGAATTACATATATTTTGCAATCAATCTCCTAACTTTGAGAAGATACATTTATATGGAATAAATTTTTAGTTTAATGTGAATATGGCGCAAGAACCTCAGGAGCAATCCTTTTCAAAGGAAATATGCAACCGGAAATGTTTATATTTGTTTTCTTCAAACCTTTCCTTTCAGTCCGATAAAAGAGTTACGGTGATCATTAAAAATCTTTATCTGAAGAAAATATGTTTGTCTTCCTATTCATCTGTATATTCAGTTTATTCAATGCAAAATATCTAAATGGGTGTCATACTTAAACGGTCAAACATTGAAGATCAAAGGAAATCCATTGTTTTATATTTTATCTTACAGAACCAGCATCGGACTGCTTCAACCCAGGTTACGTCCTAAACGGAGACCAGTCACAACAAGACAGTCTATTTTATAACGCAAATGATGTCATAGACTTCACTGCCGTATGCCCGCCACCTAGCATCAGGAATGGCGTCGCGTCCATCACGTGTACTGCATCCGGCAACTGGACAGACCCTACCCCAACCTGCACGGTCAGGTGTGCCACGCCCACCGCACCCATGTACGCCAACTTCATCGCTGGGCAGACTTTGAATAGCAGCTACGCAGTCGATGACGAAGTCCTCTATGATTGCAACAACGACCCGACGAGGACGAATCAAGTATTGACGTGCGGTTACTATGGCGATTGGGAAACCTGGTTTTGGGATTGCCCAGGTAAATTACTAACGAACAAATTTGACACAATTCGGCTTTATGATTCCGGTTCAATTTTACAAGCCTCAGGTTTTAAAATGAAAAATTTATGATGATAAGCCCTTCATCTTCTCACAAATTAATTGGTTAACCTCAACGACTCTTCAGATTGATCAGTACGCTGAATGCCCAATTATCAGCGCCATCACCGGCAATCCACGACAGGCCAATTTTTCAGCTCGCGGGTAAACATCTTTCAACCAGGGCATCACAGAATAACGCTAGCCCATGGTCGAAATGACCAAAGTGGTCCGAACTGTGTAAATTCATTCAATGAGATTGATTTTTCTTATATTAGAGCACATATTTATATACATTGGATATCAGAACCACCTCATCAATTTATTCTGAAAATTCTAAACATTTGGCTCGATTTTGGACAATTTTTTTTTACAAATTGTCATTCGGGGGCGAAAAGGTGACTGATTTCGACAAATTTTTCCAGCAGTGGTACACATGTTTCATAAAATAGGCCCATAAAATATCCTTTGCTGCTAATAACGGTTTGAAAAACTACATCCTATCAAAAGTGACAATAATGATAACTTTTGGCCAATAAATAGCCAAAATAATCAAAACGTTGCGAATAGGGGCAATTAGACTGATATTTCTGAAATCAGCGCTGTGTTTACCCGGAATAAAGTATGCAAACCTTCCACACCGAAATGTCTGCTTAGATTCCCATATCTCTAAAGGTTTATAACAATGCCACAACTAATATTTTTTGTCGACGTTTTCCAATAATGCATCATGTAAAATTGACTAAACGATGATGTCCGCTAGATGGCGCTGTGAGTTGTGAAGCCACCGTATTTAGTTCTGAAAGGATACTGTATATAATTAAGGTATTAATTATAAAATCATGTTTTCACAATCATGAAAAAACGTAGGGAAATATTTACCATCTTTCACAAGCATTCCTACATCATTGATGATTCAAGTATATGATTATCATGTTAACAGATAAACACTTAAAGGTAATACAAAGTTTTGGGAAATTTTGAAAATTGGGTGGATAGTGAATCTTTACAATT
This sequence comes from Strongylocentrotus purpuratus, assembly GCF_000002235.5. NCBI lineage: Eukaryota > Metazoa > Echinodermata > Echinoidea > Camarodonta > Strongylocentrotidae > Strongylocentrotus > Strongylocentrotus purpuratus. The sequence continues at coordinate 30,269,805 of NW_022145598.1, forward strand.
TTGATATATTTGGATGCCCCTGTGGATATATCATAAGCACTAAAAAAATTAGCACCTAAAACACTTCTGTTTTCGAGAAATATTGAATACAAAAATTTACCGGTGCTCCCGGTAAATTTTGATAAAATTCAAATAGCGCCTATGGCCGTACAATGGTAGCTGCGACCATGAAAATCTCAGAATATGTAGTTGTGATATATAATTTCTAGTCAAAAAACGTTGTTTCATGGCTAAATTAATATCTTGACCTTGAGAGGGAGCTATACAACATAAGGAGTTTATTCTTTATAATTTCATAACTTCAGACTAGATTTCAACCGCGACAACGATCAATGAATATTGTAGGAACGCATATGCTTCCAATATTTTAATTTGAACCGAATTCATGACCCCATACCAAAACGTTGTAATACCTTTAACGTAGAAATATATTCCAGTAATGATTTAAAAAAACCCTATTCACTGGTTAAATGATGTTCTATGCTTACGTTGATTATTAACATAATATTCAAAGTAATTGCATATAGATATAGATATATGAACATATATATTTAAATATATCATTCGTATCAATTTCTTAATAGATTCATGAGTCAGGTAATTAAACACAAAGAGAAATGGGTATAATCATGTTTTTTTTGTTATTAGGCTTACAATTTGTTCTTCTCAAGAAGGCTAGCTAAAATTCGAAAAGCTGAGATGCAGGTGATTACAAATAATCAATTTATTAATCAATGAATGCATCACAGTTATATTTTCTCAACATTAAGATTCACTTCTTTATTATTTTTTGGTCCAATATTCTATTGTGTAACCGCCAAGCGGACTGTTGAATAGTAAAACAGAAATTAATGATTCATCATTCAATCCGATTCAAACCAATTACCCTTTTCTAATGTATTCTGTTTATATGATATTAATCTTCGCGTAATCTTTCAACTAACCAGGACCTACATCAACAGTTACTACAACAACACAGCCAACCCCACCACCGCGACCACAAACAACTTTGCCTACGACCACTACAAGAACAACATCTACAACTAGAGGTGGCGATAGTGGTAGGTAGTACTAGTTATGAAACTATGGTGACAAGTATTTACAGTATTTCTTTCTCTCCACAACCTGTTACAATGGCTGGAGGTTGTGTGGGTGTATAGGCGGGGGTGTGTGGGTGTGCGTTAAAACTGGCTTTCCTAAGACGAATAAAATAGCCAATTGGGAAGTGGAGCGACCTTTTTGAATTTTTGAATACAGGAAGGGCGGGGGGGGGGGGGGGGTCGTGTAATACCATTTTTTAAAGTAATATTGTTGACAGACATGGACAAAAGTGTCATGACAATTTAATACTTAAAACGCTGAATAATCGGAAAATCTCGAATTTTACCAATAACAACAAATTTTGTTTTTTCTTTAATGTTTCTAACAAATATCCAAATGTAGAATCTTGTTTCTAGATATCTTGACCTTAGTTTTGTTTACAACCAACACCCTTTCCTCTTACCCGCCCCACATTAAAGCCCTATAAATGGTAACAGTTAAATCCATGGTCTACCATTCATTTCTCTCGAGTATTATTTCTAACTTCTTTAATCATCTTGGTTAGTATGGTATCCTTTACTCTTTTTTTTAGATGTTTCTTCATAAGAGACTGTATTATTGCATGTTTTAGTACATGTAGCTCATATATTTCAAGCATGCTTAAGTTAGCTCTGAACCTGGTCCTTAGCTATATCGGAGGTTTTTTTCAGAATGCACTATCATAATTACCGTTCCTATTATTTTTTCATGAAACTAAGAAAACTCATCTTCACAGCAATTTCTTAAAATTAAAAATCTATAAAACCCTCAACAAAAAAAGAATGGGACTGAAACTTTAATCACACGGAATTTATAAATCTCCCTCCCCTCATTTTGAATTGTCCGGATATGACTCTGAAATCCATCTAAATGTCATTCTATCAAATGTTTCAAATGTGTAATTGTTTTATTTAAAAAGTTATTCATTCGATTGTTTCTCTAGCAACCTCATCTACTCAGGCGTCTACAACTTCCCTTGCGACTACTCCTAAAATAAGGGTTACAGAAACAACAGAAACACCAACAGGTGCAACTTCAGGAGGTATTATAACGAGCTTGGCAATGTTTTCAATGACTGAGTGGCTTGCTTGCGCCCACCCAGAACAACAGAGAGTTTATAGGCAAACAGAGGCACTAGAAACAAATACGATTGTTTAAAACACGGCCGAAGCCTTGATATGTGTATGGCCATTGCAGGAATTTATCACACTTGTCTTCAGTTATTTTGTTTATGACAAAGGAAATCATTTTTGGGGTGATAAACGATTTTGCTGCCTTATTAATAATGCGTTTAGAAATTGGGAGAGACAGAGAGACAGAAAGAGAGAGAGAGAGAGAATAAGAAGAAGAAGAAAAAGGAATGAATGAAGAAGGAAGAAGAAGAAGAAGAAGAAGAAGAAGAAGAAGAAGAAGGGGAAGAAGAAGAAGAGAAAGAATAGGGGAGTATATTATTATGTGTGCACATTTGATATATTCAACAGTTTGGAGTAAAATGCGTAAGTAGTGATAGTTATGAATGTGAATCGGTCTATGTAATTCAGCTGCCCCTCGAATACTTTATCATAAACATAATCATATGGGCGAGGTTGTTTTTCACGTTTCACGCCAGTTATTAGAAGAACAAATAAATATATAAATGTCATTTAAGGTACTTTGAGAATGATATATATATATTTTTTTTAAATTAATCATGCATATCATCATGGATCATTTACAGAAGGAATTGATCCTCTAATGGTTATCTTTTTCCTTGCTTGATTTTTAAAAATTGAAACAGGATTGAGCTTTGTGCCAATACTAAACTCCATTCTGGCATCGCTATCCGCTGTCGCTATCTTCGTGGTTATCGTGTGCTTTCTCTGCCGACGAAAAAGGTAAATTGTCTTTCATTATCATTTATCTAGTTGTTAATTTTTGACAAATTAATATCCGTAAATCATACCCAAATGTTTTGTTCATTACAGCCAGGAATTTTAAGAGCTGGAGACCCAACTGGCAACAAATTATTCCAAGCAACTGCCGTTTTCTAAGGTTGCACAATAGAATCTACAGGTGTGCTGTTACCGTTGATGTCCGAGGTTCCAAGTCGCTAATATCATTGAAAAGCTTGTGTAGGGATTTTTTTCCACAAAGAATTAGCGTCAATATTTCACTTTTTATTTGAACTAACAAGGGGGAAATCGAACAGATAATAAAATATATATACAAAAGCCTAATTGTGTCATGAAATTTGCATACATTGTATAATAGCAGTTTTAATTTGAGAAAAATAGTATAATTTAACAATCCTAAAACCTGCAATTTGACACTTTTACAATTACTTCCGGCTCACGAAAATAAAAAGTGAATTTGTTCATGTTCATGTACAGATCTTTATGATGTCATATGTAAGATTAGTGCCCACACATGCCCAGTCGAGTAATGTTGATTAGTATTTCAGAAAATTTAGCTCCATTTCCTTTTGCGTGCCTTCTGTGAAGGTAAGCACTGTGTACTGCTCGTATTATCAGACAAGTGGTAGCGAAAGTAATTAACATTACAAAAGCATATTTCCCTTTGAAAGTGGCCCGTTAGTTTGCAGCTAGGCAGGAATCATTGGTTTACGTATCTGCAAGGAAGATCAAGTTAAGCACATGCCTGACATATTTTCTCCAGGCGGCATCGAAGATGGTACAAAGGGAATGAGCTAGATATGACTCGGTCCTGTATATTGGCTAGCTTCGTACCCTTTATTTCATCCGTTCTAAAACAATTGAAACACTATTTTCATTATGATATCAGGCTCAAGCATGGGTCATCGAATGGTATTAAGGCATTTGGAGAATCCCACTACCCAAAGGAAAGAAATGTTATTTAGCATTGTAAATATGCTTTCTAAAGTAGGCCTATTAAACTAATTAATTAGTTATTCTCTAATACGTTTTGTTAAAGGTTATTGACATTTGTATTCATAAATAGGTACAACGTCCACTATGCTACTATAGGATCATCGATCGACAGTCTATGAGGCCGATACAAAAAAGGAATACTTGAGGGAATATAGAGAGATAGAGAAATGTTCGTATTATGGGCCGTCGGTCTTGTAAACTCTCTGAATAGTGGCTAGCCTTGTACCATTCATTTTATTCATCCGTTCTAATAAATTGCATCAATGTCTTCATTATGAAATCAGGAGGCTCAAGCACGGGTCATCTCAAGGTATCGCCGCCTCTGAGAGGGCTGTGGAGAGTCCTGGAATGAGAGATAACCCAACATTTGAGTCCAATGTTCATGATCTCCGAATGACAGACGTTGCGGATTGTCATGACGGGAATGATCCATACATGGCTCTTACCACTCCCCATAATGGCCCTACATTCCAAGTATACGAACCATTACGAGAGGTAAACTCTCAGGGAAAGGGATATGAGGTACCTGTAAATGGGGCCAATGGACAAACTGGTTCAGAGTTTCAAGAACGCCCTGATGAGACCGACTATGAAATCACACACGAATACCAGGACATTAAGAATAGTGTAATTGGAAGGAATAATTCACATAGTGAAAGTCCCGTATATGGTCTTCAGGTACAACCTGAGACGGACTATGAAACAGCACATGAATACGAGTACCCTAGCATAGTTGGAGGAAATATTCCGCAGTATGAGAGTCGCATATGGACTTCAGGAAATGTCTAAGACCGACTCTGAAATACCACACGAATACGAGTATATGAGCGTGTAATATATGAACTTTGGTTTTAATAACTCTAAGAGTTAATTCAGGCATGTTATGCAATTACAAATACAAAAAATTAAGGCCACATCAATAGCGTGATCGTTGAAAATTCAGTAGTTTGAGATTAGAAATGATGTTTAAGAAAACTCTGAAGGACTTTCTCATGAATACCAGGACGCCATTTATGCTTTAAATATAATAAATATTCCACAGTACAAGATTCTTATTTGGGGAGACCAATGGATACGAGGATCCTATGAGTAATTTAATTTGGGATATTGAAACATTTACAGTAATATGGGACTCTGGTGAACTTAGAGGACTACTCGTTAAATAATACTGGTCATCATTTTTTTCGTATACCTTATGAATACACTGTACATGTGCCCTTTTATAGGTATTTGGCGTGATAAGTTCAGAAGCAACTGAAAAGCTTGCTATTGACTATGTTTTCAAGATATGTTTTTATTTTCATATTTCACGTATCCTTAATGTTATAAAATATGTTTATTTCAATTGCAAAGCTAACATTCTAGATCCATACTAATGCCTTTCATAATTGAAGGACATAAATGACAGTAAGCACATCCATTGCTTAGGTAGAAGGACGATAAAATCAGAGAACTTGGTCGCTCTAAATATGTTTAAAAAAGGACATTTTTTTTCTTCTGAAACACTCCCATCTCTACCGCTATTTGTATTATATTTAAAGGAAAATGATTCACTATTAACCTTCAACGATTTATTTTGTATCACATTTTTGTACTCCAATATTTTCTTTCCATCTTTCTGCATCAAAATGCAGCCCACAACGTTAAAGAAATATTTTTCTTATTCATTAAATGAAGTAATTTATGGGAAACAAATATATCATTTGTTCATACATGTATGTATGAAATGTATAGCTAACTCTTTATTTCATTATTAAAGCCTTTCGTAAATGTTATATTTAAATGACAGCAAGCACATCCACTGCCTAGATGGAAAGACGATTAACAATTTTTTTCCGAAACGCTTCAATCTTTCCGTTCTCTATATGTTTAACAGTATTAAAATAAAGATATATGCATACTTTGACGATTTATTTTATATCACATTTGTGTACTCCAGAATGTGCTACCCGTCTCCATGTATTTGGATAATACACGTTTATAATAATAATAATAACTAGACTTGAATTCGTCACTTTGACGAATTAGGTGATACGTATGCTCATGTGTAACATAATGAAGAACGCATTTTCACGATTTCATCTTTCGTTTACTACTCCCATTATGGTCTATCCATGAGTCAAGTTTCAACTGTAGGGCAAAGGGAGACAGACCAAGAGAATAAGAGGGGGGCAAGGCAAGATAGGGAGAGAGAGAGGGGGAGAGGGTGAAAGAGAAGAGAGATAGATAGATGCGAAGACAGACCAAAAAAGGAGAGGGGCAGAACATGAGAGGAGAAGGCAAACAGAGCAAGAGAGAGGAGAGAGAGAGAGAGAGAGATGCAATTGAGAACAATGCCTTCCAGATTTTTTTTGATTTTTTTAAAGCTTTTTTGCCTTTATTCAGATCTTCATAATTATACAAAATGATGAATAGGAACACAACTGTTCTTACAGTATAAACATACATGTAGTACATTGTCTCATACATTATAAACACAGACATATTTAAAAAAAATATGACCACGATTAAAAGTGGTATAGCGCCCCCCTTTAGGTATTCGATTGAGGATTGTTATATATGATAATTGACATGTCACCTATGATTGAATGTTTGACTATGATAACGTCATGATAATGTTAGATAGTCTACATAAATCTTGTGGAAACTTGTCTCAGCTACAACATACTCAAAAATCAACAAAATCCAAGCAGAAATATCGGCGATATTGCTCAAAACACAGGAATGTAGAATCCAGATTTGAGAAAAAGTCATCTCCCATAGGGATTAAACGCAAAAAGTAATGGATTAAGTGAAAATAGGGTAATAATAAAGTAAATAGGGTTGTTTACTACATTATTTGCGATTCTACGTGTTTTAATAATCAAAGGAGATGGTACAGTGAAAGGTCAAAAAGAAAAAAAAAGTGAAGACAAATATTGTTGGAGACACCCGGACTCGAACCATGGATCTCATAGCGATTGCACGTAAATGGGAAATGGAATTCTCAAATCCTACTTTGCAAGTGAAATATGAGCATAATCCCGGCATCTGATCGAAAAATAAATGGCACACGTGTGATAGCTTATTGTCTCAGCTACAACATATTCGAAGCTCAGCGAAAAATAAGCTAAAACAACGGAGATTTTGCTCGCGAAAGACAGGAGTGTAGAATCCAGTTTTGAGAAAAGGTCATGTCCCATAGAGAATACACGCAAAATGTGAAAAATTGACATGCCTCCTTTAATCGCAAGTATATGCCATGATGCCCTTGTCAAAATCAAAAATTGTGGACATTTTATTTGTAGACAATTGTCTCAGCTAGAACAACATTTGAAAGAAAATCGATCAATATTTACAGAGATACAATCAATTTTCTAAAAATATGCTGACGTCATAATATGCAAAATTAAATTTTGAGTTTGGAGGCCATTATGATGACGTCATGAGTTAATTGAGGGTCAAATGAGACAAGAAATCATATTTCCAACTCATAATCTATCTAAATATGCAAAAATGTTGCCCTTTTAAGGCAATGTGACGTCCTTTTAAGGCACTGGCAGTGACGTCACATTACCTTAAAAGGGCAGTCCGCGTTCGCGTCGTGCAGAATCTAAAAGTCCCTATTAGTGTTTTAAGACGGTCAATAGTCAATTGTTAAACGGTGGGGGGGGGGGGGAGCTCGCAAACCGAACAATTGGCATCTGTTTAACCCGTGGTCTACTGAATTTACACATAACCCTATCTTTAGTACAGCTACAGTTGGAAACGGGTTTAGTGAAATCAATCAGACATACTGGTTGTGCTCATATAAATTCATGAACCCACCAACTATTTCATTTCGTTTTGGAATACCGGTTTTGGAAAATTGTCCCAAATGATTCGCCCCCCCCCCTCCTCCATCGTCTGTATTGTACAAGGCAGAATGAAGTAATATAATACACTTTCTAATCATGTGCGGTTGAAGACGAGGGAGGGCGTGTGTTTGCTTATAGAGACAGAGCCAACTATACCAAGAGTTTGGCTAACTTGGTTTAATTTGGTCACAAGGTGGCGTATATTCTTTTGATTTTTGCTTGCCCAACAAAGCTCTTTTTGCCATATTACGCCGAACGCGTACCAGATTAGCTTAACGGTCCTAATCAATGCACCCCCGAACAAACAAGCGGTTCGGGGGGGGGGGGGGGGCGCGAACCCCCACCCCTGTTGCTTAAAAAAAATTAGGGGGGGAGGTGTTGATTTAAAAAAAAATACTGCTCACTACACGCCCCCCCCCCCTCCTTTTCTCCCCCACTTATTTGCCGGGTGATCCGCCGCTTAATATTTTCTCACGAACAAAAGTTGGCAATCCTAAGAACCCCCCCCCCCCTCCCTTAACCCTAATAATGCCGGGGGGCCCCCTCCACGATTTTTTCGATTACTTGGGAACGCATATGGATGGCGACCCGCCGATGGCTGACTTTTTTCCTTCCAGTTTTGCGCATCTTTAACAAAAAAAATGAAAATCGGACCTACAGTTACAAGGTCACGTGACTATGTCTTTGCATGTCAGCCCGAAAATCGCTAATTTTTGTGATTTGTGTACAAAACATATGGAAATGTCATTTTTCCTAAAAATAGATAAAGCATTGGTTATTGGTTCTTGCTTAAAGTTTAGGTTGTTGATTTGGGAGTCAAAATAGTTGAATTGTAGTAAGAAGTGAAATAAAACAACAAAAACAATAAAATACATAAGTTAAAAAAACAATGAAATACATAAGAAATTATCAAAACAAGAGATAACATAAGGAATAAGCTTGCTCTTCCAAATTGTGTTTGTATTTTTATTCCAAATGGTCTAATGAATATATGTAGTGAAACAGAAAGCTTAAATATGAAAATGGGTTGGATGAAATCAATCAGACATACTGGTTGTGGAATTTATAAATGCTCATATAAATTCATGAACCTACAATTTTTTTCATTTCGTTTTGGAATACCGGTTTTGGAAAATTGTCCCAAATGATTCGCCCCCCCCCCCTCCCCCTCCTCCTCCTCTATCGTCTGTATTGTACAAGGCAGAATGAAGTCATATATAATAAACGTTATAATCATGTGCGGTTGAAGACGAGGGAGGGCGTGTGTTTGTGTAAAGAGGCAGAGCCAACTATATATACCAAGAGTTTGGCTAACTTGGTTTAATTTGGTCTCAATGTGGCGTATATTCGTTTGATTTTTGCTTGCCCAACAAAGCTCTTTTTGCCATATTACGCCCAACGCGTACCAGATTGGCTTAACGGTCCTAATCAATGCACCCCCGAACAAACTAGGGGTTCGGGGGGGGGGCGCGAACCCCCACCCCCTGTTGCTAAAAAAAATGGGGAGGGGGGTGTTGATTTAAAAAAAATTGTTGCTCCTTACCCCCCCCCCCCCCCCCCCCCCCCCCCCCGTTGTTCCCCCCCCCCCCAAAAAAAAAGATGATCCGCCGCTTAATATTTTCTCACGAACAAAAGTTGGCAATCCTAAGAACCCCCCCCCCCCTTAACCCTAATAAGGCCGGGGGCCATTATGCCCCCCCCCCTCCCCCCTCCACGATTTTTTCGATTACTTGGGAACGCATATGGATGGCGCCCCGCCGATGGCTGACTTTTTTTCCTTCCAGTTTTGCGCATCTTTAACAAAAAAAAATGAAAATCGGACCTACAGTTACAAGGTCACGTGACCTTTTGTCTTTGCATGTCAGCCCGAAATTCGCTAATTTTTGTGATTTGTGTACAAAACATATGGAAATGTAATTTTTTCCTAAAAATAGATGAAGCATTGGTTATTGGGTCTTGTTTAAAGTTTAGGTTGTTGATTTGGGAGTCAAAATAGTTGAATTGTAGTAAGAAGTGAAATAAAACAACAAAAACAATAAAATACATAAGTTAAAAAAACAATGAAATACATAAGAAATTATCAAAACAAGAGATAACATAAGGAATAAGCTTGCTCTTCCAAATTTTGTTTGTATTTTTATTCCAAATTGTCTAATGAATATATGTAGTGAAACAGAAAGCTTAAATATGAATAACATATTATTTATGGGTAAAAATGTGATTTTATGACCTTATTTGCATAAATTACCATAAATATACAAATAAATGAATTTTCCAAAAAATTGAAATTATCATATTTTTCTATACACTTCACCTGACATACGTGCAAATTTTCGTGGAGATCGGCCGCTTCACGACCGAGATCTAAAGGGGGGCCATAAAGCCCCCCCCCCCCCAGGCCGTACTAAGACCTCAAATAGCCCGGCCTTTTTAGGGTTAAAAAAAAAGCTTGTACGGGCTTGCAATTTCTCTGAAAGAGGAATATCAAACGTTTCATCGAAACTACATTGCACAATAAAAACTGCATGTTAGAACTTCCTCATAAACCTAAATACAAAGGGGGAAATGCGATGAAAAATTGAAAGTCCCGACAAAAAACGTCATCCGCTAAAAAAGTTGTAAACCTTGCTGTAACCTTCACATATTTTATGTTCGAAGCATATTTCATTCGGAAAGTTAAAGTTGTTTAATCAAGCTAAGCCTATATGAAACGAAAGCAGGAAATTATCCAGCCATAACAATTTATCAAATATCAGTTTTCTTTCATACCGGATTTGCAACAAAGGAAATTAATATAGGATTTTCCGGCCAAATTCGCGTGTTTGTCATTCGAATTCATTTACTTTGCATTTAAAGGTAAAGACCAGTTATGGTCATGCGATTGAATTGTGAAAGAAACGTTGTGGAATAGATCAGAAAAGGTTGATCATCTAGCATCTAGCATCTGCAAGGTTCTGGAATCATCAAAATGATAAGAAATTTGGCCCATTCTTCGTAAAGTTACAAGCACTATACACAAAAAGATGTATATGGGACTACCCTATATCTCTCACAGGACCATGAGAGAAACAAATTTACCAAATATATGAATTAGTAGGCGGTTTCCCGGCAAATTTTTTATCATCATGTATTAGTCAAAACATATTCTTTCACATGATTGGTAATGAGAGCTTCCATTTCATTTTTTGAAATTGGGGCGTTACCAATACTGGTCTTTACCTTTAAGTTAGCGCAGATCGGCTTTGCCATGCCAATTATCATTCAATTTTCCAGTTGTTGTATTTAATTTAGGATTTTGGTCGAAGGGTTTCATAGATCTGTCATTCATTTTAAAAACTGCTCAAATAGCATTCAAATTAATATTCACTTGTCGAAGCGTAATTTTTATCATTCAAATTAACACCTGCCATTCGTATTCGTAATATTTTTGTTCAAGTTAGGAATGTTAGGGGGAAGAATTGCAACAAACTTTTACAGTTTTTAAATGATGCAGTTAAAATGCATGATTTGCCATTGGGGTCTATGCTGTTATTCCATGTATTCATTTTCAGGACAATGCAGATGGGTGTAGTCAGACATATTAAAGTAAAGAAGGGGCGAAATCAAGGGATATGGCATTTCTGCACGGACATGTTCATATACCCGGTAAAGGTGGGGGTACCCTCAATCGCCCCTTTTTACTACAGACTCGGAATTTTACAAAAGTAATTCACATCGTCTCTTATACCCAGCACACCCCTCTGTTTTTCTTAAAGAGTTTCATAGGTTACTTGCCCGCCAGCAGATCGATGGCTAAAGACTTGGCTAAATAATGAATCATGTTCAAATTGTAGACCCTAGTCCCTACGCCAGTCACAATATTGTACCCTTCTTCCATAATGAAATTATGATAACATTATGATAAATTTATGATAAATTTATTATGAAACATAAGACAAACACCTTCGTAGCATGAGCATTTACAAATATATTGAGACCATCAGGTCCGTAGATGCAAGTCGTTTTTTTCTTCTTAACAATCAAACTTAAATGCTGATGAATATCAGATAAATCTAGTAAGTATAAATGTATGAATGCAAGAAAATGAAATCTGATGAAATACACATGAAAAAACAATCTTGAAAGAAAAAGAATGAGCTATAAAAAGTGTCTTATAAACGAGAAATGTATATTGACCATTAATTTAAGTGCACAAAGTGCTAATTTGAATACTACAAATGAATTAGAATGCTAGAAGTACACCGTCGCGTTGTCAGAAAATCGTGTTGCGCCAAATCGAATGACCAAATAGCGAAAGAAGCACATTGTTCATTAATTTGAATGAAACATACGTAGATTCTAACGAAAGTTCCATAGATTTGAAAACTAGAAAAAGGAATATAAACCCGAGATATACTTGACTGCACTAAAACCGTCGAATTTGAACGCAAGACAAATTTATTTGAATGACAAACTCGCGAATTTGGCCGGAAAATCCTATTCCAATATTCGCTATTACATTTCACAAACAAATAATCTTGCGCTACGATTGGTCTAAAAGTCAATCACGTGATGAAAGATAGTTCGCCCCGGGTTGAGAATCGAACCCTTAATCCTTGGACTGAACACCTGCCATCAGAAAATGCATTATACATTCCTTACAATGTCAAACTTTTCATTTTTTGTTTAAATGTCTTTGATTACAGCGTGAATTTGCAACTTTCAATATCATGACTGCAAAATTTCCCAAAACTCAGCAGACGATACATAGTGGTCAGTTACCACCAAAGGTAGATGACCTACGTCTAATGAAATGAATTTACTTATCATTTCCAAAATTTGCCTTAATAATTATGTTTAAGAATGTAATTTTGCATTGTTTACATGTATTTTTCTCTTTTTTTTTTGGAGGGAGGGGGACTAAATCCAGGCGCGTACACAGGGGGGGGGGGGGGGGGGGGTTAAACCCCCCCCCTTTAGTTTTGTTGATGTGTGTATTATGTATATTCTTTTGATTTTTGCTTGCCAAACAAAGCTCTTTTAGCCATATTACGCCAAACGCGTACCAGATTGGCTTAACGGTCCTAATCAATGCACCCCCGAACAAACTAGGGGTTTGGGGGGGGGGGGGGGGGGGGGGCGCGAACCCCCACCCCATGTTGCTAAAAAATGGGGGTGTTGATTTAATAAAAATTGTTGCTCCATACTCCCCCCCCCCCCTCCCCCTCCCCCCCCCCCCCCCCCCCGTTGTGCCCCCCCCCCCCAAAAAAAAAAAAAAAAAAAAAAAAAAATACTGCTCACTACACGCCCCCCCCCCTCCTTTCCTCCCCCACTTATTCGCCGGGTGATCCGCCGCTTAATATTTTCTCACGAACAAAAGTTGGCAATCCTAAGTACCCCCCCCCCTTAACCCTAATAAGGCCGGGGGGGGGCATTATGCCCCTCCCCCCCCCCCCTCCACGATTTTTTCGATTACTTGGGAACGCATATGGATGGCGCCCCGCCGATGGATGACTTTTTTCCTTCCAGTTTTGCGCATCTGACTGAACACCTTCTATCAGAAACTACATGATATAGTCCTTATAATGTCAAACATTTCATTTTTAAATGTCTTTAACTACAGCGTAGATTTGCAACTGTCAATATAGTGACTGCGAAATTTCCCAAAGCTCAGCAGAAGATACATATTTGTCATTTTCCACCAAAGGTAGATGACCTACGTCAAATGAAATGAATTTACTTATTATTTCCAAAAAATATTTTTAAGAGTGTAATTTGTCATTGTTTACATGTATTTCTCTCTTTTTGTTTTGGAGGGAGGGGGTCTAAATCTATCTCATTTCAATCACTGACTTTGAAGAAATGGTAATAGATCATTCAGTCAATCTATGAATCAACCACCATTTACGATAGACAGTAATAAACTGGCTTAAACAATATTTGTTCCAATGTAACTGAGTGAAAAACCTCAAATTTAATATACTTCCTACTGGAAACGGATCATTCATGTATTAAGTCTATGGTAATTAGAGCAATTCAGTAGTAAACGGTTTAAACTGGCTTGCCTGCTCAGCCAGAAAGTTTTGATGGGCTATACCAGAAAATGCAGAGAGCAAAGCCTGTTCTTTCATTAGTTGTAAAGTTCACTGCATTTTCACGGTGTCCAACACTTGCTGATACCAGCCAGAATAAATATTTGTCAAGTGTTGATTTCCCACCCTTTCACAAATATCATTTTATATTTCGTCGTTATAGAGGTATATATTTCCGAAAATATTTTGAAATATCTCTATGGAGAGACTTTCTTTCCAACAGACAAGTTTTAACGGTTCCCCAGTTGTTGATACCAGCGCGCAAACGGCATACTAATTTTTGCCAAGCCTGAATTTCGTACCATATCATAAATCCCCAAAGTTGATTTTCCGAAAGTAATCCTGTTTTCATATGGATTCCGTGAATGGGATAATCTCAGTGAAAGATATGAAAATGATTAAATGACAATGTTATCAAGGGATATCTGTAATATACCAGATACCAGGGCCCTGTATTACAAAGAGTTGATATCAATCGCAACTTATTTGTGATTGATATCAATCGTAACTATGTACATGAGAGATGGGAGACTGCAGACTTGTGATTGATTGGAGGACTTGATATTGATTCGGATCAATATCAACTCTTTGTAAGACGGGGCCCAGGAACCTGAATAGCACAAAACAACATGAAAGAAAAATTGTAATAGCGGAAAACCTTGAAACGTGAATATGAATAGGTTATTTCACTTTAAGAACACATTTCCTTATAAGGAAAAAAAAACTGTCCGCTGAAACTGTCAGAAACTCTCAACAAAAAAATGTTATGACCGAGGAGGAAGTTAACAACTAAATTTTCGAGACAAATTGATATGTATTAGAGACAACAATTTGGAGATTCATTCGCAATCGTGTTTCTGCGGACATTCATCTCGGCATTTTTACAGTCAATTATTTTCAACTTCTGAGAGATATAATTGCATTTTTGATAGAGCCTACGATATATTATAGAGAGTTTCCTACCCGAGACACGGATTTATAGTAGACACAATTTAATATGACCGGAATATTATTCTTCGTTTGTGCGGTTATTCTGTTAACCTGTGTGAGGAATCCATTTGCACATGCCAGGCAAGAGATAAGTAAGTCGTATTCCCTGCTCCGTAAATTCGTTGTTATAGGATCATATTGATTTATTAAGAAGTAATATCAATTAAATGTTGAGCATGATATTTTAACAAATTGGTTTTGATGATTAGCATAGGCCTACCCTGTTCATATTAATGTAGATTTCATATATATTGTAATTTGTAGGTTTATTTGCACTTTTTTGTTTTGTTTAATATGTAATTGTTTACCTTTGTATTGTGTCTGTTATAGCGCTTGGAGTCTTCGGTAGTAAGCGCTTTATAAGCACCGTTTTTATTATTAGTATTATGTGGTCAATTTCAGGCATTTTGATTGTATTAAGTTTGTATATATTTATTTATTATGACTTCTTTATAAGGGAAGTCTCTTAAGAACATAAGAACTTCTTTGCATAATACAATTCGAAATACGATGTTTACCATAGTGTGGAAATATGAAGCTGGTAACTTTGCGCAAAGTCAATTATTATTCTTTTTCGTTACAGTTATCAATTTACAGTCAAATGAGACAAAAATCTTCAACTCACGAAACTTTCCTTCGTGGTATGACAGCAACATCGACATTGTGTGGCATGTGAGGGCTCCTTCGGGATATCGTATTATGGTCCACTTTGCCGAATTCGATATAGCATATAACAGGGATTGCATATATGTTTGCGAAGGAATTACATCAGAGTGTCGGTCTTCAGGTCTGAGGGAAATTCTATCCGGACGATCTGTTCCAGGGAATATCACCACGGTTGGAGCTTACCTCTGGATTTGCTTTCTCAGTGACAATAGGTACGCCAACTACTATACAGGTTTCAAGGCCGTGCTAACGACCGTACAGACAACCGGTGAGTTACATGCATCTCACGATTCGTGTTATATGAATGCGTCCTTATGAATCTGACTAAAACAGGTGATTGAGTTGCAACGTTTTTATTGAGAATGAAGTGTTGAACTCCAGTTAAATTAGTAAAATAATATATTGTGTGAAAGTTAGAAAAATTAATGTTTGGAATCAACCAAGAGAGTGTAATATTTCTAAAAATAATTTTTAGGTACGCATACACATTTGCAATTTCTACCAAACAGGAAGAAAATATTTCCTGTGCCAAACGTTTTTTCCCCTGTATGTGTGTTTAGGCCTATCCCAAATGATCTCGTAAATTGCCATTGTATTTGTTGTCACCAAATTATTTTATTCATCATTCCATTCTGTATTTGAATGTTTTAAATGTTTTAATGAAGAGTGTTGAATAAAATTTGAATTTGAAATTTAATTCCTTCACCAACTTAACCAAATGACAATAACCAAGCTTTGCAGAATTTCGAATAATGATAGGTTTCAGTGATTCGTTTATCGAGTATGACAATTGACAACTATTGTAAAGTAAATACTGACAGTTTGGAGTTATTAGGTGTTAGATGCAAAACAGATATTGGGGAACACACATATATCTTGTTTTTCAAGGAGAATGACAATATTCTTTGAAAATCTTTCATATTGTTTTCATTTTCATTCGTCTATTATCAAATCCACAGTTATTATGTTAGATACGATTGAGACAGAACAAATTTCTTCGCCGAACTTTCCTGCAAATTATGACAATAACATCGACATCGCCCTGCAATTAATAGCACCGTCGGGCTACAGAGTCCACGTTCATTTTCGCCATTTCGAATCTGAGGCGAATTCAGACTTCGTATACATCTACGAAGGATGGACATCGAATTTTTCGAGTTCAACGTTGAGGGCGTCTTTGTCTGGAAGGTCTATCCCAGATAATATTACAAGCATGGGATCTTATCTTTGGATTCGATTCACCAGCAACGAAAGAAACAGATTCAAAGGTTTTCAAGCACTGCTCAATGCAAAAATACCAGGTATTAAGTTTGATACGTTCCATGGGTTCTAGGACACCTACCCCCTGGACAACAACCACCCATACAACCACCCCTAGAACAACTACCCCCGGACAACTATCCTAAGGGGTAGTTGTACGGGAGTAGTTGTCCGGGGGTAGATGTCCGGGGGTAGTTGTCCAGGGGCAGTTGTCCTAGGGAGTAATTGTCCTAGTTAGTAGTTGTCTGGGGGGTAGTTGTCCGGGGTGTAGCTGTCCCGGGGGTAAGTCGTCCTAGAGGGTGGTTGCCCTAGGGGGTAGTTGTCCTAGAGGTTAGTTGTCTTAGAGGGTAATTGTCCTAGGGGGTAGTTGACTGGGGTGGTTATCGAGAGGGTGGATGTCCAGGAGGTAGGTGTCCAAATACGCATTCCATGATACCGATGGTATGTGAAATTGAATATAATGTACTAGTAAACAAACGACCCTCTTTTCCCACGGAATGAAATCATGTTTTTGATTCCCTTTCTTTGGTCGAGTTCAATATTGTTAGCATAATGTAGTTACAATTACCGTGTTTACACAGTGACTCGGCTCGGGGGGTTCAACACGCGAGCCGTGCTCAACACGGCAATTTTATGTCATGTAAACGGGATCACTGTGAACCGCAAGCCGCGCGCGTATCCGGACACCTAGCCACTGGACATCGACCCCCCGGATAACCACCCCCAGTCAACTACCCCCTAGGACAACTACTCCCCAGGGCAACCACCCTCTAGGAATACTACCTACGGGATAACTTCCCCCGGACAACTACCCCCAGACAACTATTCCCCAGACAAATACCCCCAGGACAACTACCCCCTAGGATAGTTGTCCGGTGGGTAGTTGTCCTAGAGGATGGTTGTCGTAGGGGGTAGTTGTCTGGGTTTCAGTGATTCGTTTATCGACGGTATGACAAATATTGTAAAGTGAATACACATTTTTTGAATGACTAAATTAGGTATAAGATGCAAAACAGATATTGAGGAACACACATATATCTTGATTATTAAGGAGAATGACAATATTCTTTGAAAATCTGTCATATTGTTTTCATTTTCTTTCGTCTATTATCAAATCCACAGTTATAATGTTAGATACGATTGAGACAGAAAACATATCTTCGCCGAACTTTCCTGCAAATTATGACAATAACATCGACATCGCCCTGCAATTGATAGCACCGTCAGGCTACAGAGTCCACGTTCATTTTCGCCATTTCGAATCTGAGGCGAATTCAGACTTTGTAAACATCTACGAAGGATGGACATCGAATTTTTCGAGTTCAACGTTGAGGGCGTCTCTGTCTGGAAGGTGTATCCCAGATAATATTACAAGCATGGGATCTTATCTTTGGATTCGATTCACCAGCAACGAAAGAAACAGATTCAAAGGTTTTCAAGCACTGCTCAATGCAAAAATACCAGGTAGGTTTAATACGTTCCATGATACCGACCTTTCTTTGGTCGACGACATAATTGTTTTCGATTCAGGTTGGTTTTTGCTCCATGTATACATAGGACCGATTCTAGTCATAAATATTTTTTAAAGGGATATACATTATTACATTAACTTGATCTTATTGAGCGAAAACACGAGGAGAAAAACAGCTCGTGTTCATCGAAACAGTATTTGAAATCTATATAGAAATCTTTATTTACTACAAACAAAATGTTTAATTTCATTTTCACATTAAAAAAATTAAGTTTCAACCAATCCGTGATAATGAACGCTTTTTTTCTCGACAAATATAAAGTTATTTCTTGATAACCAAAACTAAAAAGGAACTAAAATAAAAACAACGAATATATGAAAAGACGTTTCGATGGATTCGGGCCCTTTCTCCCCACATGTATTCAATTTTAATTCACCCTTATTTATCGAGTAGTGTGTCTTCGCATAAAAAAGCCTAATCATTTCCCAACCTACATTCTTACATCGTTGAAACCATCGGGTGTGATAGGGCTTGGCCGCAATGTGACCTCTAAACCTGGAACTACTGGACCAACATCTATCGCGAGCTCTACAGCAACATCGTCAGCATCGTCAACAGGTTTGCGTTTAAATCATTACATTGTATCCTTGATATTAAGAGTTTTTCTGTTTCCATGCTATTGTGGTGTCTTATTAATCATGCATTTAGGCTTAGAGAGAGAGAGAGAGAAGAAGAAGAAGAAGAAGAAGAAGATGAAAAGAGAGAAGAAAATGGGTTAATTTGATATTGATGGGCACATCAGATATTTTTAAAACTTGGGAGTAAGATACATGCCTAGTAATATTGATGAATCGGCCTTGCCCTTCAGTTGCCCCTCCAATGCTTCGTCATGAAGATAAATCATATGGGCGTGCTTACTTTTCAAATTGTATGTCAGTCCTATACACGCCATTACAGGTAGTTTAAGTATGCTATGATGTGCTATAACATTTATCATGATTCTGGTATTATGCGAATTAACATGAGTCGTTCACAAAAGCAATTGATTCTCAAATGATTTTCATTTTCCTTTCCTTACTGTTAAAAGTTAAAACAGGATTAAACTTGGTGCCAATACTGATCTCCACTTTGGCATCGCTATCCGCCATCGCTATCATCGCACTTTTCCTTTGGTTGGTCTGCCGACGAAAAGGGTAAATAGTATTTCGTTTACCTCTGATTTTGTGTTATTTGTTTAACTTAATGAATATCCATGAATTGTGCCCAAATGTGTTTTGTTTTTTACAGCAAATTATTGCATTACAGTACCTCATAGGTAAGGAAAATGTGTTAGCATTATAAATATGCTTTCTAGAGTAGGCCTAATACATCTTACAGTGTTTATTCTCGAATAATTTATAACAAATGTATAGAAATGTTAAATCATCAATAAATACGCCATCCACTATTTTGCTCTGGAGTCATCCAAAAAGACATGCGAAACAAAGAAATATATCAGATTATCTAGAAAAACTAGGCCTAATAGCCAAATCACACATAGGGGACGCACGGCCAGCGCACGACCAGGGTATTTGAAATTTGCAATTTTGGCCAGTGCGTTGTCGTTCGCTAGGTGTGCGTCATCATTCGTTACTCGTTCGTCGAGCGCGCTGGACCAACGCTGAACCAACGCTAGGCATCGTCGTCATTCGCTGTGTGCGTCGGGATTTTATGAGCATCCTCAAAAGTGTGCGCGGAGCTCGACGCATGAATGTTCACGCCAAGAGGACGCCAGACATGCGGGGAACGCGCTAGAACAACGCCAGACATCCGCGGAGCACACGCCCTGTACACGCGCAGCGCGCTAGCAACACGCTAGGCATTCTGTGTCAGCTCGCTAGCTTCTCCCAAATCCTGACAAAAGTTGGGCTCACGACTTTTTCCGATTTTCAATGCGCCGGCCGTGCGTCGTTTATGTGTGACCGGGCCATTAGAGACCGACGGCAACGAGATCGACCAATAGTCCATGAGACAGATAAAACAAAGGAATACTTGGTGTAGATAGAGAGATAGAGAAACGTTTTCTTAAGGGCCGTCGGTCTTGTTAACTCTCTGAATAGTGGCTAGCCTCGTACCATCCATTTTCATCCGTTCTAAATAAAATTGCAACACTGTTTTCATTATGATAACAGGTTAAAGCAGGGTATTTCAAATTGTATCGCCGCCTTCGTAAAGCCTGTGGATAGTCCTGGAATGAGAGACAACCCGACATTTGCATCGTCCAATGTTCAGGATCTTCGGATGTCAGACGTTGCGGATTGTCATGAGGGGAATGATCCATACATGGCCCTTACGACTCCCCATGATGGCCCTACATTCCAAGTATACGAACCATTAAGAGAGGTAAATTCCCAGGGAGACGGATATGAGGTTCCTATCAATGGGACCAATTGACAAACTGGTTCAGAGTTTCAAGAACGCCCTGAGACCGACAATGAAATCACACACGAATACCAGGACATTAAGAATAGTGTAGTTGGAAGTAATAATTCACATAATGAAAGTCCCGTATCTGGTATTCAGGTACAACCTGAGACGGACTATGAAATCACACACGAATACCAGGACCCTGGTGCAGTTGGAGCAAATATTCCGCAGTATGAGAGTCACATAAATTGGTTTCAGGAAATTTCTAAGACCGACTATGAAGCAATACACGATTACGAGGACGCTTTATAGTTGGAATAAATAATCCGCAGTATGAGAGTCACATGAATGGGTGTCAGGAAACACCACATGAGAACGATTCTATGAGCATGTAATAAATGAGCTTTGGTTTTAAAAATGTTAAGAGTTTATTCAGGCATGTTAAAAAAATTACAAATGTCAAAATTAAGTCCACATGAATAGTGTGATCGTTGAAAATCCGGTAGAAATGTAGAAAACTCTACAGGATTTTGTCATTAATACCAGCACCCTGTTGATGCTTTAATTATAATAAATATTCCACAGTACAAGATTCTTATTTATCACTTTGGGAGACCAATGGAAACGAGGATCCTATGAGTAGTGTAATATGGGATATTGAAATATCCACTGTCATATGGGACTCTTATTTCCTTATACCTTATGAATTAATGCGACCTTTGTATAGGGATTTGACGTGCTAAATTCAGATGCAACTGAAAATTTTGCTAGCTATGTTTTCAAGATTGTTTTTATTTTCATATTTCATGTATCAGTAATGTTATAACATATGTTTCTTTCAATTGCAAAGCTAACATTCTATATCCATACTAATGCCTTTCATAATTGAAGGACATAAATGACAGTAATCACATCCATTGCTTAGGTGGAAGGGTGATAAAATCAGAGAATTTAGTCGCTCTAAATATGTTTAAAATGACAATTTTGTTTTGAAACGCTCCAATCTCTACCACTTTTTGTATTATATTTAAAGGAAAATATATTCACTATCAAACTTCAACGATTTATTTTGTATCACATTTTGTGCTTCAAAATTTGCTTTCCATCTCTATACATCAACATGTGGCCTATAACGTTAAAGAAGTATTTTTCTTATTCATCAAATGAAGTACTTTATGGGCTGCGGGCACGTCAAGCTACTTTGCTTATTTCTGTAGCCCTCCTGCATCTAATGTATGTTAGTTATGCATTCAATATATTTGTTTAATTTCGTTTATTATCTGTATAAAATTATATACACTTTAAATATTGAAGCAAACCAAATTATGTTCATGAAAATGTATGATGTAAAAAAAAGAAAAAAGATGCGGAAACCAATAAATCAAATCAAATCAAATCAAATCAAACAGATATCATATAATTTGTTCAGAAATGTATGTATGCATTGTATAGTTAACTCTTTATTTCATTATTAAAGCATTTCGTAAATATTACATTTGAATAACAACAAGCTCATCCACTGCCTAGGTGTGCTACCCGTCACCATGTATTAAAAATGATACCCGTATATAATAATAATAATGATAATATTGATGAAGCGCAACATATCCCTCTCTAGAGATGCTCAAGGCGCATACAAACAATTTAAATTAATATTCAACATACTTAAGATTAAAGAAATATTAAATGTTAACTTTAATTTATACATTAGATCACACAACTACGTGGTACATACAATGTGGCACAGTACATATATACATATAACAGAGAACATTCAACACTCTGTTTTTCAAGGTCACATATTTGTGACGTATTTAAAGTCTTTATGAAGTGATTATGACGAAAGTCAATGATAATGAATAAATATATAAATTATATATATATATATATATATATATATATATATAATAGATTTTGAGGATAAAGATGTTTCCATTCGCCAACTCATGATCAAACTAGTATAAATTTATTATCTACCTTGAGTGAACGGACTCAATAACAAAGATTTAAAATAAGAGTTCGTCCTCGATTTAGTTTTCAAATGAGCATACAAACTGTATTTCATTTCATTGTGTATATCACAGTCATCGAGAAAGTCAATTTTTCGAGTTGTATGTGTAATAGAGTTTTAGGTTGAAGTTGCATGAACATGTTCTATCTAATTGTCATTATAGTTGTATATCCCGGTGGTAAATACTGATTATAAAATGAATGAAATGATAAAGACTGAGTGAATAAAGTAATATCTACCGTATAAGGGCTGACCTCGGTACAAGAATCGTGGTTTTTTGTATGAAAGTCTCATGACATTTGAGTTGACATTTACTTCCGTCGGTGAGTACTCTATTCATTAAATAATTAAATGTCTTGATAAAAGAAGTGGGCGGGGTTTTTGCACTAACAGGCTTATTAGTGATCGGTCATTAATTATATATCATATTATATTATATCTGTTTGAATCATCGTAGTAGAAAAGGGTGAATCATACCACGCCGATAGCCCGGTTTATTATAGTGACTGATTACCATATGATTATGTGCCGTAATACGACATTATACAATACATTTGCTTGCGCACACATATTCGTATTTTGGTTGTCCTTTGTGTGAAGTATAGCTTAGTGCTTATGATCCCTTTGCCTCATAATTACAAATACATTTGCATCGGCCCCTAGGCATATCCAGGTTTATAGTGCATTTCATGGAATGATTCTGGCTTGTAAATTTAGGGCAAAATACTATTGAACATAATCGATATACAAAAATGAAAACTTGGGGTGAGAAAAGTAAAACTAACTTTTCATTTATGATTAAAACCAAACCATCATAAATTAGGACATTTCATTGTGATGACGGATTGATGATTATAATTTTATAATGCACCCAATAGAATATGAGGGAAAATGCCAATACATCTCTCATTCTATAGTGAGACATATTATTAGTGATATCAGGTGCTTTAAATGCAGAAATAACGCATCTACTAATAGCTGAAAGACCGATATAAAAATGCAACTTTTTATCACGCTTACATTTCTTTGCCTCAATTCAGACGTCGATTGCAGTAAATTCAAGACAGACTCCAAGAAGGCTTATTAGTGGATCTCTTCACCTACTATTTTGTAACGCAATATATCACGTAGAATTTAATTATGTAGTCCGTAAAATTATGTTAGGGGCTCATTATAAGAAAGAACCTATTTTTATTTGAAAACTGAAAACTATTGCAAGATGTTTTGTTCTCGTACTGTCCAACTCAATTCCCATTTCATTTCAGAAAGTGAGGAAGTTGGTCTTCTATCATTGAAAAGTTTATTAAATATGAGTCACATAATATTGTTTTAGGGAGGCAGAAACTGAAATCTCGTTTCATATTTCTGCTAGTATGTGCGTGTGCGTTGAATATAAAATGCGCGGGCGGGCGGGCGGGCGGGCGCTCGTTTGCTATATAAAATGGATAAGGGTGCGATTGTGTATAGATGCTTGTTTATTGAAGAGGATTTTGTAGGATTACCCTGACTGTTGACTTTTTAAAATTGTGCCGGGATGGGAGTGAGCGTGTGTGTGTGTGTCCCACATGTCACATCTCAATTCTTCTAGAAGTTTCTTCAGTCGCAAAGACTAGGCTACTATTTTAAATGATGACACCGAACAACTGGTATTTACTCTAATCCGTTGCCTACTGAATATCCACTGCAAATTTGGTCACAAGGTGGCGTATGTTCTTTTGATGTTTGTTTGCCCAACAAAGCTCTTCTTGCCATGTTACCCCAAAAAATCACCCCCCCCCCCCCGTTGCTCAAGAGGGGGGGGGGGGTGTTGACTTTAAAAGAAATTGTTGCTCCATACCCTCCCCTCCCCCCCCCCCCCCCCCCCGCATATTCGCCAGCTGATCCGCCGCTTAATATTTCCTCACGAACAAAAGTTGGCAATCCTAAGAACCCCCCCCCCCTCTTAAAAATAGCTTGTACGGGCTTGCAATGTCTCTGAAAGAAGAATAATAAACGTTTCATCGAAACTACACTGCACAATATAAACCGCATGTTAGAACTTCCTCATAAACCTATCTACAAAGGGGAAATATGATGAAAAGTCCCGACAAAAAACGTCATCCGTTAAAAAAATTGTAAACCTTGCTGTTACCTTCACATTTTTTGTTTGTTCGATGGCTCGATGCATATTTCATTCGGAAAGTGAAAGTTGTTTGATCGAGCTAAGCCTATTCGATACGAAAGCAGGAAATTATCCAACCATAAAAATGTATTAAATATCAGTTTTCTTTCATACCGGATTTGCAACAAAGGAACTTAATATCAATATTCATTTTACATACAAAGAATAGCAATACATAGTTTTAAGTAGCTGTGCGAAGATTTAATTAAAAAACTTACTTTATTTTCATTATTACAAATGTGGACAATTCTATCAAAATTCAATGCTTGAGACATTCGAAGTAATGATTATTATCAATTACAAAACGCTTAAATACAGCACTGTAACTGCTGGACACTGTGATGAGGGTGTGAACCTAAAGTCTCTCTCTCTCTCTCTCTCTGTTTGGGCAGGGTCGGATGAATTTTAATGCGCGAGAGGTTCACCTCTAGCTCTGCCAGCGTCGTTGGATCACCAATAAGAATAGGGACTTTTAGATTCGCACGAAGACAATAGGTCTATGCTACGATCGACGTCCTTTTAATGCACTGCCTTGAATGGACGTTGCAAGTATCAGTCCACGCAAATCTAAAAGTCCCTTATATCAGGTGTTGAAAGTCCGTGGTCCATTGAAAAGTAGACTGGGTTGATGTAAAAATTGGTGTCATCATCATCTTGATAAACTGGACCATCAGTCTCTTGTGCTCGAGGTATGTTCACAGAATAGTTGGAATGTAAGCTTACGCCTACAAACGATAATGTTCTTAGAACTAGTTGTTCAACGTAGAGGGAAAGTATGAATCATATTTCATTTTGATATAAAATCTTCATTATCAGAGATCGCTATTATCGGTATCATAGTGTATTGGCATTATGTAGTGGTATGCTAACTAGGGTAATCATTGACATGAAAGGGGTGTTATAGCAATAGAAGGGTTGGGTTCATTTGATCATGAGTAGGGTTTAATATTAGTTATGCTATGGTCACATTACCCAAAAGTAGACTGCTCGGCGGCCGAGCGGCGAGTTTTTAACCAATTCTGCCCGGCGGCTGCCCGGCCACCGATCGGCGGCCGCCCAGGCACCGCTCGTTTTTAGGGCATCGCTCGGTCGCCGCTGAAGTTTTAGCGCGGAGTTAAAATTTGGGCGGCGCCTGCTCACTTTTCACTCGCCGCCCAAAATACGCTCGGTGCCTGGGCGGTCGCCGGCCGGGCACCGACCTAATCGCTGGGCGATGCCTAATTAGAGCAGCGACCGAGCAGGCTACTGATCGATCGGTCGCTGCTCTGATTTGTGACCATAGCTTTAGACATTTTATGTATCTAAAGTTGAACATAATTAATTATGTTCCCGATAGTATGCCAGGGACGGGTAAACAACCTCTGGACTTGAATTTCTGCATTAGGTTCACAGGAGCTTATTTGCAATATACACGTTAGACAATAGTTTTTTTTCTTCCGAGAATCTAACATTGTTGCGGGCTGTAGGCTCTTCCTACTTTATCAGGCACGCAGTCACACTATGAACATAACGGACAAAGAAAGAGGACAAAAGATACAGTTCCACAGGTAGACCAAGGAACATCCCTTCACTGCTATTATGTAAAAATGAATAAACAGGTGAATATGCATGTGACACCTGTTCTACACATGTTTACATAATAGCAGTGAAGGGATGTTCCTTTATTTATCTGAGGAACTGTATATTTTGTCCTCTTTCTTTGTCCGTCATATTCATAATGTCAGAACCACTCCATTTATTGTGCTTCGTCATTGGTTATATTTAATTGAATGTATAACTCCTCTCTTGATTGGTAGATTGAACTAATCTCGAGGTCGGGTGGCTTACGGGTCATTATATATATCTTATCTTGTAATTGGTTGTCTTCGTAATAGTGCGGTATGTAAACCCGTAGGATTTTTTTGGCCAATTATTATTTTTTTGTTGTTGCTGATTTGGCTTTAAAAGGGTTTCAATTGGCCAAAAAGTATGGTGTTCAAATTTTCAGACGCTTCCTTCCATAGGCGCCGGAAGTGGGGGGGGGCAGGGGGGGCAGTTGCCCCCCCAGTCAAAAAAGTGGGGGGGCAAAACGCATTTTTGCCCCCCCAAAACGCCCCCCCCCCCTCCAAAAAAAAACAAAAAAAAACAGTAAAGGCTTGTATTTTTAATCCAAAAGAACGTAACAATAATAAAAACCTGAATTAAATCACATATACAATTCCATTCTAAGAAACGGAAAGTTCACAGGAATTAAATTTCATAAACATTGCGCATGCCACCTATACGGTATTTATCAATGGAGGTCTCTATAATAGCGATACGCGCATATCGTGGACATATTGTGCGAGAATGGGAAAGCGTGCCCGTTTTTTTGTTATAGGGGTGAGAAGACATGAGCCCCTGAACGCTGGCGTACTGATGGGGGGGGGGGGGGATGATGTATTTCTTATTCGAAACAATTGATTTACAAATGTTGATGTTGTGACATGATTTTCCGGCATTTTTTCTCCATTTCTTTTGTAAGTCATACCTTTTTATGCGTTTGTTGGAAAATAAGAAATTCCCAAATTACAGTCAGGCGAAATACGCTAATTTAGAAGCCTTTATGTCATGGTCTGCAAAGTGGCTGGGCTCGAGCCCCCCCCCCCCCTCCTTTTTGAAAAAGTATGTTAAAGAAAAAAAGAAAGAAAGACGGAGAAAAAAATAAGTGACCTGCCAATGTCACAAATAAGGTATAAAAAATGCTCATCTGACCGTAATTAAATGCTTAAAACCCCAGAGCTTACGGGGGCTCCGCCCCCGGACGCCACCAAGGGACCTAAGGCGGGCCCCTGGATGCTCATCTGACCGTAATTAAATACCTAAAACCCCCTGGACCCCACCAAGGGCCCTAAGGCGGCCCCCTGGATGCTCATCTGACCTTAATTAAATACCTAAAACCTCTGAGCTTCCGGGGGCTCTGCCCCCTGGACCTCACCAAGGGCCCTAAGGCGTGCCCCTGGATGCTCATCTGACCGTAATTAAATACCTAAAACCCCTGAGCTTCCGGGGGCTCTGCCCCCTGGACCCCACCAAGGGCCCTAAGGCGGCCCCCTGGATGCTCATCTGACCTTAATTAAATACCTAAAACCTCTGAGCTTCCGGGGGCTCTGCCCCCTGGACCTCACCAAGGGCCCTAAGGCGTGCCCCTGGATGCTCATCTGACCGTAATTAAATACCTAAAACCCCTGAGCTTCCGGGGGCTCTGCCCCCTGGACCCCACCAAGGGCCCTAAGGCGGCCCCCTGGATGCTCATCTGACCTTAATTAAATACCTAAAACCTCTGAGCTTCCGGGGGCTCTGCCCCCTGGACCCCACCATGGGCCCTAAGGCGGGCCCCTGGATGCTCATCTGACCGTAATTAAATACCTAAAACCCCTGAGCTTCCGGGGGCTCTGCCCCCTGGACCCCACCAAGGGCCCTAAGGCGGCCCCCTGGATGCTCATCTGACCTTAATTAAATACCTAAAACCTCTGAGCTTCCGGGGGCTCTGCCCCCTGGACCCCACCAAGGGCCCTAAGGCGGGCCCCTGGATGCTCATCTGACTGTAATTAAATACCTAAAACCCCTGAGATTCCGGGGGCTCTGCCCCCTGAACCACACCAAGGGCCCTAAGACGGCCCCTGGATGCTCATCTGACCGTAGTTAAATATCAAAACCTCTGAATTTCTGGGGGCTCTCCCCCCCCCCCCCCCCTTGGAACACGTCAATTGCCTTACAGAGGGCCCCTGGATGCTCATCTAACCGTAAATAAATACCTAAAACCCCTGAGCTTCCGGGGGCTCAGCCCCTTGACCCCCTGCCGAGGCTCATTCCCTGGACCCCACGCCAATTTACGCTCTACCTGATCGATAATACTCCACTTTGAAAAACGTTCCGCGGGACCTGCATGTAACGTGTAAGACTGGTGGTGATGCAGATTTTTCGTGTGCCCCCCCCCCCTTCCGAACTTTTTTTCTCATTACGTCACTGCCCCTGGAATGTGAGCCCCCTGGAATGTTTGCCCCCCCAGTCCCAAACTGCTTCCGGCGCGCCTGCTTCCTTCACTTCCATGGGGGTCCATATTAAGCGCCAAAATGGCTCATATAAAGCGCAATAGGGAAATTTGGTGTCTTCGGGAAAACAACTCAATTTTGACACAAAAGTCATACGGGAGCTGTTTTAGTGACATATCGTACCACACTATAAGGGTCCTCCCGAATGCCTAGTTCACATTTGCTCTACGGCTAAGATACGGCGGCCGTACGCCCCCGAAATCGAGAGATACTCACGGCGGCCGCAGAGAATCTGCGGTGGCCTCAGGGTGTATGGTGTATCTCCACCTTTACAGGCCGTACGGGTCGCCGTGGAATTATAACGCGGAATTATAACTATTTTCATTTCTAGGTTCGCCATGGCAATTATAACGCCGTAGCTATGTCGTTCAGCGGTTCCACGGCGACCGTACATCGGGTGTACGGTGGCCTTGCATTTGTAATGCGGCTGCCCCAGGGTCTTATGATTTAAGGGTCTTTAATTACCATTGGCATTTGCCGTATGTAGTTTAGACCGCACGGCCGCCGCGGCAAATGTGACCTAGGGATAAGTGCATGTGACGAAGAAATATTAAAGACGCCGATAAAACGCTGCCGGGCGCTCGAAAATTTAAGCGTCATGTGAATGACTTCGTACTCCAGTTTTTAGTTTGTTAAGTTTCTGTATGAGGATGTGCTGTTGAATTCTTTCGATTTTTAAGGCCGCCCAGCCTCTGAGAGAATAGTTTATATAAAATGCCAATTAATAAATAATCTTCGTTTAAACTACTGAAGCTTCGGCTGAATTTGTAGCGACGTTATAAATAATAAATTGGACTTCAACTTTATTTCCGAGCTTGTTTTGTATTCATTTTTTGTTTCTAACCACCGACCCAATGCAGTATAGGTATATATCCCGTCGATTCGGGGCTCATTTTGTGCCCGACTTTCTGCACTTTGTACATACAGACGATGTCAGTTTGTCAGTTTGAATCGACAAATGACAAATCCATAGATCCTTTTCAAATACTGATTTACTGCTTTTAATGTTATTTTACTGAATGAAGATAACTTGTTGTCGAGGGCAGCTTTTTATTCTTTATTTTGTCAGACGTGCCAGCTTAGATTAAATAATAAAACGGAAAATTATGGAAGGGAATTATTAAACATGCCACCTACATGTATATTGCATTTAATATTACAGGCAAAGCATTTTACTACTGCTGTAATATATTATTTCCATTAGCGTCATCTTTCGGTGAATGCTCTTTGCCCAGTGAAAAAGAAAATGCATAATAATGTAGAAAAATTGCCCTTTGCGGATAAATAAATGAGGGAAAAATTAGCAGGCCGATCGAAAGGAAGGCAAGGACAGACGACACTGCTGGAATAAAAGCTGAGTTAGGAGCACCTGTGAAGAGTGTTGGGTTCGATCCAATGATCTTTGAATGAACGGACTTTACTGTCTTAGCCAACTTCGGCTCCTCGCCGATAGATGAAATAATCATTGTTTTACTCCAAACACGATATGAATTAGTCACATTCTCCTATATTATTTTGGGGGTCGGTTTGCATTTTTCAAAATACAATAACTATTCATCAAATAACATATAAATGTAAGGTTTAATACAAACATACAATCAATCATATCTTCATGTCAAAATGTGATTTACATATATACATATAATAACGCACTTTATGTTTCTATAACGTATTATCATACATTTAGAGTATTTTCCAACCTATCTTTGTAAATAAGTGACCCTTGACTAGGATGGCGGCCTCAAACGAAAAATCTTAACGTAACATTTAAAATGAAAATTGTTCATACAATCTTTATGAATAAGTGCATTGTGTGTGTGTGTGTGTGTGTGTGTGTGTGTGTGTGTAGCGAATGGTGGATATGCGCCTAGCTCTGTGTTGTATGGTGGAGTAGAGACAAACGTAGCTTTTCTTTTTTCAGAAGTTAAAACAAACCTATTCTCAAATATACAACACAAAGATATTATAAACCATACAAACATACGCAAGACAAACTGAAAACTAATTGTGAAAAACATAATTGAAATCTAATTTTACTCGCTAGCGAATATTATGACATCGAGATGAAATCATTACATCTACGCCTTGATTAGAGACAAATAGGTTATTACATAATACAAGCTTTGCTTTTTAGTAGATCCCCCACTTTATTGATTGACTTATATGATTGTATTCTCTGTTATAACTATTATCATGTACATTATGTTTTCTATATTGTATGTTTAGTTATAATAATTACCATTGTTCATTATGTTCAATTATGTTATCTTTGATAAAGTGAAATAAATAAACTTGAAACTTGAAACATTAGGTTTTGCCGTATAACGTCTGTATTCCGACTTTCGTAGGTTCTGTGTCATTTTTTATGTTGGTATTACTTTAACATAATACATATTTGAAAATAATATTTGTTGTCGATGCAGACTGATATATATGAATAGAGACAATGTGATTTCAGTTTTTTTTTTTCTTTTTGTCAGCACAATATTATTGTTCGATGCGTTCAGCGCTCAATACAAAACAAATAGAAATCAAATTATTTTATGTTAGCATAATAGTCTTTTGTCAATGTCGTCAGAAGCAATATCGATTCTGTTTGTTTAGGCTTGGTGCCCATTTATACTCTATTCATATTGTGTCACCATGCTCAGACATGTATGAGTTTGTATCTTTTGCTCTCAGTTGCTACAAACCCAGCATTCAAATCTGCAGACCGATATTAATTTTGTCTAGTCTACTCATAAATTAAGTGGTGGGGTAGATCCAGTATTTTCAAACAAGGGGGAGGGGTAATGGAATCATGAACGCGATAAAGTGAAACAATAGAACGAGGTCCGCTAGACAATGAAATACGGATTTCTGTCAAACGGATTCGTTCGATGTTCGACAATGACACCAAATATGCAAACGCCATTGGCGATGTACAAATTTACATTATCAACGAGTATCGTGCCATTTCTTGTATTGGCCCTCGGGGGCAAGCCTGGGCAAGCCGGGGCAAATCCGTACTAAGGCTGCTTGGAGATTGTACGGAAATCGTGCGATTTCAGTGCAGTAGCCGTGCAGTCTCCGCAGCCTCATAATGTAATCAAAGCAGCATGCCCTAGTCACACAAATCATACACTCGTGCATGCTAAGGGGAAGGGGCGGGCCCGCCCGACAGAAATCTTAAACCAAAACAAAAAGCAACACCTTTTCGAAGAAGCGGAAATGATATGCCAAATAAAACAGTTATGAAGTGTATTGAAAACGTCCAGTGTATTGTTGTGTTTGTAGTTAGTGTTGTTGACAGTTGTAGTCTTTATGTATTCAAATCGATAAAACATACCATAATAAACAAAAAATGTCATGATTTTTGCAAGGGGGTTGTGGTTACAATTTTAAAATCGCGCCGAAATTTCGCAACGACTCTGCCAGGGGCGAGGGGGGGGGGGGGGGTAGCACTTTTTGTTGTTTTGCTCCCAAAAATTTCACAATGCCTCGGCCAGCCGCGGAAAAAGCGTGAAGGGGAGGGGAGGCAGAGGGGGAGGGGTGGAAGTCATTTTTTGGGGGCACTCTTTTGCACACACACAAAATATATTTATATATATATATATATATATATATATATATATATATAGTAATTGTTTTATTAAAAAAAAACATTAAGGGGTGGGTTCCTCAAAAATCATACACATAACAAAATTGATTGGGGGTCAACCCGTAACCCCCCCCCCCCCCGGTGCGTATACGCCTGCCGTTTGTCGACAAACCTTCTTTGTAAAAACGCGTCGAAACTCGTCATACGACGCACATAAACCTATGTTTGTCGACAAACCTCATTTGTCAATTCGGGCCCATATATGATATTATTGCGTTGATTACTGAAGGAATCATTCAAACCACTGCATGTTGCAAGAAAAAGGGGAATCACGTATGGATCTGGTTCACAGTCTATTCGAAAAACTTCTTGCTGTCTTACTAAATCCACTGGATTTAAAGTGATAATACAACAGTCAAAATGGATAAATGTATCGTGCTTGTTGTTCTCCTGCTGGTGCCATGTAGCACCATGTCTCAATACAGTAAGTAAAATGTCGCCTTTATTCTCCTCTTTTGGTTTCATTCATGTGTTCATTTTTCTCTCTTTTTTAACATAATTTTCAATTTCTATTATAGGAACTAGAATTAAAATTATATCCATTATGTGATTGTAATACTAGTTCATATCTGTCAAACTGCATTCCTGTTGTTTTCAATCATTTCAATGAATTTCCTCCTATAAGGAAACTTTAAAGTAAATGAATCACCATGCCTTCCCTCATGCGCGTCCCAAGTCAAGTTGGTAATATATATATATATATAGAGAGAGAGAGAGAGAGAGAGAGAGAGAGAGAGAGAGAGAGAGAGAGTTCAGTTCAAAGGTTTTGAACACGATTTTTTAGTTTTTACTTTTAAAGTATAAAACCACTCTTTAAAAAAATCTAAATATTTTTCATGAATTTTTGTGGATGTATTACCTTTTGGACGAAGTACTTTTTTGGAACTGAAACTTGCATACTGTATGCAAGTTACAATGCGTCACTTGAATGGATTTAATATTGAAACCGAACTTATTTAAATGCCATATTTAAAAAAAAAATTGGGGGGAAATTAAGCTTCTTGAAAGTGTTTATTAATGCTCAAAAAAAAAATAATAATAATTTTGATAATAAATGGATGTGTAACATTTTGGAACTGAGCTCTTCACATACCCGTACACCCTCTTTGGTTCTCAATATTCATGCTCAAGTTGCAATTATGTGACCCTACACAGTGGCCCGAATTCACAAAGGAGGTTTGTCGACAAACCTCCTTTGTGAGTTTGGGCCAGTGTGTTTGACCCAGACAATTAATTACGGCGTGCCCACGTTATTTCGTCCCATATACGTCACAGACAACATCTAAGATTTAAGTATATTTGATCAAAGTCACATCTCATGTCAACATATGCTCACAAATCTACAATACTTGGTGACAAAATACCTTGAACTTGACCTTGTATTCTCTCCGAAACTGTGATAACTATAGTCTCTGTTGGTATTGTGGGCCAATGCAATCATGACGTTTGGACTCGCAATCCACAACACCAATTCCTTACTACTTATGTCTAAAATATGAAATGAGAACATTATTCTGCATTATGTCATCATGTTCATCAACAAGATTATATGCTTTAGGGGATGAGAATTAAACGACGACTTGTAATGGAGATCTATCGAGAGATATGGGAATGGCGCTGGTAGCTTGGTAATCACACCGCTGCAAATCTCTGCAACTTTGCTTTTTGGCAGCCCCCCCCCCCCCCCCCCCACAGATTGTTATTTGTGCTGTTACTGATATATTAATATCATCTCTTGTCTTGTGATTATATATCTTTACGTTTGGTGACTTATATGTGAACCTGGAGCCCTGAAAAGATCAGGTACGTTTATAACTTTTCACTCTCGATATATCGGAACTCTCGATTTGTCCTACCCTACAACTATCGGCGACGAATCACCTAACAACCGCAATGCCATCATACGTGCTCATTGGGTAGTTATTATTGTTCTTCACATTCCAGGCTAATTGTCTGAGATTCAACGTCCCAAATCTGAGGGCCACCGAATGACAACCCCACAATGCCGCGATAAAAGACCGCTTAACATTACTCCACGATCTTGGTGCCGGTATTGTTACCCCGAAGTCCGCAGCCTACGACCTAACGAGCATTCTGACAGAATACTTTAGAGGTCAAGATGACTTTGTGGACAAGAAATCAAACGACACATACATTGAGCATGAACCAAAATAAACTAACCCAAGCCCGAACGTGTAAGAACGTTCTTCGGAAAAGGGCCTTTGGTAAAAAAAAAAAAAAAAATGGAACAGCCGAGGACAGAACGGCTTTCAGAGCGGCAGTCAAAACTGTGTCGTTTTTGAGGAAACAAGATAAACAAAAGAAATATGATAAATCTAGATCACACATGGAAAAAATATACCGGAATAACTTTTATAAATTCTTGAAAGCTGCATGTACCGGTTTTCCCAACGTGGCACCAATAAAACCATTTTTTCTGAAGATGTGGCTAATAATTATTTTGGAGGTAAATACAGCACACCAAATGTGATTAATATCGGCTCTCTGAACGGGTTTCCATATGTGAATATTAATACCCCTGACCGCTTTGAGTTTGAAGTGACTCAAATTAAACCGAATCATTTACAAGATCAACATAATTCTTAAAATGATCATTATAACGTTTCTAATAATTTCTTAACTTCTTCATTATCGAAGCATTTTATATTTTCTTTGTATTTCAAATAACATTTTAATGAAGAAATCAAATTATTTATTAACTTCTTTGGATT
This sequence comes from Strongylocentrotus purpuratus, assembly GCF_000002235.5. NCBI lineage: Eukaryota > Metazoa > Echinodermata > Echinoidea > Camarodonta > Strongylocentrotidae > Strongylocentrotus > Strongylocentrotus purpuratus. The sequence goes on from NW_022145598.1 coordinate 30,305,091, forward strand.
GGTTGGTACTTCCCCTAGGTTCCGCTCTACGTAGTCTTTGTATATTACCAGTTGAGCATAATTTATCAACAAATTAAGTAAAGTAAATTTTCTGTTATTAATTGTATGTCCAATCAATTACATTTTCATATCAATTTCAATTTCTATTTTAAAAATGAAATATATAATTCTTGAGATAATTTTCCAGAAATTCCTTACAACGAAATATAAAATGTTCAATAGTTTCCTTTTCACGACAAATTTCATATTCGTTAGACTGTACGATTTTCCATATAAAGAGATTTCTTTTGAGGGAAATATCCTATGAATTAATTTGAAATTACATTGTTTGATATTATTGTCTCTTATTTCATTAAATTTGAACTGAAATACATCTTTCTAAACAAATGTTTGTGGTAGGCCTAAAATATTTTGCCAGAAATGGAAACCAATTTTCTCTTTTTACCTTTCTAGCTTTAAATTATAGTAACTAAACCGAAAGATGTTAAGAATGTGTTACGACGGAAAAAACGGAATGTCAGCAGCTGGAAATGATGGCCTTATGTACGAAATGATAAAACATTTGGACTCTGTGCAGCATGCACCACTTCCTTGCAACTCTGTATAACAAGATTCTTGACTCTCGTGAACCGGCCGAAAGTTGGTCAGAATCTAAAGTAACGCTCATATATAAGTCAGGGGATACCGATAAGCAAGAAAGCTTTCATATGATTTCATTAACATCCTGTATCAGCAAAGTTTTCCACCAGATTATTGCTGAAAGATCAATGTCCTATCTTACTGAAAATACTTTTATCGATAAAACAGTTCAAAAGGCTTTCATTGACGGAGTGAACGGATGCATCGAACATAATATTGTTCTACATGAAATTTTGAGAGACGCAAAGTGCAAGAAAAGATCGCTTCACAATACTTTCTTCGATTTGGCGGATGCATTTGGCAGTGTGAGCCACGAGCTGATCACATCATCAATGGAGCATTAAGCAATACCAACCCCAATTGCGAATTACGTAGCAACGCTGTATTCACGATTGAATGACATGGTAAGACGCCCCTGATGGATAACAAACCTTCGAATTCAAGCGCGGAGTATTTCAAGGGGACCCCCTGTCTCCTACAATTTTCCTCATGTGTTTTAATCCCGTTCTAGAATATCTGAAGGAACAGCAGGATCAGTTCGGATACAAATGGGGAGACAGGAACATAATAAAGACATCCTACCCAGACGACTTTAATTTGATAACGGGGAACAAACTACAACACAAAAAACTCATGAATGGCATCAACGATCGATTGAGAAATATGGGCTTGACATTGAAACCGCAAAAGTGTTCATCTTTGTCTTTGACGAGTGTTAAACCAAATATTGTAGACTTTACTTTCGGAAGCGATGTAATATCCTCAGTCCACTGACATCCAATTAAATTTGGAGGATCACTCATCACATTCTCGATGAAAACTTCTGAAATCTTCGAATATTTGAAAGAAAAAATAGAATCCACTCTCGAAAATATCAATAAGTGTAACATTCGAAACGAATATAAAGTATGTATACTCACTTGATATGCACTCTCGTCTCTCCGTTACATGCTTACCGTTTATGATGTCCATGCATTATTAAGATATTGTTAGGAATACCGTTACGTGGTGCCAATCTTGCTGTGGTCCACGATCCTAATGGCTTGAACATACCTTCCATTTCGGACCTTTACCGAACCTGTCATTGTCTGGCTTTCAGTAGATCTAGGGTCAAAGGCGACGGTGCTGTAAATCACGCCGTTGACAAACGACTAGGTAGGGAAAGGGGTTGGTCATGACAAACGTCATTCACTTTGGAAGCACATGAAATTCACTCAAAAATACCAATCTGTACGCTGGAACCAACCAAAAACTGTGATAAACTAATCAGTTCAAGATGTATGTAGAGAAAATTGGAAAAAGTTGAAAGGGATTGACATCGACAAATTATTTGAATTGATTTTTAGTCACACTTTTATTTACCCTTTTGATCGAGGAGGCGAAATAGAAATTTACTATGCAATCTCTGTTTCTCTACTCTTATTAGATTTTCCAAAGGCGCAACCTGACCGTAAGTACCGTAAATGTAGTTCTCATTATGTTTAAAGATTGGTGTGAAAAGAGTAGACAATTTGTATATACATGTTCCTCTTCTCTGTGGCTTGGATAATAATACGATAGGCCTTTTTCGAAAAAGTAACCAAATGTATAATTCAGTGCCTCGATACAAATTATTTCGTTCACCTATTAGTATTACGAATAATTGTATTTCAATAGTCAGAATGTGAATTGCAAATATTATGTGATTTGAGTTAGGACAAGTCATATGCTTGTCCTACCTAGAAACAACTTATGTATGCAATTTTAATTCTGACTATCTAAAACATTTATTCGTAACAGGTGAATGAAATAATTCGTACCGAGGCGCTTTACAGGGCATGTGCATACATCTGGTTACATTACGAAAATGGCCTATTGGCATGATTGGGGAGCAAAAAAGGCCAAACTGTTGATGAGTCCGAGAGTATGGATGGCAGGTTATCTTCACAAATATTAAGGGATTCATTTAAAAAGAACATTGTCATAAGTGAATCCTGTATTCCTATTTGAAAATATGGCTATTTTATCGTAATTTCAGATAATGTTTTCATAGTAAAGCTGGTTACTCCTCACAGATGCTCATTAAAACAGAAAAGCAAAAGACAAAGGCACTTATGGCTAATGGTAACGGAAAGTATATAATGTAATGTTGATGCTAATATCTAGACATTTACGAATAATAAATGAGTGACTAAAATAGTCAGTATTATAAAACTTCCTTTTTGCTTTAAGCCTAGCCTCAAATACTTCAATAGAGCTATCAATTAGAATGATAAACTTTGCCATAGGGTGCATGATACTGACTCTTATGATAATAACATTTTTATTTCCCATGGGAGCCCCATCAGCAATTAATATTACCCTAGCGATGGCCAGGTACCGATTTAGACCTGACTGGAGAGTGGCAAATGTATCATGCCAAAAGACGTTAGGTTCGGGTTGAAATTCGAACCCTTAACCCTTGGATTTAGAGTCAATTGAATGAACCCCTAAACTGCAACGCCTGCCATCAAAAATTGTATGATACAATCTCTATGATGTCACGCATTTCATAATAATACTCAATGTATGTTTCTAATCACAGCGTGGCTTTGCACCTTCCGAAGTGATGAATGTGGAATTTCCCAAAGCTCCGAAGACCATACATCGTGGTTTGTTTCCATCTACGGTAGGTGGCCTATCGCTAAGAATATTAATATCGTATTTACGTTTTGCATAAATAATTATGTGCAAGTATGTAATATTTCATTGTTTGCATGTTTTCCTTGGCAATGCATGCATTTTTCTCAATGCAACCACTCACTGCGAAGAAATCATATATCATTCATACAATCTATAAATTACCCTTAATTAATGAAAGACAACAATAAGCTAGTTTAGACAAAAATTGTTTATATTCAACTGAGTGCCCAATTGCAGTACCGTGCAGGGTCTTAATTTTTGGTTAGTTTTTAATTCAATCCGTAGCCTACTGGACACGGGTCAAGAGATCCATAAGTCAATGGGTTTGACGGGTTATACCAGGAAATGCAGAGAGCAAAGCCTGTTTTTTATCAGTTTTAAATTTCTAAGCATTTTCACGGCATCCAACATTTGCTGATGCTAGCTGGAATTATGATTATAAATATTTGTCAAGTGTGTATCTCCCACCCTTTCATATGGTGGCAAAATATCACTTAGAGGGATAGTTGAGTTTTGTTTTCATATCGCAAATTCCTTCAAAGTGCATGGTTATTGCTCGTCGTCTTATCTATGACATTTTTTAGTGGCCTTTTAGGACCTAAAATTGCTATGAAGGTAATGTTAGACCCCAAATGTGTGAAATTAGCAATACGATCATACCAATTCAGCCCCACTCTCAAAAAAAAATACGGTGACCGTCAATTAATTAATTAATTAATGATAAAAATACATGGGCTGGCTGGTTGTGCGTAATAATAACCAACACGAAAAATCAAACATCGGTATTGGCTGAAATACAACCTAAAAGGCGCTATTTCGTTTTTTCAACGCTTTTCAACGGCTTTCTCAAATCATCGAATATGTGTGGTGGTACACAATATTAGAAATCGTTATATTTATGGATATTTCAGCCGTCTCTAAACCGATTTTGATCAAACTAAGAAGATGTTGTCATTTAAATTGTATGCTCTTTCAGATGCGACACTCAGTTTTTCATTATCTCACCAAAAAAAATTGTAGCGCCCTCTGCAACAGAACTCAACTATCTCTTTAAGCGTAAACTATGGTTGTATTTGTGTTGTTATCTGAAAGAAGACACCGTGAGTTATTGGCAGGTATGGGAATACCCTGAAAATACTTCGAAAAATTTCTTTCGGGATATTTTTTCCTCCCAACAGTCAACTTTAAACGGTTTTTAAGTTGTTGATACCAGCCAACACAAATACCTATTCTTGTCGATTCTAAATTGTGTACAAATTGTACAAAGATTTGTTTTGCTAATTGGAACGTATTGTATATTCAGATTTAGGGGAAATCTTTCACTAAAAGAAACAGTGAGTTTTTTTCCTGAAAATATTCTGCAATATTTTTTTGGGGTGACCTTTCAAAGTATTCATTTTTCTGGGACGGACTCTAGAGGTAACGAAGGCTGATAAGGATACATTAACTCCCCCCCCCCCCCACGAGACCTTAATGAAGAACAATGAATGGCCATGTCCGTGATGTTGATCACCAATTTGCATCTCGCATATCAACAGATGGAAACCGTTTCTACAGACTAGCTTTTAACCGAGTAGATGCGACGTATTACGATTCTGGAACGTTTGCCACTTTTATTCTTCCATCTGCATCGTATCCGAGTTCTGGACATGGTGCACTCTTATTCCGTTTCTTCTCCTACTCCTACGATATGGTCAGTCATGATGGATATCTTACAGTCACAACGTGTGAGGATAAGGATCCCGTCCTAACATTAGGCAACCGTCAATCCGACTGGTCTTTCAGAGAAATCGAATTCACCTGTGGGTCTACCCCAGTGAAGGTATGCGTAACGTGATCGCAACGACTTTCAAGAAATCAACTTGGGGAATACAGAACCAAATCGGGACGCCTTTAAAAATCAAGTTAATTATTAATTTACTTGTGAATAGCATGTTCTCACATTTCAAAAGGTGACGCAGAAGGCTAGTCAAATCAATTCATTTTGATTTTCTTTGGAATGACTTTGCGATCACCCTGATTTTATTTCAGTTTATTTCAGGTAAAATACAATACACAGGGGCTACTATGGCTACGTTATAGCCTACTGCTTTGTGGAAAACATTACAATATCCTCTATATGTCACATATTAGTGTGCAGTAGTGAGTTGTCAACGCTCGTCACAATCATTTCATGAGAAGAAGTAAGAAAATTAGTCCCATTTTTTATTCAGAGAAGAAAGCTATTACTGTTCCTGTGTTTTGAATTGCTTGAAATTGGTTGGATTAAGTTCATAGGGCTATTTCTTTTAATAATGAATTTAAGTGAATGCTATTAAACAAAGCGTCTGTATTATTGTAATTATGCAACCGGTGGCGTCTATTTGAATAATTTCAAGGAAAAATGTAATAAACAGGGATGTATATGGCTACATCAGCGTCTATTGTTTTGTGTCGACATTGTACTATCCACTGTATAATTCCTTGTGCAGTAGAACAGGGTGTTGTCAATGGTTTTTAAACTATTTTTCAAAGGCTTATAACGATTTTTATTTTTTTATTTTTATTGTGCTCATGGAATTAAAAATTGTATTTTCATTTCACTGCTCACGAATATTTAAAAAAAAAAACTTTTTTTCATCTAATTTGTTTTTATATAGATTTCTTTCACCGCTGTCCGAGGGTCTTCTGACACTAACATTGGAGTTGATACTATCAAAGTAACAGAACTAGTTACTACAACAGGTAATACCTACCAGGCGCGGATCCACAGGGGCCCGATGGGCCCGCCCCCCCCCCCCCAGATCTCAAAAATTGGTCACGTGACCGACGAATAACACCGTCGTGAAAAATCGTAAGCACTGCCGCGAAGGGAACGGACATGAGCTGCGCAACGTCTCCACGCTCCTGTACCTCGTAGTAGCCGACGTCGGGTGCCTAAATCGAAAGCTCGCTCAGTAAGGCCTAAAAAAAAAATTGATGACTTGGCGTAACGGGTCACTGAAAATTAGGGTAGGTAGGGCAATTTTTGTTGTTGTTGTTGTTGTTGTTGTTGCTTATATTTGCATACATGAAATTAGCCATTCATACACATACATACAAACAGTGGCGTATAGATAGGTCCTCAGACCTTGGGGATGATCTGATGAGAGGGGTAGACCACAATATGTTCAAATATAGTGACACTGTTTCAGACCGTAAACAGCAAATCAGAAAACGGACCACAGTAATTGTTTTCCTTAGATGCCTTATGTTCTTAACCACAAAATTATCAGCGGCCAGATCTTGAACGATTTCTCCGATTGTTGCTTCAATGTCCACCTTCCGAAGAACGCTGAATAAAACGTGAGCACCAAATTTACCCGTGAACTGAACGCCATAGGACGCCATGTTGGGGATACAATCGCCTAGCGGTACTATGGCGTACCTGCCCGCTGCACTCGGCGCGCGAGCTGGCCCAAACACGGCGCGGCAAAGCCCAGAACGAAAGCAACAAACATCCTGGTTTTTCCCACTGCGATCGGATAAAAAAAATTAAAAAGCGTAGGGTCGGCGATAAAAATAGGGTCGGGCGGGTTACGCCAAGTCATCAATTTTTTTGTTAAGGCCTAATGGCACCTCGTATGCAACGGGAATAAATGCAGAGTGAATTAGGTTGTGCCTGTATGCAAAGACACATGGATCGACGCAGAATGGCGAACCCTGTAGACTGAACAAAACATTGTTTGGGGTTGCCTTCAAATGAAAACCAATTTTCTTACAAAAATGGGCAAAGGTGAATTATTAGCGTTACATCGTCATCTCACCGCCAAAAGGCCATTAAAATCATGGCGTTGGTGATTTTGTTTGTTTACAGTGAGCCGACGGCGTTATGTATCATCAGTAAAATGGTACTAAAATGAGACCGACTTACCCGTGAAACATCTGTAATACAAATCGTTCATAATATCTTACATTGTTAACGGTCCTGATAAATATCTGAATTGATATGCTCATCGGAGGGCGCAATCCCATTATAATTATAAGATAATGAACATGTATCCTTTGTAATCTATTGCAATATTCATTGTGTCATATCGTCAACAATTGACATTCATATCTGACTATAGTTTTTCATTCTCTCTAATTCTCTCTCTCTCTCTCTCTCTCTCTCTCATCTCTCTCTCTCTCTCTCTCTCTCTATCTTTCTTATTCGCCTGTGAATCTTGCAGAGAGCCCGAGGTCTCATCAGCAGCTGGTGTTGGCAATCTCCTTAGTGGCAGTGGCAGTTCTTTTGTGCGTGTGTGTTGCAGGATACATCAGATGGAGAAAAAGGTGAAGATAGTGCGATGCACATTTTATCTGAAAATTAAAGAGTTATTGTCCTGGAATACGTTTTTTAAAGGTTATTTACATTATTATTCATAAATAGATACAACATCTACTTTTTTTTACTATGGGATTATCCCGGTAGACAGGCCAAGCAAATAAATACATTTAATTATCTAGAAAAGCAAGCCCAATAAAAATTACTTTAATAATAAAATATAATATTTAGGAGCGCTAAAAACAATAGGTAATATAGCGCTTACAAGTACAAATGTATGAATACAGGTCAACAATTTACAGTCTCACAGGAATTAGATCACATATAGATCACAGGGGAAAAGGTAAGTTTTGATGAATTTGTTAAAGGTGGCAAGACGGGTAATTTCCCTCATGGAAAAGGGAATGTTGTTCCAAGTCTCTGATGCGGTTATTGTAAAATGTTTTTCAGCCGCTGAGAGTCTAGATTTGGAATGTGTCGGTTGCTGAGCGAACATTACGAGATGGTGTATATGGAGGGTGTCATTAAGATATTTAGGTGCCAAATGATTTGAGTATTTGGAAGCATACGAACAGACTTTAAACGGAACACGTTGGTGTAGTGGTATTACCAGCGGAATTCCTTAACTTCATTTCGAGGACAACCAATCCAAGTATGATTTTTAGACCCAGGGCCAATGGTTAATCTAGCGGCGCGATTCTGAGATGTTTCAAGTTGCCTTCTATCTCTAGCACACTAAAAAGTATAAAGACTATTGCAGTAGTCCAACTATACCCCATTCACAGTGGCCTCAAACACCGCGACAGCAGCGGGACTGTCCCGCTGCTGTCGCGGTGTTGTCTTCAGTGTGAAGGCTCGGACCCGTTATAAACTATCGCGGGATAACACCGCCTCGCGATAACGCCGCGACAAACTATCGCTAGGTTCGCCTAGCTACAGCAGCGGGACAGTCCCGCTGCTGTCGCGGTGTTTACTCAGTGTGAAGGCTCTCCGCTATAACACCGCGACAAACACGTGTGATTTGTTTACTTACCTATCACTGGCCTCTTTTCTCCAGCAATGGGGAACATAAAGTGAAATAGAAATAAAGTAACCAGTGGATTCAAATTGATTTTATTATTATGTAGATATTATAATTATCCAAATAAAAATATTTCACACTTCAAAAAATTAAAATATTCTGACTGGAAGCAATAAAAATGCTAGTTTTTTAAAAAGTAATATGATCGAGGATACAAAAAGCAACTTGACATGTTTACGCGCTGAAGTATTTCCGGTCATATCGGGGTCACTCTCGGGTCATGAGCCATGCATACACGTGTTTGTTACGGAGGTAATAAAAATCACCCGCTGCAGCGTGAATGGGTACATGATATTTATCCCGCTGCTGCAGCGGGATAACTTTTCTACTGTGAATGCATTTGTAGCGGTGTTATGGCGGTGTCGCCGCTCCGCTACAACGCCGCTACAAATTTCAAAACCACTGTGAATGGGGTATAAGAGCTCTGATAGCATGGTTCATGTCTTAAAGCCCCACTGTCCTACTTGTAGCTACTTGCACCCTCTATATAGAAAACTCCCCCAATTGGTGCCTGTTGGTCCCCCATGATCCTCTTTTTCTTATGTTAGTTGAGAGCTGAGTTAATGAGATAGCCACCTGTCAGTAATCTCGCTGTGTGGTCTAATCCGTTCTGGCCCAGTAGTGTTGACGCTCTTTAAAATCAATAAATCTACGTGTCCTCTATGAATTTTGGAGATAATAATTACAATGACGGACTACGTGGTTAAATTGAGGGGACAATGTGAAATAGTATCAATCCATACACCAAAATCTATAATTTTGGGGGAGAGAGAAATGTATTGACCATTTACATTAAGTCGTACATCTGATATGTATAGACCAACCGCAACAAAATCGATTGACCGTCCATAATAGACCAATCAAACAAGGAAATAAAGAGAAAAGTAAAGATTAAGAGATAAAGAAATGTTTGTCTAATTAGGCGTCGGTCTTGTACATTATCTGAATAGTGGCTAGCCTCGTATCATCAATGTTATCCGTTCTGAACAATTTTCAAAAATATCTCCATTATCATTATTAGGCTAAGGCATGGTACTTCTCGAGGCATCGCCGCGTTTGGAGATTCAAGGGAGAGACATGGAATTAGAGATAACCCGACATTTGAATCGTCCAATGTTCATGACCTCCGGATGTCAGACGATGCGGATCGTCAATGCGGGAATGATCCATACATGGCCCTTACGACTCCCCGTGATGGCCCTACACAGTAAAAACGCTGTTTAAAAAAGTGATGTTCACTTACAGTTGTACACTATCTTAAACAACAGTTGATCAAATTGTAAACAATGTTGCTCGAAACAGAAGTAATTTTGTTAAACATTCGTTGTTTAAAATTTAATGACTGCTATATTTACTATACGAGAGCTTTTAGACAGTGTTGTTTACATATGACGTCATGTGTCTCGTGCCAGTTAAGTGCGTGTTGGCTAAAGGCTTTATTTCACATTGTTATGTTTAGAAACAGGTTCCTTGAAACTAACATGCAATTGAAATTGACATGCCACTTAGAAATGCAGTGCAGCTGTTAAGGCACAGCTCATTGTTATTCATATTAGATGCATACACACAATGCAAGTGTATGCAAGGGTCTTTTGCTGACTACACAGATTGATACATATGTAAAAGCACATGGACATTGAGTCTGGATTAAACTACCAAAGCAACCACACGTGTTTCTGCAGGCTCCATTTTGTTTGTCTCTATACTTACATTTATTTAGCTTAATAGTTATTACTTTCCAACCCACAACACAACATCATGGCCGACCAAGCTACCGACGCGCTTCTAAGTGACTGGGGATTCAATGGCTTAATTGAAATCACTTTTCTATTAACTACTTTGAAGTTTTTAGCGTAAGTTCACAGTTAAAATTTTCGGTATCTGTACGCAAATGTCAGAATACAGGTGGTAGACTTAAAATCGTCGCGTCATGCAGTGCGGCACTGATCGCGCACTCGGTTATAACGTGTGCTAAATTCCTTGCCATAGGGATTGCATGCATCCCTATATTATGCAGTTTATACGTGCGTGCATGCGCGCTCATGTTTTGGCGCTAATTCATGAATTGCAGAATTACCCTAGTCTTCATATACCTATATAGAGACCCAGAAGTAGTGGTGCACTTATTCAGAGTATCAAACCCAAATTATACCCCATTATACAACCCTTTTGTTGTAAACAACCCCCACTGAACAACAGCTCCTTTTTAAACAACTTTCTTTAAACAACCCAGTTGGTTTAAACAACCCCAACTGAACAACAGCTCCATTTTAAACAACTTTCTTTAAGCAACCCAGTTGGTGTAAACAACCCCCACTGAACAACAGCTTCTTTTTAAACAACTTTCTTTAAACAACCCAGTTGGTGTAAACAACCCCCACTGAACAACAGCTCCGTTTTAAACAACTTTCTTTAAACAACCCAGTTGGTGTAAACAACCCCCACTGAACAACAGCTCCGTTTTAAACAACCGTCTTTAAACAACACCGGTTGTTTAAATTGTGATTTTAAACAAGTTGTTCAAAATGTTGATCAACTAAGTGTTTAAACTTTAAACAACTCGAGTTGCTTAACATTTTAAACAACTCTTAGATCAGGTCACCCGTTAATCAAGAGTTGTTTAAACTTTTAAACAACTTGTTCACAAAAATTTTAACTGTGTACATTCCAAGTATACCAAACGTTAGGTCAGGTAATCTCCCAGGGAGACGGATATGAGGTACCTATCAATAGGGCCAATGGACTAACTGGTCCTGAGAATGATAAGACATTGCATAAGCTTCAGGTACAACCTGAGATCGACTATGAAATCAAACACGAATACCAGGACATTACGAATAGTGTAGTTGGAAGGAATCATTCACATAATGAAAGTCCCGTGTGTGGGCTTCAAGCACACCCTGAGACGGACTATGAAACAACACATGATTACGAGGACCCTGATGTAGTTGGAAGAAATATTCCGCAGTATGAGAGTCGAATAAGTGGGCTTCAGGAAATGTCTAAGACCGACAATGAAACAACAACCGAGTACGAGGATATGAGATTGTAATTCATGAAGTTGGGTTGTAATAACTCAATTAAGGCGTCTAATTAATTACAACTGACCAAATTATTACAGGCCACGTGAATAGTGTCTGTTGGAAATCCAACAGTTCGAGGTTATAAATGATTTTGGGGGAGATCTGAAGGGATCGTTCATGTACACTGTCGCTCATATAGTTGAAATATTTTTGTTTTACCCCAATCTATGGAATTATTTTTAAAATAAATTATTCCTAATAGATCTTGATAATAGTATACGTTGTCAGATTTTATTGCATAATAATTTGACAATGTGTGTTTTGCGTGACTGCTAAAGCACGTGTATGCTACTATGCTTATCAACTAGGAGACCATTTTAAAATGGTCATCTCTCGAATCCAGGAGTAAGAAAAATTTAAATGTATTTGTCTATAAATCGGTCCATAATATGTTATCTCCCAGTCTGAATGAAATGTTTCACCCCCCTTCTCATATCTATTCCCTCCGCAATTCCGGTAACTTTGTTCTCCCTAAACCCAGAACTGAATATTGTCGCAGTACTACCCAATAAAGAAGCTCAATTCAATATAATACTCTTTCTCCTACCACTAAATTACTTCAAACTTTTCACACATTCAAAAAATATTTAAGCAATACTATTCCAGACTTCTTGTATTTGTATTTGTTGTTGTTGTAATAAATAAATAATTTACTTGTCTAGCTTTCTCTCTTGTATATATCGTAAATATATTTCTCCTGTTTCTTGTTTTACTCGAATTTGCTCTTATCATTATTGTAAGTTCTTATTTTGCTGTGAGTTTTCCTTACTTTTGTACTATCTATTTTCATGTTTTCTATGTCTATACACAGTTAAAATGTTGGTGAACATGTTGTTTAAAAGTTTAAACAACTTTGGATTAACGGGTGACCTGATCTAATAGTTGTTTAAAATGTTAAGCAACTCGAGTTGTTTAAAGTTTAAACACTTAGTTGATCAACATTTTGAACAACTTGTTTAAAATCACAATTTAAACAACCGGTGTTGTTTAAAGACGGTTCTTTAAAACGGAGCTGTTGTTCAGTGGGGGTTGTTTACACCAACTGGGTTGTTGAAAGAAAGTTGTTTAAAACGGAGCTGTTGTTCAATGGGGCTTGTTTACACCAACTGGGTTGTTTAAAGAAAGTTGTTTAAAAAGGAGCTGTTGTTCAGTGGGGGTTCTTTACACCAACTGGGTTGTTTAAAGAAAGTTGTTTAAAAAGGAGCTGTTGTTAAATAATAATAATACTATTGGATTCTTATATAGCGCACGTACCGACCATACAAGATCCTCAAGGAGCTCCAACATTACCTGGCTATGCTAGGCTGCCAAAGGACATTAGTGCCGCGGCGGGACTCGAACCGTGGACCTTGTGATCGACAGTCCGGCGACGTTTCCACTCATCCACGACACCTCTACAGCTTGGTCGGCCATGATGTGAAACAAAAGTTTTAGCCAACGCGCACTTTACTGGCACGTGACACATGACGTCATATGTAAACAACACTGTCTAAAAGCTCTCGTGTAGTAAATATAGCAGTCATTAAATTTTAAACAGCGAATGTTTAACAAAATTACTTTCGTTTCAAGCAACATTGTTTACAATTTGTTCAACTGTTGTTTAAGATAGTGTACAACTGTAAGTGAACATCACTTTTTAAGCAGCGTTTTTACTGTGTAGGGACCCCTCTGTAAACCAGCATTGTTATGCTAACAACGCTGAGTAGGGCCATCCCTCCGTCTTCCTTTCTTTTTGTATAAGTGTGTCTTTATGATTGTCAATATATATATATATATATATATGATGTATTTTTAAATGACGGAAATAAATACAATACAATACAATACCTATGCCCTTTAGTCATAAATGACACTAATTTAGCACATCGACACGGTTTTGATCCTGGGGCCTCACAGTTACGAGGCCATTGCTTTATTACTAAACCATGACTGTACGCAGTGGGGGCTAGGGTAGGGGCAGCTTCCATAAATAAAAAACAAACAAAGGAAATGCAATAAATTTTCAATAATTTATTGCATTTTACGGCACTCCTCAACATAAAAAAAATCCTCTGTTTGCACATGCCTTGAGCCATAATGCATGGCCGTCCAGAGGATTGTTTTTATGTTGGGGACCGGGGACCATAAAGTTGGACAAAACTTTTTCTTACTCATGAAATGAGGTAAGAAAAAATTATTCCAACTCATGGTTCATGTGCAACATGAATCATGAATGTTAATACATATGTATATTTGAATTGTATAGCTAATATTGAAATTCATTATTAAATTTTTTTTTGTCTGGGGGATGACAGAAAGCCCATCCGCTGCTGAGGTTGAAGGACGATAAACTAAGAGAAATTATTCGCTCAATTTTGTAAGGAAGACATTTTTTCTGAAGCGCTCCCATCTTTCCGAATATTTTTTTTTTCTTCACAATATTATAAAAGAAAAAGAAGAGAACTCTGTCATGGATTTATATTTCAATCGTTTGAATTAGTATTTGTATATCGCCGTGACCGAGGATTATCAACATTACATATAAAGTTGAATTTTGGTCATGCGATTGTATTGTGAAAGAAAACGTGTGGAATGGATCAGAAAAAGTTGATCATGTAGCATGTAAGTATTGGTGTCAGTGGTGTGTACTGCAAGGGTCTGGATTCATCAAAATCATGATACATTTGGCCCAGTCTTGGTAAAGTAACAAGCACTGTACACAAAAATATGTATATGGGACTACACATATGGTGTCGGGCCTACTTACCTTGAATCCCTTATCTTTCTATGCTCATTACTCAGCCAGTATATATTTTTAGCAAATGACATTTATTTGTAATATTGAACATTCAGTGTAAATTTCGTTTGATTCTGTAAAAATTCAATTTTTTTTTGACCAGAACTCAAATTTATCTTTAAATTATTAGTAAAAATATTTATATATATATATAAAAGAAGAAGAGATTCATGTTTTTATATCTCGTATAGTTTTTTATGCGGTTTTTGGTCACGAACTGTGGATGAACATTTCGCCTTTATCAAGGGATCATAACAAGAATGAATATTAATAATGTATATATAAACTATGAAGAAGAGATCCATACTGCTATAGATCCAATAGTTTTGTATGTGTATTTGTTTAGGTCACGAATTGTAGATGTACATTACGTCTTTATCAAGTGATCATGACAAAAATAAATATTGAAATGTTTATGTATATAGATGTGTATGGTAGCTTTTTTAATGTAGATGTTTTCATTAGCCAACTAATGATGTACCTAGAATCAATTCATCCTCTGCCTTGAGTGAGAGGCCTCGAATATCTTGCAGTTTAGGTCGTTGCAATCGCAAAGATTAAAAAAAAAGAATGCGATTAGTTTAATTCTGACCACCCTTTAGTTTTCCAAAGAACATGCAAACTGTAATTATTGTCAGTGTGTATATATCGCAACCATTACGAATGTCAGATATTTGGATTGAATGTGTGATCGAGTTTTTGGTTGAAGTTGCATTATATAGAATATGACATATTATATTGCTATAATCATTGTTGTATTTGTCGGTGGTAAACAATGACTATGAAAGGAATGAAACGATAGATGCTAAGTGAATAAAGTAATATTTTTAAAGGCCAACCTTGGTACTACAATAGATTTTTGTGTGTATGAAAGCCCTATGACATGCAAGTTAACATTTACTTCTATCGACTACTACTCTAGAACATCACCAAACCATTAAACGTTTGAACTAAACATGTTTTCACGATGTATTTTGAAGGTTCTCGGACTCCTACCCCTGGACATCCACCCCCGGATGACCACCACCAGTCAAATACCCCCTGAGACAACTACCCCTAGACAACTATCCCCGAACAGCTACCCCCAGACAACTAACCCCTAGCACAACTACCCCAGCACAACTACCCCCCGGAAAACTACCCCCGGACAACTACCCCAGACAACTACCCCCTACGACAACCATCCTCTAGGACAACTACCCCCGGAAAACTATCCTAGGGGGTAGTTGTCCGGGGTAGTTGTCCTGGTGTAGTTCTCCTAGGGGTAGTTGTCCCAGGGTAGCTGTCCTAGGGGGTAGTTGTCTGGGGTAGTTGTCCGGGGTTCGTTGTCCTGGGGGGGGGGGGTAATTGTTCTAGGGGTAGTTGACAGGGGGGGGGGTATCCGGGGAAGGATGTCCAGGGAGTAGATGTCCGGATACGATTTTGAACAATATTCCCCTCTTTTGATGCAAGCTTCTTAAACCCCACACATAAAAATCATTCTCAGTTAGTTGTGTCGCTTATGGCATCATAGTGACAACACATCAGCATATTTCGCTCTATCCATATCTTTTACAATATCCATATCTAGAAATTAATTTGATTTGATTTATTTTATTTCGAAATTAACAAGCTAATTAAATCATCATCGAAATAAACATGAAGCAGGATTGCCACAGAGGCTAAGTATGAAGGCGTGGCAGTTCTTTTTATTAAATATAATAATTATCACGTACATAAATGGGTGTTGGGGAAAATACTTTCTTAGGAATGGTAATTCATATTGCATTTCATAATATTTTTTTTCTTTTAGATAGAAAGTTTAACATAAGTGATAGTTATGCATTAATTGAAAAAAAGAGCATTTTTCTCAAAATCCTCACAAAATATCCATAATCAATTTTTTACCAATTCATTCATCAATTCCCTTTCAAATCCATTCAAAATAACAGCATGCAAATGCAAACCATAGCATAGGAGATGTGAGGTGGTCTAGCGGCACATACAACTGGTCAGCTTTGTGTTTTCGCCTACAAACTGCTGGCTGAGGCGACCCCGGTTCAAAACTGTGTCACGTCTTTCAGATGGTGACGTTAAAGGTCGGTCCCCAAACGTTTATAATCTTATCTGAATGATACCCGTCTGTAAAAGCCCAATTAAACACCGATAGTAGCATTATATTATACAAAGATAGAGAGATAGCAATATACAATTTAAAGTAGCTGTGCGAAGATTTAAAAAAAACTAACTTTATCTTCAATATAGCAATGGTGAAACTTTAATTGGACAATTCTATCAAAATTCAATGCCTGAAAACATTCGAAGTAATGATTATTATTATATCAATTACAAAACGCTTAAATACAGCACTGTAAATGCTGGACACTGTAATGAGGGTGCAAGCCTAAAGTCTCTTTCTCTGGTTGGGCAGGGTTGGAGGAATTGCAATGCGCAAGAGGTTCACCTCTAGTTCTGCCAGCGTCGTTGGATCACCTTCAAAATCTTCACTTTTAGATTTGCACGTCGACATAGTGGACTGCTACGTATGACGTCCTTTTTAAGGCGCTGCCAGTGCCTTAAAAGGACGTGACACGAAGCATCCTACTATGTAGATGTGCAAATCTAAAAGTCCCTAATATCGATTATAGCTTGGTTCCAACGGTTATGTTCACACCGACGATATTAGGGACTTTTCGATTTGAAAGTCGAAATAGTAGACTGCTACGTTTGATCAGGTGTTGAAAGTCCGTGGTCCATTGAGAAGTAGGCTGGGTTGCTGTACAGATTGGGGTCATCGTCATCTTGATAAACTGGACCATCAGTCTCTGGTGCTCGAGGTTTGTTCGCAGAATAATTGGAAGGTAAGCTTACAAATGAATTATCAGACAGTTCATAGAACTAGTGGTTCAACATAGAGGGACAGTTTGAATCATGAAATCTTCATTATTAGAGATCGCTGTTATCGGTATCATAGTGTATTGGCATTATGTAGTGGTATACTGATTGGGGCAAATATTGACCTGAAGGGGGCGCTATAGCAATAATAATAGTTGGGTTAATTTGATCATGCGTAGGGTTATTAGTTTGACATTGTATATATCTAAAGTTGAACAGAATTAATTATGTTCCCGATAGTATGCCAGGAACGGGTAAACAACCACTGGACTTGAATTTCTGCATTAGGTTTACAGGTATTTATTTGCGATAAACACGTTAGATAATAAACTGTTTTTCCGGGGATCTAACTGTCTTGCGGGGCTGTAGGCTCCTTCTACTTTCTCCGGTACGCAGTCAGAACCACTCTATTTATTGTGCTTTGTCATTGGTTATATTTAATTGAATGTATAACTCCTCTCTCGATTGGTATAGATAGAAGTAATCTCGAGGTCGGGTGGCTTACGGGTCATTCTATATATCTTATCTTGTAATTGGTTGCTTCGTAAGGGCCCTCCCGACTGGCTAGTAATGCCTAGGTCACATTTGCTCTACGGCTAGGGTACGGCGGCCCTACGCCCCCGAAATCGAGAGATACTTGTGGCGGCCGCAAAGAATCTAAGGTGGCCTCAGGGTCATCCTAGGTTGTATCTTTATATTTGCAGGCCGTACGGGTCGCCGTGTGATTATAACGCGGAGTGATAACTTATTTTCATATATAGGCTCGCCATGGCAATTATAACGCCGTAGCCATGCCGTACAGCGGTTCCACGGCGACCATATATCAGGCGTACGGTGACATTGCGTTTGTAACGCGGCTGCTCTAGGGTCTTGTGAATTACCATTGACTTTTGCAGAACTCCCAACAATTGTGGCGGCCGCATGAATTCCACGGACGCCCTATAGGGCTGCCTTAAGGCGACTTTGCGTCATCTCTTCAAAGGCCGTACGGCAGCCGCAGGTTTTCTGTCTCCACAAGTTAAAAATACGCCCTGCGGCTACCCTAACGGTATGTGACCGTGGGAATGCTGCAGTGGCCCTTTAATCGCCATTGGCCGTAGATAGTTTAGATTGCACGGCCGCCGCGGCAAATGTGACCTAGGCATAAGAGCATGTGACGAAGAAATATTAAAGACGCCGATAAAACGCTGCCGGTCGCTCAAATATTTAAGCGTCATGACTTCGTACTCCAGTTTTTAGTTTGTTACGTTTCTGCATGAGGATGTTCTGTTGAATTCTTTTGTTCTTTAAGGCCGCCCAGCCTCTGGGAGAAAGTTTATATAAAATGCCAACTTATAAATAATCTTGATTTAAACTGTTGGAGCTTCGGCTGAATTTTTAGCGACGTTATAAATTAAAAATTGGACTTTAACTGTATTTCAGAGCTTGTTTCGAATACATTTAGTTTCTAACCACCGACCCATTGCAGTACAGGTATATATCCCGTCGGTTCGGGGCTCATTTTGTGTCCATGCTGCACATTCGAGACGACGTCAGCTTTAACAAACTATTTGTTTGAATCGACAAATTGACAAAACATAGATCCTTTACAAATACTAATTTACTGCATTTAATGTTATTTTACCGAAAGAAGATTCCTTGTTGTCGTGGACACCTTGTTATTCTATATTTGTTGAGACGTGCCGCATAACAATCAAACGTATTTTAGAAAGAAAATATTGCACATACTACCTAAATTGCATTTACTATTACAGGCAAGTATTTTACTACTGCTGTAATGTATTTTCATTTGCGCCATCTTGCGGTGAAAGCTCGTTGCCCAGTGAACAAGAAAATACATAATAATGAAGAAAAGTACCCTTCGCGGAAATATTTTATAAATAAGGAAAAAAAAGGCTGGCCGGTCGAAAGGAAGGCAAGGACAGACGACACTGCTGGAATGAAAGCTGAGTTAGGAGTACCTGTAAAGGGTGTTGGGTTCGATCCCATGATCTTTGGATGAACGGACTTTACTGTCTTAGGCTCTTAGCCAACTCGGCTCCTCGCCGAGAGGTGAAATAATCATAGTTTTACTCTAAACACATTATGAATTAGTCACATTCTCCTATATTATTTGTTTGGGGGTGGGGGCTGTTTGCATTTTTCAAAATACAATAACTATTCATCAAAGAACATATAAATGTAAGTTTGAATACAAACATACAATCAATCATATCTTCATGTCAAAATGTGATTTACATATAAATATATAATAACGCACTTTATGTTTCTATATCATGTTATCATACATTTAGAGTATTTTCCCATCTATCTTTGTAAATAAGTACTGGAGACCGCATTCATAAGCGACCCTTGACTAGGATGGCGGCCTCAAACGAAAAATCTAAACATAACATTTAAATTGAAAATTGTTCATACGATCTTTATGAATGAGTTTGTTAGTGCATTTTGTGTGCCCGCATGTGTTTGTGCGTGTGTGAGTGTCAATGTGTGTGAGTTTATGTGTGTATGTGTGTGCGTGTGTGTGTGTGTGAGTGTGTGTGTGTGTGTGTGTGTGTGCGCGTGCGTGTGTGTGTGCGTGTAGCGAATGGTGGATGTGCACGTAGCTCTGTGTTGTAGAAACAAATGTAGCTTTTCTTTTTCTCAAACATACAACACAAAGATATTATAAGCCATATGAACATACGCAAGAAAAATTGCCTATGAAAAATAATTGTGGAAAACAGAATTGATATCTCATTTTACTCGCTAGCGAATATTATGACATTGATACGAAAATCATAGCATCTACGCCTTGATTAGAGACAATATAAGGTTCCATTGTATTTTGCCTTTAACGTCTGTATTCTTTCGTAGGTTCTCTGATTTTCTTCTGTTGTTGTTACTTTAGCATAATACATATTTAAAAATAATATTTGTTGGCAATGCAGACTGACATATATGAATAGAGACAAAGGGATTTCAGTTTCTTTCTTTTTGTCAGCACAATTGCCCGTTCAATAATCTTTAGATCTTAGACGAAAGTCACAATGATCAGCGTTCAATGACAAAATAAACATATATCGAATTCCTTTTTTGTTTGCCTAATAGTCGTTTGTCAATGTCGTCAGAAGCAATGATGATTCTGTTTGTTTAGGCTCGGTGCCCATTTAAACTCTATTCATATTGTGTCACCATGCTCAGACATGCATGAGAAACCAAGTAATATTGTTTACCCCCCCCCCCCCCCATGACCACGTATCGTTTGCTCTCAGTTGCTACAAACCTAGCATTCAAATCTGCAGACCGATATTTATCTTGTCAAGTCTACGCATAGATATAGTGGTGCTGTGGATCCAGTAGTTTCAAATAAGAGGGAGGGGTAAAGGAATCATAAGTGCGATAAAGTGAATCAATGGAACGCGGTCCGCTAGACAATGAAATACGGATTGCTTTCAAACGGACTCGTTCGAAGTTAGCCAATGACACCAAATATGCAAAAGCCATGGGCCATGTGCAAACTTTTGAAACATGTAGAGGTGACACTGCGAACATTTTACCCAAAAAATCACTCTCAAATTGATGGACATGCTTCATAATTAACATTATTCCCCGTTGCAATACGAATTCTTCCATCTGTGTATCCTGGAATACTTGAATGCTTGCTTTCGAATTGTAAAGCAACTATCATGCAGTATTCATCTCCATGAGATTTACGTCTGTCCTATAATCTCACATATTATTTCGTCTGTCATCCCTCTTGACTCCCAATACACACAAATAACACAATAATACACTTCAATTATTGTGGAATAGCCTGACAACGACTACTGAGAGCCGGCCGTGTATTCAGTATGAATGTTTAACAAACATTTCTTCTCGTTTCCTTCACTGGAAACCGGACCTATCATGGTCCAGAAAAAAAAAACAGAGATAAAACTCAACGAGCATAAAAACTCTGGAAAACCTTATTCAAACACAGTCATGTAACACTACATGACACAACGCACTTTTATTGTAAATAAAAGTTGTCTCGTCGAAAGTTCAAGCTAGAATGACTCAATTACACACTAATTCATGCCACGCCCTGGTCTCCGTGGCAGAATTAGCTCGCACACCTGTACGAGCTGCCTATGCAAATTACATTCCATCGGGGCACAGCCCCGGACCCAACATAAGTATGCATTCATTAACGATACAAACAACATTTGTCTGCTGTACAATCGTACCGCAGACACATCATAATTTGTGTTGTAGAAATGACCTTTATACCGTCATGTGCAAATTGTTGATTTTATACCAGTGAGTTCCTCTTTGTGCTAATTTACCAGGTTTATATTCAAAGGCAGAGTTGCTATAAATAAACGAGGAAGTTTACAAAGAAATCCAGCGTTCCATCACGCCCCAGTCACACAAACTATACACTCGTACAAACAAAGTGGAAGGGGCAGTCACTTTAGTCCCTCCCCCCCCCCCCCCAGGCAGAAATAAAAAAAAAAAAAAAAAAAAAAAAAAAAACACCTTTTCGAGAAAAACGTAAAGGGAAAGACAAATGTTATGCTTCAGAAGAGTATTGTAAATGTCCACTGTATTGATGTGTGTTTTGTTATTTTTTTGACAATTATTGTCCTTATATATTATATATCTTAATCTAATTGAGCAAAACTCCTCCCTTTTCTAAATCATGAAGGACTTTTAAATCTGTAAAAACATACCACAATTATACAAAGAATTGCATGATAACAATTCACCGTTAGAGAGGGGACATCCGCATGCTCGCTCGCTCGCACCCCCTCCCTTGACGCCAAATCCCACATACACCCCTGAAACCATATCGATACTAGACCAGGAACAGACCGAACAAAACATT
This sequence comes from Strongylocentrotus purpuratus, assembly GCF_000002235.5. NCBI lineage: Eukaryota > Metazoa > Echinodermata > Echinoidea > Camarodonta > Strongylocentrotidae > Strongylocentrotus > Strongylocentrotus purpuratus. The sequence continues at coordinate 30,327,339 of NW_022145598.1, forward strand.
ACATTACCACGAACGGGGAAATGTCGGACAGTTCGGTTTGGAGTTGGGATGGCAGTGTGACCGAGGTATGACTACGTACTAATAAGTCCACTGGACCGAAACAAGTGCCACGTTTTGGAAGGCTGAACATCATATCCATACCTGCCTAAATGCAGTATGATTGCTTTGATAACTGAACGTTCCATTCAAACCACTGCCTGTTGTGGTAAATAGGAGATCACGTATTAATATGGTTCACAGTGTTTGTATTCTACAAACGTATTGCTCTGCTATAAATTCACAAGCTAAAGTGATAACACATCAACAGTCAAAATGGATATATGTATTGTGCTTTTCGTTCTCCTGCTGGTGCTATGTAGCACAATGTCTCAAGATTACAGTAAGTTATGCTTTATTTGGTTTTCTTTTTGTGTTTTCTTTCATTCCCTTTTGATATAATTTGCCATGTGTAGTGTTACTTAGGGACTAGCATAACCATTGTATTTAATTTGTGAATCGGGTGCGTTTTCATTATCTAAGTTTCTGCCAAACTACATTTTCTGGTGTGTTCAATCATTTCAAAGAATTCCCTCCTATCAAGAAACTTTATACATACGGTATCTGACCTACCATCTGTTAATGAAAAGTCTTCGTGTAACTGAGGTAACTGAGACCAAATGCTCCAGGAAAGTTATTGAATCCTTATCTTCCCATAATGATGTCAATTTGACTTACACAAATGATCACGGGCATTTTAGAGTTATTTCGTCCCATAGTACGTTACAGACCACATCTGATATGTCAGTAGATCTGATTACTGAACTTAATAGCCACAACTTTTATCAGGCTAAATATAAACTGAAAAGCCTTATCTCATGTCAACTCATGCTCACAATTCTACATTATTTTAATAATGACCAACAATTTCGAACTTGACCTAATATCCACTCCAACAGTATGCTCATAATCATGCTATTGTAGTAGTCTCTGTTGGTGTCATTATCGGCCCATTCAGTCATAACGTTCGGAGTTACAGGCCACTGATTGTATGTCCTTGATGGATTTATAGCCATAATACAGTATGATATGGGAACGTTCTCCTACTTTATGACTTCAACCCGAAGATAATTACACGAAGTCTGACAATGCAGATAAAATGTTTTAGGCCCTATTAAAGACACAATAGTTGGCATGAATGTAGAAGTTACATTAGAAATTCAGAGCATGAATCTGGACAAAAGAGAATCAAACTGATTTTTTTTCAGAGGAAATATTATCAGTATTCTCATGGTAATTGATATATTGCTTTGATATCATGCTGCATGGATAATAGGTTGTCGAAATTCCGAAGATGCTTCATTTCCGAAGTTCGTTATTTAAAGGATTCAAATGTTCGTACAAACAACTAAAAATTGTCTGTATTTGAATCAAACACATAATGAAATAATGATAAAATCTTAAACTGTCGGAATTGTTAACAACATTTTAGTTTCGACATTATGGATACTAATTCCTTTGCGGAATCGTGAACATTCGGTGGTAAAGAATCATTTGAAGTATTACCTTTGAAAAAATTTAACTTCGCGTAAACCATCGTTGCATAAACGAATCTGTGGAACTATGAAACCTTCGAGAAACGAGTTGTAACTATTGAAGATACGAGGGATTCAGTGTATGTATTCATCAGGTCAATGTTTTGAAGGCTTTTCAATCTATCAAATATCATAATGTGAGTTCTCCTTTATGAATTGTAAATGAATTGTAATACGATTAGAGATCTAATCAAGTATATGTATAATGTAGCTTGAAAGGTTGATAGGAAATTGGTTTTGAAGGTTTTAAAAAGACCTGTTTTAGCTATTATTAAGTATAAAGGATTTTAGAGGCTATCTATTTGTGCATACAAGAGGTTTTTTATGTACACGAAAGTAATTGCAACTGTTGTCTTTTAGTAGTTTAAAAAAAAGTATAAAATTATATTAATTTCTAAGATTTTGTTTTCTCTTTTGTATACACATTCGCCCAGCCTCATATTCTTTGTTCTGGAAATATGAGACGATATGTTTTAACTTTCCCTAAAATGGATAATAGGATTGATTAGGTATAATGTAAACAAAAGTTAATAGGTAGAAATTTTCGATTAGTCATGTACTTTTTTCATTAATTCAACAGTCATCGATTTGGCAAGTGAGGAAACAATTGTGAACATAACTTCTCCAAATTATCCAAACTTCTACGGTAACAAGGTTAACATCGAGTGGCAGGTGATAGCTCCTACAGGCTTCAGGGTATTGGTCCAGTTCAATGATTTCAATCTGGAGTGGTCTTACGACACCTTGGGAGTATATCACGGGTTGACAAACTCATTCGATGACGCTACATGGAGAGCTCGTCTTTCGGGATCTTCTCTACCTGATAACATTTCATCCATCGGATCTTATTTGTGGCTTTGGTTCAAAACTGATAGTACAGGGAGGAGGAGCGGCTTTTCATTGATGGTCAGTGCAGTGAAAACAGGTGAGTATCATATAGGTGTGGAAAGATCCTGAAATGGGTGCAATGATCAGGAACGATTGTATGCCGCATCAACACGACTAACACCTGTTTGTGGGACAGTTGACCCTGGAAAAGCTTAACTTAAAGGAACTACTGATATGTCCCATTTGCAGCCAACATTAAATTCTGTAGAACTTTGCATGAATTATTAATATGTCACGTAATAATATTACCAGTTGCCCGGCAAAACGTCGCGTAGCGCTACACCACCTTCTGTCGGGAAGTTATATTGCGCGTTAGGGCTGTTTTATCCAAGCAAAACGTCCTTTAGCAAATGAAAGATATATATTTGCAAATTAATTAGCAGTATCCTAATATTCAAATTATGCAAGGAAACCCGTTTACACTATTGAGTGACTGACTGACTGACTCTTTTAAACTTCGAAACAACATACATAAAATGAGCTGAAAAAATACACGAGCATTTGTCCACATCAGAAATCCACTTCTTGTAATGGCCAATATTAAACCGATTGAATCTTTGCGCAGCACGAAACGACCATTTAGTAAAAGGGTCTAAAAATCGAACTTTTAATTAATGGATTACAATCCCTAAAGTCGTTATTATTTCCACTGTAAAACATTGTCAAGCCCTTTTTTTTAGGGATATCCAAATTAGTATTATCTGTCAAATGGCCTGCAAATGATCGAAGGTTAATCTTGTATATCGAAGTCAGTTCTTGCTTGTTTCTTTATTGTTGATGTAATTTCAAAAACAAGGCAATTATTTCAATTCTCAAAGATGTTTTTCTGTACAGATTTGGTCATTCTCAAATTTCTTAATAATACAAATAACCGGAAACGAATTTCTTATCTTTAAAAAATTGGAATCCATTCGCAAAATGAGTTTTAAAAAAAGGAAACAATTATGCAATATACTTTTTAAGTTCCTGAGTGTTTTAGCATGCAGACTTTCACATTTCAAAATGTAGAAATTTCTCATTCCGTTTTTACTCTTCCTCTCATAATTCCCAAGATTTGTACGTAAAACTAACAGTAAGAGATCTCTAAGCACTGCTTAACCGTTGATATTACAAAGGCACTGACTCACCTGTGTTTGACAAGTTCTAGACAATAACTCCCTAATTATCTAAATCCCTACTTTGGGGTCAGTTTTTTTTTTTGCGTTAGGGAAATTTAGAACAAAGGTTTCCCTTTACTGTGACTTAACGTTATTTATAGATTGTGGATATTTTATCATATTTGGATTTGCCTGTGTGATCGAACGTGCTCTATAAAATAATTTTCCAAATCTAAATATTGGCCCTCATAAAAATGACAGACATAGCTCACAGGAAGTGGTATTTTATACCGTATCAAATGCAAAACGTATTATCAAATCTCGATCATTAGGTAACTACTAACGTGCCAATAAGAACATTTTTTTTTTAAAGGACCAAGTCCACGGATTAAGAATCGAATCCATGACCATGTCGTCGGAGAGTTTGTTTGGTTGTTTTCTTTAGTTTTAGTTATAAGGGGAAATTACAGGTTGTAATTCGGAATCTGGACTTTGTTTTTATTTCTACTTTCCCAAAAGTAGTGTATAATAATGTTCTGGCAAATGTCTAGGCCCCATTGATGTTGTTAGTTATTTCTTATTTTATTTCTACAGACTGGGCTTGTGATTTCAAAGATGATAAATGTGGACTAATAATCAATGAAGGAAGGTGGACCATTGGAGAGCAGGCAAATTATTGTGAGTGTATAAAAAAAATATCAGATTACATTAACTTGACAAGGTCGATGTCTATGTATTGTATAATTGTATTACATACAGCTTCTATTTAAGTTAATAGGCCTACCAAGTTATTACAGGATGTGGACCTTTTTATCTTTCTTCTTCCACGGATACATCCAAATAGATATAAAAGCCATATTTCAAAAGAGCAGCATGTTTTTGTTCGCCCTTTAAAAAGCCTTTATTGGAGTAAAATCTGGTTGTTAATGATTCTTTTTTTAACGGATTGAGTAAATATGCCATTACGTGCAAAGATGAAATTAAATTCTTTACAAATTTAACATGATTTTAGTGCTTATTACTTGGCTGAAAGTTGATAAATGAAATTAAACATGAAGAAAGAAAGAAGAAATGAAGAAAAAAAAATCGTCATGCAATTTATTCATGAATAGTTGGAAAATACTTAATAGACCAGTCATGTGAAACTTTGTTGTTGCATTGAAACGATTTTAGTATTTATCTTCATGTTGTAGTTCACTGTTCAGACGATTTTATCATGCTAACAGCTATCACTGGGATTTAATATATCCTATTAAAAATATCAAGCACATAATTGAGCACTAAATCATATGATACATGTACCTGAGTGCTCGTAAATTTTGTCTTTAAATTGGGGCAAGTGGACGATCTAGAAGAGGGGGAGGCTGCATGCGCTACCTTAGGGGGTTACGCTATTATGTATTGATCACTTACCACCTCATCAACCCCATAAAGGTCGTGTACCTCTCACCTTTTATAATATAGTATACCGTGTGAGTCAAAAAAAAAAGTTTACACCTAGAAAATTGCTAATTATTTCAAAAATCATCTATCACGGAACACACAATTATTATACATTTTATGAAAGAGTGTTTTATCCCAAATCATTGGTATCATGTTTGTCTGGTATGTGTTCACGCTTGGATGAACAGGAGGCATTGTTTGCGAGAGTGCAAAAACCGACTTTCGCCAAAGTGAGGCCTACAGTATGTTGGGATTGGTGGAATGAGAGAATGAATTGAATGTATCAAATGAAATGCAATTGCATATGCTTTTTGCAGAAGTAAAGTCACATACACACACACACCCACGCGCACAAATGGTCGTTAATATTCTATATTCAATATTTGATATGTGTGGCATGAAGACCGAAATAACACCCGAATTCCAATTGTTTTATTCAAACATCACATAAGCAACTTTGGCGCAAGTCGTTTTTTGCACCCTCGCGAACAATGCCTCCTGTTCATCCATGTGTGAACACATACCACACAAAATGATACTAAATGATTCGGGATACAACACTTTTTCATTAGATGTATGATAATTTACTGTTCATAGATGAGTTTTAAATTAATTAGCAATTTTTAAGGTGTAAACTTTTTTGGACTCACACTGTATGTTAATATTTGGGTAGGAACTGATGTAGCAATACCATGTACACGTAAATTACTATATAGCTTTAATTTTACGTACTCACTCTTTATAAAAGATCCCGGTTTAGCTCCGAGCTAGGTCGGGGCTTTTTCTCCTTTAATTTGAGTTGCATACCATATGTTATTTTTCAGAAATATTTTTGCTTCGTTGTTTATATTTCTTCTCTTTTCTTTTTTGTTCTCTTCTCTCCCTTAGATTATATTGAGGCAGATGAAAATATGGCCAGTTTTCAAATTCCCCATGCTTTCACTTCAGAGGAGGGATCGCTCTCGTTTGGCCTTTACCAGGAATCTAGCCGTTTTTGGGATGTCAGTGTGACAGTAACAGTGTGCAAGAGCCAGGACCCTTCATCATTTAGCATCCCATTTGAAAGTGTTGTATATGAATATATACCGTATTCTTGTAGCGGGATCCAAGATATTGAGGTGCTAAAGAGATTTATTGATACTCTTTCACACAACATAATGTCGTTTTCACATGTGTCATCCATAGAATAGAGATGAGGATTTCTTGCCATGATCAAGTGGGGATGGGAAGGGGGGGGGGGGGGGGGGGGGGGGGGGGGGGGGGGGAGGAGGCAGTCGACAAAGCATTACTTTTGCGCCAGGTATTATGCGGTATTTTGATCCCCCCCCCCCTATTTAAACACATACACATTCACACAAATAGTGCACATTCCTCCACAAAACAAATAATTTGTGTTATGTAAATATAAGTTTGTATTGGTGTACTTCTAACAGATAAATCCATGTCCCATCAGGTATGCGTACCCCTTCTCTCTCTCTCTCTCTCTCTCTCTCTCCCTCTCTCCCTCTCTATTTCTCTTTCTCTCTCTTCTCTGTATTGGGATAGGCAATGTTAAATCAAAACTAAAATGTCTCATGGCGACTGTTGAATATAAGGCAGGCCGCCCTTATTGTACATCTTCTCAAAACAAACTGAAATTTAAATAAAATGTGTCGTAGGTCGAGCCATCCTCTTGAAATTAAGCATTCTTTAGGTGTTTTAAATAGTAAATAGACCCTGTCTACATTATAGCGGCATTTTACAGATCTTTCCACTTATTTCTAAAAAGGAACGATATAATGTAAGAAAGTGTGGCTTCATAGGCTAATGAAATCTGTACTGTATAATCTCTAATGCCTGGATTACATTTGCCCGAGGCACCGTACGATGATTAGTCTACGATTGTCTGTGCGATTTTGGGGGCATCGTATGAGGCTACGTCGGGCTATGATGTTTGTGTTTACATTATTCACGAGCATCGTGCCATTTCTTGTATTGACCCTCGGGGGGGGGGGGGGGGGCTGGCCGGGACAAATCTGTACAGAGGCTGCTCGGAGATTGTACGGATATCGTGCAATTTCTATGCAATATCCGTGTTGGCTCCGTAGCCACCGCACGGAGCTTGTGCAGCTTATGTGCAAAGGTTACGCGAAAACGGCGCGGTGACCGTGCAGCCGCCGTGGCTTTTTAAGCGTTTTTTGGCTCCATGTTCACCGAAAAATCGTGCGTTTGCTGCACGATCAGCGCGAGTCCTCCGCACGATAAAAATGCGGGGATTTTGGAATGACACCTACGCTACGACATGTCTACGGACTACGGGCTTACGATTTTTCAGATTTGTATAACTTTCTCCGAAACAAAATCGAAGAGGCCGCAGAGCCCCACGGAGCCCGTGAATCCGTACGAAATTCTCACGGCCGCCCCCTGCCTCCGCACGGAAAAGGGGATACGGGCGGAATACGGGCTCCGTAGACTAATCGCAGACCAAATGTAATCCAGGCATTAAGCGGCTTTCAAGTATACACTCCCGGGCGCCGTAAAATATGTGACCACACTTGCCGTATACATGAAAATCAGATGGGTCACGTAGTGCACGTAATAATTATAATGAAATATTTTTCCCTACAATTTCCCTCAAAACCTGTTTAAGGGAAACATTTGAAGAATCAAAATGAAACGTCATTCTTTGCCACGCCCCTCTTAATCTTTACCCTCCTTGATCACCGACAATTTGTAGTAAGAATATAATGTCAAACAGTTATTCTCGTTGAAAGATAACAAAAAGCACTTTTGTCTGGACCTTATTTAAGAATCATGTCTGTACCCCCCCCCCCCCTCTCACCCTTTTGACAAGTTAAATGCATTTGCTTTAGCTATACGAATACCGGATGTATGAATTAATTTGTTTGTGGTATGAATATTTCATAACGAAATGTCATTTTATAAACAAAAACAAATTTGACCGGCAAGCCAGCCAACAGTATGTTTGTAGTGCTTGAACAATACCCATGAAGTTAAATGGCATTAAAATCTGACCATCTTAAAATCTTAAAATACGACGTTCCTTATCCTTACTCCGTGCGTACACCAATATTTATTTATTATACGATTTATACTTATAGTATTGCGACGTTAAACGAAATCAATATATTTGCGCTTGAATGATCTGTAAAATCTTCAAAATCGAGTTAAATTGTAAAAACAAAACAAAATCATCATTAATTTGAAATAATTATTTTTTCTTTATTTTGCGTACTTCCAACTATACATGTTATTTCAGGATTATCATCGTCATTTTCCATTTCTGAAGTAGACGAAAATGTCCCTCAAGGCAATACTATTACCTATCATATTCTCTACCTCATAATTAATGATAGATATTTTAAGGCTAAACTGTCATGACCGTCACAATATTTTATTTCAGTAAATCAATTAAAATCTGCATTTATTTTATACCCGTTTATTTAGGTAAAATTCACCGAGTCAAGCTCACAATTTAGATCGATCAAGGTTTTTGATATCCAGCTTTATGAAATATCGGGTCCTTCCACAGGTAAATTAAGTTTTGACATGAAATTACATGATAAAGAAATCTAGCTTACATCATTATCATTCTATTCATATGATTATTCATTTCATTAATAATATTATTACTATTATTAAAGATATTATTATCATTATTACTTTTGTTATTATCATTATAATAATAATAATTATCATTATTAGTAGCAATAGTATAATTATATAAGTTTTTATTTCTGTTGTTGTTTTGGTATTGCTGCTATTATTATCATTATTTTCTAGATGTAGGACAAAATTGCATGTAATTGGCAAATGAGCATTCTTATGCCATGATAATGTACAATAGTATAACTTTGTACACACTCCCAAATCAATTTAATAATTTATTTTCAGGTAGTTTTATGTTTACTTAAGCATAATTTTAATCAATGGCCTGCCCCCACCCACCCATACATAGAAACATAGAAAGGCACAACAGATACAATACCCATACATAATAATACTTTTAAGTAAATCGTATAGGAGCCCCTCCCTCCAAACCCTCCATACACAGGAAGGGCATATATTCTGTCGCGAAACATCATGGAAAGACTGGAAACAGCTAGGAATCATTTTGCAAACATTGTCACATTATGAGACTAGTTAACCTTTAACAGTAGACTGTTGTATTAAACAGAGATCTGCATGTACCTATAATTCGGTTACATTTTTACAATGAGATATTTAACGGCAAAAACAATAATACAACTTAAAGGACTCGCGTAATTGTAGAGAAGCATGGCTATGTAATGATATGTAGAGCACGAAATTGAAATGCATTAAATAACTATACTGTAATATCCTCGCCCGGATCTCAACCAACGGATATATTAACTCAAGGCTCAGGTGAATAGTATGATTAGACTCAGATGATTATATGGAATGGAAATATCACCATAATTGGGTGACGATTTATGTTGGGTTTTCTGTAAATACATCTATGCCTCTTTAAAGCTGTTATATAACGTATACGTATAGTTACTGGCAGGAACTGAAATGGAAATGGATATGAATAATGGTTTCGTTTGTGTAGGGAGACACAGCGACTTCAATTGGAAGCAGTCAATATATGTCTCTGAAAATTGAAAAACAATAGCGTTGGGTTGGACTTTGATTTCTCACACATTGTATTCTGACCAATATTTATGTAATGAATCTTTACCTATCCTGATGTTTATTTGCTGAGCAAATGCGAAGGAATAGATCAAAGATGTTGCCCCTAGAATTATTTTTCTGTCTTACTAATTTATTTAAAGTGCCACGTCATATTCATTGCATTGCATCGTTCAAATGAAATTTCATTTACTTGTAACCGGTTAAAAAGATCAGGATTTGTTCACATCTGTGACAACTTATTTGTAGAATTAATCTTACATCGTTTATCTTCACGTCAAATCTTTCTATGGTGATTTTTTATATTTCAACGTATATAATAGGTAGAAAGTATAAAAAGTGCTATTTTGAGAAGTAGAACAAGAAGATACGTGATGCATATATTATTTTATTTACCATCTTATAGGAGGCTCCAAATCATCTTTAATTCCAGCATTGTCTTCGACCATTGTGTTAATCCTGATCACCATGGTTATCATAACTGTCTTTGTGTTTATGCGTAGAAGGTATGTAATATGGTTCATACAAATACAAAAGAGGAAATATTAACAAAAATCAAAAACATTAGCCTTGTAAATAACTATTTCAACTGATAAAAACAACAGTTGTCAAAATTTAACAATTCTTAAATCTAAAGAAATGTTGATAATTTACGATTCACGTTGATGACTTACGATTCACAAGTCATTTCTACAAAGATATAAATTGTAGAGAGTAGCAGCGATTTTAACGGTATAACAACCATAATTAATAATGTATTCATGTATTTAGAATGTGGACCGCATATCTCAAAAGTATGGGAAACAAAGATGAGGGAAGGAAAATAAAACAAAATGTGTCAAGAGATTTTTTTTTTAATAATCAAGACGAATTGTAAGGGGGGAAAACAGGGATATACAAAGAGATAGGTAGAGAAAAATCATACAGGGAAAATAGAGAACGTTGGTCTCGTTGGCTGTTGGTATTCGGAACGATGTAAAATGACAAGGAGGCATACGAGTCAGACACTAAACCGTAGCGATCAACGTCCTATGAAACCGAACACGTCTATCTTTCTCTTCAGTCTTGTGGTTCTTAAAGTCACTTTTAAGGGGGTATTAGACCGAAAGGCTAGAGATCCACATTTTCGGTCAGGTTATCTATCGAGAAGGTGACAAGAAGACCAATGAGACTAATATTGTTGGTCTAGCTGGCTATGATATCCATGTATACGGTCCGTGATCGTAGATTGTCTATCAGTGACTTATCCAATGCAACATTGTCTTTAACAGATCCCGAGACCCGAAGGTGACTGAGCCAGTGGATGAAGATGACGATGACCCTAATTTGTACAACAACCCAGTCTATTGTTCTAAAGATGACGGCCTTCCTGTTCCAGATCTTATAGTCAGTACTAACTCCCATATCAGCAGTTCTTCCCAGGCACGGCAACCATTAAATGACATAGACAATCAGTATGAAGAGTGTGAAGGCGATCGTCACCCTGTAACCAACGCAGATGGTTATTTATCACACCATGATGCCCTTAGCGACACCCATAGTTTGCCCCAAAAAGATCTGCAGAATGGTGGAAAACAGGGACAATTAGATGGTCCTGCTGTTCTCGACGATGAGGAGGAGTACAATGCGCTTACTTTCAATCAATCGTCAGATATCACGCGGGCGCTGAAGAAACCAACGTCTGGTGGTGAAGGTGTGAACAATGGATATGGTGTCTTGGACCTGCCAGAACAGGAAGACTCCAAACTGTCTGTCAACTCTCCCCAACTTCATGCAGGACCAGGACCTAAGACAGGACCATACGAAAGGGATCAACCGGGTGATGAATCAGAATACCATAGCTACCAAGACCCGATGGAAATGAACCAGGATGGATCTGCTCGCACACCTACAGAGCTGGATGTCTTCTCAAGTGACAATTACAATATTCTCAATTCTGGGAAAGAAGTTGGAGATTACCATGTCTACCAAGCGACGGATGATACTGGTGGGGATGAAGGGAATTACGAAGATTTAGACGCCAAGATGAGCCGTGAGGATGAATATTCCGAGATAGATCAGAGCCAAAACCACGCACCCGGGACAACAGATAAGGCCACTTTCGAACCGATATACAGCGATGAAGTGTATTCGGAATTTCAGGGAAATTAGGGCAGCCATTAACTAACACTTTTGTATGTATGTAGACGCGCTGTGATGACATGCGTTATCATTAACACTTACATGATAAACAAGCGAGTGATAGGCTACTACAATATGTTTCCCGTCTGGATATACAAGCTTTGTACATATAGCAGTAAACTAAGAGTTATGAAATGTACACTTTATCATATGCCCTATTTCACGTAAATCATTCAGGGCTATAGCGATTTACATGAAACAGAATATGTCCGATGCGGAGTGTCCATAAATATTTTCCTATACGTGCGAATATTGTCAGCTTAATAATACCGAATGTGAAAATGGATGTATGCGAGTGAGCGTGTGTGCTTGTGTATGTGTGATTTGGTGGGTTATGGATGGTTTGTACGAGGGAAAATATGCAGCATCCTTCCTTTGTGAGAAAAATATTAATTCTGAGAAAAAATATTTAAGTAGAAGGCTTTTCATATGAGTGATACACTATCCTGTATTATAACAACAGACTATTATGCACTCAGTATTGTGTTAGTATGTATCTGGTGCGGTCGCATTTCTCTTACATTTCCAAGTACCCTGATTACCTTTATTGCAAGGAAATGAATTTACTATGCTGTACAGAAATGCAACGACATTCTAATTGTATAAATAAATTTAATTATTTCAATTTTTCATTTCTAAAACAACTTACAATGACGATTTTGAGGCGTTGTTCATTCGGTGCTCTAATTTCCATCACAACAATGTTCCTATTCATCGTTTATTCAACATTATCCTAATGGCACCCGGCATGGCACAGTGAATGATGAAAAATGAAAATCGGACCAACAGTTACAAGGTCGCGTGACCTTTTGTCTTTGCATGTCAGCCCGAAAATCGCTAGTTTTTGTGATTTGTGTACAAAACATATCGAAATGTCATTTTTCCTAACAATAGATGAAGCATTGGTTATTGGGTCTTGTTTAAAGTTTAGGTGGTTGATTTGGGAGTCAAAATAGTTGAATTGTAGTAAGAAATGAAATAAAACAACAAAAACAGTAAAATACATAAGTTAAAAAACAATGAAATACATAACAAATTATCAAAACAAGAGGAACCATAAGGAATAAGCTGGCTCTTCCAATTTTGGGGTATTTTTTTTATTCCAAATGGTCTAATAAACATATGTAGTGAAACAGAATGCTTAAATATGAATAACATATGATTTATGGGTAAAAATGTGATTTTATGACCTTATTTGCATAAATTACCATAAATATATAAATAAGTAAATTTTTCAAAAAATTGAAATCATCATATTATTCTATACTCTTCACTTGACATGCGTGCAAATTTTCGCGGAGATCGGCCTCTTCACGGCCGAGATCTTAAGGGGGGCTTAAAGCCCCCCCCCCCCCCCCCCAGGCCATACTAAGACCTCGAATAGCCCGGCCTTTTTAGAGTTAAAAATAGCTTGTACGGGCTTGCATTTTCTCTGAAAGAGGAATAGCAAACGCTTCATCGAAACTACACTGCACAATAAAAACTGCATGTTAGAACTTCCTCATAAACCTATCTACAAAGGGGAAAATGCGATGAAAAATTGAAAGTCCCGACAAAAAACGTCATCCGCTAAAAAAAATTTGTAAACCTTGATGTAACCTTCACATATTTTATGTTCGATGCATATTTCATTCGGAAAGTGAAAGTTGTTTAATCAAGCTAAGCCTTTTGGAAACGAAAGCAGGAAATTGTCCAACCATAAAAATGTATCAAATATCAGTTTTCTTTCATACCAAATTCGCAACAAAGGAAATTAATACCAATATTCGCTATTATATTTCACAAACAAATAATCTTGCGCTACGATTAGTCTAATAGTAAATCACGTGATGAAAGATAGTTCGCCCCGGGTTGAGATTCGAACCCTTATTCCTTGGACTGAACACCTGCCATCAGAACATGCATGAAATAGTCCCTATAATGTCAAGCATTTTTATTTTTGTTAAATGTCGTTAATTACAGCGTGGATTTACAACTTTCAATATCATGACTGCGAAATTTCCCAAAGCTCAGCAGACGATACATAGTGGTCAGTTACCACCAAAGGTAGATGACCTACGTCAAATGAAATGAATTTACTTATCATTTCCAAGTTTTGCCTTAATAATTATTTGTAAGAGTGTAATTTTTCATTGTTTACATGTATTTTTCTCTTTTTGTTTTGGAGGGAGTGGGTCTAAATCTATATTATTTCAATCACTGACTTCGAAGAAATGATAATAAATCATTCAGTCAATCTATGAATCAACCACCATTTACGATAGACAGTAAAAAAAAAATGGCTTAAACAATATTTGTTCCAATGTAACTGAGTGAAAAACCTCAAATTTAATATACTTCCTACTGGAAATGGGTACTTCATGTATTAAGTCTATGATAGAGAAATTCAGTAGTCAACGGGTTAAACGAGCTTTCTCACTCAACCAGAAATTGTTGATGGGTTAGACCAGGAAATGCAGAGATCAAAGCCTGTTTTTCATTAGTTGTAAAGTTTACTGCATTTTCACGGCATCCACTTGGCTGATACCAGCCAGAGTAAATATTTGTCAAGTGTTGATTTCCCACCCTTTCAAAAATATCTTCTTTTTTTTTCGTCGTTAAAGAGAGAGAGATATATATATGTAGGCTACTACAACATGTTTCCCTTGTGGATATACAAGCTTTGTACATATAGCAGTAAACTAAGAGTTATGAAATATACACTTTATCATAGGCCCTATTTCACGTAAATCATTCAGGACTAGCGATTGACATGAAACAGAATATGCCTGGTGCGGAGTGTCCATAAATATTTTCCTATACGTGCGAATACTGTCAGCTTATGTATATCGAATGTGAAGGTGGATGTATGCGAGTGAGCGTGTGTACTTGTGTATGTGTGATTTGGTGGGTTGTGGATGGTTTGTAGGAGGGAAAATATGCAGCATCCTTCCTTTGTGAGAAAAATATTAATTCTGAGAAAAAATATTTAAGTAGAAGGCTTTTCATATGAGTGATACACTATCCTGTATTATAACAACAGACTTTTATGCACTCAGTATTGTGTTAGCATGTATCTGGTGCGGACGCATTTCTCTTACATTTTAAAGTACCCTGATTACCTTTATTGCAAGGATATTACTACCTAAAGGTATTTACTATGCTGTACAGAAATGCAACGACATTCTAATTGTATATAGGATTTTAATTATTTCAATTTTTCATTTCTAAAACAACTTACAATGACGATTTTGAGGCGTTGTTCATTCGGTGCTCTAATTTCTATCACAACAATGTTCCTATTCATCGTTTATTCAACATTATCATAATGGCACCCGGCATGGCACAGTGAATGATCGTATTGGATAAAGCCATTTCGCATTTGTGCTTTTATTACACTGTAGGCAGTTTCACGGGGACGGGCAGGAGCGTCATGGGGAGGGAATGTTGTGCCTTTTAAATCTCGTAGCATGCACTGTCAAATCTGACAATAGTCAGACCATTTGTTTATTGCCCTTAGCGAACTTGAAAATTTGATCATTGTGGGGGCAACGCGAAGAAGAGTGACATCAATATGACACGTTATCAACTCAATGTTTCCTTACCTAAGGATCGGTAGCGATACAAATAATAAACTTTATAATGAAATATATCCTGATACAAACGTGTGTATATACATTGTAATTATTGCAGGAGTAATGGTTATATTCGAAATGAAGTTCTTGAAATTTATTTAAAATTCTTAATGTCTGCAATTCATTATCATAAATCGTTGTAATAATGGTTGTGATGTAATAAATAATTACTTTTTATCAGCTACTGAGTATGAATATGAGTATAGTTCTGATGTTGAAAGTTCTTCACCTAAAGGAAAGTTATACAACTTTTGTCTATTGACCTTTTACCCATATCTGAAAAGTAACAATACAATAACACCAATCACAAGGACGTACTAGATCCTCCCACACCGTTAAAACACATCAGGAACTCTACCTTTTTTGGATAGAAGTATTCATAATCACACAATTTGTATTAAACGGAATCGTTTTAATATTTGCACATCGCAACAAGCAACCGATACGAGACTAAATCAACTCAATAATCTTGCCACGAAAGAGTGGTGAACCATGGAACGAGGCTGAGGCCTAGAATGACGTCATTTTAATACCGTATTCTAATTTAGTTTCACCTCGTTACTTTGAAACCCCTCCTATTGTGAATACAAGTACAACATTTTTTCTATTAACAGTCCATTTAAAAATCCTCTTAACTGATATATAACAAATATGTGCATGTGTGTGTTTTTGCGTATGTGTGTGTGTGTCTATGCGTCCCACACCTAACATTTCAATTCTTCTAGCAGTCCCTTCAGTCGCAAAGACTGGGCTACTATTGCAAATGAGGACACCAACCAACTATTAACTGTTTAACCCGTTGCCTACTGAATTTCCATTCCAAAAGTCTTTTATCAAGTAAGAACAATTAAGCAAGATATGATATTCTCAAAATGTAAACAACCTGATAAATTGCAATTATTCTGTTTTATCCTTGACTGTTGTTGCAAGTCTATCTTCTTCTTTTTTCAGTCACATTTCAGATATGTATATTAATATGTAATTCAAAAAGTATTTTCGAATGATATTAACAAAGTCCTTTGTAATTACTTGATAGCATACAAATGCAGGACCAATGCACAGATTTGTCTGAATCTTCTTGGTTTAAAATGTATTTGTAACAAGTTGAAATCTCCTTTCAACTTCCTGTATTTCAACCAACCCTCTTTTTTTCTCCCTCCCCCTCTTTCCTTCTAACTGTATCTCTCTCTATATTTCTCTCCCAATCTCTCTCTCTCTCTCTCTCTCTTTGTTCTTTTCCAAACTTGTATATCTTACATCCTCCTCTTTACTTGTTGGTATCAACATGATACGCTATTGTGATTGTGTATACGCTTTTATAACGTGCATTTATGATTGGGTATTCATAATATATATGCATAATGTTTCATTGTTGGGTCTCCTAATGAAAAACAGCTTTTATTAATCTTGTTTTATCCTGAATATATGTCCCAAAAAATCAATGAACCAATCAATAAATCAATCAATAAGTAACTAAATAAATATACACATAAATAAATATGTTGTATAATTATTGTCACCGCGCTTTAGTATAAAACTAATAACGGATACAAGCGATAATTTTCATTTGAATAGTTCCGAAACCTTAACAATTTCATCATTCTTGTATTGTCAAAAATGCAACGTGTATACAACCATAAACACCCATTCGTTGATTTGAGGGGTATTGAACTTTAGATATTAGTGTTTTAAGACGGGGGGGGGGGGGCTCGCAAACCGAACAAGTAGCATATGTTTAACCTGTGGTCTACTGAATTTACACATAACCCTATCTTTAGTACAGCTACAGTTGAAAATGGGTTGGATGAAATTAATCAGACATACTGGTTGTGGAATTTATAAATGCTCATATAAATTCATGAACCTACAAACTACTTCATTTCGTTTTGGAATACCGGTTTTGGAAAATTGTCCCAAATGATTCGCCCCCCCCCCCCCGCCCCTCCTCCATCGTCTGTATTGTACAAGGCAGAATGAAGTAATATAATATACTTTCTAATCATGTGCATTTGAAGACGAGGGAGGGCGTGTGTTTGTGTATAGAGGCAGAGCCAACTATACCAAGAGTTTGGCTAACTTGTTTCAATTTGGTCACAAGGTGGCGTATATTATTTTGATTTTTTTTTGCCTGCCCAACAATGCTCTTCTTGCCATGTTACGTCCAACGCGTACCAGATTGGCTAAACGGTCCTAATCAATGCACCCCCGTAAAAACGAGGGGTTCGGGGGGGGGGGGGGTTGATTTAAAAAAAATTATTGCTCCATACCCCCCCCCCCCCCCATTGAGCAAAAAGAACAAAAATTACTGCTCACTACCTGCCCCCCTCCCCCCCCCCCCCATTTCCTCCCCCGCTTATTTGCCGGCTGATCCGCCGCTTAATATTTTCTCACGAACAAAAATTGGCAATTCTAAGAACCCCCCCCCCTTAAAAATAGCTTGTACGGGCTTGCAAATTTCTCTGAAAGAGGAATAATAAACTTTTCATCGAAACTACACTGCATAATATAAACTGCACGTTAGAACTTCCTCATACACCTCTCTACAAAGGGGAAAATGCGACGAAAAATTGAAAGTCCCGACAAAAATCGTCATCCGCTCAAAAAATTGTAAACCTAACTGTAAACTTCATATTTTTATGTTCGATGGCTCGATGCATATTTCATTCGGAAAGTGAAAGTTGTTTAATCAAGCTAAGCCTGTTTCATACGAAAGCAGGAAATTATCCAACTATAAAAATGTATCAAATATCAGTTTTCTTTCATACCGGATTTGCAACAAATAATAATAATAATAATAATAGGCATTTCTATAGCGCCATCTATCTAGATAATTCTATTCCGAGGCACATTTATTATTACCCCGGCTTTAGCCTAGCAACCGTTTATACTTTATACAGCGCTCTAGCATTTCAAGGAATTAACTCCTGCCAGGTACCCATTTACATCACCTGGGTTGAGTGTGGCAAATGTAGATCAATGTCAATGTCTGGTCAAAATCAATCACGTGATAAAAGATAGTTCGCCTCGGGTTAAGATTCGAACCCTTAATCTTTGGATCGAACACCTGCCATCAGAAAATGCATGATATAGTCCCTATAATGTCAAACATTTCATTTTTGGTTTAAATGTCTTTAATTACAGCGTGGATTTGCAACTTTCAATATCATGATTGCGAAATTTCCCAAAGCTCAGCAGACGATACACAGTGGTCAGTTACCACTAAAGGTAGATGGCCTACGTCAAATGAAATGAATTTACCTATCATATCCAAGTTTTGCTTTAATAATTATTTTTAAGAGTGTAATTTGTCATTGTTTACATGTATTTTTCTCTTTTTGTTTTGGAGGGAGGGGGACTAAATCTATCTCATTTCAATTACTGACTTCGAAGAAATGATAATAAATCGTTCAGTCAATCTATAAAGCATTCATAATTAACGATAGACAGTAATAAACTGGCTTTAATAATATGCTGCTTTGATATAGCGCGAATTACAATAAAATCTCTAAACGCTTCCAAACTTGGAGATTATTACCCTGGATTTAGCGGCCATTACGGCGCTCTAGCATTTCAAGGAACTAAGTCCTGCCAGATACCCATTTAAATCACCTGAGTTGAGTGTGGCAAATGTGGATCAATCTCTTGCCAAATGACATTAGTACCGCAGCGGGACTCGAACTGCAGACCTTGTGATTGACAGTCCGGTGACGTAGCCACTCGACTACTCGACCACGACATCTCTACCTCTTAAACAAGATTTGTTTGAGTTTGAGTTTGAGTTTATTGGTTTCACAATTCACATGTAGATATAATAAAGAATACTGAGAGAACAACTTCAAATTTAATCTACTTCCTACTGGAAACGGGTCATTCAAGTATTAAGTCTATGATAGTTAAAGAAATTCCGTAGTCAACGGTTTAAACTGGCTTTCTCACTCAACCAGAAAGTTTACATGGGCTAGACCAGGAAATGCAGAGATCAAAGCCTGTTCTTTCTTTAGTTGTAAAGTTAACTCCATTTTCACGGCATCCAACACTTGCTGATACCAGCCAGAATAAATAATTGTCAAGTGTTGACTTCCCACCCTTTCAAAAATATCTTCTTTTTTTTCGTCGTTAAAGATATATATATATATATATATATATGTAGGCTACTACAATATGTTTCCCTTGTGGATATACAAGCTTTGTACATATAGCAGTAAACTAAGATCTATGAAATATACACTTTATCATAGGCCCTATTTCACGTAAATCATTCAGGACTAGCGATTGACATGAAACAGAATATGCCTGGTGCGGAGTGTCCATAAATATTTTCCTATACGTGCGAATACTGTCAGCTTATGTAATATCGAATGTGAAGGTGGATGTATGCGAGTGAGTGTGTATACTTGTGTATGTGTGATTTAGTGGGTTGTGGATGGTTTGTAGGAGGGAAAATATGCAGCATCCTTCCTTTGTGAGAAAAATATTAATTCTGAGAAAAAATATTTAAGTAGAAGGCTTTTCATATGAGTGATACACTATCCTGTATTATAACAACAGAATATTATGCACTCAGTATTGTGTTAGCAGGTATCTGGTGCGGTCGCATTTCTCTTAAATTTCCAAGTACCCTGATTACCTTTATTGCAAGAAAATGAATTTACTATGCTGTACAGAAATGCAACGACTTTCTCATTGTATATAGGATTTTAATTATTTTAATTTTTCATTTCTAGAACAACTTACAATGACGATTTTGAGGCGTTGTTCATTCGGTGCTCTTATTTCCATCACAACAATGTTCCTATTCATCGTTTATTCAACATTATCATAATGGCACCCGGCATGGCACAGTGAATGATCGTATTGGATAAAGCCATTTCGCATTTTTGCTTTTATTACACTGTAGGCAGTTTCACGGGTACGGGCAGGAGCGTCATGGGGAGGGAATGTTGTCCTATTAATCTCGTAGCATGCACTGTCAAATCTGACAATAGTCAGACCATTTGTTTATTGCCCTTAGCGAACTTGAAAATTTGATCATTGTGAGGACAACGCGAAGAAGAGTGACATCAATATGATACGTTATCAACTAAATGTTTCCTTCTCTAAGGATCAGCAGCGATACAAATAATAAACTTTATAATGAAATATAACCTGATACATACGTGTGTATATAAATTGTATAATTATTGCAGGAGTAATGGTTATATTGAATTTAATTTAAAATTCTGAACGCCAGCCATTCATTATCATAAATCGTTGTAATATTCGTTGTCATGTAATAAATAATTACTTTTTATCAGCTACTGAGTATGAACTTGAGACTTTAGTTCTGATGTTGAAAGTTCTTCACCTAAAGGAAAATTGTCATAAAACATACAACCTTTTTTTATTGACCTTTTACCCATATGTGAAAAGTAACAATCCAAGAAAACCAACCTCAAGGACAGACCAGATCCTCCCACACCTGAAAATCACATCAGGAACTCTACCTTTGTGTAAAGAGGTATTCATAATCACACAATTTGTATTAAACGGAATCGTTTTAATATTTGCACATCGCAACAAGCAACCGATACGAGACTAAATCAACTCAATAATTTTGCCACGAAAGACTGGTGAACCATGGAACCAGGCTGAGGCCTAGGATGACGCCATTCCCATATTCTAATTTAGTTTCACCTCGAGAAAACCGAACAATTCTTAACTTTGTAACCAGCTGCCTACTGAATTTCCGCTCCCAAAGCCTATTATCAGGTAGAACGATTAAGCAGGATATGATATTCTCAAAAATGCAAACAACCTGAAAAATTGCAAATATGTTGTATCTTCGATTGATGTTGCAAGTCTACCTTCTTCTTTTTTCAGTCAAATTTCAGATTTACGTATAATCATATGTAATTAAAAAGTATTTTTGAATAATATTAACAAGAACCTTTGTAAATAGTTGATAGAATGCGCATGTATGCAAGACCAATGCACAGATTTTCCGAACTCTTCTTAGTAAAAAGTGTATTTGCTAAAGATTAAAATCTCCTTTCAACTTCCTGTAATTCACCCCCACGCTCTCTCTGTCTCTCTTCTCTCTCTCTCTCTCTCTCTCTCTCTCTCTCTCTCTCTTCGTTCTTTTCAAAACTTGTTTATCTTACATCCTCCTCTTTACTTGTTGGTATCAACATGATACGCTATTGTGATTGTGTATACGCTTTTATAACGTGCATTTATGATTGGGTATTCATAATATATATGCATAATGTTTCATTGTTGGGTCTCCTAATTAACAGCTTTTATTAATCTTGTTTTATCCTGGATATATGTTTCAATAAATCAATGAACCAATCAACTAATCAATCAATAAGTAACTAAATAAATGAACACATAAATAAATGTGTTGTATATTTGTTAGCGGGGAAATCAGACAATGTCACCGAGCTTTAGTATCAAACTAATAACGGATACAAGCGATACTTTTCATTTGAATAGTTCCGAAACCTTAACAATTTCATCCTTCTTGTATTGTCAAACATGCAAATTGTATAAAACCATAAACACCCATTCGTTGATTTAACGGGTATGGAACTTTAAATAGTAGTGTTTTAAGACGGCCAATAATCAATTGTTAAACGGGGGGGGGGGGGGGGGGGCTCGCAAACCGAACAATTGGCATCTGTTTAACCTGTTATCTATTGAATTTACACATAACCCTATCTTTACTATAGCTACAGTTGAAAATGGGTTTGATGAAATCAATCAGACATACTGGTTGTGGCATTTATAAATGCTCATATGAATCCATGAACCCACCAACTATTTCATTTCGTTTTGGAATACCGGTTTTGGAAAATTGTCCCAAACGATTCGCCCCCCCCCCCCCCTCCTCCATCGTCTGTATTGTACAAGGCAGAATGAAGTCATATATATAATAAACGTTCTATAAATCATGTGCGGTTGAAGACGAGGGAGGGCGTGTGTTTGTGTAAAGAGGCAGAGCCAACTATATATACCAATAGTTTGGCTAACTTGGTTTAATTTGGTCACAAGGTGGCGTATATTCTTTTGATTTTTGCTTTCCCAACAAAGCTCTTCTTGCCATGTTCCGCCCAACGCGTACCAGATTGGCTAAACCGTCCAAATCAATGCACCCCGTACAAACTAGGGGTTCGGGGGGGGGGGGGGGGGGCGAACTGTTGCTCAAAAACAGGGGGGTGTTGATTTAATAAAAATGTTTGCTCCATACCCCCATTTGGAGGGAGGGGACTAAATCTATCTCATTTCTATTACTGACTTCGAAGAAATGATAATAAATCGTTCAGTCAATCTATAAAGCATTCATAATTAACGATGGACAGTAATAAACTGGCTTAATAATAACAATATGCAGCTTTGATATAACGCGAATTACAATAAAATCTCTAAACGCTTCCAAACTTGGAGATTATTACCCTGGATTTAGCAGCCATTACGGCGCTCTAGCAATTCAAGGAATTAATTCCTGGCAGGTACCCATTTACATCACCTGGGTTGAGTGTGGCAAATGTGGATCAATCTCTTGCCAAAGGACATTACTGCCGCGGCGGCACTCGAACCGCAGACCTTGTGATCGACAGTCCGGTGACGTAGCCACTCGATAACTCGACCACGACATAAATTATCTATCTCTTAAACAATATTTGTTTGAGTTTGAGTTTGAGTTTTATTGGTTTCACATTTCACATGTAGATATAATAAAGAATACTGAGTGAACAACGTCAAATTTAATCTACTTCCTACTGGAAACGGGTACTTCATGTATTAAAGGTAATACAAAATTTTGGTATGGGGTCATGAATTTGGTTCAAATGAACATATTGGAAGCATATGCGATCTTACAATATTCAGTAATCGTTGTCGCGGTCGAAATCGACTCTAACGTTATGAAATTGTAAATAATAAACACTTTATGTTGAATAGCTCCCTCTCAAGGTCAAGATATTAATTAAGCTATAAAACAATGTTTATTGACTAAAATCGACCGATTAGATATTCCCGTTTGGAAAGTATATACCACAACTACATGTTTTGAGATTGTCATGGTCGCAGCTACCATTGTACGGCCGTAGGAGCTTTTTGAAATTTATCAAAATTTACCGGGAGCACCGGTAAATCTTTATATTCAATATTTCTCGGAAGCAGAAGTGTTTTAGAGGCTAAAATTTCTAGTGCTTTTAATTCATCCACAGGGGCATCCAAATATATCAAAATTGTAAAGATTCACTATCCACCCATTTTTCAAAATTTCCCAAAACTTTGTAATACCTTCAAGTCTATGATAGTTAGAGAAATTCCGTAGTCAACGGGTTAAACTGGCTTTCTCACTCATCCAGACAGTTTTGATGGGCTACACCAGGAAATGCAGAGATCAAAGCCTCTTCTTTCTTTAGTTGTAAAGTTCACTGTGTTTTCACGGCATCCAACACTTGCTGATACCAGCCAGAATAAATAATTGCCAAGTGTTGATTTCCCACCCTTTCACAAGTATCTTCTCTTTTTTTCGTCGTTAAATATAAGTGCGAGAATTCTCAACTCTGGCATGACATGGTGTTCCAGAATATGTAGGCGTGAAGAAAATGGTCTCGTACTAATTTTTGTTATGTTCATGATGCTTGACTATGATTGAGTGATATTAAGTTTGTATGCCATGTATATCTTTTCATACAACGTATTTGTTTTTGTATGTGTTTGCACTTCAGAACCTGAAGAAGGCCTCACAAGCCGAAAGCTCGTAATACAATTGTAGAGTACAGCTACGTCTCACGTTCCTAGACCATTTTCTTCACGCCTATATACATATGAACAGAAAATTTCCAAAATTATTTTGAAATGTCTCTATGGGGAGATTTCTTTTTCCAACAGACAACTTTTAGCGGTTCCCAAGTTGTTGATACCAGCGCGAAAACATACTAGTTTTTGCCAAGTCTGAGTTTCGTACGATTTCATAAATCCCCAAAGTTGATTTTCCGAAAGTAATCCTGTTTTCATATGGATTCTGTGAATGGGATAATCTCAGTGAAAGAGATGAACATGATCAAATGACAACGTTATCAAGGGATATATGTAACAAACCTGATACCAGGAACCAGGAATCAAAAAACATAAAAGCAATATTGTAATAGCGGAAAACACTTGAAACGTGAATATGCATAGGTTATTTCACTTTAATAACACATTTCCTTATAAGGAAAAATTTTCCGTTGATCAGATACTCTCAACAAAAAAATGATATGAACTAGGGGGAAGTTACCAACTAAATTTTCGAGACAAATTGATATGTATTAGAGACAACAATTTGGAGATTTATTCGCAATCGTGTTTCTGCGGACATCCATCTCGGCATTTTTACAGTCGATTTTATCAACTTCTTACAATTGCATTTTGGATAGAGCCTACGATATATTATAGAGAGTTTCCTACCCGAGACACGGATTTATAGTAGACAAAATTTAATATGACTGAAATATTCTTCTTCGTTTGTGCGGTTATTATGTCAACCTGTGTGAACAATCCATGTGCACATGCCTGGCAAGAAGAGATAAGTAAGTCGTATTCCCTGCTCCGTAAATCCGTTATTATAGGATCATATTGATTTATCAAGAAGTCATATCAATTAAATGTTGAGCATGATATTTTAACAAATTGGTTTTGATGATTAGCATACCCTGTTCATATTAATGTAGATTTCATATGTATTGTAATTTGTAGGTTTATTTGCACTTTTTTGTTTTGTATAATATATAATTGTTTATCATTGTATTTTGTCTGTTATAGCGCTTGGAGTCTTCGGTAGTAAGCGCTTTATAAGCACCGTTTTTATTAGTATTAGTATGTGGTCAATTTCAGGCATTTTAACTGTATTAAGTTTGTATATATTTATTTATTATGACTTCTTTTTAAAGAACTTCTTTGCATAATACCATTCGAAATACGATAGTTACCATAGTGTGAAAATATAAAGCTTGTAACTTTGCGCAAAGTTAATTATTATTCTTTTTTGTTACAGTTATCAATTTACAGTCAAATGAGACAGAAATCCTCAACTCACGAAACTTTCCTTCGTGGTATGGCAGCGACATCGACATCGACATTATGTGGCATGTGAGGGCTCCTTTGGGATATCGCATTATGGTCCACTTTCCCGAATTCGAAATAGCGTATTACAGGTACATGTATTTCGTATATATCTACGACGGAATAACATCAGAGAATCGGTCTTCAGATCCGAGGGAAACTCTCTATGGACGATCTGTTCCACGGAATATCACCACGGTTGGAGCTTACCTCTGGATTCACTTTACCATGGATGACTTTTATTTTTATAGACAATTTGACCACAACCGCTTTGGTTTTAGAGCTGTGCTAACGACCGTAGAGACAACTGGTAAGTTACATGCGTCTCACGATTCATGTTTTATTACTGAAAACGAAGTTTTTAAACTTACATAATGCCATGAATGCCTCCTTATGAATCTGACTTAAACAGGTGATTGAGTTGCAACGTTTTTATTGAGAACGATCGAAGTGTTGAACTTCAGTTACATTGGTAAAGTAATATATTGTGTGAAAGTTAGAAAAATGAATAATGTTTGAAGTCAACCAAGAGAGTGTAACATTTCTAAAAAATAAGTTTTAGGTACGCCGATATATTTACAATTTCTACCAAACAGGAAGAAAAGCTTTCCTTTGCCAAACGCCCCCCCCCCCCATGTATGTGTGTTTAGGCCTATCCCAAATGATCTCATAAATTGCCATTGTATTTGTTGTCACCATTGTTTTTTCTTCATCATTCCATTCTGTATATGTTTTTTATTGTTTTTTTTTATGAAGAGTGTTGAATAAACTTTGAGTTTGAATTCCTTCAACAACATGACAATAACCAAGCTTTGCATAATTTCGAATATTAATAGGTTTCAGTGATTCGTTTATCGACGGTATGTCATATTTTTTTAAGTGAATACACATTTTTGTTAATATATGAGTTAGGTATTAGATGCAAAACATATATTTGTGAACAAACATATATCTTGTTTTTCAAGGAGAATGACAACATTCTTTGAAAATCTTTCATATTTGTTTTCATTTTCATTCGTCTATTATCAAAACCACAGTTATAATGTTAGATACGATTGAGACAGAAATCATATCTTCGCCAAACTTTCCTGCAAACTATGAAAATAACATCGACATCGCCCTGCAATTGATAGCACCGTCAGGCTGCAGAGTCCACGTCATTTTTCGCCATTTCGAATCTGAGGCGAATTCAGACTATGTATACATCTACGAAGGATGGACATCCAATTTTTCGAATTCAACGTTGGTGGCGTCTCTGTCTGGAAGGTCTATCCCAGATAATTTTACAAGCATGGGATCTTATCTTTGGATTCGATTCACCAGCAACGAAAGAAACAGATTCAAAGGTTTTCAAGCACTGCTCAATGCAAAAATACCAGGTAGGTTTAATACGTTCCATGATACCGACCTTTCTTTGGTCGACTACATAATTGTTTTCGATTCAGGTATACATAAGACCGATTCTTGTCATAAATAATTTTTAAAGGGATATACATTGTAAACATTAACTTGATCTTATTGAGCGAAAACACGGGGAGAAAAAACAGCTCGTGTTCATCGAAACAGTATTTGAAGTCTATATAGAAATCTTTATTTACTACAAACAAAATGTTTAATCTTATTTTCACATTAAAAATTAAGTTTCAACCAATCCGTGATAATGAAAGCTTTTTTTTTCTCGACAAATATAAAGTTGTTTCTTGATAACCAAAACTAAAAAGAACTAAAATAAAAAAACCACGAATATATGAAAAGCCGTTAGATGGATTCTGGCCCTTTCCCCCAACATGTATTCAATTGTAATTCACCATTATTATGGAGTAGTGTGTCTTCGTATAAAAAAGCCTAATCATTTCCCAACCTACATTCTTACATCGTTTACACCTTCAATTGTGATAGGGCCTGGCCGCAATGTGACCTCTAAACCTGGAACTACTGGACCAACATCTACCGCGAACTCTACAGCAATATCATCAGAACCGCCAAGAGGTTTGTATTTAAATCATATGTTGTATCATTGGTATTACAAGTTTTTCTGTTTCCATACGATTTCGGTGCATTAACAATCATGCGTTTAGACTGGGGGAGAGAGAGAGGGGGAGGGAGAGAGAGAAGAAGAAAAAGAAGAAGATGAAGAGGATGATAAAGAAGAAGAAGAAGAAGAAGAAGAAAAGGAACTAAGAAAATGTGTTAATTTGATATTTATGGGCACATCAGATAGATTTAAACGTTGGGAGTAAGATGAATACTTAGTAATATCGATGAATCGGCCTGGCTCTTCAGATGCCCCTCCAATGCTTCATCATGAAGATATATCATATGGGCGTGTTTGCTTTTCGCATTTTATGTCAGTCCTGTTAGAAATCATTAAATATACATGTATACACGCCATTTAAGGTAATTTGAATATGATATGATGTGCTACAACATCTATGTTGATCTTGGTATTTATTATGCATAACAACCTGGGTCATTTACAGAAGCAATTGATTCTCAAATGGTTATCCTTTTCTTTTCCTTATTGTTGAACGTTGGAACAGGATTAAGCTTGGTGCCAATACTAAGCTCCACTTTGGTCCCACTATTCGCTGTCGCTATCATCGTGCTTCTCGTGTGCCTGCTCTGTCGACGAAAAGGGTAAATAGTCTTCCATTATCATTGATGTTGTTGTTAATTCCTGGCTAAAAAATGTCCATAAACAACACTCAAATATATTGGTCATTACAGCAAGTTATCGAATCTCTCTACCTTAAGGGAAAACAATTCTTTAGCAATGCAAATGTGCTTTCTAAAGTAGGCCTATTAAATTAATTAATTAATTATTCTCGCATACGTTTTTTTGAAAGGTTATTGACATTTTCATTCATACATAGATACAACATCCACTATTTCATTATGGGGTCATCCCGGTAGAAAGACCAAGCAAAGTAATAGATTTGATTTTAGAAAAGAAGGCCCGTGATACCGACAGCAACGAGATCGATCGACAATCCATGAGACCGATAAAACAAAGGAATACTTGAGGGAAGATAGGGAGATAGAGAAATGTGTGTCTTATGGGCCTTCGGTCTTGTAAACTCTCTGAATAGTGGCTAGTTTGTACCATTCATTTCATCAGTTCTAAATAAAATTGCAATAATGTCTTCATTATTATATCAGGCTGAAGCACGGATCATCTCAAGGTATCGCCGCCTCCGGAGAGCCTCGGGAGAGTCCTGGAATGAAGGATAATTCGACATTTGAATCGTCCAATGTTCATGATCTCCGGATGGCAGAAGTTATGGGTCGTCATGGCGGGATTGATCCATACATGGCCCTTACGACTCCCCATGATGGCCCTACAGTCCAAGTATACGAACCATTACGAGAGGTAAACTCCCAGGGAGACGTATATGAGGTACCTGTAAATCGGGCCAATAGACAAACTGGTCCAGAGTTTGGTAAGACCTTGCATAAGCTTCAGGTACATCCCGAGACCGACTATGAAAACACACAGGAATACCAGGGCCTTACGATTAATGTAGTTGAAAGGAATTATTCACGTAATGAAAGCCCCATACGTGGGCTTCAGGTACAACCTGAGACTGAATATGAAGTAATACATGAGAGCGAGTATATGAATGTGCAATAAATGATTTTTCGTTAAACTCTAACCGTTTCTATAAGACAGGTTATAAATTGCAAATTACATAATTTAGATCAAATTCAAACAAATAAACTCAAAGAAGAGAAGATTCATGCCACCAGTTTTTATTAGGTCACTAATTTTCAAGTTTCTTGATTACATCACAAAAATGAATAGTTGTGTCATACATTTTACATCATTGAATGCTATAGGGCTTAGAGATAAGCTTAAAACGAGGTAATATTTTCATTTGGCTTAATCAACCGAACAGTGATATTATCTTTGTACAAGAAACGTATTGGTCAATTGATTTAGAGCCAATAATTCGTATTGAATGGAGGGGTTTAGTGTTTATTCAACCATGGTATCATTCTAGAGGAGTTGCAATCTGATTAAGGATAACACAGGTATTGACAAAATAAGTACTCTTTTTAAAGGAGAATGTAAAATATTATTCCATGTCAAGATGAATGTTACCTATTTATACATTTCTATGCTCCTTCTAAACGATCAGAAAAGGATTTATTTTTTAGAAATTGTTTAAATTCAAATAGGAAAATTGTTCTTGGTGGTTATTGGAATTATGCCCAGAATAAAACTTTAGGTACTAATGGAATATTATACATATGGTTATATGATTATATCAACAAGTTCAAAAAGCAATACTTTTTGCTAAATATTTGGAGAAAAATAGAAATTATACGTGGAGGCAGAGCTCACGTAAGTTATCCTCCCGGTTAGATTACTGGTTGATCTCTCGCGAGCCGTGCCAATACGTTCACTCTACAAACATCAGGCCATGTGTGAATTGTGATCATAATGCTATCTTATTGAAGTTAAAACTTATCAACGAGAAATGAGGAAGAGGCTATTGGAAATTCAACAGTGAAGGATGAGATATATAGAAGAAATATAAGGTGTTAAAAACAAGGTCAGAACAGAATATAAAGAACTTTATAATGAAGGAAATTGAGAAATGTGCAAAACAAGAATACAAATTTACACAATTAAATATGATGTAGAGGTACAGAGAAAAGGGGAAATTGTGTACAGTTAGAAAAAGAATATTTCTCTTTGGGTAAAGTAATGGACCAGAGTCATAGCGATAGTATTGCTGAGAAAAAAAAGAAAGAAAAAGTTCAAAATATTCTATCAATGGTCGCTGTAAAACTTAGATTCGTTTGTTATTGTATGTATATATGTTATTGGCAATAAATACCTAGAAAGAGTGAGAAAAAATAAAAGTGCTTATGACAAAAGTTATGAAAAAATAATAAATATCAAATTGAATATTAATTAATTGAATTGAATATTTTTCGTTATTCGAAATTAATAATGATAATTTGTGTGTGTGTATATATATATATATATATATATATATATATATATATAAATATTGTATATTGAATTCATGAATATACATGATTTAGCTAGAATTCTTTAATCATTTGCCTTGAGTGCGTGGCCTCGAGTCCCTGACAATTCAAGTCTTTGCAAATCGCAAAGATTTAAAATAAGAATTTGATAAATATGATTTCTTCCACCATTTAGTTTTCAAATGAACATGCAAACTATAATTCATTAAATTGTGTATATAACACAAACAAATAAGAATGTCAAATGTCGGGGATGTATGTGTGATCGAGTTGAGGTTGAAATTGCATCTACTTATTCTATCGCCATATTGCTGTACATGTCGATTGTGAACAATGATTATGAAAGGAATGAAATGGCAACTACCGAGTGAATAAAGTGATATATAAGGGCTAACTTATGTACAAGAATAGCAATGGAATGCATTTTCACGTTGACTTCTGTCAATTAATATTGGTCTATTGCATCACCATTTCATGAAACTTTTGATCTATAGTTAACAAATAAATTATTCATACCCCTTGTAAATGTTATTTTGTTTTGTTTTTCTGTAACTCAGGAATGAAAGGTAAACTTGTTTGAATTACGGCCTTTGTTGAATACCTTTAGGTGTTAGATTTAATACATGTATGTACACGTGACATTCTTAATATACATAAATCGGGACAAATCAATTTTTGATATACTTAAGATATTACAAAACTTGGTGAAGGTATGAATAGTTTGTTGCAAACTATAAATATATATATTTTCACGATATATTCTGAACAATCTCCCCCTAGTGTGTTGCAAGCTACTAAAACTAAGTTTTTAAATGGGCTTTTGGCTACTAGTACTTAAGACGGTTTCGTGAAAAGATACCCCGACGTTTTGAGATCTGTCCCGGTAGTTACGAGTAACGAGGAAGAAGAGCATCGCTGATGCTATCACAACATCAACACTTACTCCAGTCAGGACATTATCAAATATCAGATTTTTTTCCTGGAAAGAGATGGAAAATGAAAACATTGAATGCTTTAGCGGTAGTTATATGACCTCTTTTTGTAGGGCTACTTTAACCCAGTTATTTATTTGATGCCTATGTATATATACTTGTATTACTTCAACGACCTTTTACATTTTGCACACTCACAATTCTGTATAATAAATGTTATGTATACAAATACAAGTCGATGTTTTAATTACCTTATTTCCCAGTGATGATGAATATATCCCTTTTGGCGATGTTGTTGTAGAAAGAGCGACTGCCGTCTATTGGTATATGCCACGAATAACAACGAAAATGAAACGGTGAAAGAGTAAATGTTTGAGTAGATAACTGTAACACGAATAAAATATTTGGGACGTCAAAAACGTAGGAGTGTCATACCATAGGGCGTTGGAATCATAACGGTGCCGAGATTTTGAGATGTTGGCACGCATTAGCGTTAAATAAAAGGCATTGCCACATAGGGGCGTCGTAACATAATGGCGTCGTAAGATAAGGATGTGTAACATATTGTGTCATCAACAGGGGCGTGACATATTAGCAGTATAGCAGTGTCATCACTATTTAAATAGAAGTCGGAATATATATATATATTTGTTTGTATTGTATTGGTTTATTGAGATAAAAATCATCGGACATGCAGCTAAAAGCTGAAATTGTTCAATTTACAGAGTAAAAAGTATATGGCATAACATTGCATTGATAACACATTAATATATATAGAACAATTAACAAATATTGTGTATATTTCAATACGATTTACAGTTTCATTGATGATATAAAATTGTCATTCGTTTTACATGAGATGGAAAATTGATAATCAACAATTTACAGGTTTAATGCAACAGTGATACGTAGGTGGGATAACATATAGATTTTTATACAGATAAAATACGATAAAAGATAAGATATTAAAGCTAAGTTTCGATATTGGTTAAACAAGGTGATGTTCCTGAATTAACCTAAATTGGCAAATTAATATTCCATCAGAGAGTATAAAGTGAAGAGACCTTGAATGAATTAAATATAGTAATGATAAAGATGTAATGTATATTGACGTTAACGAACACAGGGGTAACATGGGGGTGTCGAAAGAGCGTTGTAACAACGGGGCGTCGCAACATAGTGGTGTCGTAACATAAGGGAGTCGTAATATAGGGATATCGTAACATAGGGTGACGTAATATAAGGGCGTCGTGACATAATGGCGTCGTAACGTAGGGGCATCGTAACATTTGCACGTCTTAACATAGGGGCGGCCTTACAAAAGGGAAACCTAACGTAAGGGCGTCGTAACATAGGGCGTCGTAACACACATTTCGCAATATAGTGATGTCGTTACATAGGTTTGTGAAGAATTTGGTAGACTATATGGACCACCATAGCAAGGTCTGTTTACGTCACTAGTGAAACTACATATTTAATAGTCAATCAAATATACACAAAGGCATTTCTCACCTATATTCGCGTTGGCCTGGCATAAAAACCCTTGATGTGTTTTTACACAAAGATCTGTAGACCTATTGCATCTATCAAAGCAGGGATCTAGAAATTTAAAAGAAAACGAGTCAAAAATTCAATTTGTTTCTCATTGCCTATGGAAGCCCGATGGTTTATGTATTAAGCCTAAGGGAATGAAAGAGTTCGGTAAACAGTATACACATAATAAATGGTTATGAGTTCAATAGTGCGAATATTGAACGAATGAAAAACATTCATTATTTGTATTATACAACATCGAAGAAGATCTAATAGAACGTTAATCAACAAATTATGCTTTACTCCTATATTAAAGATAAATTGAAGTTAGAGTCAAGCCTTCTCGGTTACATTCAGATTGCCTTCGCGTCAGATACACGCAGGGATACGCGCGCGCAAGGCTGAGAGGTACGCAGTCTGCATATAACCAAAAATGCACGGCGCATATAACCAAAAATGCACGACCGTGCAATATAACATCTATTGAATATCATGTGACCAACAATCCTCCAATCAAATGACAAGGATCCACGTAGGTGTTGTATAATGGGTTATATTCTTCTCTTACTTTTAATACGATCCGATGGTGAGAATATTATTGAAGACGGGTGTGGTTTGGTCTTCCTTTCGTTCTATTACGATTTTAGTGCCCCCCCCCCCACCACACACACTATAAAGCCCATTTACTACGTCAACCATGCATACAGGTATATCCTGGCTGATGGAAAACGAATTTTCAAACTACTGTTTGATGTCATTATTACTGCGTGGTCATATCACTCTATAAACATGTTAATAAAAATACTTTTACATAAGAATCTGTAAAACGGCAGCGTGTTGAAACAAATAAACATCAGCCTTTCCAACCTATTATGGATTTTTTTCCTTCTCCTTTTAATGTAACTTGTTTATCCGTTCCCGTGTGAAAAAAAACCTTGCGAAAACCTAAATGAGAACTATTGCTAAAAATTAAGAAGCGTTTTTTAATAGTTATCTTTGGGAGCGCATATTGTGATTTGTTTATCTTATATTGATATATGAAAGACAACCTTTGGAATGGTGGTTCCTTATCTCATAACCTCAGCTTTTGTTTTCAACCGGTTACGACCTCCATATCATAATCATTTCACTATCAATATCATAATTTAATTTATCATAAAGTAAACAAAATGCCTTATCAGGTGCGAATAAATTGTAGAAAAAAAAAGTGGCAGTGGTGTATTCTTAGCTGCTGCGAATCTAGGGAGGTGCATGGAGGCTGCCCCCCTCCCCCTAAAAAAAATTGAGCCGAGCCTCCTACTTTTTTCTCGATCATAAACGAATTTAAGCGAGGCACAGTGCAAGAACCCCAAGAACCCCCCCCCCCCCCCCCCCCACCGACAATATACTCCAGACCTGGGTCTGATTTTTATATAAATACTGATAACTTATCAGAATACTTGGCCGAGCTTCTCATGTTAAGTAAACAAGAACAATCGCTACTATGAAATTTGCCGGGAATTCCCTTAATATAAGGTCCAACAAGACGATATGGATTTATATATTGTAAGAACCCCAAGAACCCCGCTCTGAGCCTTATGGGAATGGCGCCCTAAATGTTCATTGTATTGTATTGTATTGTATATACCGGAAAATGAATTTCTGAATACCATGGCTCTTGAAGGTACTATGTCCCATTTGCAGGTCCAAGAAATGAAAAGGCTAAATTCCAACGGCATTTGAAATACAAAACTTATTTAGAACTCCCTTAAAACAAAAGGGTTTGAAAATTGCTTTTTGTGGGAAAATAACGCCCATTAGCTGTCGCATCGACATGAGTTATTGCAATAACCTAGGTTATAGTCCGATTTTCAGATCCTTGTACCGAATGGTCGTATGTTTTATGCAGCGCAAAGATTCAATCAGTTTAAATTTGGCCATTATATTAAGTAGTGGGTTATTGATGTAGACAAAATATGCTCCTCTAAGTTGGCCAAACTCTGTGTATAGATGGCTCTGCTCGATGCCCCACGCGGGGTAACGCAACATGCTGAATATGTTTCCTGTTTTCTCTATCTTCACTATACATAGATTTATACCAAGATACCTCGACAGTTTTCCTCATCAGAATTGTTCGGGTCAAATCGACATCCACAAGTCATCGTGGAGTTATCACATTCCTGCGTCCAAGAATCACAGTTAGAGTTTCCACAATTAGGAATTGAAGCTGAAGAGAAAAATTAAAATAATATATAAATGATAGCACTACACTGATTTATGATTTAATAATAATGATAATATTACTGATACTAATAATAATAATAATAATAATGATGATAATGATAATAATAATAATAATAATAACATTACTGCTACTACTACTAATTATAATAATAAGAAAAATAATAATAAGAAGAATAGTAGTCATAATAATATTAATAATAAAAATGATAATATCGAAAACGATGATGGTGATGATGATGATAATACTACTAAATTATGATGATGATGATGATGATGAACAGCATTTGTATGGCGCCATATATCTGTTTCAGATAACATTCAAAGGCGCGAGCTCCTCCAATAAAATAAGCATTTAAATGTCTGAATGAAGATGTGAGTTTTTAGTAACCTTATAAAAGAAATAATAATACACTGTACATATAAATGATAATTAAAACAATTGAAATAAAAATCCCTGAGAGTTCACTTCTTCACTATGACCGGTTTCGATTTTGTTTCTTCAGATAGTGAATTCAAAATTCATAAACATGTAAATAAATATATATATATATATATATATATATATATATATATATATATATATATATATATCTATATAACCCTACATGGTACATTAAGTGGACATTAACCCTAACCCTCACCCTAATGTCTACTTAATGACTCATTTTTTCACTCCAAATGTCCTTCCCATGACGCCTTTAGTAATATAGAGAGAGATATATATATATATAACAAAAATTGGGCCTTCTATGAGAAATAAAACGTAAAAACGTCCTCTAAACGGTTTTTAAAATATATCTCTCCCTATATATGTAATTTTACTAAAGGCGTCATCAGAGGGACATTTGGAGTGAAAAAAATGATTCATTAAGTAGACATTAGGGTTAGGTTTAGGGTTAGGGTTAGGGTTAGGATGTCCTCTTAATATACCACGTAGAGTTGTAAGGGGGTCACTTACGATAAAATCGAGGCGCCGATGGCAGCTGCGGTGGGGCACTGTCACATTGGCATTCACTGTTGCTATCGGTAGGGGCAATACAAACGTCACCCGATACGTTACGTAATATCAGAAGACATGCCACGAGACTTATCAAGAACGACGACTGTTAAAAAGAAAGCACATCACATGTTGATTCACTTAATAATAATAGCTACATTATATTGCACACGTATCCATCCTAGGGGAAAAGCTATCAGAAGCTACAAGAGCAGCAGTACAGTACACAAAAAAGGATGGCATGAACTTGTGATGGCCACAGCGGTTCAAGGACACCTTACCCCTGGACATCCACCGCCAGGATATTACCACCCCAGTCAACTACCCTCTAGGATGACTACCCCTGGGACAACTACCCCCAGAAAACTAACCCCTAGGACAACTACCCCCTAGGACAACTATCCCCCGGACAACTACCAACCGGACAACAACCCCCCCCCCCCCCAGACAACTACCCCCTAAGAAAACCATCCTCTAGGACAACTACCCCAGTACAACTACGCTAGGGGGTAGTTTTCTTAGGGGGTAGTTGTCATAGGGGGTAGTTGTATGGGGGTAGCTGTTCGGTTAGTTTACTGGGGAGTAGTCGTCCTAGAGGGTGGCTGCCCTGGGGGGGGGGGGTAGTTGTCCTAGAGGGTTGTTGACTGGGGATGGTTATCCTGGGGTGGATGTCCAGGGAGTAGGTGTCCAAATACGGGCCACAGCAGCGCAGCTAGCGTCACCCGACTGACAGAAGAAGAATCCATCCATCGCAGGGCGTATTCAGGCGCCTACAAAGTAGTATTACTACCTTGGCTTTATTTAAAGCCTTGAGGTCTTAGGCGCTTAAAACATTCAGGAATAATTTTCTCCCACGAAGTCATTCACTACACCTGGTTTGAGAGTTGCAAATGCAGATTTAAGACACCTCTACTCGTGTGTTTATAAAGCTCCAGCCTAACCGTAGCGGCTTTTAGTAAACTAAACAAAAATCAAACGTCCTACCATGTTCGTTTATAAAATTGCTTCGGATCGTTCCGATTCGTTCTTATCCGTTTTGATTCGTTCACAATCGCCCCAATCCACCCTTTCCACCTTAAGATACCTTCAGTGCTGAGTTTTACAGCTATTTTAACATATTCACATTTGAACTATCCGTATCCCAAGCCATATCAAAGGAAAATTAGCCATGTATGATCACAGCAAAGCGCTGAAGCCATAAACTTACGTCCACGAAACCTTTAATATTATAATAAAGCATGTATAAAGTACAGACTGTATTGCGTTATGTAGTTCTAGATGCTTTTGTACATACCATCGTGATATGATTATCAGGCTACCAATTATCACAAAACCGATCACAGCAACATTATTTTTTATACCAAACTTTACGTTGACGCGCCGCTTTCTGTTGAAACTCGACTCAGAGCGTCGAATATGGTCGAATCCCGTCCTCAAACACTCATTCAACACGTACACTCACTTTATAACAAGGGTCATGGAATTACGATTTATTGATTAAGAAAACAATAAACACGTACCTGACTTTTAACCTCCTTGAAGATTATTTTCGTTATGGTAACTCCGGTTTTGTTTTGATGATATCTGGAAATATTTTTTTTTTTTTCTTTTCTTGAGTTGATCGTGGTGGCGCCAGTTCAGTTTCTCAAAACACACGTTCGAACAAAATCATAGCGTTGAAGGAAAAGCGGTGCAAAACTAAATGACACTTGTTGCAGGGGCGGGCCGCCAAGCGACTTCCAAAGTGGGGGGGGGGGGGGAGGGGGGGGGGGCACCACCAGGAAAAAAGGGCACTTTCTGAAGAAAAAAAGGCACCTACAAAGCGAAATCTCAAAGCGAAAATATACATTTTTTTAGACATCGGTATATACCCTCACTCAAAAGACTTAACTACGTTTCAGCCATGCATCAGGTCTTTCGTCTTCTTTGTGCATGGCTGATCGTCAACGAAACGATTAAGTCTTTTGTCAACTCTGTTCGTTGATACGGCAGGCAGCCAGTGAAAACGAACTCGTTCGATCAAATTATGGAAATGCAAGCATTACTTTAAACAAACGGAACTTTGTTATTCTTGGCTCATTTTTCCTGATTGAGGTGTCATATGAAAGGGCAGAAATTGAACTTTCTAGAAATGTGATTGTCTCTTAAAATTCAGATACCTCCCGCCAAATGACTTTTTGGTTTCCTCTCTTCAAATTGCTTTTAATCACTCATGCGTGAGATATGACTTATATGAGTTGCACCAAATGAAAGAGGAGGATCGAAGCTTTCCAAATATGTGTCATTTATTAATTATAATTGTGATTAAGTTATGAGAAAACATCGATAATTCTCGGTTTCCTTTTTTCTAGGACGCACTGTATAATACACTCAAAAGCAAAAAAGTGGACGCCTTTTATAATTCAGATTTTCAAATAAATATCTGATACAAACTTATTTTTCACATAGGCCTATCAAAATAAAAAATCAACTAATCTTCTTCAAGTTGATATGCAATTGGATTGAGCTTAGCCATTCAACAATAAATGTGCTCTGGAAAAAATAATAAGCAAAATTGGGCATCTGGCCATTCAACTGTTGATGAGCATTTCCATTTTGTAAAGTAAAATTAGATAAATGAAGAAAAAAAAAGAATCCCAAGAAACACACATCTCGACCATATTTGTCAGTTGACATCCAGAGAATTTCTTATACAGATGCACATGCATGGTCATTTACATTTGAATGGTTAATTGCTCTATTTTTTGCAATTTTCTTAATCAGACCTTTTAACGTTTAAATATGCCCATCCAACACACACACACACACACACACTCTCTCTCTCTCACACACTCTCTGCTCTGCAGAATATCTCTTTCCGACTTTCTTTTCCCCCCCTCCTTTCTTTATTTCACCCTCCTCTCTCTCTCCCTTTACCTTTCTCTCTCTCTCTCTCTCTCTCTCTCTCTATCCCTCTCTCTCTCTCTCTCTCTCTCTCTCTCTCTCTCTAGTATTGCTCTGCAGAATATCTCTTCCTGACTCCCCCTTTCTTTATTTCACCCTCCCCTCTCTCTCTCTTTACCTCTCTCTCCCTCTCCTGTATATATTTCTAAACAGCAAGTAACATTTTATTTACAATTCGTTACCTCTTATTCTCATGCTGATACAGGATAATCATCAATATTTGTGAGAAGAATAAACAAAAGAACTCGTGAATTTTCATGAACAGTAGCACAATATACAATAGTTTAATCAAGCACGCTTAATTTCCATGATTTACAGCACCAATCTTAATAATCATAGATATAAAAGTCAAATGACATACAAACAATACAATCATGCGACAATTCCACGAGTATAATCAGCCTTGAATGATAGTTTGCATTAAAGATCAAATTCGTCACATGATCTTTGTTTTAAAAAAATGAAAAAACGATTTTAAATTAGTATATTTCACGTAGAATTGTATACGTATCCGTCATTCATACATACAATGTAACTATACAAACTTCAACATCCTAGAACTTAAAAACAAGTCTAAAGTAACAAACTTTGTTAAACAATAATATTTTTAAAAATATCTTCAAAATACTTCAAGAGCAGTAACTCATTAACACATACAACCTAACACAAGTTTTTCAAGATTTTAGGAAAGGAAGGTTACACTACTAATCAAATGGTCATGCATCGGTGAAGTTGTATATTTTCTTTTAAAGGCAGAGTATTTTAACCGACATCGCTACCACTACACTGCAGTAATCTATTTCCAATTGCGCCATCTTTCGGTGAAGGCGTACATAGAGCGATTGCCTGTTTCTAGCGCGTCATCCATTGGTGATGCATTGTTGGACATGGCTGTCGACACATCGTGTCCTTGTGAGCAGCAGGTGGCAGTATATGTAAACGTAGAGTAATGTCAGTAGACTACCCTGCTTTTACCCTCTAGCTTGTATTGCAACTACAATAGAATGTTTTCTTAGAATACAATGTTCTTTCTAGCAAAAAGAAAAGAAATATAATAGTGGTTTTGAAATAGAGAGACTGTTTTTGTGTATCCTTATCAAAACCCTGACAAAAATATTGAATCGAACTTTCAAAATTCTGCCTTTTTAGGTAATGAATGTATCTGCAAGTTAAATGAACAAATCAGCCGTTTAAATTAACCTTGTAAACTAAATAACGATGTAGAAACGCAAAAGTTTAAACGAAACAATGTTAGAAAAAATATATTCGTTTGATGTACTTCGATAAACGAACGCAATATCACATAGTACAAATTCGAAACGTAATATACTACAGGACTGATTAGCGTGATGGCAAAATGAAAACTAAAAACCCCATAAAAGAATTCAGATGATAATTGTCATACCACTTAAATTTATTGAACATCACTACACTTCGTCCATATTCAAATTATGTAGACCTCTTGCAATATTAACACATTAGATTAATTAGTCCTTAGCTTTAGATACTTATGATTAGGAGGAACATTTACAACACATATCAGAAGTAAATAAAGTATAAATTTGGCAAGTTTGATAACTAAATCATTAGATACCTTCCACTTTCCAAGTTCAATTTGAATTGCAGTTTTAAATATTTTTCTGAGAAATGTGACTTGTTTATTTTCTCATTTTCCAGAAACCATAATCTACAGAACCAACAACAAAAACGAATGGCCTCTTAAAGAATATATGGCAAATACAGTCACATGGTTTTAAAACAAAAATGAACAGGTAAAGTTTCATCTTTATTTCTTATTCCTAAACCTGCCGAGTAAGGATTACTTCTTTTAAAAACAATTGAAAAAACATGAAGCACAAATTCTATTTTGTCAACTTGTCAATGCATTTCTAAATAGTTTAGATCTAAATAAACATTATATACTTCAATATGTCAAAATGTATTTGTATAAAAACGTCTCGTGACTACCAATGTACAAAGAGTATATACCAAAAAGTTCTTAAAGTTGTCAATTACATGCATATATTATTTTAAAACATGATAATCTAGTGTGTTCTGACTAGCTCCAAGAAACCAATACGGACTAAAAATGGTCATACCGATAAAAATGCATGTTATTCAACCTACAGGTACCGTACTTTACTATTTCCTACTTCAACAGTGATTTTCTTCCCCCAATTAAGATTGGAATACTATTCTACCATTATAAATCAACTGTACGATTTGAATCGATACCATTCATTTCTTAATGGCTCATAATAGTCTCATATATATAAACATGAAGTATCCATTTGTTTTCCATGTATGGTATCAAAGTAACTGGTGTGATTAAGTATCTGAAATTATAAAATTCTCTAAAATCAGACTTACGGTACTACTTTTTAATGTGAAAAATGTCAAGACATTTACACAACTATGCTCTGCGCATTTCAATAGTACTATCTTTAACATAAATAAACATATAAACAAAAGTTCTCTTAAAAATCTAGGTAATAGGAATGCTAAACAAAATAGTAGCCGTAGTAATCATAGAAACACACCATAGCAAAGTAGTTATCGAAGAAAATGATAGATTCACTGTACAAATAACAAGAAAACAATGTCATTAACCAATTAGAATGTGCATACAATATCAGCTTTGAACAGATTTATATACATTAATACATGTTCATGTACCTATTAAAGCAATATATACACTTGTAAAGATAACTTTTCATTGTGCATAACAAACAGCAATAGCTTGTTTTCAGCTTGCCATGTTTTCATATAACTATGTACAAATACAAAAAAAAAC
The DNA here is from genome assembly GCF_000002235.5 of Strongylocentrotus purpuratus. Classification (NCBI taxonomy): domain Eukaryota; kingdom Metazoa; phylum Echinodermata; class Echinoidea; order Camarodonta; family Strongylocentrotidae; genus Strongylocentrotus; species Strongylocentrotus purpuratus. Next base: position 30,369,304 of record NW_022145598.1, read on the forward strand.
ATGGATAACTTTTTAGTAACTGCATTTAATTGCAGTTATATAATTATTTTTGAGGTCTGTAACTCTGCACCTATTTTTCATTTGGCCATATGACTTTAACATATAGTCATGTGGTGGGGAAAGCATACTTTTTTGTATTGCTAAGCAAATGTTTGTGCTGTTTACACTTTATTTATCTTACATATTCAATTAGCTTTCTTGACTGAACGATATCTCATACAAAAGATCACCTGTATGTACATGATCATATCGTATACAAAAAGCCCTTTTAAAAACAAATTATGTAAACCAGCATGTACCTATAAAATGTATTGGTCTGCAGACTACGGGGTTAAATATGTCATTATTCTTATATCTTTCTAAACTCCAAGAATATCTAAACACCTTATGCAACATTATACAGTATCATCATGCAAAGATATTTATGTCAATATTTCATTCCATTACTACATTCAACGCTCTTCCCATTATGTTGTTATCAAGTGAATCCTCTCATAAAAAAAGGTATTAAAGGTGAAAAACACCACCAACATTCGAGATAAGGATTGCTAATACTGAATAATTGACTTTTGCACAATTTAAATATCCTACTTTTTATGGAAACAAGAAGTTACGAAAGGATTTACATAATTGTACAAAACTGCTTATGGTACTATTTTTTTTGGCCATATTGAGTGGGGTAAAAGAGAGAAAATAAAGACGTAGGAGCCGTGCTTAAACCGTTAGTAATTTGATACTGATTATGTTAACTTCATTCAGAGCAATATGTTCACAGAGTTTGGCAAACTTGGTTTCAGTTGGTCACATCATATTCTATTGTAATGTACTCGCTCAACAAAGCAGTAATCGCCGTATTGTGGTCAAATTGAACCGGGTTGTTCAAGTCTCCTACTCATTGGCACTGACAACATATCATGACGCTAAAGAGGGCGGTATACATCTTTCACTGACTACATATTATGAAGCTAAAGAGGGCGGTATACACTTTTCATGGTTTGGTATTTTCCAGAGTAACTTCTTCTTCAATTTTCCATTTTCTTCAAAAAACGTGAAAAAGCCAACACGGTACAAAAACCACAATTTTCCATACAAAAGACGAGGACTTGCACACCATTTATCTTCACAGCAATGGGTTGGAATTATAAGTTGTTTTTTGGAATGTAATCAAATATAATGGATACTTCTTTGTCAAGTGCCTCATTACATATCCTTTCATTTACCAGTTACAAATGTTTTTTTAATAGAAAGCATATTGTATACATTAGTTGTTGCTAGGTAAGACAAACATTATGACTTGCCCTACCTAGCAACACGTAATATATGCAATCTGCATTCTGACCTGTCCAATGCAATCATTCGTAAACAGGTGAATAAACAAAATATGTTCTATGCACTTTACAATGATTTTTGCATTAAACTTGGTTACATTACGAAAATGGCCTACACATGTATGTACCCTGCATGTCATTTTTCCAGAACAAAGTCCTTTTTTTCTTCAAAAAAACACTTATGAGATGCTTTGACAAGACTGCACGCAAATACCTTCTCAGTAAAAAAAAAAAAATGTAGGAAGGAACAGAGTAGATTATACTGGTGTGTTAGGATTTGGCTTGGAGTATCCATTTGGTGATTTACTCTGCGATAAATGAAAAGAAACGTAAAAGAAATACAAGCATATAAAGTAATGAAATGAAATAATAACAATTTCTTTTCTTTCTGTGAATGCAATAACATATCCAATGCCAATTCAGTGATTATATTTATACCAAAAAGAAAGAAAATCAACAAGTTTTAAAAAGGACAAGCTTTTTTTACAGTTGGAATCATGCCTTATTGCCTTTTTTCCACACATATGGACATGACCAGTCTAAATTATCACAAAGGAAAACAAGAGAGGCAAATCAAACTCAGGGATTTGGACTATCATGGTTAAATCGAAGTGATCATGACTTGTGTGTCCATTAATATTATAAAATACCCTAATTAAACTCATAGAGAGAGAATATGTTTTAACAGGGCAAGTTTCTCTTAGACCCCATCTGCTTTCCCCCTTATATTTTCATGTTTTTGTTAGAAATCTCCCTGATAGGCTTCTATCAAAAATTAATAGACAAGTGATAACAAAATAATCTAAAATAAATGAAGCAAAATACATAATTTTGAACAAAAAAAAAGAAACAATTATAATGTGCATTTCATACATTGCATATTATCAGTGTCACATAAGAATCAAATCATATTGACTGTACAAACAAACAAATTCTTCATTAATTGAACAATTGAAATAAAAATTAAGTGTACAAAAGAATTGGATGAAATTAAGCCTGGCTTAGCTGAGTTGACAGATGTATGGAGAGCTCACTCTTTCAGTTTTCTCAAATTAGTACAATTCTGTTAAGATCATGAAATAATGATGAGAAATGTCTTCATTTTGCTATTCTTACATTTTTAGTTACATTTACTGTGGTAACTTTTAATGGATACAAAGGTTTACATAGGAATGTATTACTTTTGCCATTCTGCCACCAGACCAGAGACGGTTCATATATTTGTGTCCTAATTTCTGCAATGGCACTTGCCCTGAAGCTTAACAGCCTATAATCACAATATATTTTGAATGTTTTCATAACTAATAAAACTCTGCAATAATAGCGTTTACAGCTGTACTGACATAATATACAGGCATGCGGTCACATGATCATATATGAACATTACAGCGTTACTGTGGACTGTGTAACCATGTGCGAACAATTGAAGCTAGGAGACTATTAAAGCAAGTGAAGAGTGCAGCATTGCCAATTTGAAGACACTGAATACCATGTAGAGAGGAAGACAATGGATCCCTTGTGCTCCTTGCTGATTTAAAATGTATTTTTCGACTGCATTTTTTTTTTACAAGAGGGAGGGAGGGGGGATTTTGTAAGGAGGAATCGGAAGGAGAAAGAAATTTGTAGTTTTTAATTTTGTAGTCATAATCATTTTTTTTCTGAAGATGCCAGAAACAGGCCATGCATGGACATTCTATCTCTCAATCTACATGCAAACAAACCCAGAAAGGAGCTCAAGAATACTGGAACTTCAATATCAGCATGAATTCTATTTATTTATTTATCTTTTTTTAAAAGTTATCTATTTTATTCATTTATTTATTCATTTATTTGTTTAAATATTTGTTTGTTTGGTTTATTTTTTTTATTTATTATTTATTATTCTTCTTCATCTATTTATTCATTTTTTAAATTCTTTTAAATTCCTATTTGCAATTTTAATTTATTAATTCCTTATTATCATTGTTATCATTATTATGCTTATTATTATCAATATTTGTTATTCATTTATTTACAAGTATAAAAAAAAAATTTCTTCATTTTTTTTTTTTTTTGGAAGGGGGGGGGGGGGGCAAGTTACGGAAAGAGATGGAGGAGGGGTGCACACTGCCAACCACTGTAGTGTTTCTACGCAACTTCACATTGCAATTACTAAACAGGGAGTTATTTCCCTGTTTCAAGCAAAACAAGGCTGATGTGTTTGTGTTTTAAAAAAAAAATTGCAGCACTCGTTAAAGTTTTGAAATTGTGAGAAACTTCATGCAGTGCTCAAAAAGTTGCCTGATATCCATGCAGTTTAAGCTCTGTCTACAATGAAAAATATTTTCCTACAATCTCATCACATTATAATATGCAAATCAATTAATTTTGTTCAATACTCAAGCAAATGTACTTTATATTGAGTGTACCAAAAAGCAGGACAAACAAATCAGGTAGTCAGAGAGTAAATGTAGTCTACTGCCCTCTTATGACAAATACAAAGCAATGGAGTCAGTTTTGGCATTCAATGGCTCTTTTGAGTTCTCCTAGCCTAGGGGACGCTAACAAAATATAATCTTGGGAAAATAAATTGAAGAGTATGTCAATCCACTACATGACTGACATTTAGAGGTTGAGGGCAGCATTTCCTTTGAGGTTATTCAGTCAATCATCAAACACTTTTTCATAACTGTGGATATTTTGCTATTCTTTACTTTTTGAGTCAATCTTTGCAGGCATGTGACATGTGATTTCTGGTACTTGAAGCTAGCAAGCGAATATTTTGTTGTCTGTAACCCAATGACTACCGGTACTGACTTGAACTTCTCTATTTCCCGTTCATGTGTTTAAGTATTAAGATTACAGACAGTCCTTTTCAGGACTCCCCAATCCTCCCCCTTTCTCACGTGGTGCAACCGTAAGCTTAGCCTACTGTATACTTCCATGTAGTAGTACACTTTTGATTGATTCAAAATCATCACAAGCATTTGTAAGAAACATGTAGTACTCGCTTCAAAATTTCTTGAAGTTCTGAGAAGATATACACTTAATCTTTCAAGAATAAACCATATTGTCACAACCAATTCATGAAAAGAGGTAGGACAAAGTCACTCCAACTTTCTGGGCAAGACTGTGGTTCCAAAAGTCATTAAAGGCAGGACATTTTACCAACATCGCTATTCGCCACCACTTAAATGGATTTATAATTGTGCCATCTTTCGGTAAGGGCATACATAAAGCTATTTATTTTTGGTGTGGCATTGTGGGACATGACTGTTGACACATTGTGTCATTGTGAGCAGCAGATGGCAGTATACAAAAAGTAGTGTCAGAAGAATACCCTGCCTTTACAAGACAGATGACATCGATACTGATTGCACTGAGACAACTCACTAAGGAACGGACTAAGAAATAGGCCACATTCCGATTCTGCCAAAGATTTTCATCGGAAGGGTAGGATTTCAACTGACATTTTGACAGCACAACCAAATCTATTCCCTAAGGATGGAAATCGCTTACCTTAACTCACAGAACTTGTATTGCTAGGAAGTTTTCTTTTTATGGATGGATACAACATCCAATACAATTTGAATACTAGTAGTTGAACAACGGTTTCCTCCATTCTTTTTGTCAAGAATGGAGAAAACGTTATATTGTGGTAGTTGACCTTTGACTGCATTTTGACCCAACTTGACCTTAGCAAAGGCATCTATTCAGGTGGTAAATGGATTACATTAGCATTAGCAATAACAAAGTACAAAAGCAAGAAGCTAAGCCCCACGCATTTATTATTATAGGATACAAGTTAATAAAAGAATGCTATCCCGAAGATCTAGACTTATAGTCCCAATGATTTCTGCTCAGATGGCAAATGGATTATATTAGCACTGACAAAATACAAATGCAAGAAGCTTATCATGCACATGCACCACCTTCAAAATATTGGAACTTCAAGAATGGTAACCTGAGTTTCTAACGCAACCCTTATTTGAGAGGGGGGAATACAGGGTTTAAATCAAAAGAGGGAGGCCGAGGAGATTGATAAGGCATATGTTCATATTTTTGGTTAGGGGGATTCTGGTCAGAACCAAATTGCCCATATGCTTGCTTTTTTCAATATAGTGAATTTTTGGTTCCCTCTAAAACATCACACCAAACCATATTTTGATAAAGCAATTTGCTATAAAAAGGGGAGGGGAAGTAAGTGTGATAGTAACAATCAATTACACATTCAGTATATTCAAGAACTGGGACAAAAACCAAGGGGTTAAATTGAGTGGTATACTAAAAGAAAATGTCCAAACAAGCTACAAAGAGGGAATCAGACAATTACAACATCTGTTTACTGCAAAAACCAGACACTTTTTTATATGACTGTTTTTGTGGCAAGAAACTTTCCCAAATTTGCAAAAAATCTTGTTGTATGAATCATTTTGCATTATGAAACAGATCATTACTGCTCATTGGATTGGTGTATGCAATGCTATAAAGTGCTGTCATACTTTAGGCTAGGCACGTCATGCATGCACATGCTTTTTAATTATTTAGGGGCATTTATACTGTGCAACAGTTAACATTCAATCATGCATACATAATAACACAACAAATTTGTAATAAGTTAATATTTAAGCATGGCCATCTAATTTGGTGAGACAGGAAGAATTTGACAATTTGAAGGAATTTTGCATGCATTCCTTTACGATTCATAGGACCTCCATCTCTGGCTAGGGATATGATAAGCAATTAAGCACTAGAGGGACAGTTTATATTCTAATCACACGACATAACTGACTCAAAATCAACTCAACAAGCGACCAATTTTTTGCCATTTAAAAAAAAATTGTTTTACTCTGTTTGTTGTCATTCTAGTGTTAGTCTTGTTTAAATGTCTAGAGTATCATCCAGTGGCTAGTTTTTCGTTTTTTTTTACCAGAGCCTATTTAGTCAAAGAATTCTGAATACATCAGTTCATATTCAAACCTTACAATCAATTTGGCTATCAAAGTTATGGGCAATAAAGGCTTTATATTTAATGCATGCTTATACAATTTGTGTCCAGCTTATGATAAAATGAAATGAAAACTACATGCCTACCAATCAAAGCCTCAACAATAATTGGCTTAATTACATTAAGTCTGCTATGGAGCTGTCTTAAATTTAGGCTAAAAAACCTTAAAATTAATACAAAAGTTGGCTAAGTAATTTGCTTAAGCTGAAAACTGAGTGAAAAACTCATATGGCCCATGGGGGGTGTTTCATAAAGCTGTTCGTAAAGTTACGCACTACTTTACGAACGACTTGTATGTGAAAAGCAAAATGGGATGCTCAATCATTATTAATTGCATCAACTAAAGTTGAACTGTGCAGATGTAGATTAACATTCTTATCATAACAAACATTTTCAACTCAGAGTATATTTTTTACTATAATTTAATTGAGGTTATTGGAAATATCAGAAAAATGTTTGGGCATCCTATTTGGCACTTCATATACAAGTCATTCAAAAAGTCATGCATAACTTTACAAACATCTTTATGAAACACCCCCCCCCCCCTGGTTCACAAAGGAAGAAGATTGTTGTTACTGTTTCGCTCTTACCTTGCAGCAGCAGCAGTAACATACAAGAACCACGATAGCGAGTAAAACCACTCCAGTGCAAGACCCTACAATGATATACAATGTTGTGTTGTTGCTTGTCTGCATTTTCGGATCTACAAAGAGAAAAAAAAGATGTGATCGCATTAACATGTGAATGTATTCAAAAGGTTGAATGCATGAATGTAATCACAAATTTGACTGCCAGATAAAAATAATGCACATCTAAATAGTCTGGCTTGAAATGACAAATTTGAAAATAAGAATGTAGACAAAACATGAGTATGCATTCAAAATGTAGTATACAATTGATGGTTTAGTGTGAGAATGCAATCATACATGTTGGTTCCACTTGAGAATGACATTCAAAATGTACACATGAGAGCTGCAATACATCTCAGTGTAGAACCTAAGGAGAAATACAGTTCTAAACTTCTGTATGATAAAGCACTGTTGATGATAAAGGATGGCAAAAAGAGGTTGCCATACAGAGAAGGGATAGTTAAAGGTAAAGACCAGTATTGGCAACGCCCCAATTTCAAAAAATGAAATGGAAGCTCTCATTACCAATCATGTGAAAGAATATGTTTTGACTAATACATGATGATAAAAAATTTGCCGGGAAACCGCCTACTAATTCATATATTTGGTAAACTTATTTCTCTCATGGTCTGGTGAGAGAGATAGGGTAGTCCCATATACATCTTTCTGTGTATAGTGCTTGTAACTTTACGAAGAATGGGCCAAATTTCTTATCATTTTGATGATTCCAGAACCTTGCAGATGCTAGATGCTAGATGATCAACCTTTTCTGATCGATTCCACAACGTTTCTTTCACAATGCAATCGCATGACCATTACTGGTCTTTACCTTTAAATAAAAACAGGATAAAAGTGGAGAGTTTGAGAAGGTCAGAAAAAGATAGATAGTAGTAGTAGACTTTATTGGATAACTTGTTTAGCACAGGGCTAATCTGCCACAAGGTCCAAGGGAAGTCATAGACAGAGAAAGAAAAGTTATGAGCTGTATTATAATGCTTTGACAGAAGAAAAAATGCTAGACAAGGCCGTGCAAACACTGAGAGATATGTTTGGGGATTGATCAAAACAAAAACAGGAGAATACAATTAAAAAAATCATAGATGAAAGAGGAAGGAAAAGGCTGATAATCTAGGCCATGACTTCAAGTCCAGTTCCCGGTTTCTGTAACTTGTTTGATGCCCTTGTACATGTCTTAGAGAATTCACAGTAAATCACTCAGCAATAGAAACATAGTGGGCATGAAATAGAGGGGAGGGGAGAGGAGAGTAGAGAGAAGACAAAAAATAGAATGAGAATAGAGATGTGGAAGAAAGAGGCATTGGGGAGGGAGGCAGACAGAGGGAGAGAGGCAGAGAGACAGAGAGACAGAGGTAGAGAGAGATAGAGATAGAGAGAGAGAGACTGAGAGAGAGAGAGACAGAGAGACAGTGAGCGACAGAAAGAGAAAGAGGGAGAGAGAGAGAGAGAGAGAGAGAATGTGGGTGTTGTGTGTGTGAGAGAAAGAGAGAGAGAGGGGGAGAGATAGATTGTGTGAATGTGTGTTGTGTGTGTGTGAGAGAGAGAGGGAGACAGACAGACAGAGAGACAGAGACAGAGACAGAAAATGAGTGGATGACAGAAGAGACAAGATGAGAGAGAGAGAGAGGATGAGGGTCAATTAGACCAACAGGAAAAGGGTCAAGACATAGACAAATTTGAGAGTCAAGGTAAAAGCATGAAAGAGAAGGACAGAGACAGAGACAGTGACAGAGAGAGACAGAGAGAGACAGAGAGAGAGAGAGAGAGAGAGAGAAAGAGAAAGAAAGGTTGAGCTCTAAATGGAATTAGAGAGATATACACAGATAGGAACACTATTCAGGTCATCAAAACAGCCTTGTCAAACACAATCTATCATAAACACTATGGATGAAAATTAAATGAAAATAGCTGGATAAAGATATGACAGATTTGAAAATAAACACAGCAAGCAACCCAGGTTCTTATTCTTAAATATACGATACAAAATTGATAAATGTCTGTTTTGTATGTTACTTTAAATATAAGCATCTCAGAGGTATAATGGACCACAACTATATTTATGAGGAAATTTTTTTTTTTTCTCTACCTCTCTCTCAAATATCCTTTTCCAAAGAATAAATATATGACCACAGATATAAAAGGACGTGAAGGGGCACAAACAGATTCATCTGGAACGCAAAATGCATTATCATTGAAAACCATAATTTTACTACACACAGTGATTACACCATATGGTTAGAATGTGGAGCTGGGAAATGCATACATGCCCCTATACAAATTTAAGTTCGTCGCGAACTCGTATTATGTTCGTGGTAAGCTTAATAAGATCGTTTTTTGGGCTTTAAGCTCGTAACACGCTTCCAGGACGCTAGTAACGATCTTACAAAATCTTCACGAGCTCGTGAACGAGTTCGTCACGAGCTCGTGGCGAACTCGCGGGGAAAATGGGCAGCTCGTGGCGAGCTCGTGGCGAGCACGTTGGTAAAAGGGGGAGCTCGTGGCGAGTTCGTGGGTAAAAGGGGGAGCTCGTGGCGAGCTCGTGGGTAAAAGGGGGAGCTCGTGGCGAGCTCGTGGGTAAAAGGGGGAGTTCGTGACAAGCTCGTTGGTAAAATCGGGAGCTCTTGGCGAGCTCGGGCGTAAACTGGGGAGCTCGGGGGTAAACTGGGGAGCTCGTGGCGAGCTCGTGGGTAAAAGGGGGAGCTCGTGGCGAGCTCGTGGGTAAAAGGGGGAGTTCGTGGCGAGCTCGGGTTAAACTGGGGAGCTCGTGTTAAACTCGGGGGTAAACTCGGGAGCTTGTGGCGAACTCAGGGTTAAACTGGTAAACCCAGCCCTCTAGGGTGGACACCAAAGTTTCATAATTTTTTTAAAAATATCTATTTGATTCAAAATTGAACAATTCAATGAATTTTATATACACAATGTAGAAAGCCTTTCTTGTGAAAGATTAGAACGATTATAAATGAAGTTTTCTTAACAAAATTGTATTTTGTATTTTTCATATACGGTAACGCATGTTATGGGTGGACACCAAAGAATTTTTAGAATTTCAAACATGTGCTGTTTTTTTAACTATAACATTTTAAGCTTCATCTTTTTTTAATTGATTTGATCCATGGAGTTCTTCCAAGAAATAAACTAGGAATGGTCAAAGTTGTTCATATAATGTGCATTCATCATGCAGAAGCACCAAATGGAACGCGTGTTGCATGGTGGACACCATGCATAACAACTGTTACAAGATGTGAAATATGGTGATTATGAAAAAACTTTGCCACGCAACCTAAGGTTATTAATGACATGAGCATAAATAGATTCAGCACTTACTACCAGACAATAATTGAACATCAGATAGTCATACAAATTTAGAGAATACTCATTACCAGGAACTAGGTTTTTTCATGTCACGTTTTGGTGTACGTCCTAAAAAGGGCAAAAAATGGGTTTCACCTTACATAAAAATTTAAACCCAGGGTTTTGAAACACAACGTTATTTAAGTTATCTCCACTACATATCTGCATTAAGACATGGACAAAATTATCACCATAGAATATACTCTTTTATTTTTATACTTGGATCTGAAATATCCATGGTGAAATCTCTCCAGTATCATAAAAATACACATATGCAATTACATTGAAAGTTCAGAAAATGTATGTTGAAATTGAAACAATAGCTTTTTCATGCTGAAGTAACCTGTCAAATTTCTTGTAAATTTAATTAAATTCTTTTGAAACTTTGAAACATTTATTTGCAGCATACCAGATTGGGAAGGGGGGGGGTGCCATTTATTCTGACTGTATCATATATTTAACACCCTGAAATGTCACTATCAGGTATTACATAAGACCACACACCCAGTGCTTGATTCGAGGTCAACTCCCTGTTTCTATCTTGCTCTCTCCTTATGTACATAGGATCCCCCCTGCTTAGACACAAATCCCTATTCCTCTCTTCTCCCCTCTCTCACTTTCTTGTGTACTCTCTCTTGTGGAATTACCACTGGTAGCATTCCTGATAAGAATGAATTGATTTAGGCCCATTTGGTCAAGTCTTTTTCTATCTTGCTGTTGTGGAGAGCAGACATGGGTTTTGAATGGTATTGCAGCTCCTTTGTTTTAGGTAAGAGAAAAACTAATTTCTCACACCTTTTAACTAAATGTTCTATTGTGTATTTATAATAAGACTAGGCCAACAGTTAGGCCTACCTCTCTTATACATTTATGAAAGAGAAGTGTAGAGTAATGATTAATGAGATAATGTATTCATTCTCTTTCTAGTGAGATATCTTTTCATATATTGGGAATTTTGTTTATCTATCTAGCACATAGTATATTCACTTCAATAAAGTAACATTAGATATCTATGTGATAAGGTTATATTCATGTAAACATTTCTGTATCTTGAATGACAAACCCTACCTTTTAGGCAACATGAGAGCACAAGAATGCATTTGGTCTGAATACTGAAAACTAGTTTGCTAGCGGATATAAAGAAGGGATTGTTCTAGAGATCCTATAGTGTACATGTATCATTACTTGGTACCCTGGGTTGGTGAATACACTGACAAAAAGGGGGGATGCTACATAGTTATTGTATGAATACCGCTTTATTAGTTTGGATCTTTGTAATATTATGAGCGATTAGAATGATGGAATTATTACCAAAATGGATAATAAATTTCTTCAAAGGCAGAGTATTATACAGTTTAATTACTCACATATTTAATTTTATTATACAGTGTAATTATATAATTTGGAAATCATTTATTCATTTATATTGTTGTGTGAAGTTGTGAACCCTGCATACAGGTAACATGCATTAAACAGTGTTTGTATTGACTCTAATAAAGAGCTACTTGTTTTAAGTTACATGTTATGTTATATCTTTTCTTTCTGTTCTTTGATATATTAGTAATTTAATTGATTGATATCCCAGAAGTAATGAGCTTTTAAATTGCCCTTAGAGTATCACTGTATTCTTCACCAGCTAGCCAACTGAATTGTCCCTGCATGGCCAGCCTGCAGATGTTACCAGGATATTGAAAGGTTGATAAGTTAGATTAATATATATATATATATATATGCTTGCCAATAGCTCAACAGGATCATCAAGTTCACCTCTATATGTAGACACAAATTTGTTCTCAATGCCAACCTGCTGTTAAGCACGCCATTATAAAGCGTGCAGCCATTTTTTCCACGAAATTGTCGACGAACTCGCCGACGAGCTCGTTGACGAACTCGCCGACGAGCTCGTTGACGAACTCATTGACGAACTCGCCGACGAACTCGCAGACGAGCTCGCCAACGAGCTTATCGGCCAGTGACGAGCGTGTATATTTCGAGCACGCCAACGAGCTCGCCAACGAGCACGCCAACGAGTTCGTAGCTAATTTGCATATTTGGAACGAAACGAGCTCGCTGGCGAGTTCGTCTGCTTGCTCGTCAACGAACTCGTTGGCGAGCACGCTGAAGAGCTCGCGTGTAAGCGTACTGAAATTTGTATAGGGGTGTACTGAGCTTAATGTTACCTAATCTTCATTTGGATGTGTAAAATGACAATTCATTCACAAACATCACAAATTATAACGTCTTTTTCGTTCCGATCCTACTTTTTGTGCCATTTTATTTCACTAAGCGGCCTTAGGTACTTTTCAATAAAAATTCCCCTCAAACTCTGAGACAGGATGTCTAAAACCGTGTAAAACCCCTAAAAAAATCTGGCACCATGAGGCCTTATTTCATCAGACCGGAGTTGCAAAATAACCTGCAATTTTCAGACTCGGGATATTTTTACAGAAGCTCTGAATTGGGTCTTCACCAGACTGATACGCTCATCACAAACTATAGCCTGCTAATTGCAACTGCGGGCTGATGAAAACGCAAATTAGCTGGCTAATTTGAGATCGAGCTAGTTAAAATAGCGGGATATTTCGCAACTTCGGTCTGATGAAGACAGGCCTCAAAAGTGATGCTGGTATTGATGTGTATTGCATGCAAACCTCGTTGAAGCTCTGAGCATGTAAGTGTCTATCAGGTAACACTACTGCTATTGCATTTGTAAACATGTAATTCAATATTTGTGGATCACATTCATTGTGCCAGAGCGATCTGCATTTTGAAAGCAGAAGAGCTGGTACAAGTATTTTGATAGAGGCATCCAGGCACATGCAAATAATAATAATAATCAATGGGCACACATTTAATATGTGATAGATTAAAACATGTTTTATCTGTATTTTACAAGTACTCACCCATCAACAAGATTGTTAAGACTTTCAAGAACTCAACAAAGGGCAATTTCAATATATTACATCTTCTTATGGATTATATACATTGTAAATGCAGATTATGTAATATATTATTGTGTACTACCACATATGATTCAGAAGTATACCGAAATTGATATCTAAGGTTGATTTCTTGAGAAAAAATTCCCTGCATTCATCCGAAGAAATCAGAGAGCAGATATTTTTAGAGGTTAAACAGATTTATTGGACTATCTGATGAGTTCTGAGTTATTAAGAAGGAAATAAAAGACAAAAGAAAAGTCATCCAAAGTCTCATCCTAAAAAAGCAATGTTTGGAATATTTGATGCAAAATGATATGAGCTAAAGCGATTCTTGACTCTCACCTGACATTTTATATAAAAGCTACTGTTTGAATTCAAAGTTTGACATGTATGAAGAGAAGGGAAAAAAAGGAAATCATATTTACCTGATTTTGTTGGTTTAACTGTGTTTATTGAAGGTTCCCTTCCTGGTGTTGTCGTTACTGCAAAACAAAAAAACAAAAAAATAATGGTAAACACACTTTGCTTCTGTTTGCATTTGGATAGCAACACTCTATTGACATCCCACACACAAGTTGAATATCTATCACCTTCCTTGAGTTGCAGATATTCAAGGAGAGAGTAAGATTGAGAATGTTTTCTAGTAAAGATTATATTCAGAACATCACTTTAAAAATCAAAATGTTGTCAAATCTCAATCAATAAAAACTGAGTGTATGTGTATGCATTGCCTGGAAAGAATCAAACTCATGATATGGGTGGGGAGGGAGGGGTGAGGGGTGGTGGATGGGGTGGGGAGGGGGGGGGGGGGTATCACTACCCCCTCAGAGTCCAAATCTTGTTTATTCACTGCCTGCAGGCTGTATATTCTCCTGTAAGATCGGATTTTGTGAAGAGGTTCACTTTGCTCAAGTTACCCACTAGTAGTAGCTTGATTTTTATTCTAAATGCACATTATGCATACAATAGGCATATCATATACATGTATGTCCGCCTCATGAAGGGAAAGCGGCTTACAGTAATTCTGTATCGCTCAACATGGAGTTTAGCTTGTATTTGACGGCAGCAGAATATAACACTCACACAAACCAACGTAAAATAGCTGGAAAATCACAGTCAAGTACCTGGTACCCCATTTAATTGATTTTTGCTCATCATTTAATTTGCTCATCATTTAGCTACAAAAACAACATTTATAAAAAAAAAAAATGTCTGGCGGATATTATATATCATATAGTTTTGAACATTCCATATCAGTTCGGAGAGAATCTGTAAAATGTCATTTTCCATCAGCACAAGAACTCAAGATGATATTTAATATGCAATCTTCTTTTTATTACAAGATAGTTAGAGGGAGAGAAAGAGTGTGAGAGAAACAGAGTGAGAAAGAGGGAGAGAGAGAAAGAGAGAGAGAGAGAGAGAGGGAGAGAGAGAGAGAGAGAGATAGAGAATGAGAGAGAGAGAAAGAAAGAAAGAGATAGAGAGAGAGAGAACAAGAGAGAAAGAGCGAGAGAAAGAGTGAGAGAAAGAGTGAGAGAAAGAGTGAGAGAACAAGAGAGAAAGAGAGAAAGAGAGAGAGATAGAGAATGAGAGAGAAAGAAAGAAAGAAAGAGAGAGATGGGGAGAGAGAACAAGAGAGAAAGAGTGAGAGAGAGAGAGAAAGAGAGAGAGAGAACAACATGATATAAGAAGTTCATATCAGCAGTAGACAGCTATAGAATATAAACAAAAAAAGAGACATTATGTAAAAACAAACAAATCCTTTCATCTATAGTGCAACTTGTTTACCACCCTATATACTCAAGTGACATAATATCAAGAAGAGAAGATTAATAATGATATCAAAGCAATGACTCAAAGCACACAGCTGAATATATAATGAGGGGAAGTGCTCATGCATGTCTTATTTTCACAGGGGATATGGAATGTGATTTTCATATAGCTGATTTAAGACAAGCACGCAAAGCGGCGGACATAAAAGCGGGGTGTGATGGCTTGTGCTGAAGAACCTCTTTCGCATATTAGGAACGCCTCATTTACCAACAAGGAGAGTGCTGCTCTTGCGTGGATATCCTCTGCGCTCTGCAATAGCCATATTTTACTAAATTAATGTAAATCTCAAATAGTGTTCACTAGTTAAATGTACATGTTTATGAATAAATTGTCTGTTTAGAGCCAGAAGGGGGTTACTCTACTGAAAAGTATATGGGTTAGCAACCTACTGGCTCTCGACAGGATAAGTGAGAAACATATGTCCCTGTAGATTAGTCTCTTGGGAGCTTCAGAAATGAAATATGATGGTGGAAAATGAAAGCTTTTCCTAAGAGCTTTTGAAAACTTTGAAAAATTACACAATGTCTACCAAGAAAGGATGGAAGAGAGAGATAGAGAGAGAGAGAGAGAGAGAGAGAGAGAGAGAGAGAAACAGAGAGAAACAGAGAGAGAGAGAGAGAGAGAGAGAGAGGGGGGGGGGGACAGAGAGGCAGGAAGAAGGAATGGGGAGAGGAGAAGGTGGAGGGAAGGGTTGAGACAAAGGAAGGTATAGGGATGGAGAGATAGAGAGGGGAGCAAAGGAGTTGGAGAGGGGGTAAAACAAAAGTGGAAAGATACAAAAGAGAGCTTTTATTTAAAAATGAGCCTCCTCACTTTTACTGTGCAGAACTTGATATATCGGTGGGTGAATAATCCCATGAAGTCTGCTCAGGGAAGGGTGCTCAAGGAAAGGAAATAAAAGAGAGAGAGAGAGAGAGAGAGAAAAAAAAAGGAAGAGGGACATGAAGAAAAGATATCTTATTTTGTATGTTATTTTATTTATTGAATTATTTTTTGTTTTTTTGTTCGGGGGGGGGGGGGGGGGGGGAATGGTGCATTATTATTTTCTATAACAAAACTTATGGAAAAATAATAAAAAAGGAGGATGCATTAATGTCACTGTGGCAAAGTAACCTCATGAATTCCCTTTAATTTTAATTCTGACATAGCTTTAAATGTCTTCTTAAGGAAAGTGGACGTGTCTCGGCCGTCCTTCAGCATCTGTCTACACCCCTGCCCTTCTCCAGCAGTTTGCTAATTGATTCAATTTCCTCCTTCATGCAGTGTACTACTTATTGATGGAATCTATAATGCGTAGCCAGTCTTCCTCGCCCAGTGTCTTAGAGGGAAAAGGTTACCAGGGGGGTGTTTCACAAAGATCCTAAGTCAAACTTAACTCTAAGTTGGACTTATTGAGAGCCATTTGTAGCCATAAAATAACATATATTCAAATGCCAAAATGCAAGTATTTTAGACTTTTCGTAAATTCCACATCAAGAACATGAAATATCCTTGATAATTGATAATATGAATGCTTCGAATCAACATTTAATGCCTTTTAAATTTACAAAGATGCTAATGGCTTTCCATAATTGTTAAGTTCAACTTTATAGAGATAAGTTCAACTTTATAGAGATAAGTTCAACTTTATAGAGATAAGTTCAACTTCATAGAGATAAGTTCAACTTCATAGAGATACGTTCAACTTTGTGAAACACCCCCAGCATGTTTTAAAGTGTACCAATCACATCATAAAATAATTTGTGTATAGCCAGAACGTAGAGGATCAACCTCAAAAATATATCTGACATCTTTTGTGCTAACGGATAATGAGTATGAAGAAAAGAAAAAATAATATAAAACCCTGCACACAGAACCTATTTCAGACTTGGGTTCCTTACAGGCCTTTTTTTATGCAAACCAGTACAGGTGCGTAAAGAAGTCTAATCACGACTTTAATTGAAAGAGGATTCAAACTTGCAATATCTCTCTATGAAAGTAACATTTGAAGCTTAAATATTGAATATTCATGTAGTGTAGCAACATGGAACCTCTAACATACATTTAGCTAAACATTTCTAGGTGAAAGGATCAGTACACTTTAAAATGTCTACATCGTGCAAATCAAAGTTTTCGTCCATTGACAGAGTCATGAATGGATTATGAACTCCAACCCTCTTGACAAAACCCATCCATAAATTGTTTATTAGGCTGTCATTCCCAGAGAAAATATAATAAATCAATAATGTTCATGCACCTTTATCACAAGTTGAACTGTTAGGTGTTGGCAAAGGCATTAAACCAGTCTCTGATCACCTGCAACACAACTCTTCCCTGACTAATTAAGGTTAATGATTAAAGTGCACTTTAATACAATGACCTATTAACTGCGTTGTAAATAATGTTCATGCATCTTTATCGTAAGGTGTACTGTCGGCAAAGACATTAAACCAGACTCTGATCACAGGTAACACAACTTTTCCCTGACTAATTAAGGTTAATAATTTAAGTGCACTTACAATGACCTATTAACTGCGTTGTACATTGAGAAAGGATTAATATTTGAGGACATCCAATATTGAGCTAGCCAAATTGGACACCTCATGGAATTTTCATACCCTTGTTAAGTATTGATAGGAGGTATTCATTATTAATGAATGGATGCACACCTTTAATAACATAGCACATGATGACGAGAAAAGCAGCTGCTGTATTTGTGTTGGCTTATACGTGAACTTTCATGAACCATCTTACAGCATTCACGATATCAGTGAATAAATAAACTGCAGTGAACTTTGTTTAATGCTACGTACATCAATATCTTTCAGTCATTTTCAATTATCTGCCACTTTCGACTACTCTCTCTCTCCCTCTCTCTCTTTCTTTCTCTCTCTCTCTCTCTCCCTATCTCTCTCTCTCTCCCTCTCTCTCTCTCTTTTGCTCTCTCCCCTCCCCCTTACCTTTCTCCCCCCTTTTGTTCATCTCTTGGAACCTTATTTATCCCCTCCTCCCAAAACATACAAACACACAAACAGACCCCCCCCCCCCCCCAAAAAAAAAAAAAAAAAAAAAAAAAAAAAAAATATTTTGCTGTAAATCAGATCCTATGTAGAGGTATACTTGTAATTGTATAGAACGAGAAGATGCAAACTGACATGAAGTAAGTGTTTTGACTTGAGCACATGTTTGAGTCTCCTCCCCTCCCCCCCCCCCCCCCCCCCCCTCCTCCTCATGCAATACTTGATATGCTGTTTTCATGTTTATAAGCATATTGTGCATACATGTACAATACATACACACATCACAGGAGTAATATCGAGAAATTAAAAAAAGCTTCCATTAGAGGACCATCGTTGAAAAAGCACAGCCTATCCCAGAACGGTCCTATCGATACCCACCCCCTATTATTAACTGCCTGTTGTGCATGTGCATCTACTTCATGACTGTAAGATAAGAATGTTTAATTAATGGCAGTATAAGAGCTTTAATATCAGGACACATGGTCGGGCTCAAGTAGCAGCTGCCTTGAGGAATCCCCCAAGCATAGCTGACTGAAATTCCATCTGCATTATCAAAGCCTCTACTTAACACCAATCTTAATGCATGGGACTGCTTTCTCATTAAGATGTGAACTTAGTATCGGGTGAATGCAGACACGTGTATATATCCTCCCCACAGTGAAAGCAGAACTTTATTAAAGTAATATAATAGGGGCAAGTCCTTGTTCAAGAGGATACATATTACCTGTTTGGAGCCAGAAGGATATTACATCTGTTCAGACTAGGTAGTTCAGAGCCAGAAGTGCATTTAGCCTCGAGTTGAAGCATAATGAAATAACGCCCTTCTGGCTCCGAACCAACCAGACGATCAACTCATATAATTTTATATAGTTATGAACTCCCTTCTGGCTGAAAAGAGATGATATTGTCTGCTGAGGGGTTGGAGAATGTTAACTCATGAAACACAGATTAAATATCCTTCTGGGTCTAGACAGACAATGTTCACTAAATAAAATGAAATGTCAAATGCAGCGAATTCATGTACGGCTGGAAAACACAAAACCAAATTCTGCAGAGGATGTCTGAGCAAAATGTAAATAATAAAAAATCTGTAGCACAGTGAACTCTAGCTAGAACAATGCAGTGAATGTATGCACAGTTGGAAAACACAAAACCAACTTCTACAAAGGATATCTGGGCAAAATGAAAATAAAGAAAAATGGTAGCACAGTGAACTCTAGCTAAAAGCATACACTTAGTACCCTGAACATGCATGCAGTGGTTGATTTATATCTGCTTCAAACAGAAAAGGCAAAATGATATAAATGGCAAGCTCAATTTTGAAAGGTTTCCAATCAGCATATCTCCTCTCTCCTCCTGCAGATCACTATCATTTTTTATCACCAAATCTCTCTCCTGTCTCACATGCACTTTCCTGGTTCACATGAGATTGCTTTTAAATACTTAATTTCTCATTGTCCCCCTTTCTTTCTCCTTTTTACATTTATTCTTTTTTTTTGTTAACACCCTCTCTCTCCCTCTTTATATCCGCTTCCATATTTTGTGATCTCTGTATCAACTTTGTCTTGGTATATTCAAAATGCAAAGGCTGACTTAAACAAAGTTTAAAGATAAATGGTTCAGATAATTGTTGTCTCCAGCGGACATGGCTGAGAATATATATTTGAGTGCCAAAAGACACCTCTGAGCTCATTCCCAATATCACATATCAACCCATTGGCTTCAGGAACCAGGTAGTTCCAATACTAAACCTATGGGATAGCAACAAATCAGTAGTCAGCGGGTTAAAAAAGTCCTTTCTCCACAAGTACATAAAACAGATAACATGGTACATCTGGGCCCCGTCTTACAAAGAGTTGATAATATCAATCACAACTATGTACATAAGAGATAGGAGACTGCAAACTTGCGATTGGTTGGAGGACTTACGATTGATTTGGGTCAATCGTAACTCTTTGCAAGATGGGGCCCAGGTAAACTATAGGGCAAATTAAGTGCAGGAATATCATCTGTGGATGTACAATACGAAACTAAGGAATCCCTGACTACCCAAGAAATAGGCACTTCTTAACACCTGCCACAAATCATACCAAAGCTAAAAAGTATTAGCACAAATACAGTGCCGATCGCAAGCTGCTATAGACTGTTAGAGCCAAAAGGATATTGGACCCAAGTATACTTTTACACACTTTGAATGCCCTTTTGGCTCTCAACAGACAATATTACTGAAATAAAAAACTTCTGCCTAAATACCATCAACACTACTGGGTCAGAAGGGATTAGACCACACAGCGAGGTCACTGACAGGTGGCTATCTCATTAGGCTATCCCGATCCCATCATGCACACCGATTTCCGGTTTTCCGTGTTAACTAGTTGTAATAGCGCGCACACATGCGATCTATACCGCTCAGCGGTGCATGATGGGATCGGGATATTTGACTCCGTACTTCGGTCTAATGAAGACGGTCGCAAACTATCCCGCTAGTTCGGAAATAGTGGGATATTTTGCAAACTAGACCGAGATATCTTGGGATATTATCCCGACCAACTATCCAGCTGATTTGCTACTTCGTTCTAATGAAGACGCAAATTGGCTGGATAGTTTGCGATCGGGATAGTTCAAATAGCTGGATATTTGGCAATCTCGAGATAGTGAAGACGGGCCTATTAACTCAGCTTTCAACTAACATAAGAAAAAGAGGATCATGGGGGACCAATAGGCACCGATTGGGGAAATTTTCTATATAGAGGGAGCAAGTAGCTACATGTAGGACAGTGGGGCTTTAAAAGGGTGATCTTGCCAACAATGTGGACATCAATGACTACTAAGCTGCACAACAAGAAAAGTTGTATGAAATGCATATTATAACAGAAAATGGAGAGTACATCACTTTCCTCATTTGCTGACACATCACAAGCCCACACACCATGCAGTTTAAAAAACACAATATATTATGATTTTATTTTTTACTAGTGTTAACAAATAGGCAAATTATATGGTAGGCTACCAATACACAAACAATAGTAACTATCAAATCAAGGCAAACATAAAATTGAAACATTTTACAAACAAAACCTTACAGAAGTTACCCAACAATAAATTCTACATGTATGACTGTAAACTTTCTACTCTCTTGAACATCTGTGCTACACATCATGTAGGAGTGTTTCAGCATACTAAGTACTGCTGAATAATGTTATTCTTTTTTTTTCAAGGTCATCCTCGCAAGCGCACTTTTCAACTTACATGTATGGCTAAGATAGTTTACTCTGGACAGGACAAATTTTTTTTCAAGGTCATCACACAAGATCATCACACAATGCATTCATGACTCAAAGTTCCATACCGCTTTATGGAAACATTTAGGAAATAATAATGTATGGCTTTTTATTAGAATTGAAATTATTTAGTGATGAAATAATATTGTCCATATCAAATGAGAATATGAGAAGATTTCAAACATGTCTGATGTAAGATGCAAGATGTAGGGATCCCTTGGAAGTGGGAAGTTATCAAAATAATAAATAATACCCCTTTTTACCATGCCTAATTTCAAGATAATGAGGTGTGCATGTGTCCAGACTCAGGCTCTATCCAACAACCATGAAAATTATACAATGCACATGACCAGATAAAAAAAAGAAATTATGTTAAATCCTTGTGTTAGAATATTCTACCTCAATTATTTGTAATCCCCCCCCCCCCCCCCCGGACAATATCAATATATATCAATACTTCAGAGTCCCTTACAAGTTTAAAACATAACATGTACATTGTTTTGAATGCTTGTTTCCCCAACAAACTCCACCCCAATTACCGGCTGAGCGCCAGAAGGAATAGCTCATCGCCTTTTTTACAGGCTCAATACATTTCTTACTCTCAACAAACAATATAAAACATAAAATTAAAAATATGACAATAATTTTGACTAACAAAATTATAACACACATGGAAACAAGTTGCATAATGAACATACACATGACAAAACATAATTAAATGTATACAGACTGATCAGTGATGTAACAACATGAATTTGAAAGAAAATGAAACAATTAAAACCCATACGATTCCAAACATGCATGACCATGATCTACAGTACATCAAAACATTAAGAGTGCGCAATATGGGTATGAAATCCTGAGCTGACTTTCATCCAAGAATTGCATACCTGAGGTGGACTCTGCAACTTGTTGGTCGATGTCTGAGTGGACAACGCTGGAGGTCGTGCCTGAGGTCGTTTTCCTCGTCGTCGTCGTTGCTTCTGTCAATGGTGTTGTCGTGGGGGCTGTCGTCGTGGCGGGGGTAGTTGTGACTACTGGTTAGTCACGTCATCAATGGGGAAAGGTGAATGAATGAAACAAATATACCCTTAGAGATTGAGGCTCTTGAAATGTTGTGCGACAAAATGTTATTGAGTATTAGAAAGAATCAAAATGATGCCAAAATGTTGTTAGAAACAACCAATCACCCTCATGAAACAGTTTCTCAAATACATGCCGAATTACAAAAGTAGAGAAGACAACAATTTTTAAGGATACAATGGCTTTGTATATTAAGTAAATATAAAGATGATATAACTGTATTATAATCCCATGGATGAACTTTTAAAAATGACTATGGTGTTATGAATTATTAATGTTAAAGATGTAAATCTCAAGAATCACGAAAATCACATTCCATAATGACAATGCAGCTATTATTTACCATGATATTACATGTTTAGAAGAAGTTAGAAACAATATTCCAAATAGAACAAACAGAATTGAACGAAATGCATCCTCAATGAATATTATGAAATGATTCAAACACAGAAGTCATAAAACAGCAAAATAAGATGATCATTTGTGGCAGGGTCCAGAGGATGAAAATAGTTGAAAGACATAAAAGACAAACAACTTCTGAATGCTGGAATTATTCAATGGGTACCTGGTAGGAATTTATTCCTTGAAATGCTAGAGCGCCGTATATGGCAGCCGTGCTAAATCCAGGGTAATAATCGGGAGCGCCAGGAGGGTCAAATCTGACTGACATGAGCGCTATACAAGAACCCATTATTATTATTATTATTATACCCACAACCAATTACATGTTTGGAACGACATGTACATGTATATGACTTTGAAAAATATAGAAATGATTACATCCCCATCAGTACATGCAAATACAAAGGGTTATACACATGATGGTTGGTTTGTTTGTTTTAATACCTGACTGCCAAGAAAGCATATGTATGCTTGTAAGTAAGCAACCAGGTGATCAACAGCTTTATAAGTCCTCTCTAAGGGACTTACTAAAGGGCATGCACATCAATTCGGTTTGTAACCCTCCCTGTTAAAAGACCACTGCTCTACCACTGAGCCATCGCTCACTCTGTATGTATACATGTATGTATCAGAAGAAGGATGGGAAATAGACACAAAACAATTATGACATTCATGAATGCTTAATGAAGACAGTGCTCTTCGGGGGTCATCTTCTCTTCGGGGATCATCTACAACCTGCAGCTGCTGTGACACATGGCTCACAGACATCATCTGCGCTTCCATTGTCCAAATTGGAAAACTTCCGGGACAGATTCCTGATTCATTAGGTTCACTTTGAAACGATCGACTTATATTGGCGGAGGTGAGGTAGGTTGTCATCATCTATTGCAGGGCCGCTCACATACAGATCATTTAGTGAGAGTCTTTGTGACTGAAATTCTAAGCTTTATAAGTATCCCTGTTATCTTTGGTATAGTACCATATTGGTATCTACATGTATGTCCAAGCTATTATGTAATAAATTGTTGATGGAGTTTCTGTTAATTTTTTTTCTTCATATTTTCCTCATAGTACAGCACTTTGAAGTATTTCTTAAAAGTGCTTAATACCATAAACAATATAAATTATTATTATCATCATTATTAATTATTATTCAAAAATATTAACCTCAGATACAGACTTTTTCCAATTAAATCCTTGTTGAGCAAAAATAAATGTTAGAATCAAGGAGAACAATCAAATATAAAAACAATCCTCAATTTTTCTGTAATTTGTGCCCAAAATTGAGCTTTGAGACACCAATCCTTTTCGACTGAATTCCAATACAGCAGACAGTTGTTATGATCAAAGAGGATCGATAGACAAAACAAGATGGATATGATTATCATGTTCCTAGCAGAAGAATGTTTTGTGATTTATGTCCAATTTCCAACTTCTGACCCTTTCTAATGGAATAGCAGGAAAAAATGTATATGATTAAAGAGAAGAGACATGCATACTGGCAGATCAAAGATGAAAATGTTTCTGAGAATCTGCAAAACAGAATTATTCTCTCCATCTTCCAGCCAAAATTTTACTTTCAGACACCGACCCTCTAAAATAGAATTCTTAGGTATATAGCATGCAGGCAGATGTTACACTGTAGGATCAAAGAGAAGAAAGATGAAAATAATCTTCAAAGTCCTGGCAGAAAGATGTCATATAATTTATATCCAAAGACTTGACTTCCAATCAACGACTCTTTCCAATGGAATAGTAGAAAAATAAGATGATCAAGAAGAAGAGATAGACAGAAGGATCAAAGATAGAATAAGAAGAAGATAGAAAGAAGAGTGCCTTTGATGTGGGCAGAGGATTAGGAGGCATGTTCTCTAATTTATGGCAAATACTTGACTTCTATGCCCATCCATTCCAATCAGAAGAGTAAAGAAGGAGATAATACTAGCTTGACATTCAGAAATGGGTTATGACTTATTCATACAGAATCTGGCATTCTCAATTTTGTGTAGACTGGCAAAGAGTACATTCTATGTGATGTGAAATAATATCTTTAGTATAAGAGTACAATGTATGTTGCAGATATGGGTTTATTGAGCAATGTTATCATATATAGTTACATATAAAATAAAAATGAAACTTATTGAAAATGTAATCCATTTGTAATTGAACTCAATGAGATAATGCACAGGAACAAAATAAGAACAGAAATTCATACAAAAATGACAGGTAATTAATCATATTACATGTTGTAGGGGATGTACAAAAGTCAGAAGTATATGATTTTCCTTCATTTTTTAATTCATCATCATTAGGAGACTCTGCTCATCATTTCAGTAGATAAGTTTTCATAAATCCCTTCCAAATATAAACCTGACCATCATGAAAAATAAATCCATAAAATTGTATACTGGTACATGTATGCAATATAAAGAGTTTTTATCATGCCATTGTCAACAACATCCACCTGACCAGCATAATATACTAAACCCATAAAATTGCACAGTATACATATAAATAGCAATACCCTTGCATTTTACGATCCTTATATCACATATTGAATCTGAAGAAAACAAATATTATGCATAGTATCTGTCTTTATTTGAGAATTTTGGAGGCTGTTTTCTGCTTTTCTGGCCAGTCTCTGACTGTACAATAGTGAAATACCAATATGGAAGCGTTTTGTTTTAAATTGAAATATATTCATCAAAAATAAAGAATTCCACTCTCAAAAGATCAATTCCAACTACTTGATTGGAGGGCATATCTCTAAAATTTGGAGAGGATCCACTTCCAAAACAAAGTGATCCCTTGTATGACAGTCAAAACAATGTACATTCACAGTGTATAATCTAATTTGTTTAAATATACAGTAGATATGCTAGACATTTTGTAGAGAATACACATTCCGCCCAGGAAGCCTCTTGATATGAAAAAAATCAACTCAGAATCAGGCATAACTATCATTAATAACGATTACCGTTTAATTCTAATTTATTAAAGGTAAAGACCAGTATTGGAAATGCCCCAATTTCAAAAAATGAAATGGAAGCTCTCATTACCAATCATGTGAAAGAATATGTTTTGACTAATACATGATGATAAAAAATTTGCCGGGAAACCGCCTACTAATTCATATATTTGGTAAATTTGTTTCTCTCATGGTCTGTGAGAGATATAGGGTAGTCCCATATACATCTTTCCGTGTATAGTGCTTGTAACTTTACAAAGAATGGGCCAAATTTCTTATCATTTTGATGATTCCAGAACCTTGCAGATGCTAGATGCTAGATGATTAACCTTTTCTGATCGATTCCACAACGTTTCTTTCACAATGCAATCGCATGACCATAACTGGTCTTTACCTTTAATTAATTTCAGTAGATAAAAACGGATAGAGGATTAAACTTCATATCAATTAAATCCATAACACACAAGATGTACAGGGTGGATATGTGTGCTATATAAATATCCAATATTATTATTATGTAGGCCTACATGAAGTAAACTTATTTTACATAACATTTCACACTCTTCTGGCACACAACAGATTTAAGAGAATTAGTAGTTTAATGAGCTTTTATTATTATTATCATAACTAATACTTATACCGCAATTTTCCCATGAGGCCCAAAGCGCAACAGTAAATGACAATTACATAAACACACGTAATAACAAAAATCTTACAATTTACCAACTTCAAGAAGAAAATTTGTTTCTAAAGCCTTTCTGAAAGTAATGACTGATGAAGACGCGCTAGTTCTAAGTGATACATCATTCCAGCATTTTGAAGCTGATAGATGCAGTAAATGTCCTTGAAGTAATTCTGCTGCATAAAGTAATTAGGCTAATTGCCCATAAAGCATAGAGGGTACGTATGGATTGTATTGGGGTTGCATACCCTCCAAGAACTGTGTGCAATCAGGAGTGATAAAGAACAAGTTCCGCATTGTTTCACTATTTTTATCTGGATGTACATTCATAATTGCTCAACTTTGAGGAGGCGCGATAGCTCAGTCGGTAGAGCAGTGGTCTCGTAATCCGGTGACCCGGGTTCGAAACCAAGGCGATGCGCTAGTGCCCTTTGGTAAGGCATTAATCCTCATTACCAGGTCCCTCAGAGAGGACCTAAAGCCGTCGGCCGTCTGGTTGCTTACTTTCAAGCATTTGTGCTTTCTTATCAGTCAGGTAAAATAAGCACCACCACCAAACTCAATATTAAAATCAATATGATTGAAGATTGAAGAAGATAAGCAAATACAATTTACAAGTATTTGAATCTAAACAAGCACAGGTTATCTCTCATTTCTTTCAAAAGGAGATGAAAAATCATTACTACAAATCACTTTAAGACAAACTCAGTTTAAAAGAACAACATCTCTTCTGAAAGCCGAAATGGCATTAACTTTGTGCTATGTATAGGATGCCCTGCCTGTTCTTTGCTATCAAAATTGTCTGCTGAGAGCCAGAAGGGTATTATCAGTGTAAATCATATCCTTTTAGATAAAAGAGTAATGCTGTCAAATTTTATGTACAGATGTACACCAGTTTCCCCCCAAAAGTACCCTTTTACTTGGCTTATTATGAGACATGTTTTAGCGATTTGAAGGCCTTCAACTTCGCCTCCTCGAGTTAACACCCTTTTAGCTCTCAACGGACAACATAATGTCATGTTTGATGTACAGATGCACACCAGTTTCCCCAAAAGTGCACTTGTGCTTGGCTTATTACGAGACATGTGTTAGCGATTTTAAGGCCTTCAACTTCGTCTCCTTAACCCTTAGAGTTCAGTAATATTGGCAGATGTCAATTTCATGCATGACGAAGACACATTTAGAAGATAATCCCATTCTCAAGTTCACTGATATATTTTCAGACTTTTATGGGCTTATTACGTTGCCCAATCTGGTCACTTTTCGTTAAGTTTCCTTCAAATGAAGTGCTAAGTGCATCTGAGGCTTTACAAGTAGAAAAACCCTGTAGATGATGATGGGTCTATCAACTAATCAGAGCCAGAGGGGCATTGCTACATTGTAGTAACTCTATGTTTAAAGTGATCCGGTAACTTTGTCTCAGATTTCAAACAAAATTCTGATTTAGCTCATGCTGCAATGATAATTATAAACCTTTAGGTCAGCCAGGAACCCCATGACCTTTACAAGCCGATTGCCTTTCTGATTATCAAGATATTTATGATCGGAATTACAAATTTTGAAAACCGTTTGCCAAATGATTTGCATAACACTACAGTCTATTGGGGAAAACGAGTATGGTAAAACCGGTCACTCAAAGATTTTTACTTTTTTGAGGCACTTCTTGATCATTTTGAAGCGCATTTTTTTTAGGGCTTCAATATTACACCCTATCACAGACACTGATAACACGTAGAGCTGTGTATCTCAGATTCAACATTGTTAAACGATCCCTTTAAGAAGATGACCTAACACCCTTCTGGCTCCTAACAGACATGATATTCATGAGATACATGATGTCAAGTACAATGAGTTGTTAACCCCTGCAGCAATTCCAAAATGACACATCAGTGCCGGGCTGATCAGAGAGGACAGATCACCTTTAGAATGATGACACATTACAACATGAATTGCAACAAAATCTTGACATATGGGCCAGGAAGAGGGGTGGAGAAGAAAGAGGTGGGCAGCAGGGGAATGAAAAATGAATAAAAAAGAAACTTGAGAGCTCTTTTTAAATTGAAAAAGTATGGAAATGTGCATAGATCTGCTATAGTTTGTCACAATAATAAGATTTTCCTGGTTTTTTCCATGACAGTTGTAGAATGTATGTCAGGAATAAACATGAACTTTGATTTATTATTAACATGGATGGACAAAGAGAAGTTGCATGTACAATAAGAGGGATAGACCAAGGGAAAGCGCTTGCACAGAGAAGAAAACAAAGAAATCAATAAAACATATAAATAATTAAAAAAAAAAAAAAAGAAAACACATAAAGGAGAAAGTAGCATCTCTTTTAGACAAAAATTAAACATTTGCAGATTGACATTTCAACTGGAAGAGGAGACGGAGAGACACAAAATGAGAGAGGGAGAGAGAGAGAGAGAGAGAAATATAAAGAGAGAGAGAGAAAGAGAGAGAGAGAGAGACAGAGAGAGAGAGAGAGAAAGAGCAGATGCGAGATAGAAAGAGGATGGCACAACAATAGCTTTCATTTGATAAATTATGTAAATAAGAAATTTTGTTTGCCAATTTTGAGCAATAGCATACAATGGATACTGGACGTCTTTTAATAATTGTTTTTCCCTTTCAGACAATTTCTATTCCCTTTAAATTTTCTAAATCTCAAGTGGTATGTACTCTATGGGCTACAACCACTGTAACCATGGTAACAACATGTACATTAATAGGAGGTCGAAGGGAATAGTGAATGAGAGAAATCAAGGGGTAAACAAAAGAGATGAATTAGAGAGAAAGAGAGGGGGAGAGGAGGAGAGAAAGCTAAGGGGAAAGTAGAGATATACTGAGGTAATGATAATAATTATATTAATAACAGTGGCTACTTGTATAGCGCACAGGTCCACCTTTCGGTGCTCATGGCGCTTAGAGAAAAATACATTTTACAGACATAAGAAAAAAAAATTGAAATTCTCCTAGACATAGTAAATTAGAATATTGAATATGATGTAAGAATACAAAGATTGGATGACTAAGTAACAACTGAAGAAAAAAAAGGGGGGGGGGATAAAAATATATTTTTGTTTTTGCATACCGATACTATAGCCTCACAATAGCACCTAAAACTTATAGTATTATTTGACTCAAATGTAATTCCATCTCTTGCCTTGATAATTGATTCACATATCAATGTCCGATTCAATATTCTCAACTTGCGGCTATCCATCGTAAATTCTCAGAATACACATATGGTACAAGATAAAGTCATTAACATATCAATGATCAATTGAAATTCCAAACATGAAATAGCATCTTCTATTGTTCTTGCGAGGAGATGTGGGTTTATACCAAGCTTGCCTTTCCATGGTGCAAGCACCCAAAAGTTCAAGCCCATTTATATATCCTGCGCAAAATAATGTAATAGTGAATTCCTATGAGCTGCAGCTGTCTCGCCTAAAATTCATGAGCCCAACCAATAATCTATTTTGGTCAGACTGGCATCAGGGATATTACATAGGTAGCCAGCTCTGAATCACGCAGGGATAATACATCATTCGAGATTTAAATGGCGCCGCTTTGCCGCTCAGGCTACTTTTAGGGAAAAGAGACATTTGACCAATGGTACAACTTAGGAAAGAGAGATAGAGGGGGCAAATTAAGTCTTACATTGTAGATTTGGCGCCACTTTGCAGCTCAGCTACATTGATGCATTTCAGTTTCAGGAGGAAAGTGACATTTCCCCGTTGCAACGAAGAAAGAGAGAGAGAGAGAGAGAGAGAAAGAGAGGGAAGCTTTGGTCTTACATGGTGTCAACAGGAATGGATGTGATAAGGAAGGAAAGAGAGGCAGACATGAGGCAGACAAATAAAAACAAAAAGAAAAGAAGATCAATATAAATTGGGCATAGAATGACTCCTCTGCCAATGACAGGCAGACAAACAGTACATTTTTTTTCCATCAAGGTCATCACTGCCTAAATGCCAATATATCACTATTATGAATGAGTTAAAGGTTTGCCTGAACGTATGTAATGATTGTTCAATGTTGTTGTTTTTTGTTAAATACAGGGCCTCGCTTTTTTAAAACTAAAAATGCTCTATGAACTTAACTTATCCACTTTGTAATGATATAAACCATATATTTTCTTTATTATAATGCAACTGCTCACTTTGTAAGTTTTTAATTGTTTAATAGTACATGTATAAATATTTCACATTTATTTAAAAAGTGTAACCCATTTAAACTTTTCAAGGTTACCTTTAAATTGGCTGCAAATCTGCTTCACTATAATTCATTTACTAAATCAAATTGTAATAATGATCATAAACCATAAACTAAAAGCTAAGCGAAATGAAGTGGTACAAAAAGATGTGACAAAAAATGCGTAGTTGTTGAAAATCATTATTTCATCACATAAAGTTAGAACCACATTAGGTTATGGAGCTTGTAAATACCTTCTTGATTATGCTTAATGTTAGTGTTACCCACACCTCATTGAGATATATGTAAAAAAAAAAAAATTGATTAACAAATATCACTTACTATTAACTATTAAGGACACATTCACTAAGCTACCTAAACCATATTATACCAAGTGTCAGCATTTTATTAAATGCAAATTTACTTGCCGCCGAGAAAATGCAATGATTTTCATATCTTTATCATTTCATCATCAATCATTTTGACTTGCTATTTATTCAAAGTTTTATGGTGGGGTGGGGTGGGGGTGGGGGGGGGGGGGGTGTCCTAGATCACCTTCTGAACTAAATGCATGTACCTCTACATGTATCCTCTCTAAGTGCAAGCCAATTATTCCAATTTGGCTTTTGATTGGATTAAAGTCTCTCGGGGAAACAGAATGAAACCAGAAATATGATTCACAAATATTATAGTGTATATATCACGGAATCTTATCCCTACAGATATCATGAGGTTTTGCATCTCTAATAGTAGCTTTTGTTCTTATGTTGTTGTGGTAGTGGTGGTGTGGTGATGATGATGATTATGATGATGGTGGTGGTGGTGGTGGTGGTGGTAGGGGTGGTGGTGGTGGGGTGGTGGTGGGGTGGTTATTTTTTGTTGGGAGGTGAAGGTACAACAAACAAACCCACAATATTGTTGTATTATGCTTTGTTTATTATCTGCTCATAACTCGTCTAATATTGGTAAGTTTTCTTCAATTTTCTTTCCTTAAAAATATTACTGATGTTCAAGCTTCATGTATATAGCCCTATAAGGATCTTGCTTCAAAAATAGGCACTTAAGACCACTATTGCGATTCCTCCTTTCCCTCGAGTAACATTTTTCCAAATTTCAAACTAGAAATCTCCTTCTTGTAATGCTATCAGTTTCACCACCGTCCATGGACAAGGACAATACAATACATTTAAGCAGAAAAAGCATAAAAATATATGATCTATAACATCCTGAAATCAATACTAATTCATTGGAATCCCGTATATAGTGATATTATTGTGATCTCATATGATACGAATATGTACATGTATAAATCTCCATTGTCTGTTTTGTATTGTATGGGATGTCTTTTATTTTATTTCTGCTGGTAGCAACTTAATAGCAAATTGTATACGTAGACACGATTAAATATCTTTCTAGTGGAAGGCTGTTCAGAATGGCAAGGAGCGTTACACACAAATTTTGAAGCATAAACAACAGAAGCAGATTGTAGCAATGATAACATTTCTGGATTTCAAAGTGCTTTAAAAATACATTTCCCACACCAAATGGGGAAACAAATCACAAAAGACATCTGGTATCATCAACTTCCTGAATGGGTTTGCTATATATCTATACTTAGGAGTTAAAATTAGAAATATGCAAGGGCCTTAAATGGTCCCTTAAGTCATAGCAGGAAATTCCCACTTCCCATCTCTCCGATTTAGCAAACCTGCTTTAGCAACCACCTGTATAGAAAGACCACCTGTCTATATTAAAGACCACATCGTTTTATTTCCCTTGAAAAGTGTTTCTCATTCATAGGAACCTGTACATAAAGACCAACAGTTCATAAAAAAAACACTTTCCTTGTCTCCCTTGAGTGGCCTTTCTTCACAGGTTTCACTTCTCATCTTAATTTTTGTTCGGCATAAAATCTTGGAGACCGAGTGGCATTAAATATATCATCTGCACAGTGGTAACACCCCTCGGGTTCCAATCGAACAAACTAATGGAGCGCAACGGCGCAAGGAGAGGAAACAGAATGCACAGGACATCTGTGATCAGTGAAGCAGTTTGCACATCCATCTGGTAGAGCTACATTTCCATTACTACAAAACAGGTTTAGGGAAGAAAGACATTTTGGGGGATGTGATTTGTTTTCCTCTGGAACTTGAAAGGGCAGAAGAAGGCCTGGGAGTGCAAGGAGGGAAAGTCAAATTTGATACCTGTGATAGCCCCAAATTAGCTTGCAGTCACTAAACAGACTAGGATGACAAGGTATCAAATGAGGGTCTGTGCCAGCAGGGTCAGCAGACTAGCCCCAAATCTACTGTAGTACATGTACCTGTACGTTATATTTTCCTTTAGAAACTGCTTCCAAGTGAAAAAAATAATATGAACAATTTTAAGCCAACGGTTATCACTCAGTGTTCTACAAAATTTTGGCTTGCTTATATCAAAAGTTTCAAGCCAATGTGCTTTAAGAAATGAGGTTCTCTTTTTTCTCCTCTATCCATTTGGTGAAGACATGAAAAAAATCTTCCCGGGCTCATCTACCCATTTCTTTTTCTCTGGATGAAATATTTCCATCTATATTTGTTTTAGTTGAATACTTAAAGTATCACATTATTACCCCGGCTGTAGCTGAGCTGCCATGATAAGGCACTATAAAACATTTAGGGAATTTATTCCTTCCAGGTGCCCATTTACTTCACCTGGGTGGAGTGTGGCAAATGTAGAGTAATGCCTTGCTGCAACAGGGATTTGAACCCTGTACCTTGAGGTTCACAGTCCGGAGACTTACATGTATCCACTGGACGGCATCACCTCTACGGCTTACATGTATATAAGTTGTACCTTGCTTGAAAGTGCTTAAAGTACCTTGAATGATATGGTGACTAAGATTCACATCCGTATGTCTTTCCTGCTGGGGTAGACTCACCTGGGAGTATTCACCTCAAACAGGAAAGACAGCTTAAAGATCACCCTACTATCAAAGACTTTTGCTACTCGGTGGTCAATAGCACCAAACCTAGCGGTAGATTAAGTACTACAGGTATACACCTGGGCCCCGTTGCACAAATTTTACCATTGATGGTAACTTTGCTATTAATGGCAACTAACTAACAGCCAATCAAAATCTAGGAATCCATGGTAGTTACCATTGATGGCAAAGTTGCCATCAATAGGCGCGTCTTCATCATCTCGAGATTGCCAAATATCTCGAGATTGCCAAATAGCCCGCTATTTGGGAAATAACCCCGAAGTAACAAATCGCGTCTTCACTATCTCGAGATTCGACCTCGGAACTTGAAACTCGACCTTGAGAAATTAGCTCGAGATATTTTGCTCAGCGTTAGCGTGTATTGCGAATCTTCGGTCTAGTGAAGACGCACGGGACAAATAGCTGGATATTTTGCCAAATAGTAGGATATTTTGCAAACTATCCCAAGATATCTTGGGATATTATCCCGACCAACTATCCAGCTAATTTGCTACTTCGGTCTAATGAAGACGCAATTAGCTGGATAGTTTGCGATCGGGATAGTTCAAATAGCTGGATATTTGGCAATCTCGAGATAGTGAAGACGGGCCTACTGGTAAGTTTTGTGCAACGGGGCCCTGGAAAGAATTTACTATTCAAATAAGTAATGAAACTCAGTGGTCAATAGCACCAAGCTTAAGGGTATGTTTAGTACTACAGGTACACCCCTGGAAAGAGTTTACTATTCAAATGAGTAATGAAATATGATTAATGAAGAGTATAATAAAGTTATTTAACCCTCTGAAGAAAAAGAATTTACAATTAAAAGTATATCTGAAAAAAAAAATATCTTAAAGAGACTATTGAGTAAGAGGTAAATGGTGAAAACACTAAGTGATACTAATTGAAAGATAGTAAATTTAATGTCTTCTTTTTCATTGAATTTATTTATATTCAAGAAATAATGGGGGACAAGCTTGAAGCTTGAAGCCCCTAAGCCCCCCCCCCCCCCTCTAAAAGCAGTACTAAATGACATGCTCAAATTTTGAAAGTTACGATTTTAGAAGAATTTTCTTTTAATTATCTGTCTTGTCTTGTTACCATTATATTATCCATCTAAATTTTGATCATATTTGCTTAAAGATTCCTCTGCATCACTATGATTAAATAATTGCCAAGGGGGTCCTGATGGCCTCTGCATGGGAATGAGAGAATTATAACAATCGTCTTGCAGAAATTATATCTACTCCTAGTCCTAAGCAACAAAAAGTTGGCAATATATATCTACACTATTTCCTCTGAAGGGAAAATAATTCTAGGGGCGGTTTCCTGTCATTCAATAATCACATATGTGATTGAAACAAATAATGAAAAACAAATATTTGTTCAGCTCATAACAATTTCAAACATAGATAAGTACCGGATATGACACTTTCCATTTCATGCCAAGAGAAATACCGGTACATATTACAAACGATCTATTCCTACAAAAACAAAAAAATCTAATATCAGACAAAGAGTGTTTTGTTTTAAAGGTTATGATTTTTTTCTTCCTCATTTCAGTAGTTTCAGTCCTGCCCAAGCAACGAAATGAAATGGAAACCTATCTCATAATAGGGAAACACTAAAAATGCTTAATATTTTGTGATTTTTGTTAATTAAAAGCATTGAAAAAATATCTGAATGTAGGTTTAGCCAACATCAAGTCTCATAGTAGAGCTACATTTCTTATCATTGGGTTCTACCTCTGTTTTATAATTAATTATAAAAAAAGGAATAATTGGATGACACAACTTTTGTTTTCAGAATTAAAATCATCATTATTCCATTACATCTATATTTTTCAATTTTGAATAAACACATCTTTCCTTTTTCTAAAATGTAATATCAAAATTTGGACAG
Organism: Strongylocentrotus purpuratus; assembly: GCF_000002235.5. NCBI lineage: Eukaryota > Metazoa > Echinodermata > Echinoidea > Camarodonta > Strongylocentrotidae > Strongylocentrotus > Strongylocentrotus purpuratus. The sequence continues at coordinate 30,404,871 of NW_022145598.1, forward strand.
CTTAAACTTAACTTTGTCAACTTGACTATTGCCGGCTATTTCATCATTCTAATTGTTGTGTTTGACATAATTGATCTACGGTAGTTCCTGTTCACGAGGCTGTCATAAAAGATGACTGATTTGTAATTCTATTTATAAAAGATGAATAATGGAGAGGAGTTGATGGTCACTCCCTCAAGAACAGGAAGGAACAACTTCTGTCCTCTTGACATTTCAGTTTTGTACATGTACATGTATGTACTTTCCCTGTTTAGCAGATGTGCTATATATCTGGCCCACTTTTACCAACCAATATTTTCCCTTCTTCTATGTACACTGCATGTATGATGTTACTAAATAAATCAATGTGTTTTTAAAAATACCTTAAATCAATACACATTACACATTAATGTTTAACTACCTTTTCCCAGCATGACTACCTTTGAGAGATACATGCATGGGTTTTGATCTGTAACTGATACCTATTCATCAGGGGGGGATGATCTATTCATTCATCCCCCCCTGATGAATAGGTATTACGTAAGGATCGACACCCATGGATACATGTATCTCTCACAAGCAGTTATGGGACAAGCTAGTTAAACATTCAGAAATCTGTCCTAAATGGAATTTTAGAATTATGACAGTTCAGTACCTATTTTTTCTTTTATAATTAAGACTATCAATTCCTCATCATAGGACTGTTGAAACAATAAAGATCTACCATATGACAGTCTGAGACAGTGATGTCATAATATGAGGCAAGCCGTCTGTCAAATTTTGAAGGTTTACTTCGGCACCTGACGCAGACCCACATCCCCTATTAGATAACACAATTTTAAAGAACAGCTGAATATCACCAGCTACATACATTGTATGCATATCAGACAGGGGTTAAGGGCACTGCACCCCCCCCCCCCCCTCCTCCCCCTTCCCTCTCACTATGAAATACTTTGGCAAGTTGCCACATTGCTCGCAGAAGGGCATTAGCATTTACACAGGCAAATTTTTGTTAATTAGCTTCTATATGTTATGATTGTTCTGTACAACATGTACTGTACATGTTAATTTTTGTTTAATATATGACAGGTATTTTTTTCTCTTTATCGACTAATAAAAAATGGAAAATGGAGGACAACTACTTGCAAGTAACAAGTAGTTTCCTATTATATCAGCAATTTTTGTTAAAGTTACAGACATAAAGTTAATTATGATATTCTGCCTATTTCAATGCAGCATGTCTGTGTGTTTAGGAGGATATGGCACAATGTACAGACGTCCACAAATACAAGCCGGCTGATGAAGCATCACCACATTCATGTACATTTAGGTCCTGTTCGGGCACACAGGTGGTCTATTCTGAAATCTGATATCTCTTTTAAATCATTTTTACGACAGACTTTAATTATTACTACAGGTATCAACATTTTTGTCTTCTCACAAATTCTAAAGAGTTAAGGGATTCAAAAATCGGCTCTCCTTGCAAAATTGTGTGGGATCATTCATGAAGATCATGACCTGCCAATGCAAAGTGCATTGCAATAAATCCTTACAAGTATGCAAACATACATTTCAAAATATGGAACAAACATACGAACACCATAGTTTACTACTAAATCATTGGACTTTAGCCTCAGAACTTCCCCCAGAGCGTTTACATTCGTCAACATAAATTTACACAACTGGGTGGGAATATAAAGAGCTTATTTCTATATCTGCAGTTTGATATGGTACTATGTATTCGTACATATAATGCAACTGTTCAAGGGGCTTATAAAAGAAAGATTTTGAATTGATCTTCACAATAAAATCAATTTTGTCCCGTTACAGGATGATAATATAAATCTTCTTTTTTTTGGGGGGGGGGGGGAGGGGGATGTGAGAAAAGTTGACAATTTTTGCTTGCAGTTTAAATGCAGTTATAGTGATTGAAAATCAAAGCCCTCATTTTGGACAAAACAAATGAAAACACTGCCAATTGGATAGGTATGCATTCATATTTTTCATGGTGAACTAGTGTCTGTAAATTGTTTCCTATAATATCCCAATAATTTCACAAATAGAAGTCTACTTTTTAAATCCAATTATTAGAAGTATACAATACATTATGAACAAAATACTGTGTTTCTTTGTTTTCTCTTCAATCACTGGTCAACTGAATTCCTTTGAATTATACTATGTACCCCTGTTGACAAAAAGAATGGTGAAACTGTACTATAGTTTCTTTATTGTATACACCACCTGCGATCAAATAAAATGTGTGTGTGTGCTAGAAGCATACAGTCCGGCTATTCTACTTTTGTCACAAGTAACACATCTGAACAAAACTGACAGCTAGAACTCCACAATGCTTCTATTTGTCAGGCGCTCTTATGAAAACAAATTTGTTTTTCCATAATTTTAGCCCTTTCTTCCGTTTCTACGCAATTGGACTGGAGCAATTCCCAAGTGGCCAACCGCTGTATGCTACGTACTGAAACACCAAAATGCCCTTTTGCACAAACTTACTATTTTAAAGGAAGTTCCATTTCAGCTATTTGACTGCAATTTATTCTCACTTTTGGGCATAGCATGGGTCAATAATGGGAAAGGGGGTGACAAAGTTGAGTGGTGGGGTTGTGGAAAGTGTCTCTGCCATCAATTTTCCCCTGATTCATTCAGAATTCCCCCTCCCCCATTCACTCTGACTCTCTATTTTTTCCTTTTACATTTGTCTTCTTTTTTGGAGGGAGGGGGGGGGGGGGGTGGTGGTGTCTGTATTCAATGTAAGGTAATATTCAATAGTGGGGAAGGGGCAAATCTCCCATAGCTACACCAAACTCATGTGTCATTAAACTGCTAATAATACCCACGAAGTGTATTGAAAAGAAAATTTGAAGGGCAAATGTGACACATGTAATTTGTCAACTGCAGAAAAAATTTAGTTCTGAAACCACACTTTACAAATATTGTTTATTATCAAAATATATCATAATTCATCTTGCAATCTCTTTTTCTTCCCGATATTTCAAAGGACACTTCAGTCTAGCTTGATCACAGGAAAGATTTATATTTTCTTAAACATGTGTTAAACTTAAACTGTCTGTTTGGAGCTAGAAGGGCATTAACTGAAGTCATTTTAGATAAAGTTGAGGCCCTTCTGCCGCTAAACAGATGAAATGTTTTCCATGAGATTGAACACACCTGCATTGGGTGAATGCACATGACCCCAGGCTAAAATCATTTCTATTGACTGCTAAAATTAACGCAAAGCCTCGAACAAATGCCTCCCTCATTGTTATCCCAGGTGAGTGGTCAGAGAGTTCAAATCGACCCCCAGCCCCCCCCCCCCACCCCCCAGCCCCCCCCCCTCATAGACTCATTTTTCTCTAATTCCACCCACCCCCATCCCCCCCCCCCCCTCCCTACCATAATTTATATCAGGCCAAATAAAATTGATTCCAAGTTTCTCACCCCCTTCTCCTTCCTTTCAGTTTTTCTGCCCATCTCAATGTTTCTTTTAGTTGACATGTTTGTTTTTAAATGAAATAAATAAGAATATGAGGACATCTAAACAATGTATTTTGCTATTTTTCTTTGATGTGAGCCCCTGCGCCCCGATTATAAAAATGAAAGTGAATGAAAATAATTTTGTTCACAATTGACCTAGTGACCTTTGTGCATTTATGCACAGAAAAAATACAAAATCTAATGGCACTGGCCACTCCTACACTGTAACTTTAAAAAAAAATAACAACGAGAAACTAGGAATTAATTTTAGTTGGCCTTATAATCACCCCTTTCTTTCTGTCTAGCCCGCAAGGTATGAATCGACTTTCAAAAATGGGAGCTAATTTTGATACTTCCTGGGTGTTCAGTCTACATTGTCAACTTGAATTGGTTCCTTTGAACCTTACAGGGTGACGTCCCCTGCTAAGGTTTTGTTCTGTGTGCCTGCGAGTCATTCCTGATTTAATCTGTTGACCTTCCATTTAGAATCAACTTACAAGTACTTAGCAGATTCAAGCGGTTCCTAACTGACAAAAGACTGCACGAGCTTTTTATTGGTGATATAGCACCTACATCCAAAATCAGAAATCATTTGTCGGTACAATAATTTGTTAGTCCTGCAATTTGTAAGTATTTGCAAATTGAGTACATGAGCCAGGGTTGGAGCACTCAGGGAACAAATGTTGGTTTGCGCATACCAGAGACTTTTACATTCATAAAATGTTCATGGTGGTTCCGATTCGCACAGCTTCTTCCTGCAAAAACAATTTATTTGTAATTGATACCACACTAAATTTTGTTTCGTTATTCACAAAAGTGCCTTGCCATACAAATGGTCATGCTTAATGATTCATAAAAGTCCATTGTTCTACTGTACACCTGTGACCTGTTACTGATAGAAAAAGTTGGAAGCCAAAGAAATGCTAGTGATTTTATAGAGATATAGTTTAGAATTAATATGCATTTCTATGGGATGTTGTCGAACTTAGACATTTGGACGGTTTTCAAGAAACTGGCCCCAGACTGACAATAGGCCAAACAGATAATATGTTACCCCAAAAGCCCAAGATATACTCTCATTTCAGAGATGTTTTGGGGTTTGACTATAAGAGTAGAGGGTAGTGATGGATAAATCTCTAGGCAATTATGTTACCTACATTGTAGATATTCTAACTATAAGCTCTTCTTTAAAGGTAATACAAAGTTTTGGTATGGGGTCTTTAATTTGGTTCAAATGAACATATTGGAAGCATATGCGATCCTACAATATTCACTGATCGTTGTCGTGGTCGAAATTGACTCTAAAGTTATGAAATTGTAAATAATAAACACTTTATGTTGTATAGCTCCCTCTCAAGGTCAAGATATTAATTAAGTTATAAAACAATGTTTCTTGACTAAAATCGACCGATTAGCTATTCCCGTTCGAAAATTATATACCACAACTACATATTCTGAGATTTCCATGGTCGCACTGAGCTACCATTGTACGGCCGTAGGAGCTATTTGAAATTTATCAAAATTTACCGGGAGCACCGGTAAATCTTTATATTCACTTTTTCTCGAAAGTAGAAGTGTTTTAGGGGCTAAAATTTCTAGTGCTTTTAATACATCCACAGGGGCATCCAAATATATCAAAATTGTAAAGATTCACTATCCACCCATTTTTCAAAATTTCCCAAAACTTTGTAATACCTTTAAGGCTGATTGATAATGCAAAGACATATTAGGAAGGCACATGGTGGTGATGCAGCTTTTTCCATCTATTGCTCCCAAAGTCTGAATAAGCTCGCTCGATCCTCACCTGAAGTCATCACCAACAGAAGAAAACATTCAAACAGACTTTAAAGACATTTCTACTCTGAAACCAAACTGTGTATGTATTCATTGAACTCCAACTGACATTGCTTTGTAATTTGCATACAATTTCAACTCAATTGCTGTCCAAGGGATGGCATCTCATAGCTCTTTGTATTCAGTGGAAAAGGTGCTAGCTATTAAATTGCACATATCACTAAAGGTTTCAGATCTGATAGAAAAAATATTACCAGACCCAATTCCTGCATTCCTCAATTTCTGGGACTGCTTTAGGAGCTTGATCTCACTCTGACCGGGAAAATAATAAGTACTATTAGATTCAAATTCACGCCTATGTCAGGTACAATTTGATTTCATATCACTTATAATCAGAAAAACACACACAGCCTCACAACCTCCACAAGAAAAAAAAATTGATGGGGAAATAGAAGGTGATGAAGATGAAAGGGATGGAAGAGGGAGACGGCTAACAAGCCAGGATCACACACGTTCACGTTCACACCTCTCATTCATCTTGTTTTTCCGCCTCACTCGTTCTATCATCGCCCGACAACACGCATTCTCAGTGGCATGGATCTGAGGCTTACAGCCTGAAGCCTCTCTGAATCCCGAAGCAACAAAACACCTTCTCAATTGGCTTCGGTAGTCCGTGACTGCCGTTCGCTATTAATTCTATATGGAAGGCGTGATGTTTTCAGTTTTCATGTCGGCCGTACCTGGAAATAGGCATGCGCACCAGCACATGGAGCTTTTAAGGGCCTGTTTTAAAATATCTGGGAAGAGGATGAGGATATAATGTTTCTTGTTTTACCTATTCAATCAACATATGAATTAACACTTTGATCTTTTGTAAAGCCCAAATACACAATCCTATATGCCCCCTGTGTCTGTCTGCCTTTCTGTCCATATGTCTCTTTGTCTCTCAGTTTCTTTTCTTTTTTTGATTATAAATTGGTTCAGGAAAAGGAAATAATTTAGGTTATAAATGATCAATTAAAGATGCACTGTACATGTATGTATTGGAATTTATTTTTCTCACCTGAAAGCAAAACAGGAAGATGTATAAGATTATACATTTGATATAATCACATCTGATGATACCACTATCACACAATTCAGTTTGCTTTCCCCTCTCTATGAAACTTCTTTTTTCGTTAATCACAATACTAGGTTTTAGAATGACATTTTCTCTATTTTCTACAATTTTTTTCCACCTCTTATTTACTTCTCAGAAATAAAACAAAAAACACAAGGGTTATGAATAAACCTGCATCAGTAATAACATTTGAAAAAGATTTATTTATCCCAACATAATTCATTTAGCAGTCTTGTTCTATACTGAAAAATGAGGGGAAATATACAGTAATCGGTTTGTCTGCAACTAAGATCTTGGGGGGGGGGGCGGCAGCACCTTGGCAAAAATCCTCTGACCCTCAGAAATGCCCAGTAATTTCAAGATAAAAGCTCGATGTATTTCAATCCACTTTGCTTGCAATAATCCATTTCGCTTTTATTGTACACGGCCTCTCTGGACATAAAGAGCTTGTAAGGTCTCTCCATCATCCATACTACCATGAGGACCTTTTATCTTTCCGTTCAGTTGGCGGCCAACTTGATTTATTTCTTACTCTAGAGAATATGCGATACGCAATGCATTCCACACTTATGAATATTGATTTGAATCACTAGTAAAGACCTCTGTACTATAATGCCTTGCAAGATATGTTTTGTACATGTACATGTATACACGTCTAAGCATTATATTTATGATGAAAATAAAGATGTTCCGCTAACAAACAAAATCAAGACAAATGAAACCTTACAAAGAAAAAATATATACCTAACTGAAGACAAATATGATTTTGAATTCAATCTATTTCATATTACCTGATGATAAAGACATGGCGAGGAAAAGAATGTCAAGGGCAGATAAAGTAATCATCATGATTTGGAAAATGCTTTTAGGGGCGTGTCTAAGATTAGCACATACATGTATAGGTGAGACTAGAGAATTCCATTTACAAATCGCAGAAAAATTATAATTATGCCTCAAAGGTGTATTCATCCATGGTGAAAAAAATGATTATGAAATCTGACGTTTTGTCATAATTAACATCACAAAGTGACTCACAAAATAATGTGATGTGAAGGCTTTTTTCTATTGGTGTGGTTTGATTTGAAGTTGATGGAATTAAAGAGAAGAATGAGTTCGGGGAAAAGTAGATACAATTTGTGAGCTCTTTCATTATTTTTATGTCAGAGTTATTATTTTTCCCCTTGCCCAGAACTCTCCAATTTGTGCCAAGGTTAAAGAAGGAGTTATCAAAGAGATCACTGTAACATCTTGATTAACTCCATTCAGTTTGATTCAATCTCTTGAGAGTTCAAGAGAGCATCTATTGTACCTGTGTTATTGTTACCCAATCTTGCTTTCTGGGGCAAAGGATTGGAATCGTTTGATATGGGCCAATCTCGACAATACATTGGCATCCTATATATGCAGCTCCGAGATCATATTGTCTGCTTATAGGCAAAAGGGTATTATCTCATATAGTTCATGTAGTTTCACAAAGAGTGAATGCCCTTATGGCTTTAAGGAGAATGTATTACATTACATTAATGCTCTTTTATAGCTGGAGGTGTTTTGTGCTTGCTTTTGTGGGTTAAATGAAGTTTGCTTTATGATAATATTTATTCATTATTACACGTTTTCTCTATCCTAGCCAAACCAAAGTATGGGTTTTTAGGAAGCACTTGTTACGATGTGTGTTGAGTCTGATGACCTACATTTATCGGGTTTTATTATGTGGATCTCTTCTCCTTCTTATTTTACTAAATACTTCCTCTCCTCCTTATTCACTATTCAAGTAATATATTTATTCAAAAGTATTTTCTTCATTTCTGTCATGATTAAAATACAGGTCAAAGCACAACAACATATAAATAGAGCGTTAATAAAATATTTGAATTGTACTCAAAACTGCACTGTACCCTTTGAAATAAAACATATGTCTCTATGTATCTATCTAAAAATATACGTCTCTACACTGTATGTCTTGAATTTTCTACAAATCATCTATGACATCTATCATTTTCAAATAACATTTCCTTGGAATTAAATCATAATAAATCATATCTAGTTCAAATTACAGAAGTATTCACTATTATAAGTCATGTATACACTATACAGACTGAAAAAACTTCAATCTGAAGTTCCGAACCCCCCCCCCCCCCTCCCTAAAAAAAAAGGTCAGTGTACATGTAGATCGAGCCCTGATTAATCTCAGCTTTTATACAAATATGAAAAATATTTAAAAAAGATATGTAAATGCCTGTCCATGCAATTGTGCATAACAATAAATGAATCAATGCAACAAGAAATTATTTTTTTAATTGTATGACTCTTGTGTGTTCTTCAACTTGGCCAATAAACTGGGTTACACGTTTTTCAACATCACTTCATCCCTTTTTTCTCTGCACTTCACTTGTCATCATTCAGTTGACAAAAAGCCTTCCTATAAACCACAGAGATCTAGGATGGAGAAAAACATCTCAGCACGCTCCCAGCATGAACCCAACACCAAGCTGGCTGGAGGGGTTGCCATAGCAACTCTGACCATTGACCATCACACACCTCAGTGGATGCTAGCTTCACAGCATGCTTTTACACCATCGTAGAGCTTAATTGATTGTATCTCCTTGGTATGACAAAAAGTGTGTTAAGACTACACTGTACATGAATCCATCTTTTAGCTAGTTATGATTCTTGCATCTATAAACGATAAGCACCTTTTCCTAGTCTGCATGTTGCATTTATGAAGAAACATCGTATTAATGCCTATTTGAGCATTGTTTTGAAAGAAAACTTGATCAATCCTGTGTTCAGAGTACCACAATGCTTTATAATCATAGCTACAATGTACATATAAGATAAGTAATGAATTTTCCCTATTCTGAACGTAGTATAGAGAAAGAGCGTTTTTATGAAAGGTCATATCGCGACACTCCTGTTGAGAATCATTTTCAACAGAATCTCAAGAAAGAATCAGGGTCCAGCTGTAATTTTTTCATAAAATTACTGGAAAAAACAAATCCTTTTAACATTTACCTAAAGCTATTTCAAAGTTTTACAGTTTGCCTAGAAGCAAAACCACAAAAAAACAATAACACAAATAAAAGAGAAAATGGCAGTCTAAGGTGAATATGACACTGAGTTGTTGCCTCATAAACACATGTTGCAATATCTATACAGAAAGTAGAAATCTGAGTAGTCAGGTTGTTTAATCATTAATTATATTTATGAAATTTGAAGGTTATTTGAAAGTATACACATTATCAGCTTTCACTTTTGATAGAGCTCAATCAAAGAAGATTTATCAGTTTCTATACACTTGATGAAAATAATCATCGAAACTTGTCTGTTAGGAAATAAAAGGTGCGGTTTTGCTCACATCCTTTTACATTATTGGACTTAATTCCCTTCCGTCTCTCTGCAAATGAACTGTTGATTTGATTAGGTTAAATCTGCATGAAAGACTGAACAAATAAACTCCTCCTTCTTTACAATAGCAATTATTTGAATAAGAGCTCCTTTTACATGTATTTGATGTTCTAATTAGGAAAATGACACAGACTTGAGACATAAGTTTATCTCTAACTTGATTAATGAGCTTCATCCAGAGTGTAAGGATTGAGCAAGGTTGATTACAACTTACTGAAAGCCAAGTGAGACAAATTAGATTAAAAGGCTAATATAACAAACATTTCTTCTCACTGAAAAGGAGACACACAGATTTAATTAGCATCTACTCCATCACATTCAGTAGTGGGAATTTTTCAAGTAGATCTAATTTCTGTCAGACCTTTTGTCTTGTATATTCATGGTCAAATCATAAAATGTTAAAGCTACATATGCACATTGTCTAAAGGCTCTTCTGTGATAAAATAGATAAGATTATGTAGCCAATATTATATACCAAATGGTAAACGTACTTCAGAAAATATCATGATGGTCATGAAATATGAAAATAATCAGCTACATTTTAAATGTACAGAGTATGTACAGTATTTGTGATTTCAAATACAGTGTAAAATCAAATTTCTAAATGAAAATCTGCATGTGCAGGTAAGATTTTATATTTACATGTATCTGGAGATACAGGTAAATCAAAATTTAAAGATTTGTTTTATTTAATGAGTGCACTGCAAATGTGACTGTGGTGTTCATCAAGTGACAAACAGTAAAGGAACTTGTTATTTGACAAGAAAATCTGCTATTTGATGAGAACATAAATTGCAAGTGAGTCCGCAAAAAGGCGCAAGCCGATTGGATCTACAACACCCAATGATTAGATTGCACACAGGGTGGTGAGAGCTGGGGTCGACAGAGAGGATTTCTAAAGTCAATCTAAAGCCATCATCCACACCTCTAGAATCTATACCATTGGAGTTGGCTTGTTTGCGTTAGGCCTGATCACAGTAAGATGTGAACTCTACTGGAAAAAATTGCTCTCATGAGGCCCGTCGTCATCAGCCTCAAGTTGCAATTAGCGGGATAATTGGTTGAGATAATCATCCCAAGATATCTTGGGCTAGCTTGCAAAATATCCCGCTATTTGTCCGATATATCTTCACTAGCCCGAAGACTCGCACTATGCGCGAACGCTGAGCAAAACATCTCAAGCTAATTTCTCGAGCTTGAGTTTCAGGTTTCGAGGTCAAGTCTCGAGCTGATGAAGACGTGATTTGTAACTTCATGATTATTTCCCAAATCAAAAGTAGCGGCTATTTGACAATCTCGAGCTGATGGAAACAGGCCTAAATATTACCCTCTCCGGCCAATAGAACAGCAGGACTGACTTTCTAAAGAGAAAATGGAGTACTGGCTCTGAATTTGGATTATGAACGAAACTACCAGGGAGTGATAGGGAAACGTTGGCTATGTAATTAATACAAATAATAGTGTGATATGAGGTTTTGGTTTTGGAATTATCATAAGAAGATACGGCAATTACATTGTTTGCATTAGTAAGATGTGGACTGAACTGGAACAAAATTGCTCACAAACATCCCCCTGCCCTTGAACTGCATCAGTTTAAAGGAAAAATTGAGTATTGGTTATGATGTAATTGTATGGTGAAAGAAACTAGATGCATTTACCTGAGAGTAAATAGGAAATGTTTGTTATGTAGCACACAAGACTTGTTAATGGGGAAATCATCGAAATGATCAGATCTTCCAATTGCATTTCAAAAAAGCTATACGTTCAGAGCCAGAAGGATGTTAACTTTATTAAGTGAAAAGGTGTTGAATTAATGCCATTTTAATTTAAAGAGGTAATTTGATGATATCAAGATATCAATTGTGTATCATGAGGTTTGCAATAGGACTTAACAATCATCAAAGGGGTAAGAAATTAACTCAAAGTCGCATACAGTGATAAACACTGCATAAATGAAGACAACTTGGACAGTTGGACTACACAACATATTTGTCATATAAAACATGGTGCGAATTATCAAGGGTTCCTCAGTCATATTTTTAATAAAAGGGCATTTCAAGAACATATTTGTCTTCATGAGACAATCCCATTGCACAAGATATTCTTCCACATGAGAAGAAAATATAATTAAAGACCTCACAAATTAATTTTCAGCTATTCCGAGCTCAACCTTCTCTTTAAGGTCTAATTTGGTCAGTGCGCTGAAGCAGCATGTCTCCCATTAGAGCCATTATCGAAGCTCAGTGTACTTAATGCGTTCAAAAGAATGCTTACTAATTTATGATGTATGGATGTTATATGCGTGTGATGATGAAGTATGTGTACGAGAGAAACGCAGTGATAGGCAGACTAATGGTCACTCTTGTACTGGTAATTCTATGCATATTTTTTGTTTGTTTTGTTGATTAACTTGAATTTTATTTTTTTTAAACTATAGAATGAAATAATTTATCTGAAAATTGTTTGAAGACACATTTCTGTAAAAGGAGTTTAGAATTACATAATAATAGATGCTACATGTATGTCTGTTTGTTTTTTAAATCTGTTCTTATTTGCTGTTTTTGTTGTTGCATTAGAGTGACTGAGGTTTACATACATGTAGACAGGTCATTCATACCATATATACTGAAAGATATTACCCCTTTTATTATAATTTTGATAGTATCATTCTTTAATCTGTTATTTACTTTAAATTAAAAAATTACCTGAAAAGAAAAAAAAAATATGACAGAAACAGAAACAGAAACTACAACTTGAAAAAAATATGACAAAAAAAAGAAACTTTGAAGTAATTCGAGATTTACATTGTATGTGGTAACTCAAAGGAAGTCACACCACTTGTATTCTATCACATTTCATATATCACATGTTGACATCCTGTATACTTGAAAGACAAAAATGATAATAAGTAATATAAATGGGAGGAGCAGGATACACAACACAAAGGAAATCACACGCCTTGTATTTTATTACATTTTATATATCACATTATTATGGGAGGGGCAGAATACATACCGGTAGTAAGGGTGAAATTTGTTTCACAAGTTTTTTTGTCAGAATTTTATTCAGTTTCAGGTTAAATTACTAGTGTGTAGGTTCACAGCTAATACTTCAAATAAAAGCCAGGTCACTGAAAATTGAAGTACTTCCTCGTATAATGAGAAAAAGGAGTGCTGTGTTCACTAAAAAAGGTGATTGGTTGCTCAATGGGCCATTATATAGGTTTGGGTTTTCTGCAAAAGCTTTGGAATTTCCCAAATTTCAAAGTACACTTTTGCAATTAAAATGGGTACAATGTACGTGTACTTTGTACTTTAGATGCACGTATTAAAGATATTATCATCCTGTTCCCCTTGCTTTTTTAAAAACATTTGTTTGCACTCAAATATAGTTTCCCTATCCCAATGTACACTTTATATAGTCTGTTGTTCTCATTTGCTTTTCTCTAATTTCTTCTTTGTATGAAGTATTCAAATACATAATTACAGTAGAAATAAGCACAATGTAATGTATCTCTAGAACTATATAGCAAGCGTTATGAAAGAGACTGTTTTCATCATTTTGTACACCATCATGTAACTCGAACATCGACCTACATAACACATGTATGTACAATGTATATGCAACTTGGCTTTAATATCATTGAGCTTTTAGCAAAGAAGATATTATTTGCAAGCAAACATCTTTTCTTGCCTATTCTAAGAAAAATTAGACCACAGTCTACATACTCTGCCTATTAATTGTCATGAATCAATGCATTTGATTTCATAGACAAGTCCACTCATAAGCAATCACAGATTTCGCCGCAAGGTACAAAGTAGTAAAATTCCAGATCAATGATAAATGACGTCTCTTCCCTTTATAAGCTACCGTTGGTTGGAACCACAGTCGGGTATTGTTCGCTTACATGATACCAGATTGAAAGGATCTACTGAACACTATTAAAAAAGCATAGTTGAGAATCAGTGCAAAAGTTCAAGCCTTCACACTCACAGGACCCTCTTTATTATTTGCTAAACAGATATTTATTTGAAGGAAATCTCGAGCATAACAATCTTCATGTACATGTATACTGACGCCTACATTATATCTTTCTTAGCTCTGCCAAACTTTCTGGGTCCAAATCACTCACATCACTCATCTAGTATTTCTTGTTCATTTGTTTTTCCTACTCAAAAACATGAAACTTGTGGCTTATATAATTGAGCAGGAGATAGATCTCAACCGTATGCATTTAAAATGTACCTGCAAGTCATGGTAGGTAAACTCGATTTCACTGTCCTGTGACTCCTGTCATAGACAATCTTTGATTTCAAAGTAAGGCAATTGTCTGAATGACAACCCTCTATATACAAAGCACCGTTTGTTATAACCAATATGTAGGGTATTGTCCACTGAAAGCGTTACATGATTGAATAGGATCCATACCATGGCTGAATGAATCTTGGTGAACTGTTCAAGCTACCTGTATATCTTCAAAGGCTTCAGCAACTCCCATTGAGCTTCCAAAATTTAGCATATATATACTGTACAAATGTGCAGAATGGCACTTGGAAACGGTAGCTACATGTATGCAAGACAATCCCTATCCTCATGAATTGGAAAAATATATCTGCAGGTCTTATTTTTGTAGTTAATCTATGTCATTCCCTGGCATCCAAGTGACTCACTGAGACTTTTCTGTCGTTTAAATTCATTGATTTCTTGATTTGTTGAAGAGAAAGATAATAATATCACAAAGTTCTTGTTTTTTTTCAGTATGAATGTTGTATAGAAAAAGCCCTGTTTGAGCATCAATAATTTTGAACAAAATCTCAATAAAGATTTGGGGTCCAGCTCTAGTCTACACTGTACATTGTAGATGTCATATCATCTGAAAACTGTATAACTGGGCAGGTCTCGCTGGGAGCCTAGTCAGTCTACACTGATGTTTGGAGAGCTGTCATGGCAACATGGCCCTTTCAAATATAGTTTCTTAATACAACATTTCTTCACACAATGTTGGCATCCATTCTGTATAATGATGTACACTATACAGTGTAAACACCGTTTCTTTATACAAGATTCATCAACATTTTTTGTCCAGTCTGAATGGCCCATCAGTCTGGCTTCTGTGCATGGGCCATCTGTCTGTTTGCATTTATAGATGGACTCCCGTGGAATATCATGTATTATGAATTATGATATGCACTGATGCTCTATTGTCATTCCATTCTGATTTTCTCAACCCCAAGGCTTTAATCTGTGAAGTTCTACTACAGATTGTTATGTTGATGCATAATATGTTCATTATTATTTATACAGTTTATGAATAATTCTTTTAAATGTATCACTTCTGTTTCTTGTAAATTTCTATTATTGTGAATTGTACAAAATTCAATTTACAGCATGTACTGTATGTTGTGACACATGTATGACTGTTTTGAATAAAAACCATTTTGAACTGAATAAAATAGAAAAATGAAATGTGAATGGATCTACAATTTTATTTTGCAATGTCTTAATTCAATGGGATGACAATGTAAAATGAAATATCCTACCTAAAGGGAATCAAATATATTCATTATATTAAGAATACAACTCATCCAAGTAAGTAGTAACAAAATGGTATATGGTCAACTCAATACTCATAAACCCTCAACCCACATTTTTATACCGGTAATTAAAAATGGCACCGCAATCTAAAGAGTGCTTGAGGGTGACTGAGAATCAAATTAATTTTGGCGTGGACAGCAAACTGACCTTTATCACAAAACTGTATCTTCGCATCGTCCCACCTTATTATAGAATAATTCAACCATTACACGGCCACTCAATCAAGCTTATTAATATCAGCTGAACAGTTTTACAGTCTTGATAAATTGGCTGGATATAATTGTTGAATCTGACTTTTACTATCGCTGATCTTTGGAATTTTGGAAGGAAGATATTGTAAAAGGTTCAATAGTACTCAACTCTTCTTTTATGCAGTGCTTTTGTATACAGCCACAAGAAGTTAATTTCAGGTTATATATATTTTACATACTGGTACTACTAAAAAAATATGCACATATTATAATCAGTCTGTAATTCTGGTATACAAAAATAACAAAATTAGGACTCAATATCACATATATTTCTACAAAGTAATGGTTTCTAGGTTTCTGTCAGACAAATATGAAAGAAAATATAATGGTTTAGTAGCCAAAGAATTATAATGAAAGTTGTTAATAAAAAATTTCCAAAAGACAATTTCTTGCGAAACCATAAACTGTTGGTTTTTTTAGAAGGAAATGATACACCTACAAGTATCTGTATGTCTTTAAAGGTTACGTTATTGGCACATATAGCATAATATATCTCCCCTGTTTATATTGGAAACGGATATTTCATTATTTGTGTAAGCTACCAAAATAAATCAATAAAAATGCCAAAGCCCATATTTTGATAATCGGTTCAAGGCAAAAAGCCAGAAACATTTCCTCCTTCCTCCCTGATCCATCAACAACGAGATAACATCATTCGCCCACTTCAGACCACTTTTAATTGTTGTATAGCTACCGGTATACCAAAAATATTACAGCTAGGGATATTTTTTTCTTCAAGTCTAAACATACATGTAAAAATGTTATAGCAAATGCAGATAGAAAGATGCATGCTTGACCAGCATTTCAAATCAATCCTTGATAACGAATGACGGTCTCGTTCTTGCCTGAACATCAAAGCGTTCAAAAAACGTATAACTAGGCAAGGTTTATCGTGGGCGGCCTTGATGATTTTTCAGCTAACTTTCATCTGATCTCTTGATGTTTCTTATAAACTAATGTTGCTATTCAGCGTGTACATGTATGTACATGGATAACTCCATTTGCTATACAATGACTCTTAATACGTTTCTTCATACCAGTTGTGTATAACTTTCCTCGTTTGTGTGAACAGGTTGTTAGTTACCATGGCGACCACATCACAGCGGTGAGGGGGACAACATGTCATGTGAATCACGAGACATGCACTAAAATGTCCCCCTACAAATTAGCACCACTTTCAACAGACACTGACAGTTGACTGCAAATGTCATTCGGTAAAAAATTAAGACTGGGCTGGCTAGGAAACCGCAAGTTTGCTTTGCATCAAAAATGCACTTTCTTGAATTTTAAAAAGTTGAAGCTTTTTGCATCTACATTTTATACCTTTCTAATGGGATTTGTATGTCTTTAATATTTTGATATTTCATTTCTTCTCTTTTTCTTACTGGTAGGTGATTTTCTGAACCTCTACTGTTAATTTTTTGTATCTGAGATATTTGATGACTTTTTTGTTGTTGAAAACTGTATAAAAAAGTTGTATGAGGTCCCCCCCCCCCCCAAAGACCAATATCAGACTCTCAAAATGTTCTGAGGCCACCCCCACAATGCCCAAACAACAGTCTGTTATCCTAATCTATAGGTCTAGATACTTGACAGATACCTATTTCCAGGCCGAAGTTCCACTCTATATATATTTTTTAAATATTTTTTGTAATATATTCATTTTAAATAATTGTTGAGGTATGGGCATGTACATGTACATGCACCTTCATTTCCACCAACAGTAAAACAAAATGACCCATGGATGTCCATATCTGATAGTCCCTTTAAACCAGATCACATGTCCTAGTGGTTACCCTATCTTGATCGTGATAGTCTTTTGCAGGAAGTTTGTGACTCCAACAAGACAACAAGCAACCTTCAACCGAACACTGTACTCTCACTATCCTGCTTGCGAGATGACATCATACACTGTCTCCATGGCAACAAAGTCAAACAGTTCAGGAGTCACGGCCGGTCGTCCCCTGGAAATTCTGTGAGTGCTTGGGCTGAAATATGATTTCAACCTGGAATACTCATTTTGGCAAACAATAGAATTTTCTAAAACATTGACACAGGTACACCATACATAGAAC
Source organism: Strongylocentrotus purpuratus (assembly GCF_000002235.5). Lineage (NCBI taxonomy): Eukaryota > Metazoa > Echinodermata > Echinoidea > Camarodonta > Strongylocentrotidae > Strongylocentrotus > Strongylocentrotus purpuratus. Next base: position 30,422,579 of record NW_022145598.1, read on the forward strand.
ATATTGTGCATTTAACATGTATTGTATGCACATTGCTTGTACATAAATGTTGTATTACACTGTATGCATACAATGATTGATATGCATGAATGCAATAAATCGAAAGAGAGTACACAAAAGTATTACACATTTTAATAAGATTGTACACATAATGTGCCTGTATGTTTGGATTATAAAGTTGGAACACTGTAATGCATGATGTAGATATATGTCTTCAAAAATACAACTAAATGTCACCAAGGCCAGGCTAAGGAATTCCTGATCCCACAATGAGCCCAACTGAGTAGTGTATTGATATGGGCATAAAATTGTACATTTGCTATAAAACCATTTATAACTAATTCACAAATCTATACCCAGAAAAAACAGCTTCACCAGAATCTGTTTTTACTTAACCTCACCATGGACTCTAGTACCACATGAACTCACAAAAACACTTTCATTATCAAGTTCTACATTCATAGGCAATGGTTCCAAACTTTAATCTCTTCAGACATGTTTTTTCATCAAGAGCCGGTGTCTATCCTTGGTTGTATTTCATTCTTCTTTTAACTGGAAAGGAAAACCACTAATTAGTTTACAGCTTTAACCTTGAGTTGTCATATCTCTCCCACAAAAACCTCCCACAAAAACCTGACTGGTCTACACTACAGCTTAAGCCATGGCATGCCACAATACTACATTTACTATTTATTTATTTGGAATGTACATGAACATGTACTGTACTGCTGCATTTATGACATTTTCATGTGATTTGTATGTTACACATCAAATTTTGTTCATATTTCTGTTTATATCCTTGTACTCATCATTCTTTGACTATTATGTGGTAGATCAAAGTAAATAGTAATTATATCTTGCAAATGAAAATATGTTTACATTGTTATTTTATTCATTGTTCTAATGAATATTCTTTCTCCTTTTCGTTCTTTCTTTCTTTCTCCCCCCCCCCCCCACCCCCCCCTCCCTTTCCCTCTCCTCTCCCTCTCTCTTTCTCTCTTTCTCTCATATTTCTTCTCTTCAATCTCTTCAATCCCTTCCCTTTCCTTTCTCCATGTCTTCTTATACTGTTTTCACACTGGCAATATTTTGCTTAACCCCGTACTATAGGTGGGGTTAAGGGGGGGTCTTAGCCCCACCTATAGTACGGGGTTAAGCCTATTCCACTTTCTGTTCAGACTGGTTTTTACCAAAGTGGGCTCAAGTTGGCTAACCCCACCTATAGTACGGGGTTAACTAACCCTGCAAAATAGCAGGGCTAACTCCGCAATTGTGGTGCTAACTCCTGCTAACCCCGCAATTGCGGTGCTTAGCAAATGAATGAGAACAGAAACGAAAAATAGTCCGGTACTACGCAATGGAGCGTATCGCAGCTGGCCAGATGCGAAGTATGTCCAATCATAACATACACGATATCCGGGGTTAACGAAATGCAGTGAGAACAGCGGGAATTTTCTTATTCCGGAATAGGCGCTAGTACGGGACTAAAAACAGCGAGTGTGAAAAGCCAAAAAAATAGTCCGGGTTAAGGATAGTACGGGGCTAAGCAAAGTACGGGGTTAAGCAAAACCAGTGTGAAAAGAGTATAATTCACTCCCACCCTCTCTCTCTCTCTCTCTATCTCTAGACTCCTTTCCTTCCATTTCTCCTCCTGCCCTTCCTTTCTTTTTACAAATTCCTTCTTTCATCTTTTTTTCTTTCTTTCTTTCTCCACAGTTTATTTATGTTCAAGAATTCAGGAATCATGTTCTTCTCCTACATGCATGTAATCAGATTAATCCGTCACTCAGGAACTAAATTCAACAACATCAGATTTCATCTAATAAATGAAATCTAATCCTCCTTGGGAGGCCTTGGTAGATGTAAAAGGGCAAATCATAAGTATTTTAATGTTGCATGTACTTGTACATGTATGTTTAAATGCTGCAGAACATATCCCATGCCAACAATCTTTTCTTTTCAGGCTGAATATATGGGCTAATAACGTTGATACATCAGGTATAATTATTTTGTCTTTCAATTGATTTGCCAGGAGTGCTCAACAAACAGAAACCTTTAAATTTCCAGGTTAAACGTGAGTCCTGTAAAAAGCACATGCCTTCACCAAAGGAAATGCTGTATAAGCTGTTATTTCCCTTTTGTCCAATATGATTACATAACCTGTCTATGTGCATAAACATGTACCTGTACCCTCTAAGAACGCAAACAGAGATAGGTGTATAGGAAAGCGTTCAGTAGAATCTCACAAAGGCTTCCTCTTCTTCGAGTAGCGGCAGGGGCCTATTCTATTCAGAACATCATCAGTATTTTACTTAGCAATTTTATACTTGGTACTATGTTTTCAATCGTATTCACATGACATGTAAACATTTTACTTTGGCAAGCAGATTTGAATTGAAATACTTTTCATAAGCATTGCACGTGACATTGTTATTCCAAAATAATGCATAACTAACTAATAAAATGCGCTATAACAAAATTGGGCACAGCTTATGATGACTGCTTTTGAAGAAAAAAAACATAAGTCTGCCAATTGAGACCTCCAAAATAGCAGGTTAAAAGCCTGCTAGTGCCAGAGCTGTCTTAATCTTAGGGTAAAATACTTGGCCAAAAGCTTCAACTGAATACCACAGTTGGCTAAGTATTTTATCTAGAAGCCAAACCAGAATAAAAAACTAAACTTTCTGACATATTCAAGTATTGAATTGAACAACAGCCCTGGTTCACCGTTTTAAAGTGTTGTACAGTATGTAGTACATGTTTATTCATAATAGTCACTAAATTGTATCTTTGATAAGATCAATACGAGATCCACCTCTTTGACATGATGTTGCTGCTACTATTTTCTTGTTTTATCTTCTTGGTCACTCCCATATTTTCTTAGAACTCTTTCACTATTTCCACCTTTCAAACATCATTTTTCTTTCAGACCTGCTGAAAATTTATTCTCTTGGCTGAATCTAAGTTTTATCACAAAATATAAATTCACTTCACTTAAATTCAATTCATTCTCTTTTAGTTATATATTCAGTCTTATCAAATTAAGAAATACAATATAATTAATAGAACATTACTTCAGTTTTCAAATTTTCTAGGTTTTATCATATTTAGGGTTGTCATCTCATGACCCCAAATGGGTCAAAGTAATTGACAGCTAAAAAGACTTTTTAGGCCTAATTATGTTTGTGTAAGGTTTAATTCCATTATTTCTGTACTTTACAATGTTTCCATTCTTGTCACTCCTGGGCATAAGCGCAATGTAAACATAAAGCGCAATGTCGATTCCATCATAAGTTGTAATTATTTTTGTTCTCTCTCTATTCTCCTCCCTCCCCTCCTCCCCTTTCTCCTCTCTATCTCTCCCCCTCTTTCTTATCCTCCTACATCTTTCTCTCTCTCTCTCTCTCTCTCTCTCTCTCTCTCTCTCTCTCTCTCTCTATCTTTCTCTCTCTATATGTATCTCCATCTCTCTTTCTATCTCTCTCTTTCTCTCTCTCTCTATCTTTCTCTCTCTGTACGTATCTCCATCTCTTTATCTATCTCCCTCTTTTTTTCTCTCTCTCTTTCTCTATTATGTATCTCCATCTCTCCATCTATCTCCCTCTCTTTCTCCTGTCCTCTGTGCCTCCCTCTCCTTTATCTCCTCCTTACTTTTCCCCCTATCTTTCTTCTCCCCCACCTTATTCAAATAAATGCACAAAGAAATACATATGTACTATTATTCAAATATTATTTCAGTTGCAGAAGTTCAAGGTAAATATTTAAGCCCCTGTCCCAGTTTACAGTCATACAAGTACAGTACATGCACAAAGAACAGGGAATAATTTTCCTCAAATTTTTTGATTAGCAATTTCAGCCGATGGATGAATATTTAAAATGAAATTCTGTACATTTCTATGGAAGAAAACTGCTACACAAAAGATATTTTTATAGCAGTCATGCAAAAATGCATAGCAAATTGCGATGCGATACCAGGAAAATTATTCCCTGAAGAATATTAATATGGCTCATAGAAAAAAATTATAATGATATTATAAGACAGGAAGTAACTTAAAATCATGAAGAAAACACTATATGAAGTGACAGAAGTTTCCAGCATACATTTTCCTCTTCTCTTGATAAATAAATAATCACTAGAGAAAAGGAAAACCTGCATAAACTACAAAACATCAACCTGTTGGATTTCATTTTAATTTCTGTCTATAACATGCATTTCAAATGGGTTTAATATTATTAAGCTGTCTCTTGTTTAACATTTAATGTGTCAAAAATGGTACAGTGTACATTCATCATAATTGTCAATATTATCATTGTTAATTTTTCAAAAAGTTGGCTTAAAGAGTCACTGAGTGTTGAAAGAAATAAAATGAATCAGTAGCTTGAAAAAAGATAACGATGCATTTACGAGAACTGAAAAAAGAACAGATCAGATGTTGATAAAGTTGGTTTCAATCTCTGAATAATAGCGATAGAAACTGGTTGCTCTTATAATAAGTAATATTCGTAAGCCATCACAAGCGTTAACTCTTTGTTAAAGTATATACACACCTGTATGAGTAAACGCCTTTCCGGCTCCGTAAAGAAAAAGTGTTCAGTAAACTGCAAAAGCTACATGTATACTGTAGATGTATTAAAGTTAGAAAGCTCATAATCTAGCCTTTGAAAAAAAACCTTGATGCCAACATTTACCATACGATGACTTTATACTGGTGGTGATTTTGAGCCAACATGTTACTATTTCTGATCTGACATACACTTCATGGACAAGTACTCTGGGCTTTATTTCCTCAAAGATAGGGATATGGGCAGGGTTGTGATTGGGTTTTAGGTTGTTAGGGGTTAGGGATATTGTTCAGTGTAGTGTTTAATCCAGGGTCAAAATTAGGAATTTGGTTAGTGTAAGACCGTGACTGCAGAGCTATGAATAGCATAACCCCTGAATTACACAATTTTTTTTACTCTCGTAACGCCAATACTTCCAGTTATAGTTCCTAGTGGACCTTTTGGAAGAGATGAACACAAGGTACAAGGATTGCCAGCGCATGTGTCGTACAATACATTTTTCACTGTGTTTCGCCTTACAGCCTGGCACACAAGGCTAGGAGTGGGTGAATACTCTGCAGGACGTTCCAGTTCACGAAGTGATGAATATTTGTTGACCACCAGTATCTAAAGCTTTGAACTAAATATAAACCAATTTCTTCTTACCTGGTGATACTGTGAGGTTTGTGGATGACTCAAAGACGCCTTGCAATGTCACCTGACACCAGTAAACTCCACTGTCTGCTTGTGTGGTTTCATTAATAGTCAAAGAATAATTTCTTGTCATGTCAACCCTAAGATCATCGCCACGAATTGTGCTGTTAGACAAAAGAAAGTGAAGGAAATTTTGTTCATTTGATGATTTGATTTTATTTTATTTTATTTTATTGGTTTCTGCATCTTTTTTCTTTTTTTCATCATACATTTTCATGAACATAATATGGTTAGATACAATATTTTAAGTGTATATAATTTCATACAGATAATATTGAATACAATATTAACATACATTAGATGCAGGAGGGCCATTTCTTGAAACCGTTACAATTCCAACTTCTTGGACATCCATTTGAAACATGTTGTGTACATGTAATAGCATTATTAAAACAAGTTTCTATGGGATGTCAACTACATGTAGCTTTAATAGAAACTAGCCCTTATCTACATGTACATGTGTACAACATACAGTACAAGCAATTTTCCTGAATTCAGCACTCTAAAATAAAAATGTATTTATTACCATTTCTCTTTATCTGCCTTAGACTTTCATTCAAATTTGATTTATTCACAATCCACAAACATATCATTTCTTTAAACTTGTATACTTAAGCATAGAGTTTGTTTGTTTGTTTGTTTTATTTATTCACCATGTAAAATAACTGTTTACAGATAATAACGTTTGGTTACAATAAACAATAATAATACATAGTAGGAACAATGCATAAACATAAAATGTTTGAAGCGCAACATCCCTAAGATAATAGCTGGAAATTATTAGGTTTAAATAAAACATGGCTTAAAATAAGACATTCTGTAATTACAAAATAAAAACAAAATATAAAAGCATGCCCCTTAATGTACCTCGTCTTGACAAAAAAGAAAAAAAAAAAAAATTGCACTAACATATATTGTACCTCAAAAGTTAACAAGCATATTTGGAGAGATATAATTCCTTTAGTTTTTTTTTTTTTTTTTTTTTTTTTTTTTTGAGTTGACACCCTTCTGGCACTGAAAAGATGATATTAAGGGTTTGAACAAAAAACATGACATTGTTTAGTGCAACAATGCATGCATGGCAAACCAGTGACTGTGCAGAGAGACAAAGAAGGCAACCTTCATGTACACGTGTTAATTCTTTGAATCTAATGCACTCTGCCAGGGTATGTGGCTTTGTGTACAAATGTCTCAATACTAAAATAAATCCATACACAACCTAAATGGATAAAAATACATGGAAACAAAAACTTTCCAGATACTATTTTCTTCTTTTGAATACCGGTAGTAGCTTCATTGAATTTGATGTCTCCTCTGAAAATGTATGACACTTTTGTTGCGTCAGGGTTCACTTGTTAAGCCTGAAGTGATAAGAAATGATAACTTACCGTGTCTTAAATAATCTGATAAGAGAAACAGCGGTATTCACATCCTCTCCCTTCTTCCAATCCAACGCGACAAGATTTGAGGGATCAAATCGGCAATAAAAGGTAGCTATTTCACCTTCTGTGACAAAGACCGTGCCTGGAGTTGTGACTTGATCCTGGCACATAATCAACTTAAACACTGCAAGAAATATTGTAAAATGTAAATATGTAAGAAAAAAAAGAGTTAGGGAAATTAAATTAATATATTTTACTTTCTGCTGGTCAATGGAAAATGAGTTAACTTGACAATTTCATATTTTTGAAGAATAACAACGAATACAGACATAATGAAACCTTTAGGCTTTTGTCTTGTACTCGTCACAGTAAATCGCAAGAATGAACTGACATTGTAAAGCCGGAAGCGAAAAAATGTAGTTGTAAACAAAATTTAAACAAAGCGAGTGAACGCTAAAATGGGCTGCCAGAAATCACAGGAAAGTCTTAATTATAGGCCTACGCATTGACCAAGACCGAGTCTCGATCTGACCATATTAAAAAAAAGGAGAAAACAAACAAACAAAACAACACAAAAACTTTAAACAAACAAAATCACAAGAAAACATAACAACCAAATTAAATTTAAGTTTGATCCAGATTCCAAAAAGAGACAATAAATTTTGAGACATTAATTGAGCAAGATTAAAGACACAAAACTCAAAAGTCACAACAATCACTAGAATTAAGTAATTGATAACTAATGAAATACATCTTAAGGAGGCGAGTTGGCTCAGTCGGTAAAGCGTCCGTCTGTCGAACCAAAGATCCCGGGTTCGACTCCCACCCAGGCGGATGACTGAAGCCTGCGTTGTGTGTTAACGTGCCCCTTCCCTTGTTCATAGACGCAGGTTATGTCAAGTGGAAAACACTCCATCCCTCGGATAGGACGTTAAATGGAGGCCCCGTGTAGAGAAGAGTCACTACCTTTGCACGTTAAGAACCCACTGCACTATTCATATAAGAGTAGGGGGAAACCCCGGTGTAGTGGTCCACCTGCACCCCCCAGTACAAGTTAGCGACATGCGGAATACCGCCCTGCTGACTCCAAATTCAGAAGGTTCAGAAGGTATAAAATTTGCTATCTAGCCTCAATGTAGAATTGTAGATCCAATTGCCAATGTATGCATGAAAACAATGTCCACACTATCCGTCACCCGATCACTCTGGATGCCGTGCCGTCTCCGAGTCCAAGTCTAACACGGCCACGGCACGGGGATTCACCTATATATTTACCAACACAATAAGCCACATATCGGACCGAGCTCGAGATTCTCGCATCAATTCAGAGATTACAGGCATCAAAATACACATAGGATATCCACAATTGATCACTGAAAACACAATAAACACTAATGTACTTGGTTCTTACCTGAAAATAATAATGACGTGATAAATGCAACGTGTACCGTTGCAAAAAGCTCCATTATATCCAATTACAGTTGTCCAAGCAGAGAGAAAAAGTTGTTTACGTCTGCAACAAGTAAACGCGCGAGAAATAATGAAAGGTATGAAAAAGAAAATCCAGGTGCGCTGCTCGCGCGCGCGCCGCGAGTATGAGTTCGTTGATCGAATCACTGACCAGCTAGGCTCTAGCTACATCGTCTCAGCTGGCGCTGTTTTAAAGCGATGTATTGCTCTCATAAACTACTTTCTCTATGCTGTGTAGCCTTGAAGGAAAAATAAATTTCCCTTAGTAAAAATAGAAAACAACTAAGAGGTGGAGCTCCCGAGGGGTCACGAGCAGAGGGGGCCAACTCTGGGACAATATTATTATGGCCCCTGTCAACACTTTCTCAAAACGGGCGGGAGAAGTGGGATAATAATAATAATTATTATTATATTTATAGGGCGCTTTATACAGATGTTTCTAAGCGCACAGGTGGTACTGTCTAACTTATAATTATTCAACATGTTCAATACCTTTAAAGCAACAAAATATAATAAAATATTACTAATACAATACAATACAATATCAAGGCGTAGATTATTCTCACTGCAATACTTCCCAGACTAACACAAGAGTAATAGAGGATGTGTGTGTGGGGGGGGGGGGGGGGGGCATTGTTTTCAATAGTGAATGACCTTTCATTGTTATCCGTTGTAGGAGTACATGAAGGTGTTCTACATTATGATTGCATATCGGTTTTCTAAGTTTGCTCATGTTATCGCCATTTCCCCCTCCCCCTTTTCCCACATTATCTTAAAGAGTGTGGGGTGGGGGTGCCCGTGCTTTAATAGTGCGAATCTGATGAGTGCCCCTTTCACCTTTGATAAGTGCCCCCTTTTCACATCTGATAAGTGCCTTTTTTATACTTATGACAAATGCCTTTTGTCCTTTCTAAAAGATGTTCATCTCCTCTTTATAAAAATAAAAAAAACTTTTTCACCTCTAATAAGTGCCACAAACTAACTTTTCCAAAGTATGAACGTGCTCTATCTTAATGCTATCACATCTGCCTTTTTTCTTATTCTAGCTCTTTATACCAAGGAGTTCTTGAGCCGTATAGGTCCTTGATAGCACTCACTATCACTAAAGTCTGTATTTTTTCATTTCATTTCATTTATGTATTTAAACACGGTAACTCTCTCAGCCTAAACGGTTGTTTTTCAGTAAGTCCGTGTTGACTGAATAAAAAATATACAAATTATATCACAAACAAAACCCAGTAACAAAAGATCACAAAATATAAAAAAATATGCAAAATAATCAAATCAAATCAACAACAACAAAAAAACCACAAAAAAAAACATGAATCATTATGCACAATACAAATTAACAATAATGAATAAAAAGTAAATAATTAACAGAGAGGTGTATTGTAAACCGAGAGTCTGATTGACTCTCCTCCCAAGGGTCAGCCCCCCCCCCCCCCCCCCGTATAAGTTCATGTGTCTACACTAAAAGTTACGATTAAACATTTAATAATGGTCAGAATGGAAGGAATGCGTGGCTTTCATAAGATAAATTTCGGAATTATAATGATATAAAAATGTTATAACACATAATCATTATGCAGTTTACTTGGCTCTTTTACTCGCCCTATGAGTGAACTTCTCATTCTGTCAAAGCCATTATCATCATTTGTGGAAACCCACCATACTCTGCTGGGTTAACAAGAATAGAGGTGAAAATATTTTGTAAAAAGGAAAACGTGGGCTTTACTCGTTGTTCCTGATTTTGATGATGTACACAATGTCATCCCTGACCATGAGGAAACGTGTGCGGGCGTATGACTCGTCAATGAAATGCATGAATCATCACTAATCTGTATCGGACTATGCAAGGGCTTCCACTGTCAAGGAAATTTCTTTATTTTAAGTAAAAAATAAGGAATTTTGAAAGTGTCAAGAAAATTGGAAAGTTCAAGGAAAAATGAAAAGGTGTAAATTAAAGTCAAATATGGAAAAGAAAGCACAACATTGCAGAATGAATTAAGAAATAAATAAAAGTTTTTGACAAAATCAAGAGAGTTACGTTCTACATAAATTGCCCTTTTAAAGCAGTCAGTCAGTAAGTCTGATCCATAGAGTTGGGCTAAAAGCATGGCGGGTGAGTGCAAACCTGTGGGCTATGGTTTATAGCCCACATTTGTGTCATACAATTAGCTTCTGGGGCTAGCCTGATCTCATCTTATACCTCCCTTTCCCCTCCCTCCCCTTCTTTTGACACTCCTCTTCATCATCCACTTTCTCCGCACTCATTCCATCCCTTCCCCCTACCCCCTTCCCTTCCATTTTCCTTCCCCTTCACCTCCCCTGTACTATAAGTAATAATAATATTCAGATTTCATAATTATAGCGCTTAATACATCAATAAAGTGTCTAAGCGCTTTACAAAATGTAGCTACGCCCCTACACGATAACAATATCTAACAGTAATTCAAGGGCAATCTTACCCTTGTAATAATTTAATTTATAGTTTTATGAAAGCATAAAAATAAAATTAACTTTTTTTTTTAATTGGCTTTTATATAGAGCTTAATACATCAACGATGTGTCTAAGCGCTTTACAGGTGTAGCGACGCACCTACATGATAACAATATCTAACAGTAATCTAAGGGCAATCTAACCCTTTTGATAACTTTATTTATAATGTCATGAAAGCAGAAAAATAAGATTATCAGAATGGCGAAAGTTTGAAATAAATCGGACCTATTATGAATGTTTTAAATTTGAGACTATACTAAGTTTATGTGAATTTCAAATTGATATTGGTCAGGGGGTCGTGACGTAATTACGGATAACTCTCCCGTTTGTCATGTACAAAAGTATCTGTACATGTCTGTTTCATCCGTATTGCCTTCTCCCTTCGGGCACTACTCGAAAAATATCATGGATATCATATTGTCATAGGTTATTTAAATGCTCACAAAAGAATTGCATTCTTTTATACCATACCTCCACATTACCTTTAGTATTCTGGTGATGCTACATCATATCTGGCATACCAACTCCTATGTCGGTATTATGGTCTATTGTATGATACAAGTTGAATGAGATCTGGAGCTTTGTTTTAGGGTGGAGCTATTAGCAGGTCTGATAAAATTATTTAAAACAATATTTAAAGATTAATGAAATATATTTAGATGTTTGAAAAACAAAATATGAGTTGTATGGAGCCCTGCTCATCGACAGGAATCAACTTATAATTGGATCTCCGACTGGGCAAGCGAGCGCGCGCGAGAGCAGACGACACAACACACGGTCCGTAAACGATATCCCTCTTCGACGTATACTGTCGTCTGCTGCTGTTAGTTGTCGCACACACGTTCTATCAGTGACGGATGGTCGTGGTGCATTCTCGAATGAGACTGACGTAGATTCTTGCAAACAACGTTTTGACTTTCTAATCAGGTACTTGCGTGGGTGAGACAAGGATTTCAAGACGGCGAGAAAGTGTTAGTTCTCCTCCCGCGCTTTTTGGAAAAAACACTCGTCTAAGTTATTTTTGTTGGAGTCGGGTTTATTTGCAAGCACGTCATTGAAATGAAAAGGTGTTATTTAAAATCTTCCTCAAGATTGGAAACCTCTTCATTAAAAGTGGATAACACTGAGTCGCCGTGTTTAACAGATTTAATACTTGGAGAAAAGTTCAGTCTCTTTTCATGCCAATGGAAATTATAATCACTTCATCGCCTGTAGCAGAAATTCGCCGGCCATCTGAAAATGAGAAATGCTGACGATCATCGATTAAACAGACGAGTTTATAAGGCATTCGGAGAATAGGACACACGCAATCATCAGCTATTTGACTGTAGTGTTAAGTCGATTCATCAATCTTGTTAAACGAAGGACACATCGAGTTTTGCTTAAGAAAGCATGTTTTGAAAATTCGCCCTTTCTAGCCTTCAGTAATATAATTAAATTCGATATTTGTGGTTGTAATGGTTGTTGTCTTTACGGATGTGTCTTCAACTCTTCACTTCTGAAAGCTGCCATTCATAGGAGATAGTACGGATTTAAACGAACTTCCGGGAAATAGACTACTTCATTTCACGATTTTTGCCTGGATAATCTACACGCTTCTTTCCCTACACTTGAATTTGTCCTTATCAAGATTTTAAGTGGTGACTTTTGTACTTTTTTTTTCTTCAAATGGCGGCTGTAGCGTGCAATAGCCTCGGCGGGCAACTAGCCCTAAGTTACTCCCAACCTGTCCTAAAATCAACCTTCTATCACGATATCTACACCGTTAAAGAAGAAATAGATACAAACTCCAACCATATAGCAAAGAAAAATGACATTTCAAAGCAGAAAAGTGCATCGCTGCACCGCGGTACCGTCCGATTTGTGCAGCTAGCCACCGCGAATTTATCGACGACCAGCGATCTGTCGAACTCGAAAGACTCGGGAATCGGATCTAGCGACGACAACAATAGCCAAGGCGAGAATACGATCACCAGGGACGATGAGGCGCCCGGAGACGAGGCGGAGGATGATGAGGAACATGTCAAATTCACGGAGACAGCGCGAAAATACACGAATGCGAACGTTGAGAAGATGACATGGAAGGAGAGAGGGGAGAGGATGGATAACTGCTTAGGTTGGCTACGGGAAGAAATCGTAAGTAATCTTTTGTTTTCTCTTATTTATTTATTCAATTTCCCTCCTACTGTATAAATACAAAGAAGGCACTCTTCGCCTTTATTTCAATAATTAATTCATCTCACTCGTAATTCGTAATCAATTATATACACATTAAGGGACGAGAAAATAGTGAATAACAAGGATGACTCAAGTGCTCAATGTCAAATAGCTTAATACTATTGCATGGACCTCATAAGGTTTCAGTTATTATACGTCCAGGTCGCATATACCTTCTATCCAACATTTATAGACAAAAAATATTATATTTCATAATGTACATCTTAAGAAACGAAAGTTAATACACGATTTCGTTTACACTTATAAACCTCTACCGCAAGCTTTATAGAAGGCTCATTTTGTACTTTCAAAAGTTCAATTTCGTACTCGTTGCACTACAGCTTTGACAAATCCGAATATAAAGGGTGCGAAAAGTGAGTGCAATTGCCCACTTGTTATGGTGCAACATCTTACTTGAACCCTTAATAGTTCAAGTTTGAACCCTAGGGGTGCACCTATTGTATGGCTTAGCAATTATTGGGTCCAAATTGGAAACTCTGTTTCTTAACACAAGATGCGAGGAGTGTGTGGGTCAATCTCCAGTCACATCAACAAAACCGACAAATGCAGACCTGACAAAAAAGTAATCCCTGGCAGGGGAAAAAACGGCCCATTTGGGGTTGGTGTGTAGTCACTTTGGTCTCAAACATCCATATTTTGCCGACACGTTTGAAAATAAATATTAGAATCAGGAATTTAAATCTGCCGATGGGAGGAGAAACCGTTAAAGAAAAAGAATCGCTCAGTTTGGAGTCGGTGGGTGTGGAGTCACTGTGGTCTCAAAATTTAAAGTTGCTGACAAATTTGTAAAAAATGATTAAAATCATGTTGGAAGTAAGCATCATGTTCTTAGGAATGAAAATTTGCCGATAGGAATTGACTAACAAAGTGTCGAAAAAGAAGAAAATGAGCAAAAATAAGAATAGGTTCCTAATTGATAATGGAGGCCTTGCAGTAATACATTTGGAATGTGTTTCGCCCCCATCCCCTTCCTCTTAGCCACGCCCCTGCACACACCTGCCTTAACATGATTAAGAAGACTTTAATAATTAGAAGACTTTAATTCTTAACCCCAAGGTTGCTGATCAGAGAGGCCTTTCACGTCTTAAATGGATTCATTTCCACCCCGGTCTTTCCCTAAGGTTCCTTGGTCCCGTTCCAAAAGAACTCTTACTAATTCCCATTTCTCCTATGTTCTTTATTGGAAAGCTTGCCAAAGTTCAAGCAGAACATCGAATGTCGAGGGGGATATGATCATTCGAGGGTAATGAATCATACAGTGACATTGTCATCATATTAAGGGGCGTATGAGGAGAGAAAATGATTGTAAAAACATGCCTTAAATTCGTAACACTGTATTTAAAGAGAAGGCTAAGCTCTAGGGATGGTGAAACATAATTGTGAGCTTTTTCCATTATTCTATTATGAGTGTGGAAGAGTATCAGAACAAAATGTCCAATGAAAAAGATGGCCCTTCAAATGCATCAAGGTGACGGTTGTGGACCATATCTTTCATGGCAAGTGTGTGGAGTCCCCATGTCTTTGGACTGTGCATGCTTCTCGATCCTAGCAATTAAGACTGAGCCAATTTCTTATCATTTTGATGATTCCAAAACCTCTCAGTATACCACCAAAACTTGAGTGCTACATGGTTTACCTTTCCAATCGCTTCCACACGATTCCTTTCACATTGCAATTGCATTATCAGAACTCAACTTTAGGCTATTTTTAACATGAAAGAAAACGATAGGACCCTCTTTTGCTGAGTAGACCTTTGCTTGTTTTGTTTGAGAACAAAGGAAAACATTTCCCCCGTAATTAAGTTGTGACTAATGTGTCATGTGTGTTCCCAAAGGGAGAACAGACATTAAACAGTCGTTGTGGAACTTGTTGGCAACAGTATTTGCTCACGCAATGTTCATGTGCAGATACATTGCTTTTGTTCCTCACAAGGTGCGGGTTGTATGCACATTGTTTACTTTTTTAATAATCTTTTTGTAATGCCTATGTATTAATAAGGATCACAACAGTAAGATATAGATTATCTCATATACTTTCACCAGGTTCGTAGTCTTCGAGGAAACAACAACAAAGCAAAAACAATAACACGAAAACAACAACAGCAAAAACAAAAACAAATACTAAAAAAACAAAATAATTAGTTCTTGATGTGTCATAAGAAAAGATTAGAAGCCTTTGTTGGAAAAGGAAGCAGTGAAACTCCTTTTCTTCTTGATGTTCTGTACGCCAGTGTTTTTGAAGGAGGGGCAGAGGGCATTGTGCCCCTCTTGAAATATTTCCATCCAAGAAAAAAGGAAATGCAGCCTCAGAAGTAGTAGGGAGGTTAGGAATCATTGTAAGTCAGGAACGCGTGAAGCGTATAAGATATATGACGAACTAACACTTAAACAAGCTCTGCTTCTAGTTAGTTCCTCTTTTCTCGTGCTTTTTTTTCTATTATATTTGTCTTTTCATGGCATAATTTTGTGTAATATAATTATTCATTGTATTATGTTTTGCACGAGAAATAAAGTCATTTGAATCATATTCACTAATTAGTTACATTCTTCTTCAAATAAGTCACCCCCCCCCCCCCCCTCTCGTAACGCAGGTCCGTCCTTACTGAAAGTATATGGAACACAGTAACTTGAAATATTATGCCCGTCCTGAGGGCAACGTCTGGACACATCACTGCTTATCTTTGCAAGCTTTATCTCGTCTGTCCTTTTCGTTTCACTGTCTTTTCCTATTTCCTTGTTGATTTGCTTGGTGCTATATTCCTACATGTATCTTTTATATTATCGTGCATATTTAGTGCATTTTCAATGTCTTGTATTTGAATGTATTTTCAAAATCCCGTGTAAATTCAATTTGATTTAGCCTTTGGCCCGGCTATTTCGTATGTGTTCTTAATCAATACACCAGTTCAATAAATGCCAGTGCCCTCGAACCACCCCTTTGCGAGATTTAGCCTTTACCCTCCAAATTGGTTATCCATGCAGTATGCTTGGCCTCAGGATGGGCAAAACATTTCAACTCAATACGATAGCATGATCATTCTCGTAATTTGGGGATAGAATTGAACAGATGATGTCCAGATATTCATATTCTCAGTCATCAGCTGGTCATAGGTTCGCAACAAATCCCAACCCCTCCCCTCCCCTGAATCTGTCTGTCTGTCTCTCAATCGTACATCCATTATACCGTGTTTCTATCCACCTCTCTGTCTGTTTCTGTAGATCCCTCTTATTTCATGGTTGAACATTTTCCTTTCTCCCTTCTCTGCTCCCATTTCATTTTCATCAAAGAAATACATGGTAATTACGCCTTTCTAGACGCCAGGGAATAGCTCACCAACACAGTGAGACTGTGTGCCAATCAACATTGTTTACGGCCTTCCCTCAGTCTCTAATTCACTGAATATCTGATAATCCCTTTTAATCTACAAAACATCATCGCATCCTTCGAGTCAATTTCTATTTTGGTCAGCTGATCGATGTTTTCTACAATGCTGAAGGTCATTGACGAAACATCAGATGAATAAATGCAGATGACCGCCGATTTATGACATCACCATGTAATTGAATCATTTCAGCATCTTCATCACGCACCAAGTGAGCCTTCGATTGTATTTTGACGCCCAGTATCTAAACAACTTTGCAGAATCTAAAGAATTTCATGAAATAAAAGGCGAAACGATGTTCTTTTTCCAACCAGGTTAGCCCGATGTACGGAATTCGTGAATTCTGACACCGTCTTATAAAGAGTTTATATTAATCGCAACTATGTACATACGAAATGGGAAACTGCAAACTTGACTGATTGAAGGACTTGCGATTGATTTGGATCTATCGTTACTCTTTATAATACGAGGCCCAGGTGTAACACATTCTGAGTGATTGTTGTATAATAAGCAGAGATTTATAATAGTATTGGCATTTTATGCAGCATTGATTAAGAACTTTATTTCCACTTTCATTTGGGAGTTTGGGTGCGTCGTACATGTATGTATAGTACATAGGATATTCTAAATGTTCGTAGTTCAGGCACGCCCTTGTCAGTTTTGTTTTTGCTCTAACACCCGAATAGACGGTCAGACACATTAATATTGTGAGGAAAGATGACTTTAGTGTGAGAGCGGTTGATGAATCGTATAAGGGGAGCCTTCCAAAGTTGCGACTGTGCCGCGACGCGTCGGGGCGCAGAGCAGGATATGAGAACAAAGGAGGCGCCTTTATGCGCCCATTAGCGCCTTTTTGCGTCGGATAGGAGAGGACTTCAGTTGGTTGCCAGCTCATTAAAATCTGGCTATTGTTTGGAGTCTCATTGTTACGAAATTACCCCGCCGGGGCGCGCCCCGGTGAAGCACTTGACATTTGTGAATGGGAGCTTAAACTTTGAATAGCTTTCGCGCCCTTTCGCGCCCGGTCCGGCGCATTAGTTATTCATGTAGTGCCCGCTTGTGTGTCGCTCTCGTCTTGCGAGATTTGACTCTGAAAAGCATTACTTTGGCTACTGATTTGTTTTAATATTATTTTACATACATGACATTGGTTACAATGTTTGTTCTGATTGTTCATTTTCCTCTCAAAATCGGAGTTCTGTAGGCGTTAACGTTGGCATGATTGTTCATTTCTTTCATCTCCTCCTGTTCTGTTCATGATTGTGTTCAATATACTGTATCAATTTTAATACAAATTGATTTGTTCACGAAAAAAACAAATTTATTTTATACTTACCCCACTCTCTCTGACATTGTTTTCCTCGTGCATGTTTTGACACTTTAATTGTAATTTTATATTTCCTTATAGCGATGTTATCGCATGTTTCGATTTTCTTGTTTTTTTTTAAACAATTTTTGTTGCATCTTGTAAACAGTTCTGTCGTATGATCATTATAAATCATATAATTATATCATCAGTCTGTTATTTCATAGATCCTTTGAATCTTCTTAAAATTAGAGAACGTATTTTTAAATCCGTGATGTTGAAAATGATACTTAATCCAGAATGTCGTAGTTTCTCCATGAATTGGATTTAAAAAGCGTTTTATCTGTATTACGATGTTTTTTTAATGCAAATGATATCCGTATTGTCGGGAACATCATCAATATGTTTCGTTAGAAGGAAGACGCTCATTTTCAGAATGTTCTTTCTTTGCAAAACACTAATGTTACGAACAAAATTAAATACACTGTGCCCGTATCAAAGAATTTTATCGAATATTTCTTTGCGACGAAGGGGGGGGGGGGGGGGGTTACATCCGCGGCCAGTTTTAGATCTAGGTCATTGTTAAGAATAACTAAAATACGTATATATTGTGCTGAATAGGGGCCACGTGTTATCGAAAGAGCGTAGTGCGTTCTAGAACAAATACAAGCCATGGCAATTCGTTGAATTGCTTCTCGTAACAGAACTGTCTCACCGTCTAAATAAGGATCCATCCGGGGGATCCATCATGCACGTGTTGGTATCAAGTAGTAAACGGAATTAATAATGATTGCGTTGTTTTGGGACATTTTTTTCGGGGGGGGGGGGCAGGGAGCCCTTATTCTTCTTCTACTGGGTCATCAAGAAACACAAATAGTGTTGAAATTTTCCGCAATCCCTTTAGCGCCGAGGGTAGAAAAGCCTTTAGAAAAGTCAGCTGGACAATAGCAATTTAATGTTGGTCAAACAATCAGCGAGAAATACTGGGCAAACAGATATTAGCCCACGTCTTCAATATAACCAGGGAATCCCGATATAACTAAGCACATGCTCACAATATGAATATCAAATCTGGCTATTGTTTGGAGACTCATTGTTACTGTCTGGTAAAGGGGTACTTTTCACGCACCAAAGTCCGGCTCGTCTAGTACACACAAATCCGGCCCGTATTGACTTTACACACCGGACTTAGGGGACTGTTTTCAAAAGGAGGGAAAATGCATATGCGTACCCTACATAACACTCATTCGGGGGTGGGGGGGGGGGGGGTGCGCTTAAAGGCGAAGCGCTTTTTGTGAATTGTGAATTTGAAAAGCTTTCGCGCCCATTCCTACGCATTAGTTATTCATGTAATCCTCGCGTTTGTGTCCGCTCTCGTCTTGAAAGATTTGACTCTAAAATTTTCACGTTGGCTACTGATATGTTTTATTATTATTTTACATACAAGACATTGATTTAGATTGTTGTTCTGATTGTTATATTCCTCCCAAACATCGAAGTTGTGTAGGCGTTGACGTTGTTATGATTGTTCATTTCTGTTCATTAATGTGTTCAATACTTGTATTATATTAATTTCTTCACGAACAAAACAAAAACGATATGTATAATTGTATTCCTTCTGTATGTTTTGACACATTATTTGGTTCATATTACATTTATTTTGTTCTGTCATCCGATCAAAATAGGTCATATATCTATATCATCACTCTGTTCTTTCTCATGCAAGATCGATTTAAAGAATAGAAACGTAGGTTCTCTAAATCTTCGCAAAATCAGCTATTGTATTTAAATACCCGTGATTTAAAAAATGATACTTATAATCAAAGAGATTGAAAGATTCTGCTTGAAATAAGATTATAGGGCGTTTATAAATATGTCATACAAAACAAACAAACATCTGCAAATTAAAGATATTACAAAAATGATAGTCGTATTGTCGGGAGCCTGCATCATCAAAACGTTTCGGTAGATGGAACAATTCGAAATCGCCTTTCTGTTCCAAACATGAAATTCGATCGAATATTTCTTCGCGAAGAAACTTTATTGGTGGTGTCATTTGTCTTAAAGTAGATATTCATTGATTTTAAATCTAGCTTTATTTTCTTTATTGCAAAGTTGAAACTTTGATTCGACAAGGTTATCAAAATTCAATGCTTGGAAACATTCGAAGTAATGATTATTATAAATTACAAAACGCTTAAATACAGCCCCGGCATAGCACCTGAATAGCTCTCCGAAGGCTGCTGAGATGTGTGAGATCACAGCAGGGACATGATTTGCACAAGCAGACGATGTCCCATGACATCTCACACATTTTCAGTGCCTGTGTTTTCATCTTCTCTTGAGTTCTTTCTCTTACTTCACTACCGTCAGGCTAAATGTGTAATCTATTGCCTCACTCTAAACCCCGCGCATGGTTTTATTTTGATCACAAATGCAGCGATACAAAAATAAAGGAATCTGTCGCTTGTAAACAAAATAAGACGCCATTGTATATTCAGCTGCAGACACCGCGGTATGTTCGGCGTTTTAAGAGGGAACAAATGCCGCCCTTAATATCAATCCGGGGGCTTTTCAATTTGAACGTCTGGTTTCTTTGATTGTTAATTAACCCCTATCCTGTGTATTTACAAGCAAAAGATTTTAGTTATCAGAATCGGGTCATGTCCCCTTTTGATCGGTTTGACGTGCCAGTACATTTATATACACTAAACTCATTATAATTTGACAAATAATAGCTTTGCAATTATGTTCATTCTTTATGGGATGTCGTCTGCTTGGGCAGTATTGGTCCCTGTTGTGACGTCATTAAAACATCGTTATTTTTCTGGCGAATCTCTCGTATATCCCAGCTGCTATGGAGGTGGTTGTATTTTTATTTTTATAAATCACCCGATATGTAGCTGACCTCAAACTTGTACGATGGCCATCTGTTAGCTTACCAGTTTCTAGTGATACATTAGTTGACATATTTGTGATTTTCTTTGAATTTCACCTTTAACAATTTGTTATCTTCAATGTTCGTGACGTTTTGACGTTGCATATTTGTTAGCTAGCGCTAGTAAAGTCTTTTGTTTTAACGTGCACTGTATATAGTTATAAGGCCTGAACACGTCATGTTCACATTGGGTGTTATATAACATACGGATATTATAGTACATGTAACTTTTAAAAGCACTTTGTTTTTGCAACGCAATGACAAAAGACAGCTCTTTGAGCAGCTAATAGTTGTTGCGCTCATAGGCGGCTATTCCCAATTACCGGGTATTATTTGTTATTGTATCATTAGTTAAGTTTATTAATCTATTCATGTTTTCTATTTATTTATTTAGTTTTGGGGAGGGGGATGTCGTATTACGAATTCATGACCCTTATACATAATGACCATGTTCTCAAATTACGAATAGCGGTCTTCATGAATAGTTGTCCAATGAATAGCGGTCCTTATAACTAGCGAGCAACCTTAATGTGTAGCTAAACAAGAATCTATAGCAAGTCGGACAATTATAGCGATCAAACAATAGTCTTGCTCGGCCGCGTGAAATCCTGCCACGGCATTCTATGTTTTTACCTTTAGAGCGAACTTTTCTTTTGTATTCGCTCCATAGAACTCTACTTTATCTTACAGCGAGGTGAAATGAAAAGAACGTCTTCATGAGTAGATCTTTTGTTTGATGTTATCAGGGCATGTGAGTTAGTCTCACCTCCCTGATGTTATCCTTCTTCTCCCTAGTTAAGCCAAACCTTCAATTTAGGCCTATCCATAAAAGGTAGCTTCCTGTACCGTTCGCTTTTTTTTTCCCGACTGCTATATGAAGCATGTGTATGCTCTGAATTAGGCAAACAGGGGACCGGCGGGTTTAAGATCCTCTCCGAACGAAATGTAATGTTGAGTTATGCCTTACAATAGCATATCGACTTGGTTTCTAACCAGGGAGCTCCCGGTTACGAGCTGCTGTGCTCTACCACTGGGCTATAGCGCCTGCCTCCTTTTAAAAAGATCTTTTAAAATTTGCCGGTTTTTTTTTTTAGAATAAGAATCAAAACATGTTTGGTATGTTTTTTGTATCTGTGCATTAAGATTTCAAAATTTCACTTTCACCACTTAATTATACAAATCTACGAATAAATGATTCTAATGTTAGAGCAGAAATCAATGTTTGCATTTGTGTCGAATGATTAATTATCATCATGAACTGATTAATGTTTTGTATTGCATTTCCAATTGCTGCTCAACTTTATCACCATCAGGCTACGCTTTTTTGTTTACATCTTCATGACACACGTGTTTTATAATCTCGATATAGTTCCCGGACTCTTTTTTCTATTTATTGCACTTTTAAAAAGAGCTATGGAATTATTATGATTTAAAACGCCTTTTGGACGGGCAATTTTCGAAGGCAAATCTCGGGCGTGAAATCCTGCCATGGCATTTTATGTTTTTTTTCCCTGAGGCCACTTAACAAAATATACATGTTTAGCGTCCCCGCCTGCTTCCTTTTTGGGGGCCGCCTCCTATTTTTTATTTTTGGGGAAATTTGTTTTAATTTTTTTTTTTTTTTAATTTAAAAAAATTTAAAAAAAATAGAAAAAAAAAACACATGAAAAACAATACTAAAATGGATCTATTACTGATTTTTTTAAAAAGTTAAAAGATTTCGGCGGCCATCTTGAAAAATAGCCCGACTGTCAGGGAAAATGTACCGAGCGGCCATTTTGAGCGGCCATTTTGAAAGAAAAAAAAAAGAAAAGAGAGGGCCTCCTCCTTCCTAGTTTTCGAAAAAACAGGACACTAATAAATCATTTTTTTATTTGGCCTTAGAGCGAACTTTTCTTTTGTATTCGCTCCGTAAAACTCTACTTTATCAAACAGCGAGGTGAAATGAAAAGAGCGTCATCTTGAGTAAATCGTTTGTTTGATGTTATCCTTCTTATCCCTAATAAGCAAACCTTTAATTTATTAGAACCAAGTCATGGGAGGAGAAAAAAAAGGATTTGACTGACAACATATAAATTCTTCCAAGCTCAGGCTGTGGCGATGTGCAACGCGTAGCGTGAATATTAATGACGGGAGAGAAAGATAATTCCTTTGTCCATTATACGACGCTAGAATCATATCGCGATGTGGGAATTATACAAATATGTTGATAATCATTCAAATTACAAACATACACAAGCGACCCAAACAGTAATCAATTTGCCGACTATAACCGCATACATGTGGTCATTCGCATCATTCGTCTTTTATTTTTGTTGTTGGGGACAATTAAGCTCGCAATTAAACAACCATTAATCGTACATAGTCATCTTTATTTCACATTTCATACAGTCGTCACAAAAATTAAAAGGAGGCGTATTAAACCCAACAAAAATAAATCATAATGTATTCTGATCAAGATGAACGAGTGTGTTGATTGCCCCCCAAAAACAAAGACGATCCCACCAGAGAAGTTCATGCTGTGCTGTAGTAATGTACATCGCAAAGCTTCGCCACAATGATTGGAAAGGTAATACCCCGCCCGTTACGACGCAAAACGGCGCGAGAAGAATAGATCGCGACGCGAGAAGAATACATCATTTTTGTACAAACAATGGAAAGTTTATCAGAACGAAAACCGGAGGAGGGGAAGTCAGGCTTTGGCCGACAAATACTTTCTGTATATCAAGTTTAAGCTGTACCGCGCATCACGAGCGAGAACAATGACGGGAGAGATAATCTTCCATCGCCTGGTGGGGCGCAAAAGGGCGCAAGAAGAATAGAGCGGGTTTATACTAACAATAGACGGTTTCTTTTCATATGCAAGAATCAGGTGAGGGTGACTATTGCGCCCCTTCGCGCCCCTTTGCGCCTCAATGCGTCTCTTGAGACGCGACTGTTCTATTCATCGCGCCCCGACGCGTCCGGACACAGTCGCAACTTTGGAAGGCTCCCCTAAGTATACTGTATTCGTAATCATTATGATTTTAAGGCAATCGTCTTCTCCTTTATAAGTACAATATCAGGTAAAAAAAATCGTCTCAAATCTACATTTCCTAGATTTCATTATACATGCACTTTAATTAGAGTTTCAAAGGTTCGGCATAATTATGTTGACTAGTAACGTTATCGTAATGAACATTATGTATGTGATTGTTATTTTAGATAGCTATTACGAGTCTCCCAGGTATTATTATTCCCTTGACCTTATCCAAAGTGCGCTTTTGAAATAGTATCTTATCCAGTATAAAGTCTATCCCTTATCTAACTATTTACTCTCTAATTCACTGTAGTTTGTCTACTGTTTATGTAAATAATACTAGTTAATGCCATTGTCATTGGATCGTAAGCCTCTTTATGCAGCGTGCCTCTTTGTTAAAGGCACGAAAGGTGTCACCTTTTCTGGTGATAGTCGTGTGATTTAAATTTATCATTTCCTTTCTCTCTTGGCATGATCACACGTACATGCATGCTTCTCTGCGAAATTCCCCTTTTAGTAAAACCACCAACCCCACCCCTACCCCAACATTTTGATAACACTGATTCCATCGCAACTGAAGTCTATTCAAAAGGTTACGAAGATTCTGTGATCTCGGAGCTACGCAGAAGTTTGAGCATCTTTCTCCCTCTTTCCTTTCTTTTCTAACTCTCGCTTACCTTCCTCTAATTCACCTCCTTCTCTCCTTCTCTCTCCTTTTCTTTCTGTTACTCTCCTTTCTTTTCCCCCTTCTTTCTTTTCACTTTCTCTATCTCTTTCTCTATCTCTTCCTTATGTCTTCTTCCATTTATCCTTATGTTTTATGTAATTCGTATTTTATGTATACATGTTATTCATTTCATACTTTTGTACTCTGTATGCATTTGAATATTTCGGTATGATAGTACTTATATTGTAAATTTGTTATAAGTTATGTAATGTTTATGCAAATGTTTGATTATGTATATGTATCACCTGGAAGGCAAGTTTCTTCATTCTTCGGAAGAAGACAATAAAATTCTATATACTATACTATACTATCTTGTCACTAATGACTTCATAAAATGCTGATTTACGGGCGCTGATTGGCTCTCAAAAGTTTTTATTATAAACTAAGAGGGAATCATCTGTTCTTCTGATTGATATTGGCAATAGGGCGATATTTCGTTTTCATATCATGTACATATAAATTCTTAACACACACCCACATACTCGCACATACTCACCCACATAAACAAAAACGCACTCACGCCCGCGCACACACACTATACGTATTCTGGATACATGGATGATCGGAGATGCACTCTAGTTTAAAAGTCGGAGTCTAAATCATTTATGGAGAAACAGAAGAGAGACAGACAGAGACACACACACACACACACACAAACACACACACCCACACACACACGCACACAGAAAGAGGTAGAGAAAGAAAGTGCAGAGCGACTCTATATTTGATTTATGATAGATTTTCTATGTAATTACTGTTAATGTTTAACAACATAGCAGGCTATTTCTATTTTTAGCCTATTCTTAGAGTGGACGTGTACAGAGGAAGTCACCATGACTCATCAGTTAATGTTATGGCTAATTAACTGGTATATAATTAGACTTAACGATTCCGAAACGTAAATCAGTGACGAGAGAAAAGACCTAATATACAGATGTCTGGTAAACTGCCTCCTTAAGATTTCACTATCATTCGTTTTGGAGAAAAAACGTTAGTAATGTATAGTTTTGTTATAAGGATATACATTTTTTGGAAATTGTGACTATTTCTTTGTCTTTTTACTGAGGTAATAGACAGACGCTATCATTGCCCTTTTATACCTCACATTAAAATCCATTTATGGCCTCATAAAGAGATCAGACTTCAAATCCTTAAGGGAAGGAATTAATTAAATAATTGCGTACAAGGTTAATTCTAATGTGTTCTGAGTTCATTGTAGGACGTATTACTCTCACTCATCAGGACCTGTCATTTTTCCTACGCATATTTTGATAAGAAATTGACGTTAATGGATTAAATTCCCTCTCTACCTATGGCCTCTTTTTTGCAGCGTGGATTTGGCATTAAATCTTCTTTATCCTGTACGTTTTGTCAAATACTTGTTTCCTCCTTTTTTTGAAATTTAGAACCCCTTTATTTTCCTTTCTTCGTTACTTTGAATTAAAAGTCGTACTCTCTTCTTTATATTTGTTTGTTTTAGGAAGGATTTTTTTCCCTTTCTAATTCATGTATTTCTTACTACCTCACACGGCCTGTCGTTTTGGCACATCAGTTCCATTCTAACTTATCTTAGTTCCACGTTCGCTTGGTTTGTATTCTTGTAGGGAAACATTATGCTTATATATTTCTTTCTTCTTTTCTGTCTTCTATTTTGGGATCATCGTCTAAATCAAATTAGCCTTTGGGCGTTATGATAACGATCTTGACAATGTTAGCTGGCAACACCTGCTGTTAATGGAATACTCGCAACAGTCTATCGTTGTGAGCACTTTCGGTCTGATGGTTACTTCAATAATCTCAAAGAACATATTCTCCACATATTCCCTTTGGATATTCAACTTCTATTTCTGGTGGATATCTTCCAGAATAAACAAATCTTCATGTTTTTGTATGTACATTACAAAATGAGGGATGTAACCGAGCCAAAGGGTAATTTTGTGTTAACACCTTTAAGCGGGTGATAGGAAAACAGACCTTCTTTATGAAGTGAAATAAACTACCTTCATTCTCAACCTAAATATTACATCGCATAGACTTTCGCAACTCTTATCTTGGTGCAATTTGTATTATCTAATATCTATAATCATGATAATTTTACATTCTACATATGCTATCCATATGCCGAAGAAAAAAATGGAGAGCCGATATGTCAGATTCATTTAATAATAATTTAATAATATGGATGTTTTTTTATGAATAATATGGATGTTGTAAGGTGTAAAGATATATAGAGCCAGAGCTTAAAATCCCTTTAACTGACGTCATGTATGCAGTACATGTAGTTTCGCCTTGGCCTTTATCTATGAGTTGAATTGTGAGATTACCTAGAAGCCCTTCCTACAGCTAACATCATCGGCCTTGTCGTTGGGTGTCATGAAGTTCTCTTGGGAAAAACTACAGGGGTCGTTCAAGAACCCGTCTCCTCAAAAATTGATTTGTATTGACACTTCTTCGCTACACATGGTAAATTCAAATGTGCTAGAAAAATACCTAAGAATAACCAGGGACTTGGGACTTACTCATAGCTCTGACTGCTTAACAAGACATGACGTAAGACAGGGAGGGTAAAAGTGTCAAAACGTAAAAGTTGATAGACTTAGTTTTGGATCTGGAATCCTGTTCCTGGTTCTATATATCACCAGATTTCGAAAAAAAGGGCATCATTGCATACTTTCTCTTTAAACATGTAATTTCGTTTCAAATTTTACCCAAAAGTTGTATTATTATTATGTTAGTGGATTAATAATCTTGGATTTAGTGACACATATTTTCAAGGAGGCGCGATGGCTCAGTATAGTAAAGCAGTGGTTTTGTAACCGGGAGGTCCCGGGTTCGAAACCTAGTCGATGCGTTAGGGCCCTTTGGTAAGGCAGTAACCTCCATTACCTAGTCCCTCGAAGAGGACTTAAAGCAGTCGGTCTCCAGGTTGCTCACTTACATGCACACACATGCTTTCTAAGCCGGTAAACAAACAACCTACCAGCCCTTTGTATCCATATATATAGACATTAATATGTCACTTACAATACCTCGTATTATGTTTCGTGGTTGAGGTAACGAAAGGGTTACGATCAAAGAGAAAGGAAGTAAATTTGAAGAGGTACAGATATCCGGGTAGGAAGGATCCAATTATTAGTCTAAGGATTTGGTTTCCGACGGTTGGTTTATACATATTGTACAAGCAAGTCTCTATACAAATAAATATATTATAGGCATATTATAGGCCTTAAACAATCGAGAAAGTCACGGGACCTTTCTTAACTTGACTGAAAAATAGACCGACAAGCACGCAGCAAAGTTTCGAAAAGGAACCACGATTTAAAATGTTGTTTAGGTCATTATGTTTACCCAAATTAAATGGTTCACAAACAATAATAATGTATTTCTAACACCAACACCACCAACAACAACAACAACAACAAAGACAGCAGCACCTTCGCCGCCAACACCAAGAATTAATATGCAACATTATTTTGATAGTGCCCCTTTCTTTCTTTTGTGCCCCTTATTCACGATATATTTTGTCAGTTTCCACAACTCGATCCTCACTACATCAATCTCCTGTCTACATCAAAGCACATAGTTTATGCCATTGTCCTTAGAACATACAACAAATGGAAAATAGGGCAAAGACGTCATTCCGGCTCTTTTTATTGGTAAGTTTTATTGTTTCAGACATGGATTGAGCGACCTCATTCCTGCTCGGCATTAAAGCCACGTGCCAATGCAAACGTTTTGTTTCCGTTTAGATAATTTCGATTTCGAAGGTATCGACAAAATGTCCCTTAAAAAAAAAGTTATTTAAAGCATCTCTCCTCCTTCCCCCCCCCCCCCCCCCCCCATCCCACCTCTCTTTTTCCTTTCTATCTATCTCTGTGTTTACCCTTTTTGGTAATATCTTCTGTAAAGTTTTTGTATAAGAGAATATTCAAGGCTACTTTTCGTAGATTTTTTGAAGGTCTTTGTATCCGGTGGTTATTAATAAATTAATCTTTGTTTACAAAGAAACATTCAGCGTAATCAGTGAACGAATCAACATGTTTTTCTGAACAAATCTCTCGAATTTCTTTTTTTTAATGTGTAAATATCCAGATATATTTATTTGAAATTACGGACAATACGCTTGAAATAACGAAAATTGGTAACATCAAGCCCCCATCCCAAGTCAATGTATTGTACAATATTACCATAGTAAGTTTACATCAAAATAGGTTATCATACTTGTCTTTGAGTCTTCCATATTATGAAGGTCGCCTGTCTACTGTGTTCATTTTTCGTTTCGCTTGGTTGATCTTAGTCTTGACGGTAAATGTAGTTATTATTCATATAAACCAAACAACATTTACGAATAATTTTCATTTTCCATTTCTATTTGCGGCAATACCACTGAATGGCAAATGCTACCTTGCATAGGGGACGTACAAGGTGTTTGTTCAATCGTGCCCCTCCCCTCTCTTGCACCCCTTTCCGTCCACCTAGATGACGTTCCCTTTACATTCCCTGTCAAGACTGATCATCTAACGTTTATCATCGGGTCTTTGCCTGCCAGGTCTGGTCAGTTGAGATGAGATTCGATCAGATCCTTTTTATAGCTCGGCCCTTCCGTATAACTTGACAACAACTTCCTTGATGCCTTTAGTGCCTGAGACGTGACTGCCTGGTACAGCCAAGTCACACCAAGGGGTCCGACACTAGACCGACACCAGGGCCCCGTCTTACAAAGACTTGCGATTGATCCAAATCACTCGCAAGTCGTCCAATTAATCGCAAGTTTGCAGTCTCCTTTCCCCCTATGTACATTATTTGCGATTGATATCAATCGCAAATAAGTTGCGATTGATATCAAATCTTTGTAAGACGGGGCCCAGACCGAACAAAACGTTACATTATTACCCCTGATGACCAATCGAAGAATCGATCGGGTTGGACTTGGATTGGAATCGCATTGCCGATGTATCTGACGTTTAAACCAGTTCGTATAGATACAATTTGCGCATGGCCAGATAGGGGGCATTTTTACACAAATTGTAAAAACACATCGAGATTATGAGTAGATTCGTGCTCATGAAAGTTATTTAATCCTTATTCGCCGGCGGTACATTCTATGATACTCAGGTGGAAGTATTCTTCTCAAGAGGGCAGATAAATTGTATTCGTGAAGCACCTCCATCACTTAGGCAGTGATTTAGAAATAAAATAATCCACAAAGTAATACGTCGCTATATATGTGTTAAGAATCTGTGGACATTTTGGGGGTCGTTTGTGCCAAAGCTAACTAAGAACTGGTTAATTCTGCAGGCCGTATCCTAGAGCATTACTAGAAATGGCTTTAATTTATCCCCGTCACACCAACGAGACTGATTTGCAAAATGCATTATAGTAATGTGCACTGATTTCTGTGATTGATTTCTTGTCATATTTGTATATATTGATCGCTCTGTTGGAAATAATGATAAAGTTGAACTGAAACTGAGACTGACATTGATATAGACCGACAAATGACCAATCAAACGATTACTTTACCTCCATTAGCCAAGAATCGGTCGGGTGCATGTAGAGTCGGTTTCCATTCCAATGGTGACAGAGGAGATGCGAAGTAGGTCAAAGGTGTGATCCAGGCGGAGCTTATGCAAGGCATGTTGTATCATTGTGTTGCCTTTCCATACCCAGGTGTGTAATGGGGAGCCTGGTATAGGATGTGAGCGTCACCGTGATTGGATAATAATGTGCACGTCCATTAAAAAAAAATAGTGGAATACTCAATAGGGAGTGGAGATGGTGCACACTATGTCCATAAAAGCAATTGAACCAAATGACCACGTTGTTACGAAGAATAGCGCTATCAACATTATCCCAAAGACTTACGAGAAAAAAGGGCACTTTTCATAAAATGATGTTCGGTTTTTGAAATACGTCATTGTAATGTTCGTACATTTCATTGGGTGATGACGTAGATATTGATATTGCCTGTGGTTGATTTTTTACGAGAGTCTTTGACCGTTTGGTTAAGGTGAATTAGGTGACAAATATTGCATGGGCGGACAGCTTGTCCATCAGTGTAGTTGCACAGGTGCACAGCCAGTGCACTTCCCATACTTCCGTACACATGTCAGGCGCACTCTCCTTATTGGATTTATAAAAGGTGTATTTGAGATTATGTAGGCAGCATAAACCTATTACTCTGGTTTAGTTTGACACCACTTATAGGGATTAATCCAATATTTTATATAATAATAAAGACAACTTAGATGCACATTGAAACTTTATTTATATCACAAAGCTTCAAGTGGGGGGGGGGGGGCAAAGGGGGCATTTTTTCTTCTCCTACTCCCTCCCCAAGTATGAGATAACTGAGTTAGAAACAAAAAAAACGGACATTCTTTTAAAGAAGATGTCTCCGTGGAAATGGATCCTCATTGTGATAAAAACCAACACTGCACATTATCAAATTGCTGTGATGAATCACGACCATGCAGTTGATGACATTTCGAGATATTGTTACGATATATTTCTCACTAACAATGGCTTTACATTGAAAATAACGCAATGTTTGCCTTTTTAATCATCTTTATCATCATCATAAATGGATTACGTTGTTTTTGCACGTAGCCACGTACACCAGGTTCTGAGTAAACAAATATTCCAAAGGTTAATTCATCATATTCCAAAGGTTGATTTGAATTGTTATTCATATTCGATTACCGTTCGCGTGCAAGACAGCATGAGATTTAAAAGTGTTTAAGCTTTCAACTGAGTATCAAGTAATCTGTATTTAATAGAATCATCTATACAGGGAAAATGTCACACATTTAAAGGTAAAGACCAGTTATGGTCATGCGATTGCATTGTGAAAGAAACTTGTGGAATCGATCAGAAAAGGTTGATCATCTAGCATCTAGCATCTGCAAGGTTCTGGAATCATCAAAATGATAAGAAATTTGGCCCATTCTTCGTAAAGTTACAAGCACTATACACAGAAAGATGTATATGGGACTACCCTATATCTCTCACAGACCATGAGAGAAACAAATTTACCAAATATATGAATTAGTAGGAGGTTCCCCGGCAAATTTGTTATCATCATGTATTAGTCAAAACATATTCTTTTACATGATTGGTAATGAGAGCTTCCATTTCATTTTTTGAAATTGGGGCGTTTCCAATACTGGTCTTTACCTTTAAACAGTTTTATTATGTTTTACTAGGGACCAAGTAAATCTGTAACTTATAGGCGATATTGCGTCAACGACTCTCAGTCTTCCAGGCGTCGTTTTATGAGAGATATGTGGTACAACTTAAATGCAAAATGAACAATGCAAATATTACTTCAATTGACTGGCGCTGCACTAATTCTTTCTTCTTCTTCTATATACAGGCATGATGCGCTTAGGTATTAAAGGAATATAAACGATGCCTTGTGTTCAACGGGTATAGAACTGACTTTAGAAAATCGAGTCCAAGTATATTTCGTTATGGCATTGAACCCTCTGAAGTGACACACACGGAAATGTCATTCCGCGGTTAGGAAAGTAGATCTCACAATTTTTCCCCTTAAGAAAATATGACCTTTTCTTAGTAGAGAAAGCATCATTGTGTTTCCGTGTCAGTGGCAAGGGGAAACTACACTGGAGCTAAACAAACATATTCACTTCAAGGGGAAAAGAAGATTCAGGAATAAAAACATTTTTTCTGAGGTTCGGTATCCCGCATTCCACAACTAGTTTGTAATACTTTAGTTGTGAGTTTAAACGAAACAACTAACTATAGATTAACTATATTTGCCTTGGCAGGTGCGTTGATAAAATCTGAACCTTAAACCCGGAAGACATTGCTCTCTCCACTACAATGTAAAAAATAAAATATCAATTATGTCAAATAACAAGTAGGGCCAAACAATGGATCTAAATTTAAAAAGAATTATACACTGCAAGGGAAAAAGTGATTAGGAAAGGAAAATATTTTTTCTGAGGTTCGGCATCCCGCATCCCACAACGAATTTGTAATACTTTAGTTGTGGATTTACTTTAGTTGTATATTGACTATATTTGCCTTAGCGTGTGTGTAAACAAAAACGTTACATTGATCCGGAAGACATTGCTCTCTCCACCACGATGTAAAATATATAAGATATCACTTATGCCAAATAACAAGCGAGGCTAAACACTGGATCTAAATAAACATGTTCACTGCAAGGGGAAAAGAAGATTCAGAAAGGAAAACATTTTCTTTGAGGTTTGGCATCCCGCATTCCAGAGCTAATTTAAAAAAAATTTAGTTGTGAATTTTATAAACGCAACAACTAAGTTGAGATTGACTATATTTGCCTTTAGCAAGTGTGTAAATAAAATCTTAACATCAATCCGGAAGACATTGCACTCTCGACTACGATGTAATCAATATTAGATATTTGTTATGTCAAATAACAAGCAGGGCCAAAAATAAACTCTGATAGAAATCGTTATCTAGTTTCCAATGAAAAGGAAGAAATGTATTCCAACATGTTAAAAGTTATTTCGCTGACAAAATTAGTTTATTTTAGCGTTTATCATACGATAATATGGTTCAATGCTATTATAATAAAAGACGTAATTGTTAACATTATTTGTAAACTTATATTCATGATAGATTGGTATACGCAGACCCACGATTTGGGAAGAAACTGCAAAATGCACTCTTTGTCATGAAATGAAAGATTTAGAATATTGAATCTTAGATTCATCAAATATTTACGGCAAGTTGTTTCAAAATATTTTCAACAACAAAAATCTCTGGTATTGCCACAAGCAATCGGGAAACATCTCAGCTTTCCGGTCATCTTTTGCATGATTTGCATAATTGGATAGTTTTGCTGAAGCAAGGATTTTGGTTTGATAAATGATTTCTGAAATACGAGTAAAATATTTTTTATATTTATTTCTTCATCTTGTATCTTGCAGACAAAAATGAAGAAGCAGGACCAGAGTCTGATGCGTCAATTCATGGAACTGCGTTCGACCATCCATCAGCTCAAGCAATCAAGTACGCAACAGAGTTTGAGAGCAACCTATCTACGCAACCAATCATCATGCGCCAATCTCGGAGCATCCGACCTATCAGCGCGCAGCAACACGCCACACCGCCAATCACATTCGCAATCGCGGAGTAGTCTCCGCCCACTCGGCGCAACCAGCCAATCATCGACGAGCAGTAACTTGTCATCCATGCAGTTTCATTCACGCGGGAACCTCAACCACGCGCACTCAAATCTAAGCGGGAATGTCAAAATGGGGCAGAGCCTGGCGCATCTGGAGGACACAAGTTTCGACATGGACAGTTATTTCGGTGAAGTCGATTTCGAAAACGATTCTTTCTATGACGACGACGACTCCGATGCTTTTGTCGATCTGCCCGATGGTATGGGTGGTACTCCCGTCTCTGCGCTATCGGAACAGCCTTACATGCCTCAGTATCGTACCCGGACTGTTTCTTTGGTGACACCGCATTACATCGGTCGACCAACCGCGTCGGGCTACCTTGCAAGGTCGAGATACATGTCATTTTCAAACGCGAAAGGGAGAGTGGAAAGCGAAAGAGCAATTTTAGAATGAAAGTGGTATTGGTTTCCATGGTATCCATGAAACTTTATATAGACAGTCAGAGATTGATTTATTTTAGGTATTTTTTTTATATTTCAGATTTGTATATACTTGCTTTTCAAACACTGATAGTTTGTGTTTAATAAAGTGCAAAACGTATCCTTTAATAAATTAGTCATTAAAATACATAAGATAGTATTAGCTTGCATACACTTTGGGTTTATTGGGTAACAATACAAATGAAAATATGGGTATTTATATGATAATTCTAATTATAATACGTGTGAATATTACCTTAAATTGTCACACTCAGTCACCACATTAGAGCGTATTGTGGTAAATGTACTCATATACGACATGGTGCCGGACTTTATGAACAGTTCATGTTCCATTGATTTCATGAATGGAAATTTCAGAAATGTACTTTTTCTTAAACAAGCCATTCGGTTGAAAGGTCATTTCGTTCAAAATTATAAGCAATTCAAAGGTGAATAACACGTTTTTATGCTCGCAGGAAATAATTTTAAGATTACCTTCATACTATGGGGATATACGAAGCAATCACGTTTTGTTGTTAAAGGTGTGTTTCAATAGTTGCATACCTATCCTCTTGATTTTCACATTAATCCAGCGGGATACGATATAACCAACTAAATACCCAACACCAGTATGATTCAGAAGTTTAGAACTGCATGCATGGAGAGTGTACTATTCCAACATCTTCCTGATAATAATGTCGTGATGATAACAGCTGATAGTGGGGCCTCCATTAATTCCGATCTACTTTTGATAACTTAAATGTACACAAAACACACATTTCTCACGCAACATCCGCCATTTCCGTCTAATTGAGTTATTTTTAACACGATTCCGATTACATGGTATTGTCTATGCACTTCGGATACGTCTTTTGACCTAATTACCGCATAAGAAAGCGCTGAATATCAGTGGAATTCAATATGCATGAGATTGTTTTGAATAGCCGTGGGTCTAAATAATTCTGGAAGCAAATGATGATTATCTTTATGGATAAAGCTAATTGTTTCGTTTATTGGTTTTTATTACATACTGATATAAAGAAGATGTAAACACATCTTTTGAATGCACACTGCCTCATCCTTCATGTTCATGGATATAATTAAGAACTGTATGGAAATATGTTATATTATAGAGAAGGAGGAAGATTATATAATGCAGTAATATGTAGTTGTATTACAATCATCAACATTTGCCCCCATTTGCCATCGTCGTCTCACAAATTGGTAAAAAATATCAAACATGGGGGTAGCAATCCTTCCCGGAGGGAACAAACGCAGATTGACTTTGTGGTTGTCAGCGCTTTGCACCTCCGACCCGTGGAGGAACCCCCTTTTGTGTCACGTGATGCTAGGTACATGTACGCCACAGCTCGCAACGCGGCAGAATCAATAATCAATTGATAAATCGTGTGCTGAGAAGAAGTAGGGCATTCTATATACGTACGGTGCTATTAGTTATAAACGTTATCCTTGCTCTGAGCAAGGGAAATTCAACAAGGGGTTCAATATAAATATATGTGAGACGACACTGTTGTTATAAGTCGATTATATACATCGATTTGATTTATCTGATCGCTGGTGATGTTTCTTATTAACGAGATACTAGAATTTGTTATATATATTTTGACAGACGTTTGAATAAAGTATTGCTCATTTAAAAGCAGAGAAATGCCAAATATATATCAATGTGTTTGATTGTTTTTTGTGTAGGCTATATAATTATGTAGGTCAGATATAGAATGATACACTTTGCGTCAATCCTGGCAACATTGAACAACATCTGCGTTGGATAAATAATGACATTTCAAATATGAATGGGCAATGGTGTTGGGGTGGGGTTAGGGGGGGGGGGGTAATATCCCAATCACTGTTTGTATGAACTGTTCATTCGTAGACAACAATGTCAATAATTTATATACAATTCATAGAATTAGATCATCATGATTCAAATGACCTTTATTTGTGAGGAAAAGAAACGAAATCTCGTCGTTTTGAATGATGTACAATCGAATTTTTCATTTGAATGAAGAAAGCTGAATACAGATCAGGACAGGGGACCTAGTACTTGAAACATATGGATGTTTATTTGTTGGCTTGGCCTTCGTGTCTTAATATGCAAAGAAAACGGATTGCCAATTATTTGAATAGAAATTGAGAAGAAAAGATACAATACAGATGAGAGCCTGATAAAGAGATATTTCATTCACCCGGGTATTCATGCATAGGACAGACACTGGAAACACGTGATTTCCAAAACATTGTATAATACTCTGTAGTTGTTGTTGTTGGGTAATTGTTTATTGGCGTTCATTCAATGTTGAATATATACGCCATAATTATTTTTAATTTTATAAGGAAAATCAGTTATAAATAAGAAAACTGAGGATAAAGATTTGTAATGATATAATTAAAAAGTAACGCAATTTTTTAGGAGTCTCTGGATGGTTTGCAACTTCGTGTTTCTGCTTTTTTTTAAAGTTTAATCTGGTCAGCCCGGTTTCGATGGCATGGAAAACTAGCTTTGCCCGATGTGAAACAGGCTTCTCGGCTACTCGGCGTGCGTGCGCAGTGATCTTTTAATTTTATAACGCACGGTGCCTAGACCACTCAGAAACACAGAAACACTATAAATTGAGACACATCGTACAGGGGCGCTCCTGAAACCGAATTTCCAATCCATTCAAGTAAATTGATATACAAATCTTATCACATTATCACTATTTGTAAGCAAACATTTAAGTGGGCTCTTTGTTAGTATCAATGCATAAAAATAGAACAATTGAAAAATTAACGTCTTTATTTAATATTATATATGGCCTATATAGGCCTATATATTACATACCTACATACATTATATTTCTTTATTTATTCCTCCTTTTATTCTCTTTATGAGAATCTCCTAAAGAAGCGATAGGGGAAAGAAGTACTTTTGGCTTATTTTACTTTACTTGTAAGTAAACTTATTAGGTCTCTTGTTTTATTTGAAGCGACCTGTTCTATGGATATATAGTAGGATGGCTCTGTAGGCCTAGAGAAAAGTTCGGCTTAGAAGTCATTAAACGGAATCTATAGGAAATGTTAATAATAATGATGATACTCATAATACAAATACAAATAATAATAATAATAATAGTTATAATAATAATATCAATGATAATAACAATGATAATATTCTGGGTTTTGATAGCAATTAACACATCTACGTTGTCTCTAATCGCTTTATTGAATAGACGATGCATTATATTGCTATTCAACATATACATCCTTCTGTGAATATTCACTTTTTTGTTTAGGTTATTAATAAGGAATATAAATATTGATCAACCTAAACCCTAAACCCTAACCCAAATCTTCTCACGTTTAGTTGCATCAAGAGATGTACATCCAAACCATGACAAAGGAAGAAGTAAGAGTCGTATTGGTCGGTTTTCTAGAGAAACACACGGAAACAATCCTTATAGTTCCCTTTTGACAAACTTGCATGTGGTAGACATTCACTTCCTGTGTGAGCCAGTGCCCAGGGGGTGTTTCACAAAGATCCTAAGTTGGACTTAACAATTATGGAAAGCCGTTAGCATCTATGAAAATATTTTGTAAAAGTAATTTTAACAGGCATCAAAATGTTGATTTAAATCTTTCGTATTTTCTATTATCAAAGACATTTCATGTTCTTGATGTGGAATTTATAAATAGTCTAAAATACTTGAATTTTCACTTTTGAATATATTTTAGTTTAATGCTTCAAATAGCTCTCCATAGTTTTAAGTCCAACTTAGAGTTAAGTTCGACTTAGGATCTTTGTGATAAATCCCCTGGTGTTTTAGAATATGGACCTACGACCTTTCTCCTATTACCATGTGTAGAAAATCGAGGCTTCACAATTGGTTATCTTGTCCATAGTAGGACCATGAAACATGATTGATACGTTTGTATTGTATTGTTAATCGTCTTAATGACATAATGAGGCCAGTGTCACAGAGCCTTCATTCTCCACATAGTTTGGCATACAATTAACACGATCAGGGAAGGCCGGACCATCTTACTTGAGATGTAAACAGTTTATGACAAATATGTCCCGATGACAATCCAACTCTGGACTACACCGTATTTATAACCCTAAACCTAAGCTTAAACCCATGTTCAACACTAATCCTATATCTAAGTACAGGATAGTGGGGGCAAACTAGTTCTCAACAAAATGTCGTGGTGGATATTTTACCATTAGCCATATACTATACTCCTGATCCTAACGCTAAATCTAACGTTAAATTCCAATTGCAACCTTAATCCTATATATTTGACGATATAAACATGATGAAGCCCGGCAGAGTTGTCACAGGAATCACGTCAGAGCACCAAGACAAATACAGTAATCTGTCTATTCTTGTGTCAAGTGATTGATATATATTTTCATTGGGAATTCACAGAAATGGTTATAGACTAATTGATATTGCTGTTGTTGTCGAGAGATAGAGAGAAGGAGAGAGAGAGAGAGAGAGAGAGAGAGAGGGGGGGGGGGTAAATAGAAGGCGTGGAAGCTAGGGCGCGCAAGAAAGATCAATTTAGCACAGACTAATTGTCTTAACTTAAGCAGAGGAAATACTTACAAGCTTTCGTTTCCCTTCCACAACAATATCAAAACAATATCCGTAACTTGACGAGACAACCCATTAACAACTGCATCTAACTATTTATAAAACATCGAAGGATGATATCATTAATATGACGTGATGTCAACGCTAGACCTGAATTGGTCATCAGCCAACAACAGCGAGTCAACTCTGATCTATTTAAGGACAGAATTTATGCCAAACTCATTAAATTGCTCCAATGTGTATTTAATGAGGGAAAGAAGGTAGTGCGTATTTTTCTTAGAGGGAAAAGTCATTAGCGAGTTACTGGTCACGATATTAGAACGGTATAAATTGTGTAACAGTGTCACCGTTCTGTAGATCATATTTCTTTAACATGTAAATTTTACCTGATATAAATTGTCCAAAGAGATCTATTTGAACTGTCCAACTCACTCTCAATTAACTATCAGTCTAGCTTAACCCCCACTCCCCCCCCCCCAACACACAAATACGAACTGTCTATCTCTTTTGATCTCTTTTCCCACACGTATTCTCAACTAAGGAAAACTTGTAATTGATTAAAAACCCATTCAACAGGT
The DNA here is from genome assembly GCF_000002235.5 of Strongylocentrotus purpuratus. NCBI lineage: Eukaryota > Metazoa > Echinodermata > Echinoidea > Camarodonta > Strongylocentrotidae > Strongylocentrotus > Strongylocentrotus purpuratus. Next base: position 30,461,583 of record NW_022145598.1, read on the forward strand.
AAACAGAGAATGATAACAGTTGCCCCTTTCTTACCCACCTCTTCCTCTCATCTCAATCTCAAAACATTCATGAACTTGAATAAACTGTACTGTGAGAAGCAACGGCCAAAGTACTGGAAACTTGCTTTTACATAAGGAAGGGTGTAGGGAGCCGGTGTCGACAGTAACTCATGGGAAAGAAAATATGCACACTCTATCTGTACACATTGAACATAACGCAACTTAATTTATATAAAAAAGTAAACTATGAAAGGGGCTTCACCCCTCCCCTCCCCCCCTCCCGACATCTCTCTGCACAAATCTGCAGAATTTTGTGATATCCTCTATTTCGTATTGATAAGCGTACAACGTAAACGAGATTATATTTCTGACACCCGAAAGGTAAATGAGATTAGCCATCGCAACTGTCTCTGTCAAGAAACGTACCTCGATTGTCATCATTTATCAACGTAACGCTGTCTTATGTATTCTCACCAGTAATACACAATAGCACGCACACGGTCACGCACATTCACACGCACACGCACATACACACGCACATATAGACAAGCACACATCACGTAAATGCATTGCATGGATTCCAAGGGAATTATGATGGCATCGTACAACCACGCATATCCGCTTTCTTAAACTTAATATTTGATTCCCAATCAAGTATAGTATTCGAGCAGACACTCTGATGGACAAATATTTTGATAGATAATCCATTGCTGGCATATTTTGTTAAAGTGCCTGACGAAGGTTTGAAATGAATGAAGGTGAAATAAAAATGTAAGCAAACATTAAACTGACTATACTCATTATACCACCGAAGAGTCATTAAAGCTACTTGCCTACCACGGTAAATCGAAAAAGGGGGCCTTCTTAGATATAGCAGGGCGATTTCCACCGGATAATATGTTGTACAACTGTCAAATTAGTCTAGGCTTTATTGTTTTATACATTGGTCTTTATGTAAGTCGGCAAAATTATGATAAGGAAAAATATTAAGGTAAGGTCTATTAGCATTATTAGAAGCAGGAGAAAATATGTGAAAATCATAGCAGATGTATAGTTCTATTTAGAACTTGTGGTCGGAATTCTGAATTCATGTCAGGAAAACGAAACAAGATATAAATATATATGTTTATGTATATATGCATACAATTTATGTATAGTTGTATTTAGATGTTGTTGTCGGAATCCTGAAAACATGTCAGGAAAACGAAACAAGACTTAACTATTGCACTTTCATTTTCAACATGTTCTTGAAGTTTTAAAAATATTGATAAGCTGAATGATAATTAAATAAATAATTCATACACATTTCCCCTATACACTTTCACAATCAAACAAGACACTTGAACGAAATCACAACGGCAACCCCTCGAGATTGATATTTATTTCGAAAGGAAAAAGTGTCTAAAAATAAATTACTAGGCCTATATTTATGCCTTTTGTTTGGCTCATAGTATCGTTTATAAAAAGATTTTGTTATCAGTTAGGAATATAGGCCGAAGAAAAGCTCTCTCTCTCTCTCTCTCTCTCTCTCTCTCCCCCCCCCCTCTCTCTCTCTCTCTCTCCCTCTCTCTCCCTCTCTCCTTCTCTCTCCCCTCTTTTTCTCATGCTAGTAAATACGTTGAGGAACTTTTGCTAATCTTACACTATTTGGTTGGCTCATAATAGCACTGAAAAAGAATAATATGGCAAAAGAGTTGCGGGAAAGGAATGTAGGCCCACTTATAAGTAGGGGCGGATCCAGGATTCTTTAAAAATGGCGTCAATATTTCTCTAAACTGCTCACCAGGAATAACACTAACAGCAGCAACCACATCAACAATGATAAGAACGACAACAAAAAGCAAGACAAAAAAAAAGTAAACAAAACAAAAAAACGATAGGGCTCGCAATTTTTCACGATTATTTACGACCGAGAGAAAAGGAATGAAACATTGCATGCTAGTCTGACTGGTGGCTTCATTCCTAAATCTCTAATCCTTTATAATAGAATTACTATGATAAAGAGCAATGACTCACCAATGCCATATGGGGTCATGATATATATATATATATTTTTTTTTTTTTAAAGAAGGCCTCAATCATTTAAAAACAATTTTGAAAATCATTTTAACCTTTGAAAAATAATTGTGAATGTCATATCCCTGAATCGACTACGACTCGGTGATATTGAACCCGAGAATTTAATAAACCGGGTATTGAAAATGGTATTATACGAAAAGAAGTCATGTTGTCTGAGGTTTAACGTTATCTTTTTCTGATATACCTCGCCATCTACTTGAAACCCGTTGCAGGGTGCAATTTACCATAACCAGTAGGCTAATTAGTGGGGCACTGCCTTTGGATGGTGTCCCTAAACGAAACAAAAACAAAGCAAAGTACACTCAATGAAGACGATAAGAACAGATTATAGTCTGATAATTATTTATATGAAATGTTTGTAACCCGAATGGAATTTAATCTTCTTTGGATGAGATTGAAGTGTTTACTCTCGTGGATGAAATGGAATGTCGAGTGTTTCAACATCCGCGGCATCAACAAGAGAATAATTTTATGAATTTCCCATCATAATTTCGATACGGTTTTTCCTCGAAATGTTCCTCAGCTAAAGAATAATAATCCGCGAAGAGAAAAAATATCTTGTATTGTGCAAGGAGAAACAATTAGAAAGAGTAACAAATTTGAAATCATGCAAAGAGGTTCAGCCTTGATTTTATCTTTCAGTTTTCTTATTGACAAGATTCCTCCGCTTTTGGTGATTGAAAATTGGGACTTTTTGTTTGAAAGTGCCAATTTACCAAATGATTAGATCATCATTAGGTCATAGTTGGAAAAGAAAATTTCGTACAAAATATGCCAAGGATTTCATTTTTATTTTCCTATTGATATCACATACACATGTAGGCCTATAATGTATTTTCTTTTAAAGCTTATCTGCCGTAGTTTACAGGAGGGATTAAACCGCTCTACAAGGTCACTGGACAGGTGGTTATCTCATCAACTCAGCTCTCAGTTAACATAAGAAAAAGAGGATCATGGGGGACCAATGGTCACCGATTAGGCATTGTTTGTTATATAGAGGGCGCAATTAGCTACCAGTAGTGCAGTGGGCCTTTATACGATCGCAACTTTCGGTCGGATTACGTAATACTTCTAGTCGTGTTCGCACAATCCCATAGGTAACGCACAAGGCTGTTGATTTTTTTTTTTTGGGGGGGGGGGGGGGGGGGGGAGGGGGAGAATTTTCGAAAGCAGTTGCGATCATGGTCAACTTTTTTTCCAAGGTCATTATAATATCAATATCAAATAATTATATAAACAGAGAGGAGATTAAGAGAGAAGGCATTAAGGACGAAAGTATACATTTGTCACATGCTTGAATGAGTGCTTACACATTGAGAATTCATGGGTACCCCTCACGAAATTGTGTATTTTACTTAAAAACGTAAACTCGCAGATTGTTAGAATCAGCAAACGCCAATTAAAGTCAAAACATGTTAAAGGAAATAAGTGATACTCGAGTCTATTTTTGTTGATAATTAACTAGGTTTCCTCGAGAGTTATGAGTGTTATGAGTGTTCCAATTACAGATACTTGTTTCTTTTACAAGTTCGTGTAAGCTTTCGCATGCATTTTATGAAATCGTGCATAAGGAGTTGTGTTTTGTCATTTTTGAAAACAAGGCATCTATTTTAAGATGTCTGAAAACAAGGCATTTTAATGAGCTTTCATCATGTTGTTCTGAGTTTGTTATTTTTTTTCTTCAGCTATATGTCATTGTTACTAAAAATTAATGAGGACAAATACTCGTGTATACTTGTAAATTCTAGGTACCATTACAATCCCAGTTCTAACAATACATCCAACAGATAGAAAGGTCGATAAACATGTAGAAAGAAACATGCCCTCGCGGAAAGAAACGACGAAGAGTGTGTTGAGGTTACAAGGGGGTGGGTAGATAGAAAAACATCTGAGTATGGTTATGATGTATTATGATTACATGTATACGCTTGCATTATGTAGAGGTTGTAGATCGAGACGATAGAAGAGATGGCTAATTGTTTTTTGCAACACTTCAGGTATGCTTTATTCGTACGTTAGAATCACCCGAGTTTGTGTGAGAATCATGTACGTGATGCCTTTAATAGATTATTTAAACCCCTGACAAACTTGAATATTATATTAAGAAGTATCCATCCAAAATATATATTCCATCGCCATACTGTTGAAATATTTCACGTCTTTTAAAATTGACTACTCTCATTGAGTTGACCATATAAGTGGCTCTTAGGCCTTAATGAAACTGAAATCATTTGATGCGATCTCTACGGGGTATTAACTGGAATCCTATATACAAACTAATGGCAAAGGTTTAGGCCATTATCACCGTTATATGACACATCCTTTGTCGGACGAATCACTTTCACTAGACTCATCCTTTCATCTTTCGACGCGCCACAAATTATCGGAAATTGTTTTTGATTGGCCGAACTGATCTAGCTCGTTAAATCATTCAATAAATAATTATCCGGGTGTGCTGAAAATTGGCTTGGATGAGTAATTTTTAAAGGAAAACAAAGAGTATTCTAGTAATCATGATCAGTCTAGGCATTTAGGGGTTATTATATTTTAAGTGATTAAATTAACTATAGCTTTTCCGAAGAAATGTTTAACCATATCTGGCTGAAAGGTTTAGCACAACCGACTGGCATAGATTTTATGTAAATATTCGATTTAGAACAAACAAAACATGGATTAGATGTATTGTTTTACCTTTAGATCGAAAAGCAGTCATGCATGTATATAGCGAAAGAGAAAGAGAGAGGTTTGCACACGTAGCATAGTGTTAACCATCGTGTTATGATGGTGATGGTGATATTTGATATATAAAGTAAGTTCGCTGCAGTTTACTTTCGAAAGTGGCAGAGTACATATAAATTGATCAAAAAACAACAACACCAGAGTTAAGTCAGACATTTAAAGAATTGTATCGTCCATTACCTCAAACTTACATTGATAAAGAATACGTTGGAAATATTGAAAAATAACACGCAAGTGTCATTCAATTTTGTTTTCCCCACACCTAGATAATTATAAACATGGCTCAATTTTTAATCCGCAAACGGATCAAAAGGCTTAATGTTGACTTTCCTTCGTTTCCGCCTTGCGCATGGTGATGAGAACATGAGAGCAATGTACTTTTATTAGTTGAAAACAGAATCATTACAGAATCACGTTTCTCTCAATAAAGGGATTAATGGGTAAGCAAATATGTTTGTTTAACTCAGTTACCATAGTAGTGGGATTAAGGAAAGTAAACAAAACCATTTCCTGGAAAAATAGAAATATTTAAATAAGAGTAATTTATGAAAGTAAATGAATTGGTATTCACGTAACTATTATGGCCATAGATCATAAATATTATGTACCTCATTTGCACAATATTTTTCTACCTTCAATGTGGAATAACTTAAGTGTGTAATTATATCCTTCAACCTTCTATAATGTCAACTGCAAAGCAAATGAAAATGCTATACACCTTAATGAACCCAAATATAAATTCTTTACATAGGTTGACACCTGAAAGTTTTGATAGACGTTCAAATTGTTGAACTACTTTTGATCTTGCTGTAAATAATGATTGCATGTTAAGGACGATTCTTTATAAAGTTCAGTGCCTATTATTTCATGTTATTCGAAACATTAAAGGTATACGGATAATTTGAATCGCACCATTCCTTTCTTTGTTTGATTGTTTTATTTTTGCATTTTTCAACCTAATAAAAAATTGTAAAATAAACTAGGCACATAATTATATAGGCCTATCATCATTTTTTTTAAAGTCAGTATACATATATAATTGTGTCATAGTACAGTTGACAAGTCATTTCAAAATTGAAGAAAAAAAAACAGGAGACCGCCATTTTAAACTAGAGCTTGAACGCGATACCGTCCTCAATGTTTTATTATGGGCGACAGAAAAAAATGCTTCTAGATTTTGTTCTCTGAACTTTCTGATACAAAAAATGTTGCAAATCAATGATGAACATGGATTAAAGAGAAGGTTGAGTTCTGGGAAGAGGTGAAAAATAATTTGTGAGCGTTATCATTATTATTATGCAAGTATGGAAGAACATCAGATAAGACATGTTCCCTGAAAAGCATGGCTCTTCAATTAATGTCTTCATATTCTAAATATGCATGTAAAATCGTAAAAATCGGGGGGCCGGCTTTTACGCCACGTGTTCGTGTAGTCCCATATACATCTTACTGTGTATAGTGTTTGTAACTTGTCCAAATTTCTTATCATTTTGATGATTCCAGAACCTTGCAATACACACAAATTCTTATATGCTAGATGATCAACCTTTTCTGGTCGGTTCCACACCGTTTCTTTCACAATGCAATCGCATGACCAGAACTCAACTTCATCTTAATGCCCAACTCGTACTTATAGATATTTTTAATTGTTGTATGAATGTATGAACACATGATGTGGAGACTTAACAAAATAATCAACACTTTCGTAAACATATATGCACAATTAATCAAGATCTATACTGTTCCAATTTATTGAATTCGATTGGCATCGGAAAAAACAGAGACATAAAAGACCTGTGTCTGCTAATGACTTTTTATGGGCGCCCATGTCTACTCATACATGTAGCTCTATGGTGCAATAGTTTATTTTACTCGGGGCGTTCAAAGCAATATGTTGAATCATGAATAGCATAGGGTGTCGCCTTTAATACATACAGGCCGGATATGAATGGACAGAATGAATTTAGACAACTGGGAGACAGTCACAGACAGGGTGGGATGCTAAACTATACAAGGAATCAGAGATGATAGAGGTTTTACACTGATGAATGGTATAGGAGCTAGATTTTTTTTGGTTAAAGGATAGAAAAGGCAAATGAGAGATACTGGAGACAAAATAGAAAGAAAATATGAGTGATTGAGTGAGTGAGTTAGAGTAAGAGAGAGAGAGAGAGAGAGAGAGAAAGAGAGAGAGCGAGAGAGAGAGAGAGAGAGAGAGGGAGAGAGAGGGAGAGAGAGGGAGAGAGAGAGATACCCTCACTGCTGTCCTGTTCGGTCCATTCTCCGAAAGAGAAATGACTCACACGCAGAGCAGATGTAGAATAGACTGAAGTGAATGCGTTTATTCACTTAATATGCGCATATACCTACCGAAACTGAAAAGTAGGGATATTATAACATCATTGAGCATCAGTTTTGATTTTCGAGATGAATTGTCCAAACTATGGATAATTTAATGCAAGATAGATTGATGAATACTGAGAAAAAGTACATGGATACATAATGTGCAGTACCATTGATTAGGAGAGTTTGGCCAACCTGGTTTGAGTTGGTCACAATGTGGAGACTGCTGCTTTGTTGGGCAAGCACAAAACAAAAGAATATACGCCATGTTGTGACCCAGTGAAACCAAGTTGGCCAAACTCTGTGTATAGTTGGCTCTGATAATGTGCAGTTCATGACGCCCTCCACAAAGAATATCGGAACGCAGAAATGCATTAAAGTAGATGGAATAGATATGCAAATAATATAATGTAACACGAATTGATTACATTATATTTTTTGGTAACCATGATTGTATTGTACAGAAGATATAAATTGACAAATGAAAAAAAGTTGTATAGACTAGAAAGACTGTAAGAGAGATGCAAAGGAGTTCAAAATGAATGTAGAAGAAATATGCATAAAGATACAATGTTCCGCTAAATTGAGATAAAGAAGTGGTTCTAGAGGAAGGCTTGAAGGGCGGGGGGGGGGGGGGGGCAAGCCACCCCCGTTTTTAAAGCACCCCACCCCGGCCACATACAAAAACCCGTTTTAGCACAAAGTCATGTAGAAAATGAACGGAAGAACTCCTCAGAGTCTTTCATTAGCGCTCCTTAGAAAAACATGAATTTTACATTTAAATTGTTTAAATAAAAGAGGACGGAGAGAGAGGGTAGAAAAGGTTTTTTAGATTGGTATAGCAAAGAAATAAATGGTAGATTATAAGAGACGTACCCTAAACCACTGACATAATATCCATTGGGGTATTACGTGTCAGACAGTGAGTGACGTTGTCTTGGCAGCATATCAAAATAAAATCTAATACAGAATAACAAAAGCACAGTCGATGGATGTGATGAGGCAACTCCAGAATGTTTCGACAATGAGACATACAGCATCAACTAACGACTTTATATCAGTTCAGGAGAGTGTTTCACAAATACTAAGATCGACTTTAAGTTGGACTTAACTATGGCAAGTCGTTCCTGCCACTAGTTCCTCTAACCATACCTGGCATTGGTTTCTCAAGTGACATATCCATTGTGGTCACAAATCTATACAGAATTTACATCTTTTTAATAGTTGATTAGTGAAGGGGATAAAGTATCTAAAAATCATAATTGAAAGACCAATAGTGAGAACAACCGGTGGCATGAACGGCCTGCCATAGATAAGTCCAACTAAAAGTCAATCTTAATCTTTGTGAAACACTCCCCTGGGGAGAAAAAAAAGTGGTTTTACACACCATTGATATTGGTTGCTGGACGTTACCAACTTGCTACTTCAGTAAGTAACAGCATATACCCCCATATACCCTGCTTATTACTTTCTATAAGGTTCTTCATTGACTTAAATTAGGGCGGCAGTCGCTCGCTGTGCATCAGACAAATTTTAAAGAATAATTTCCGGACATGTTTCTATTTAGATACACAGGGACCACATACAGCGTGCATGGATATCAGATTATTAAGTATTATAAGCACCGAAACTAGCATGGGGTTATATTTCACAGTGGATTTAATAAATAGAATAAGTCGACGTAACAGTAATTTTTGTCTTATTGTGATAAATTGTTAACTAAACTTAAACAAAATCACCGTTTTCTTTTATTGCCGTAATGATTCGTTTATAAACAATGAATGCTCAGAATATACTTATTTTTAAATAACAAAAAGAGAGTTTCTATTTGATGTCAAACTATATTTAAAGCATAATCTACATTTGGAGGAATTTATAGTAAGAGGTCAAGGAGAATACTGGAATGCCCCTCTTAAACAATGACACTTTTCTAATGTCTTATGATTTTCAAATTTCTTATTTGTCATATCCTCAAATTTTAGATACTTATTCTTATCCAAGTTTGTATGGATTTGCAGGTGTTCATTTTTGACAATAAATCCTGCTTCCTGGTATTGTGTTTCTTTGGCATTACCTTCTATTTTAAGATAACTCAGCCCTCCTTATTAATAGAAGAATGTCGTTTCCCCCTTCTGGCATTTCTTCACATAAAACCGATTTGGCATTAAGATGGCATTGTTTTATTATGAGCACATAATATAAGCTTCGTGTAACTATGAACGGCCACGACATGCACATGCACATGTTGCTGCTGGTGTTGTTGTTGCTGTTTTGTTGTTGGTTTAAAAAGAAACTTCATACTTATATCAACAAATTAATTATAATTTTTTGTTTAATATAGTCAACATCTTTTTCTAGAGGTCTTACTTTTCAACATTTGCCCTCCATAATATTTCCTTTAAATAAATGTCGAATAGGCTATGTTTGTAAAATTACATTTTCTTTTTGCGTTTATAAAACATAAGAAGCTAAAACGATTAATAGATTTGGAAAAACTACATATTTTGAATTTATATAATTACATTGCTTGCCTACAATTATATCACTGTCAATTTTTTCATTATCGAACAATACTTCTGTTTTTCTGAGAAAAATTAAGACCTTGTTCCAAAATATATTTGAGTAGGCCTATTCAAAGTCATAAAATAAATGATAATAATTTTCTGTACATTTGCACTTCAAAAAAAAATAATTGTTGTTGTTGTTATTATCACCACCACCCCACCATCATCATCATCATCATCATCATCATCATCATCATCATTTATATTATCAATATCACCATTATAATTTTTTTTAGGAGGCAATCATCTTTAATTATTATCGTTGAAGGGGCACGTGAATCTCGCATGCACCTCAGACAGACACCCTCCCTCTAATAATTTTCCGACTGTACACACATTATCGACTAATTTCTTAACATGGCAGTATCGCTTTTAATCAATGTAATGTATATTCCCTGCGCTATACGTAGAATGGCGGACAAAATACACGAGATTCTCGGAAACCAAATTTATGACGTTCTTTTTCCATTAATGAGAAGCGGGTGCTCGTGAATGTGTTCGCCACATTATCTCGGTCTTCAGAATTAGTGATGATAATTACGCAATAATGAGAACATGTCTGTAATTCCTAGGAATGTGAATTGCGATATATTTAATGACAGATGCGGGTCGAGATGACGTAAAGTAGGTCTACCTTTACAACCGAGACATCGGCAGGTAATTGGAATTCATTATCTAAATTGTATATATATTAATCAGCTGAAAGAACTCGTATTCTTTTAATTAATACTATATTAGCAGGTTCTGAGAATTGATTGAGGCTCGTAGATGGGGGGGGGGGGGGGGGGGGGGGGCAGAGGGAGTAGGTGCTCCCATATGCTCCCGGGTAGTATGGATACTCCGTATGCCCAGTTTTTTGCCCACCAACACCACCGCCACAAAATAGTGTGCAAAAATAAGTATTTGTGTAAGTCTAAATATAAGTTAAATTTGGATATATACTGTAGGTAAATTTGTATAAGCATGAGGATTATATCAATATATATATATATATATATATATATATATATATGTGTGTGTGTGTGTGTGTGTGTGTGTAAGTATATAATCATATTAGTATAAGTATACATTTAATAATGAGGTTATTAAATATGAGCATGAATATGAGCATAAATACAAGTATAAGTATAGGTATAAGTACAGGTAAAAGTATAGTTCTGTTTACGTACAAGTATAAGAGTAAGGATAGGAGGATTGATTAACCTGACCCCCAGCAATCAATCTCATTGTAAAATGTAAATGCAATGGGTAGTATTTATCTATCTTTGTTTGTTTTGAATGCGTACGTCAAAATGATGACGTAAAAAGCAATGGTTAACGAAAAAATGTAAAAAGAAAGTAAATTCTTTGATTTTTTTTTTTGTTGATTTTTTTTTTTTTTTTACTATCTAAGACTAATATTTGCACAATGGCCATAAAATACAGTACAGTCTGTAAGTCTATCGAATTCTCTGGAATATGACCTTTAATAGGAAGTGTTAAGCCTGGAAAGACAAACTTGTAAATCTCTGATATTATGCTGGTAGGGTACAATGTCATTATTAATATCAGGTTAATTCTTGCGTCGCCAGAAGCAAAACCTGATATTCGTTATTCCTCTCACGAAATTTTGAAGGACACGTTTATGGCAGCAAACTTTGCTTTATGATAAATCCGACCCAGTTTTTTTTTTTTTTTTTATCTTGACACATCAACTGATATGCCATACCATGTTTCTCCTCTGTCCCTATTTACTGCATACTATGTAATAATATTCTAAATTGTCTTGCTCTTACAGAAGCATGTTTCTATTTACTTGTTCATGTCGTTCAAACAAGTTCAGCTTAGGTGGCATTATTTCGCGGGCTCCACCTTTGAAAGGATCATAAAGTTATTATGAAGTAAATTTCGTCAAAATCAAATAAATGTTAATTTAATTCAATTCTAAAATTGATATAGATTCAATTTCTAAACTGAGCAACGAATTGCTAACAAACAAAGAAGGGAATGCGAGACTTAGAATTTGCCTTTTCCGACAAAGGTAGGAAATGATCATCAGACTTTTTAGTTTAATTAGAAAGTCATTTATATTCGTCAGTATGACGTCAATTACAAATTTATCGGCAGCTGTTTTAATAGGGGCATCCCCTGCTGCTTGAGATTGATCAAGAGACATAGGACAGTGGAAAGTTCTCAGAAGTAGCTCAATCATTCTCGGTAGACCGCAGAATAATATTGGCAGCAATTATCAACTCGTTAATTAAGGAGAAAGAAAAACAAAGTAATGAGCTCGCTTGAACGTCATGGTTTGACAGAGACGCAACAGGTTTGATGTCTGCTGGCACTCTTACGCAATGATGATTTGTATTGGTATCTGATATCACGATTGAGAGCTAGGATGTACTAATAATGTCCAGCTTCCTAAAATAAAATACTCTAACTAGAGAGAGGAAGTTAACCTAACATAAGGGACTTTAAGATTTGCACGTCGACATAGAGGACTGCTACGTGTGACGTCCTTGAATTGGCAGTGACAGTGACGTGTACATCTAAAAGTCCCTATTATTGAGCATGGGAGTGGTATGAAATGGACGGCCCGGGGAAGAACACACATTTTATGGATCATCTTTTTCGTACACTATAAGAATGGTGAACATGAGCAAAATGTGACAACAAATATTCCGCCTGGTTCACAAACATGCGATCCATCAACATACTCGTCTGTCATCACTCATTTAAAGAGCCTGATCACCTAATAAAATATGATACGAACAAAAAATAATGCGATTTGTGACTACCAACCGGGCTTAAGTTAACCAAGGTCATAGAGTTATGTCACTAATCGAATTTCCTATCTTTACAGTTGGTGGAGTGTTGTGGGGCAGAGGGGGCGAGCGAGAAGGGGGCGGCCTGAATGCACTTCTTAGGGCAAGTCAGGTAATTAACAAGTTCTTCACACGTCATTCTCAAAACACGTTTGAATTTAACAAAGAAAATTGGACATGACAGGGCGTTATGAAAGAAATGCAAGGAAGGCAGTAGAGATTCTGCTTGACCGGAATACTCTACAGTTTTTTTTTTTTTTTTTTTTTTTTTTGGGGGGGGGGGGGGGGGGGGCTCGGAGGGGCTCAACCCCCTAACAAAATAAATAATCGAGAGGCACATGGAGGAAATGAATGCAAAAAACCCCAACTCCCCCCCCCCCCCCCAAAAAAAAAAGACATTCCTCTAGAGTCGCTCCTGACCCTCTCTATGTTGCCGGAGTCAGGATTCGGGACGGGGGAGGGGCGCAAATCCATAAAGTCATTGGCAAGACACAGCCACTCGTTTGAAATTGCTGGGGACTCAAAATTGATTAGGGGCACATGTTTTAGATGTAAGGTTTACTTAAATAATGCAACAATTTCAAAGATTTGGGAAGGTGTTTTCCAAAACTTCCGTATGTTCTAGCGACGCCCCAACATGAAACCAATCTTTACTTTGTAACGTACGTCGACAAGGAAATGTCGATGAATTGGAGATGAAAACCTCCACGGGAATGAGTGGAGCTCCGTTTCTTCGCTTGACTTGTAAAATTAAAGTGCAGTTGTTCAGTCTACATTATCCTTCCATGAAGTCTGCGTCATCTAAACATTATGGTTTCTTTGTCTCTTTTACTTCTTGTTGCCAAGGGAAGGGCAGAAGTAGACAGACAGACATAGTGAGAGAAGGGTGGGGTCAAGAGGAAAGAGGAGGGAAAGAATTACAGGTCGTCACATCAGATGTGTTGGGATAGGGGTGCAGAGTGCATGGAGGGGGGGGGGGGGGTTGGAGATTGACTGAACAATAGAGTGAGAAAGAGGCAGGGCGTGAATTGTAAAGGAAGCGAAAATTCACAGAAAGGTAGAATTGAATTGCACATAATTTATGGAATGATCAACCTACTGTCGATAAATAATATATGGTTTCGAAAGCAGGGGCGGAAATCAGGATTCTATAAAAAGATGGTCAGAGACGCAATCTATTTTAATAAACCAAATTAATGAGAAAAGTACGAGATACAGAGCAACAATAATTACACTATTTTGTAGGTGGATAATAACAAAGTTTACTAGAAAAGCAATAAAAAGGGTTATTACGAATAACAGGTGCGTTTTGTGGTATAAAATATAAAAAGGCGAGACAAAAGTGGGAGGGTGGAAAGGAGGGTGGATGGGCACCATGCCTTACCACCCTGGATACACCATTCATTGGCAGTATACCTATGGCTAACCATGTACAGGTAACAACTGATTTACTCATACATACCCCTTGTAAATTTGACGTTTTGTGTTTTTCGTAACTCATGAATGAAAGGTGGAGTGGTTAAATTAGGGCCTTTGTTGAATGCTTTTAGATGTAAGCTTTAATGTCACATTCGCAAGAAAAATAAATTGGGAGAAATCCATTTTTCATATATTTAAAAAATAACAAAAAAGTTCTAAGGGTTTGAATAATTTAGTTGTTAACTGTATATACTTGGGACCTTTAATTCCCAACATCCACAGCCCACTCCTGAACCCAATCGCACGATGGTTGGACCGGGAGGATAAAAATCATATTTTTCTTCTTTCGGACTAGAGCCTTGGAGAGGAAACCCTCAATTTCAAGGGTAGCATGAGTCATGGTCTACCCCTTCCTCTTCACATCTTCCTTGTATCCATGTAAGTATGGTTTGAGTTTCTTCTTTGTATTTTTCGATTGGAGTATTATTTGCACAGATGTACAAGGAAAGCTACAAGAGACAGTGGTGCATAGCTACGGAGGGGCAGGGGTATGAACGTGCCGCCCCAACTATTGAACGACGAGAAGGAGACATACTTAGAAGGGGAGAAAGGAATTGAGAGGAGAGGAGGAAGATGACGAGAATAAAATTGAGGCCCCTCCCATAGTCCCAGTGTTAAAGGCGAATGTTTACCCCCTATCCCGTCTTATGACAGCCCCCCCCCCCCCCTCAATGGCTGTACCACCGTACAGAGATTTTTTCACTTCCTTCTTCTGAGCATCAAATCAGGTTCTATTGACATAGACGGACATAGAAAGGAGACGGTGGCGTATCTCCTGGGAGATAAAAGGGGGCATCGTGCCCCATCAGATTATAAAAAAGGAGAAGTAAAAACAAAACTTACAGAGAGGAAGCAAGGAGAGAGGGAAAGCAACTTTGAAAATTAAGATGATAGAACCCTACGACACTCTAGTCATATACAGTAGCTTTGTACATCCCATCAATCGTAGAAGATATCCCCCGCCCCCTCTCTCCTCCATGATGCTAGCGCCCCTTCAATGGCGGGACCTATGCTATGCCCCTGCACATATTGACGGTTTGGACATTCTTCTTCTGTGCATTGAGTATTTAAGGGCACACTGCTACTGCCCCCCCCCCCCGGTCTCCCCCATCTCAATTATGTATTAAGATAAAATATAAGAGAGAGAGAGAGAGAGAGAGAGAGAGAGAGAGAGAGAGGGAGAAAGAGAGAGAGAGAGAGAGAGAAAGGGGGAGGGGCAGAAAAAGGAGGGGCAAATGGGAGGGAACATCGGAAAACAATCCGTTGGGATCCCTCCCAACCCCCCCCCCCCCCCAATAGTCGGTGGCCTAGTTGATTTGTATCCCACTGGCATCCAACTAGTCCCCCCCCCCCCCCCCCCCTCGACAAAGCTCGCTTAATGGCTGAACCCAGGATATGCCATTTATGTTATTGTTATTTTACATGTTACTTCTCTAATCATAAAGCTGATTTCTAGGTACAGAGATGGATAAGGAAGAAGATAGTCTCATACATGTAGCTATGAATGAATAGAATGGCCAAAAAAGGAGGAAATTAATTATTTATAACAAAAGGAAGTGAAAGAAAGAAATGGAAATAGGATATGGCCCCTCCCACGCACTCCACCAATCGGGAGCTTTGTTGATGTGCATGTTATCTACCAGGGACGATCAATAAGTACCCCCCCCCCCCCAACCGATGCCATGTAGAGGATTCGAGGTATTTGTTTTCTTCTACTAAACAAGCAGAGTTCTAGTTTCATTGAGGAAGACGGGGCATCCTAATGTGATGTGCAACATGATCTTAGGCTTCATTTGTGTTATGGGTGGGTAGAATTTCAGACTTGTTCATGAAAGCACAGGTATATTATATTGTTCTCTATTCTCCTATCAATATTAAGAATTGTCCAGAGAAAGCGTACATGACTATAAAAAAATGATGAGAAATGGAAAGAGAGCGGTAGAGAGAGAGAGAGAGAGAAAGAGAGAGAGGTAGATATATGTATATATATAGAGAGAGAGAAAGAGAGAGAGAGAGGGAGAGAGAGAGAGAGACGGAGAGAGAAGGGGGGATGGGGAGATTTAATGAATTAGGTGATTTAATTTCTTTTATCTATCTTCTTTAGCATACCGATTGCAAGCCCAAATACATTATTTACGTGAATGAATACAGTGCGGTGTTATTCCACATCACACTGAATGTATTTTTAAATAATGTATTTGCAGTTGGTAGCCCGAAGATAGATAAAAGAAATGAAAGAGAAAGAGAAAAGGAAAAAGGAAACTTACACTGTATACATGTAAATGTATTTAGGTCTAGAGGAAACAACACTACAGCCACCGCCATTTCCTCATCTTTTCTAAATCATAAATGACAACAAAACTAAATACTCTTGTACATTTTTCCTAGAATAAACACATACTTTTAATGTTAATTGATAATTGACAAGTATCATTTTCAAAGAACATAAAACTATACTTGTACACAATTTAGGATTCAGTCAATTTATTAAAAATTATTTCATCTGAAATCATTAATAAAATAGCTAACAAAAATGAGAGCACATTAAATTAAACGGAACAGTCAGATGCACAATATTTACTGCTGTTTATTAACATTATGAAGTGGAAGAAATAAAAACAGAGAAAAATTGGAAGAATAGGTTTAACAGGCAGCTTGAAACTGGAAAAAGTTAATACAGGAAACTGAAAAGTATTCTGATTTCATATGTCAGTTTAAAAAAAAAATGCATTATGAAGACTCAGTGTCTTTTCTTTTTCCATTACAATTTGTTTTTAGACAACAATGTAATTTGGTACTTGTTTTAATTTCTCATGCCCCACTGAAAATTATATTGGAGCATCTTAAAGTTATCATTACAACATGTACAGTGTACAATGTAGTATGATTTAATCTGATTAAAGTAAAAAAAAAAAAAAAAAAACCCAGAAATTTCTCACTTCTCATTGTAACATTTTGAGTTGAAATCAGGCACAAACATGGATTCAGTAAGAAGAAAAAATGTGAACATTACATAAAAGCCATGGACCCATTGCAATTAAGAAATCATAGTACATACATTGTAATATCCATTAGATTAATTCAAATAATACCATGGTATGGAAATGTTATATCACATGAATACAGCACACTGAACAAGGAAATTAGGGATGAGTGGAAGTACCCCCTCTATGGTAAAATTGGATAGAACTCACAACTACAATGTAATTGTTGTAAGCCTAAATCAACATTTAAAAAAAAAGGATTTAATGAACTCAAAAGTCAAGGTAAATTACACAATTTGTTTCCTCTTTTTTTCTTTCAATCTTGAACATGAGAAAACATGCATTCATTTTGTCAACAAAAGTTTGAATATTAACAGAAAAAGTGCAGTTTGTCCTATTTCAACACTTTTTCAAGTTCCTGAGAAGCTTCGCAAAAGTTTTGTGGTTGTTGTCTGGAAACTAAATAATGTATTCTTATCTGCACGAGAAACCTGCATAACACTTAAAAAGTCCTTTTCTCTTCTTCTTCAATGACCAAATTAATTTTTTTAAAGAAAAGATTCTTACCATACTTTTCACAGAAACAGAGAGATATAAATAATGGGAGGACAGTACGAATTGACATGTACATGTACAGTATGCTTAACCATCAAAATGTATATTTTTAATTTTTCCTCCTCTTCCATGTCAGTGTGATAACTGTCTTCTAAAACAATTACCAACTTAATAACCATTTCTTCCTGTTTATCAAATACAATGTATCCCCATCTATATTTAAAAAAATGTCCCTGTAAATTATACCACTAAGCTGTGAACATTACAAACACACACAAAAAAGTAGAATTACTGTTTAAAAAGACGAGTACCCGAGGAACTTAGGAAGTTATCCTTACTGAATCTGCCTGCAGACCACACATCCTTAACGTCAATAATTGCATGAAATGAAAATAAAGTGTTAAAGTTAGTAACAAATATTTACAAGACACAACTTGTTAAAATAAGTTAAAATTAGCAATTCTTGTTCACTCTGCTGCTACATCTGCCCGCAGATGGGGTAAATATTTCAAAGGTCTCTCGGTTCTCAGGACCACCAGGTTTCTGTAAGCAAAGGTTTAAAATGTCCTGTTTGTTTTGAATCCCTTGAAGCTTTACTTCATCTTCCTTCCCTGCTTTGATTGTTGTTGAAGTCATTTGTACCATCTACACTGGGAGTCCCTGATATTCTCAAATTAGCACACAAGTCATGAAAAGTTAAGACTGTTTTCTCTCCCTGAAGCTACAAATGTATAGCAGATCCTTGTTCTTAGATAGTTGTCAGCTTTTGCATCATCCGTTTGTCCGTTCCTAATGTTCCTGGATGGGGTGCACAAACACAAAATTTTCTGAAACGTTGTCAGTTTCTATTTAATCCCTCAAAGCTATAATTGTTCTTCATGTCCTATCATAGTTGTTAACCCTTTCAAAGCACCTTACATCATCTCCGCTGTCAGTTTCTAATATTGCAAGATGGGAAACAAGTCAGAAGTTCCAGATGCTCTCAGTTTGTTTGAATTGCCTCACGCTATACTTCATCTTCCTCTCCTTCAGTGGCTATCGACTCTCCAACTTCTTTTGCATCATCCTCGATGTCCTCTTTGTGAACAAACACCTCGTCCTCATCCTCCTCATCAATGTCCTTTTCCTCTTCATCGTCGCTACCCTGATCATGATCAGTCTCTGTGTTGTCATCATACCCGGATGTACCAACATTGTCTCTGCTTTCGAGCGTCTTCTGAGGAGATGACTCCATCTTATTCATCAGGGTCTAAATGGACATAGATCAAAAGGAAAAATATAAATATAAACCAACTACGAGGCCTATTGATAATATTTGTATTATTTGTATTATCATTCATATTTTTTGCTGATGACTCAAGTGTATTTTTTTCTCATAGATGTCCACAAACATTGTTGAAAACTGTTAATGAAGAGTTTCGAAAAGTAATGAAGTGGATTAATGCTAATAAGTTATCCTTGAATCTTCAGAAAACTAATTATATACTGTTCAGTAATTCAGTTAATATTTTGCCAGGCGAAGTGGCATTCAATAATAACCCAATTGAGAGAGTAACTTCAACGAAATTTCTTGGAATATACATAGACGAGAAACTGAATTGGAAAACTCATGTGGACAAATTAAGTAAAGTGGTGTCAAAAAATACTGGTGTTATTTATAAGTTGAGATCATGTATACCTCAAGAGGTATTGTTCATTTTGTACTCTACTCTTATTTTATCATATATTAATTATGGTATGTTGGTATGGGGCAAATCATCCAAAACTCAAATCCACAGGCTTTTTGTTGTGCAGAAGCGGGTTATTAGAATAATTTGTAAAGCAATTATCGTGCACATACAAATCTACTTTATTATGAAAACAGTATTCTAAAACTAGAAGATCTCTATTCAATGCAACTTGGAATGCTCATGTTTAGCATTCACTCTGGAGACCTCCCTCCTGCCCTTGCTCAAATCTTTAGAAGAATAACCAAATTCACAGCTATAATACTAGACAGGCTTCTGCTCTCCATTTACCATATGCAAGGACAACCTTCACTTTGAATACACTAATGTCCACTGGCCCCAGGTTCTGGAATTCACTTGATACTACCATAACAAATGCTTCAAGTATCTCAGTTTTTAAACGTAGACTAAAGTCATATTTTCTTGACAAGTATGTCGATGACACATGAATGTGTTATCAAGCTTTATTGTTAGTGTACTGTAGCATATTTAACTCTACTCTAGATCTTTTTTTCGTTAATTCTTGACTTTGACATATAACCCCCTTTATCCCTTTTCTTTTTTCTTCTTCTTTCTCATCTGTACATACTAAATATACCATATATTCCTACTTGACCTCTGCACTCAGAGAGCAATAACTCATTGATGTCTCGACTTGGTGTCGGCTTGGGTTTGTCCATATTAGATCATATTAGATGCAACGTTGGGTAGTTGTTCACTGAGAGTATTTTGTAAATAGTTTTTATATATTCCATATTTGTTGTTGTATTCATAAATAAGTTATCTTTGTCACATCATATGAGGGGGCCTTAACTTAACAAGCTGTGCTTCAACCAAGGTCTCCTCGTCTTCCTTTGTTCTACATTGTACTGTTATGATTATACTCTATTATATTTTGTCACATGTGTTTTCTGGAAGACAAATAAACTTGATACTTGATACTTGATTTGTCATTGAAGAGAATCGGATGTCACTCGACTCACTGCCTTCGCCATTCCCTGACAATCAGTTCATTTAGAGATCTGTCATAACATCGTACTGAATGGGTGCATAGACTTCCTTGACTGTTCTTTGAGACATGATATGCCTGGTGACAATGCTCTTCAGTTATATCTTAAATGCACACTTGTATATCAGTACTGTAATCAAGTCCCTTTTTTAAAGCCAGGCTATGAGCCACTTTCAGAAAATCTGGTGACCTCTATCTTTGACAAAATAAAGCAAAATAATGTCACCTATTACACAATGATTGTCTCACAAAGATGGATTTTTCTTTTCTTCAAAGTGCCTTTGCAATAACTCACCTCTACAACATCAGCAAGGTATTCTGCCTGGTCGGCCATGACCTTGAGTTTGTCATTCTCCTCCTTCAGCTCACTGTTCTCAATGAAGAGCTAGTGGGAGATAAAAAAATATATACAAGGAGATGAATGAGAGACAACAAAGAGGGAGTCATTTTCAAAGCAGATCAGGGGGTGTTTCACAAAGACCAAGATCGACTTTACTTTGGACTTAACTATGACAGGCCATTCATGCCACTATTAGCTCTCACCAATATAATCTTTAGATCTTTTTCTTCAATAATGAACTACATGTATCAAAACATGTAAATTCTGTAGATTTGTGACCACGATTTATATGTCTCTTCAGAGACCATTGTCAGTTAATGGTGAGAGCAAACAGTGGCATGAATGGCCTGCCATAGTTAAGTGCTACATAAAGTCGATCTTAGTCTTTGTGAAACACTCCCCTGGTCTGTAAGCATAGCCAGCCCTATCATGTCCATCTATCTGTACAAAGCTAACGTGTCCCATTGAGGGCAGTATACAAACCATTTTTTGGATGGTGATACAGCACCATATGGGTTTAAAAGTGAGCTTCTCTTAAGGTGATTGCTCCCAAGAACCTCTGAGATTAAAAGTACTTAACACTGTAATTTACTTCCCAACCAAATACCCCCCCTCCCAATTGCGGGTCACCCTTCTCTTCTTGTAGGAACTTCTCCTTAGTATTTTCCTGCAAGTCAGCTAACTTCTACATATATTCATCCAACCTGAGTATTTAGACACTAACCTTCTCATTCTCCTTGAGTGTTTCCTCCAGTGCAACTCTCCTCTCTTCAGCCAGTTCTTCCCAGTATTTGCCTGTGGGCTCAGGCCCGGTCATCATGTCTAGCACCTCCTGCTCAGCTGAGGGCTACAGTTGAAATGGGATAGAAAAGTGAGGGGAGGGTGATTAACCCACTGGAACAGAGTTGTTTTTTAATCAAATATGAGAATTAAAGTGACTCTGTAACAACATTGCCTCAGATTCTGAAAAAAAATCCTGGATTTAGCTCATGCTGCAATCATAATTATAAACCTTTAGGTAAGTCAGGAATCCCATGACTTTTACAAGCCGACCACCTGTCTTATTATCAAGATATTTATGATTGATTTTTTAAAAAGTTATTAAAGATAAAGACCAGTTATGGTCATGCGATTGCATTGTGAAAGAAACGTCGTGAAATCGATCAGAAAAGGTTGATCATCTAGCATAGATGTACTGCAAGGTTCTGGAACCATCATAATGCTAAGAAATTTGGCCCAGTCTTCATAAAGTTACAATTAAGCACTGTACACAGAAAGATGTACATGTATATGGGACTACGCACACGTGCGCGATGCGTGCATTTTTATCTCTCACAGTCCAATAGATAAACTAATTTACCAAATATATCAAATAGTAGGAGGTTTCCCGGCAAAATTTTTATCATCATGTATTATTCAAAACATATTCTTTCACATGATCGGTAATAAGAGCTTCCATTTCATTTTTTGAAATTGGGGCGTTTCCAATACTGGTCTTTACCTTTAATGGTTTTTATAACACTGCAGTCTATTTGGAAAAATGAGTATGGTAAAACCGCTCACTCAAAGATTTTTTACTCTTTTGAAGCACTTCATGATCATTTCGAAGTGCAATTTATTTTAGGGCTTCAATATTACACCATATCACAGACACTGATAACACGTACACATGTAGGGCCATGCATCACAGATTTAACATTGTTAAATGATGCCTTTTAGTATTAATGCCTTAACGTGTTAATTAAGATTTAGAGTTGAGACCTATTGTTGCCTGAGAATGTGTACATTATTTAACTTTACTATAATACACACTGTTGGTGAGGATGATGATGATGATGAGTTGGATGTATCCTCAAAGATGGTAAAGTTCTTCCCTCCATCGGAACGGAAAACTTTCTTGGGTTGACTCTTTCCATCGCTTGCTAACTTCCTTTTGGGGGTCTTACTCGTCTGTAATATAATATTAGATGCACATGTACATTTTGCGATTATATAATATACATATTGAAGAGTCAAATATGACTTAAAGAGAATAATAATAATAGATCTGGATTTATATAGCATACTGCTACGGCTGACCTGAAATGGCGCTAGAGGGGATTTGGCGGGAGTCTTACAATATGGCTTTATGAGCAGTAATCAATGAACTGATGCACTTGGTTTTAAACCAACACTGTTCAATTTGTGACTTTAGGTCATAAAGCACGCTCTGGATTTGAAATGAAACAAGTCATGTTCTACCACCAACTTTGCTTCTTGTTGTTCACGCTAAAGTTTTTTTCTGGATTTGAATTGAATTGACTTGAATTTTCTTATTATTTTTTTGTTTGTATGCGAGATGGATACTTCAATCTTACGAACCATTTCAAGTTCTTTTACGGTCTTTCAGAGCTACAAGTACGTGCAAATGCTCTGTACTCATACAGTACAATGAATCCGGGCTATCTCGGCTCAAAGACAACTCGGCCCAGCTGTTAAAACGGTCAGTTTTTGTTATTTTACCCTAACCTTAACTTTAACCCTAAACCTGCAAAAACTGAATGTTTTTGCAGCTGGGCCGAGTTGTCTTTGAGCTGAGTTGGCCCGACTCCAGTTCAATGTATGTATCTTACAGCCTATTCAGAATTACATTTTTTTTCATTGTTTGTTACGCACCTGCTTGGTGAGTCTTATAACCCCATCTGACCCCACTAGCTGTGACTGGGCACCGGCTACTGGCTGGAGTAGCTGCAATGACTTTCTCCTTGAGGGAGAACTCTGTAATAAAGATTTTAAAAAGTGAACAAGAAAAAAAAAGTATTACAAGATCACAATAAAGAGAGAGATTTTGTTTGAGAAATGAACTGAAACCTTTTGATGATTTGATCTAACTTCGGCTGCGATGTGACTCGATCAGACCTGTTTGATGTAATTGGCAATAATTGGGTTGTACACACCTAGACGTTTGATACGAGCTGTATCTTACTACATGTACCGGTATGCGCTGTACATGTACATAAAACATGAACATAGGTCTACTATTTATTGTGAATTTATCATCAATTGGGGAGATACAACCAATTGCTAATGTTTACTGCTGCATGTATAAAGAGTCATCTTTAAAACAAGTGATAGTGAATGGCTCCAAATCCTCTTCCTGTCTGGTCACAAGTGGTATTCCGCAAGGAAGCGTCCTCGGTCCAGTATTATTTACGATCTTCATAAACGACATTCCAGATTCATTATCTACGTCCGTATCCTCTACAGTCAAACTCTTTGCAGACGACACTAAGCTGTACTCTCCTGTGAACTCACTAGAAGATAGTGCTGCATTACAACATGATCTAGATCTCCTTGCAAACTGGACGGACAAGTGGCAACTCCCCGTAAATGAGTCAAAGACAAAGGTGATGCATCTTGGGAAGTCTAACCCTAATGTGAACTATAACCTCAACTCGTCAATTTTTACATCTGTGGTTCTAGAGGCTGATCTGGGAGTATCCTTCGACAACAACTTGAAGTTTTCAGCGCATGTAGACAGAGTTGCATCCTCCGCGAACAGGAAGCTTGGCCTGATTCGCCGCACCTTTTCATTCGTGGATGAATCGGGCCTTGTACACCTCTACAAGTCTTTAATAAGGCCATCCTTAGAATACTGCTCCAGTGTGTGGCACCCTGTTCTCAAGAGAGTCCATCTAAAGCTGGAGAGAGTGCAACGCAGGATGTCAAAAATTCTTCTATCGATTCGTGACCTGGAATATTCTGACCGGCTTAGACATTTGAAACTGCCCACACTTGTATACCATCGTCACAGAGCGGATATGATACAAACATATAGACTTTTCCATGGGATTGACCGCAGTGACCCCAACCAATTCTTTCTAAGACCCTCGAATGACAGAACACGTGGCCACAACTTCAAAGTATCGAAAGTTAGAGCCTTCACTTCTTTCCGAATGGGATCGTTTTCACAACGAGTCGTCAATTTATGGAATGCGCTTCCAGCTTATGTAATTGATAGCCCATCTGTGAACTCATTCAAATCCAACCTGGAAAAAGCATGGAGAGCTAAATATGACATGTACAACCCTAAAGAAATGTTTCCTTGCTATTGCATTGTCCAAAGCTCTGACGTAGGCGCAATCCCCAGTACATACAGATATTAATCCTGCTGCAGAGGGGCATATAAGTAATTATACTTGAAGCCCAACATCAAGGTAAATCAAGGTAAATCAAGGTAAAACAAAATGGGAAATTTTACACGTCTACCCATCATACATTTAGTAAATGGACGCTCTATATTGGCCAGGATTTGTCTATTTGTCAATGATCCACACACGCTCACTATAACCTCAGGAGAGGCATGTACATGTAACATCATTCAAGCAAACAAACATGTAAGAGAAAAATGTTGTACAAAGGACAATGCAGAACAGGAAAGCATACTAGATCTACATGTACCTTAAATTGCCATTTTAATAAACAAGCGCTTGAATTGTGAGCACCGACAGTGTTGGAAAGTCTTACCGAACTGTCTGAGAACTTCTTTGCCTTCCGCACTGCTTTCCTGCCATTGGAGGATGCCAATGGGGTCATTGTGGATGCGCTCTTTTCTGTGTTCATGATTTCTTGGGAAATATGCTGTTACTTGAGATCTGAAAGAAAAAATCAATACAAAACTCTGAACTAGGGTCTAGGAACATTTCACAACCAATGGTAAAAAAAGAGCCTCAATACAAAAATATATTTTATATTTCTCCTTACAACTGTTCTTCAATTTTGCTTTTAAAGCTTATCTGCCGTAGTTTATAGGAGGGATTAGACTGCCCTGCAAGGTCACTGGACAGGTGGTTATCTCATCAACTCAGCTCTCAGTTAACATAAGAAAAAGAGGATCATGGGGGAGCAATGGTCACCGATTAAGCATTGTTTGTTATATAGAGGGCGCAAGTAGCTGCAAGTAGTGCAGTGGGCCTTTAATGTCCAAAATTTCATCCTTCTATCACTTATCAATAGTCTAGAGTCTAGACTCTAGGCTAGTCTATATCTTCTCTTTTTGTTCTTGTCCTTCAACGGCGGTATATGCTGCAAGGGTCTGGTTGGATCACTCCTTTTAATTTTTTCTTTCCTTATGTTTTTTTTGTAGATCTAGACTCTATTCTTTAATAATTTCTTTCTCTCCTACAGACATTCACTAGTTTTTTTCTTTGTTTTTGTAATTCTCTTGCTACACATGTCTAGTCTGTCTATCTGTCCGATACAGGCGATAGATCTAGTCTAACATAACAGATAGATCCAGATCTAACTGTTAGAGTCTAGATCTAACTTAGAGTCTAGAGTAACTTAGACTCGAGATCTTTTTTTTTTTTCTTCATCCCGTCATTTTCTCATCTCATCTTTCTTCATTCTCAAGTTTTACTTTCACTTCACACTTCATTTCAGTTTGACTTTGTTCCATTTTTTTATTATTTTATAATCTACAAAATAACTTCAGTCCAGACCAGAGGCTCAGAGTCAGCTCAGACTCAGACTCAGAGTCAGAGCAATTGGTCGACGTCGTCGGTGACATCAAATCATATTCATAGTTGATTCCTGCTGATGTGCAGGGCTGCATACAACTCATATTTTGTTATTCAAACATCTAAATACATTTCATAGATTTTTAAATATTAAAAAAAAAAAAAATTCTCAGACCTGCAAAGCCCCACCCTAACAAATGCTCCAGATCTCATTGATCTTACACCCGGCCCCTAGCCCCGTCGGAGCTGGCTGCGCTGCGGAGCACCGGTTCCGTCATTGGAACTCGTCATTTTAACAACAAAAATTGTAGTGTATTAGACTATGAGAGTTAGATACTAAATTGAACTTTTCCAACAAGCAAACAACAATTACCGGAGTTACCTTCTAAATCTCCCTTACTTCTCTGTTCCAAATGTGACGTGGTGCTACCTTGAGAGAGTGAGTTGAGAATAAAGCCGCGTCGTCAAATTAGTTTCATGTGAAATTAAATTTCAAGAATCGCGGGCTATATGCAAATTAGTTTAGGCCGGTGTGACCGCGTAAAATGTAACCCGCACCGATCGTCCGACTATTAGAGATCGATCGAGAGCGGACGAT
Source organism: Strongylocentrotus purpuratus (assembly GCF_000002235.5). Classification (NCBI taxonomy): domain Eukaryota; kingdom Metazoa; phylum Echinodermata; class Echinoidea; order Camarodonta; family Strongylocentrotidae; genus Strongylocentrotus; species Strongylocentrotus purpuratus. The sequence goes on from NW_022145598.1 coordinate 30,488,302, forward strand.
CGGTGCGGATTTTATCCGCGCAGAATGTCCGTGTCGGACATTCCGTGCACGCCTCAAATGTCTGACGGACAATCTGTGCTGAGGAGGTCTCGCACCAATAGTCCGCCTGCCGCACCGAATGTCCGTACTCTAGTCCACACGTACCGTACCCTGCCCAGTTACCGCCCCCCTGTTACCAGTGGCTTATTAGACACAACGGCCGTCTTCCATCGCCCGAGTTTCTACGGTGCGCAATGAAGGCGTGCGACTTACTTGCCTATAGCAGCATACACGTTGTAAGGAACATGTGCACGAAATATGGTACACTGTCGATCGCCCATTTAACGGAGATACGCGAATGACGTCACTGTGCAGCAGTCAGCTATGCGCTTATTTAGGTGTGAATCAACCTTTTTAAAAAACATCAAGTTCCTATTCAAAACGATCAGAAAAAAAATATGGTGGAAATTTTACTTTTGTTTAAAGAGATATGGAAGTTTAAATTCCTGATGTTTTACCTGAGCAAATTTCTTGCGAAAATTATTATTTATAAAAAGTTATCGAGGCTTGAACTCGGCCATGTCGCCCTGTGATGCCCCTGCCCTATTTCCGCCCACTCAAACACACGCGCTAGTTCAGTGTATGTACCGTGCGTTGTTTATGCTCTAACATAGTCTATTTGTGTGTGTTTTTAGGTCTGCGGTTGGTTTTTTGAAAGTGCACACTTCATTGTCTTTTTTCCATGATAAAACACTCGGCTTACTCCATAAAATCGCAACTCGAGAGTATGAAGAAGGTGAAGAATACACAAATACTATAAAACTACATTCGACCTATAAACAGTTTGTAAATTGGGAATTCACCCCCCCCCCCCCCCCCCCGTATATGTTGACCTACATTTTGCAAATAAAAGAAAGATCATAAATGAGATAACATGGTCACCAGGCATAAAACTCTTTACTGGGATTACAGCCATGCAGTTGTCAAAATCTGCTAGACGGAATGTTGTTTCACTTTTTGATGAGCAATCATAACCGTGCTACTAAACTTAACATTTTGCAGGCTCACTTGCATGGTCTACAAAATAATCATTTAGAGGTGGCCATTCATTTTTTGTTGAGTTTACAACCAGAAAATAAAATTCAGTGTAAATTGAGTAGCTGTTTATTTATTGCCCTTTGAAGGTTCTAGGTCAATTACCCCTTGGGCATGTCACCCCCGGCCAATTAGCGGTACAATAATTACCCCAAGGACGATTACCCCCCCCCCCCCCCCCCCGAGGACAACCACCCCGAGGAAGTTACTCCCCCCCGAAAAATTACCCTCTAGGACAATTATTACCCCCCCCCCCCCCGTGGACAATTAAACCCCCAGAGGACAATTACCACCCCCTGAAATTAATGATCTCCCCCTAAAAATTACCCAACTAATTATCGAGGTTGACTTCCCCCTGTTCATACTGAACAGGGGGTAGTCCTCGGGGCGGTTGTCCTTGGTTGTCACAGGGGGGCATTGTCCTATATAGGGGTTAAGTTTCAGGGGGTGGGGGGGGGGGGGACTCTTTTCCGGGGGTAGCTCGTCGAGGCACGGTAATTGTCCTTAGGGGTAATTATCTTTGGGGGTAGTTTTCCGGGGGGTAATGGTAGGCGAATAAGGTGGGAGGCTGAGATTGAACCCCCCCCCCCCCCGAAGAATGTTGCAATGATGTTTGGCCGTTCGTTCGATCGAGCAACCGACAATTTCTGGTAACGATGTGGTAATGTGATAATCATGCAGTTAAATTTTGTGACAAAATTATATATGATTGATTAATGTTGCAAAAAATGCTGGAAGTTCGGTTCTCCAAAAGTGATCCCGATGACAACTAAGTCCGGCTTTTAAAAAGTTGCCAGGTTTGGTAGATTTGCAAAAAGTTTGTATTTATGTTCTATGTCGCTGAAGCTTGTGTCGCCTTTCAATCCAGCGTCGTGGCTTTGTAGCGAAAAGAGTGCTTGTTTCTGATACGATACAGGATGCAGGCAGAGGATTGATGTATTAGTTTTTGTTTTAATTAATTTAGTTTAATATTTATTCCCTCAATTTTCTTCGATTACACCCCTCCTTTCCCCGATTTTTCTTTTAGTCTCCCTCTTCACTTTTACATCCTTTTTCTTAGTGCTTCTATACATTAGGCTATAATATCTTTTTTCAAATGTTTGTGTGTTATATATTTTTGCCAACACGGACCATGACATTTTCGCTGCTATCAAATTTCCGTCAGCTGACTGTGAATAAAATAAATGTTGTTTTATGTGAAATAAACCTATATGAATGGCTATCGAAAGAGTAGTATAAAACTATAAATGATACATTTCACAGGGGCCTATACGCCTGTCAGCCTTTCAAATGGCTAGGGTAATTCTTATATACGTTGTTAGTTTGCTAAAGTTTTATGGCGAATAAAAGGTGAACATTTTTTTATCTCTATCCATCACATTAATATCTCTCGGCAATAAAATGAATGAATATTGAATGAATAAATAAATAAATAGATGAATTATGTAGAAGATGTGGGGGAGGGGGTATAGTGCCAAATTTAGAGAAGGGCAATACATTGCAGGACATGATTTGAGTTGTTCTCGGTAATGTCAACAAAATACTTATACAATAGCTTTCAACCCTCTTTGGATGTTGAAGTGGCAAAAACGTGACTGGTGACCCCCCCCCCCCCCCTACCACCACTCCTTTTGCATTAATTATTATACTACATTATTTTGCAAAAAAAAAACACTGACTTTCTATGGAAGTGAATCGACAACTTCGTTTTTAAGATCATTTCGGAAAGTTTTGTCTTTCAAGTTGGCTATAATTATTATTGAATGCATTATCAAAATATAATACTGCATAATTTAGAACAAGTGGAAAACAAAAAACACAACAACTTGAAGTCTTAAACAAATAATCAAAAAGGAAACCACATTTGCGTTATAGACCTATATACCCTAAAATTGTAATGATGATGATTTAGACGATGTCGGCGATGATGATAATTCTAATGACAATATTGCTAGATGCTTTTTCCAACCAATTATTATGCCTAAAAATATACGCTAATTTATTTTTGAATCAAGATTTGAGAGATGTCGAGAATAGTTTGCATTTAAAAATAATTAAAAATGAAGCACCATTACTTTATTTTACAATATGTTCACTTTGATAGTGGTTAAAGTTTTTTTTTAAATTAAATTCTTTCACCCTAGTGGTTAATTTAAAAATGATTAGCGATATGTTAAGTGACTTTAGTCAGATTTGTCTGATTACCATTATTAAAACATTAAAGACAAGTCACAGGATTTTCCCGGAAAGGCAGTTACAGAATTTTCCCAGATCAGAAAGTGGTGAATAACAGTGAACAGACATTATTAGTAGGCCTACAGAGGCAAAAGAAGAAATAAAGAAAGAAATATCAATTATCAAAATATCATGTAGATCAAATTCTACTGGGAAGCAATTTTATTTGGCCTAACGTTTACCCGAGATGTCTCCCTTTTCTATACTTTTGATGCGCGTCCACCATCGGGACGAATTAGGGCAGGTCTAGGCGGAAATAGGCAAGGAAAATGCCTCACGCAGACGGCGCACTACGGACAATTGCTTACGATTTCAGGCATAAGAATGGCATGGTTGGATTCGCTAGAATTTCGGCTACAATTGATATACATTAGCGCCTGTATAATTCATTTTCAGAAAAATTATCTAAGAAAAACTGCCTATCGGGCGGATACCGGGCAGGGTACGGTACTGTAGCTGCTGCTGCTCCTATAGTATTAAATACAACCCACTGATCTCTACGGAAAAATCATGTTGTTGTTGTTGTTGTTTTAGTTTTAAGGGCGTGTGTCATTCAATTATGAATATTTACGAATCTTCTGATTCTTGTCCTAAAATCATATATAATTGATGGTTTTTAAAACGGTATCATTTGAATTTCCATTTCCAAGCATTATTTTGAACTGTCCCGAAATTGTTTTCCTTTCTTGAAATCAGACTACAGCCCCAGCCTATTCTTTTCTTATGATGTGGATATTGAAAGGCCTTGTCCTCCCAGACAAGGATAAATAGCTTATTCAGTATGCTACCTTTAGAGACAATACTTTAAAATAATGCTGTCATTGTTGCAATGTCAGGAATGCTATTATTACCTCTTTGGTAATCCACGTATTTGCCAAAAGTATTCGCTCAATGAAGAGAGGGTCAGATTTGTTTTCTTCAATTCATTAATTGATGCCATATCTGAAAGAGCTGAGTAGTTTGTTACGTAACTATTCAAAAATTGCAGGTGCAAGCTATTGAAAAGCCAAGCTTCCTTTATTCATTGGTGCCTTTTTATAGAATTCGTAGCATATACTAAATTAATAGACCCGTGTTCTATTCATCATGCTATGTCAGGGCAGTAACCTATTGTCATATCACTTTAAGTTAAAGTCAGTAGTTTGCAGAATAAATGAAAATAACATAAAACATCCCTAATATATCAGTAACTGAAAGAAAAAATTAGGGGCAATCTTGACAACATCGGACTACAAAAATAATAATAAATATGCCTCCCGAAAGCGTGAAATCAGTAAATCGGCATATTTTGTAAAGTCATTAACATGCAGAAAGTGTTAACAACAAACGAACCAGAGAATGGCACTGAGGCAAAGTGGTCTTGTGGATAAGACTGATCGCATCACAATGTAATGTATCCGGTTCGACTCCCAGCTTCTCCTTTATTTTTTTTTATTATTATTTTTCTTCACCCCATGATACTGACTTTCCATCTCTTTTTTAAAGGGGTCACCCCCCACCTTCTAAACAAAGGAGTAAATAACATGTGATACTCTTTTCTTTTTTTTTAAGGGCGACTTTTTGAATTACTTAGTCGTTAGAATACATCTTTTGCTACATCTACAACAATAAGTATCAATATGAAAAAATACATAGAGATTGGCAGTGTGACACATTTAATTTAGTCTAGTGGATAGGCAATTGCCTGGTAACTGGAAGGTATCGGGTTCGACACCCAGCTGTTGCTTTTTTTTTAATCTTTGAAAAAGAAAAACTGATGTCAAACCCATTTTGATCTCACTCAAAGTCCATATTTATTGCTATTCTCTTAATTGATCTATACAATGAGCTTGCAATTAACTTGTAAGCAAGGTAAAGTATTATATTTACGAAGTACAAGAAGGACAGGAATCCTGTTTTATCTATTTATCAAACATTATTACATTCAATACTTTTTCAGTCCCAATGAGAGAGAGAGAGAGAGAGAGAAAGAGAAAGAGAGCCAGAAAGAGACAAGTGAAGAGAACCCAATACACCTCATCAGTGTAATAAAGTCTGATGATCTTGATCTACATACTTACTTCAAATATTTTGCCGGGCAGATATTATTATTTATAAAACAAACCAATTTTGGAGTTTTATAATAAATATTATTGTTGTTGTTGTTGTTGATGTAAAACAATGAGAAAATAGGGACCTTTTGCGGGGGGGGGGGGAGCAATGTAGAAAAAAACTACAGGGGAGCCTTGGGATTTTTATTTGGGGGGGGGGGTGGGTATCGGCGCGGATTCAGGATTTCCTAGGGGGGCCCAAACTTGAAATCAATTTGAAATTTAATGTGCTGAAATAAAAAAAATCGTGCCGGCCGATATTTCACTCAGTGGTAGAGGGGGAAGGGGGAGGGGGGGGGGGGTAGAGAGCACTATTTTTTTGTTTGGCCCTCGAAAATTTGAAAAATCACCCCCCCCCCCCCCCCCCCACATTAATCGCCAGGGGGGGTCCCATCTCGACAGCTAGCTGGCAATCGACAGCTAGCTGGCAATCGACAGCTAGCTGGTTGGCGGCGGTAGCGGGTAGCCCCAAAGCCATGTCCATTTAAAAACTGCATTCAAGAGCCTCTTATTGCTAGGTTTACAACGTTGTTTTACATTTGCAATTATAATTTCCTAGTTTTATTCACTCTCTACAGTCCCGTACTATCTCTTTTTCAGTCTGTAAACAACTTTGCAACACGAAAACAATGATGAACAGGGTTTTACTTCTCGTATAAATTTATTAGAAGTGCCCTATGTCATTTTGCACGAAGTGATACAAAGGGCCTTTCAAATTTAAGTCTATTGAAAGCATTCCCCCACCTAGCCTGTATGACCGAGCAGAATCATTTAGTGCTCAACAATAAAAATCCACAGTCTTCGCTAAAGAGGTCCATTATTTGTTTTTTTATTTAGTTATTTTATTTAATTGACATTGTACAGTACTATTAAATATCAGGTATATTGGATGCTCTGTTTTAAATACAGTCAAGATTGCCGAGCAATGAATTACATCCTGCTTCTTGTCCTCAAACCATATCTTTCTGGTTTTTAAAACGGTATCATTTGAATTTCCATTTCCAAGCATTATTTTGAACTGTCCCGAAATTGTTTTCCTTTCTTGAAATCAGACTACAGCCCCAGTCTAAAGTGCTTGTCCTCCCAGACAAGGACAAAGAGCCTCTTCGGTAGGTTTAGGGACAATGCATCAAAATAACGCGGTCATTGTTGCAATGTCAGGAATGCTATTATTACCTCCTCTTTGGTAATCCTCGCATTTGACCAAACAAAAGTCACTCAATGAAGGGAGGGTCAGGTTTGTTTTCAATTCACTAATATTATTGATGCCATGTCAGAAAGAGCTGAGTAGTTTGTTACGTAACTATTCAAAAATTGCAGGTGCAAGCTATTGAAAACAGAATCGAATAGCCAAGCTTCCCTATTCATTGGTGCCCTGTTATAGAATTCGTAGCATATACTGAATTGAATAGACCCGTGTTCTATTCATTATACTATGTGAGGGCAGTGGCCTCTTGTCATATCACTTTAAGTTTAAGTCAGCAGTTTGCAAATTAAATGAAATAAACATAAAACCTCACTATTATATCAGTAATATCAGTAACTGAAAGAAAAAAAATACGGGCAATCTTGACAACATCGGACTACAAAAATGATGATAATAATGCATCCCGAAAGCGTCAAATCAGTAAATCGGCACATTTTGTAAAGTCATTAGCATGCAGAAAGTGTTAACAACAAAAAGCGAACCAGTTATCACGGTGAGGCAAAATGGTCTTGTGGATAAAAGTGATCACTTCACAATGCAATGTACTCGGTTCGAGTCTCAGTTTCTCCTTTATATAAACCCATGTTATTTTTTTTTCTTCACTCCATAATATTGACTTGTCATCTCTTTTTTAAAGGGGACACCCCCCCCCCCTCAACAAAGAAAAAATAGCATGTAATACTCTTTCTTTAACAAGCGACTCTCTGAATTAGTCAGAAAACATCTTTTGCTACATCTACAACAATTAGTGTAAGTATGAAGAATACATGAAGATTAGCAATGTGACACTTTAGTCTAGTGGGTAGGCAATCGTCTGATAACTGGAAGGTATCGGGTTCGACCCCCAGCTGTTGCGTTTTTTTCTTTTGCTACATCTACAACAATAAGTATAAGTATGAAAAAAAAACATGGAGATTAGCAATGTGACACTTTAGTCTAGTGGGTAGGCAATCGCCTGGTAACTGGAAGGTATCGGGTTCGACCCCCAGCTGTTGCGTTTTTTTCTTTTGCTACATCTACAACAATAAGTATAAGTATGAAAAAAAAAACATGGAGATTAGCAATGTGACACTTTAGTCTAGTGGGTAGGCAATCGCCTGGTAACTGGAAGGTATCGGGTTCGACACCCAGCTGTTGCTTTTTTTTTAATCTTTGAAAAAGAAAAACTGATGTCAAACCCATTTTGATCTCACTCAAAGTCCATATTTATTGCTATTCTCTTAATTGATCTATACAATGAGCTTGCAATTAACTTGTAAGCAAGGTAAAGTATTATATTTACGAAGTACAAGAAGGACAGGAATCCTGTTTTATCTATTTATCAAACATTATTACATTCAATACTTTTTCAGTCCCAATGAGAGAGAGAGAGAGAGAGAAGAGAAAGAGAGCCAGAAAGAGACAAGTGAAGAGAACCCAATACACCTCATCAGTGTAATAAAGTCTGATGATCTTGATCTACATACTTACTTCAAATATTTTGCCGGGCAGATATTATTATTTATAAAAACAAACCAATTTTGGAGTTTTATAATAAATATTATTGTTGTTGTTGTTGTTGATGTAAAACAATGAGAAAATAGGGACCTTTTGCGGGGGGGGGGGGGAGCAATGTAGAAAAAACTACAGGGGAGCCTTGGGATTTTTATTTGGGGGGGGGGGGTGGGTATCGGCGCGGATTCAGGATTTCTTAGGGGGGCCCAAACTTGAAATCAATTTGAAATTTAATGTGCTGAAATAAAAAAAAATCGTGCCGGCCGATATTTCACTCAGTGGTAGAGGGGGAAGGGGGGGGGGGGGGGGGGGGTAGAGAGCACTATTTTTTGTTTGGCCCTCGAAAATTTGAAAAATCACCCCCCCCCCCCCCCACATTAATCGCCAGGGGGGTCCCATCTCGACAGCTAGCTGGCAATCGACAGCTAGCTGGCAATCGACAGCTAGCTGGCAATCGACGCTAGCTGGCAATCGACAGCGTAGCCCCAAAGCCATGTCCATTTAAAAACTGCATTCAAGAGCCTCTTATTGCTAGGTTTACAACGTTGTTTTACATTTGCAATTATAATTTCCTAGTTTTATTCACTCTCTACAGTCCCGTACTATCCTTTTTCAGTCTGTAAACAACTTTGCAACACGAAAACAATGATGAACAGGGTTTTACTTCTCGTATAAATTTATTAGAAGTGCCCTATGTCATTTTGCACGAAGTGATACAAAGGGCCTTTCAAATTTAAGTCTATTGAAAGCATTCCCCACCTAGCCTGTATGACCGAGCAGAATCATTTAGTGCTCAACAATAAAAATCCACAGTCTTCGCTAAAGAGGTCCATTATTTGTTTGTTTATTTAGTTATTTTATTTAATTGACATTGTACAGTACTATTAAATATCAGGTATATTGGATGCTCTGTTTTAAATACAGTCAAGATTGCCGAGCAATGAATTACATCCTGCTTCTTGTCCTCAAACCATATCTTTCTGGTTTTTAAAACGGTATCATTTGAATTTCCATTTCCAAGCATTATTTTGAACTGTCCCGAAATTGTTTTCCTTTCTTGAAATCAGACTACAGCCCCAGTCTAAAGTGCTTGTCCTCCCAGACAAGGACAAAGAGCCTCTTCGGTAGGTTTAGGGACAATGCATCAAAATAACGCGGTCATTGTTGCAATGTCAGGAATGCTATTATTACCTCCTCTTTGGTAATCCTCGCATTTGACCAAACAAAAGTCACTCAATGAAGGGAGGGTCAGGTTTGTTTTCAATTCACTAATAATTTGATGCCATGTCAGAAAGAGCTGAGTAGTTTGTTACGTAACTATTCAAAAATTGCAGGTGCAAGCTATTGAAAACAGAATCGAATAGCCAAGCTTCCCTATTCATTGGTGCCCTGTTATAGAATTCGTAGCATATACTGAATTGAATAGACCCGTGTTCTATTCATTATACTATGTGAGGGCAGTGGCCTCTTGTCATATCACTTTAAGTTTAAGTCAGCAGTTTGCAAATTAAATGAAATAAACATAAAACCTCACTATTATATCAGTAATATCAGTAACTGAAAGAAAAAAAATACGGGCAATCTTGACAACATCGGACTACAAAAATGATGATAATAATGCATCCCGAAAGCGTCAAATCAGTAAATCGGCACATTTTGTAAAGTCATTAGCATGCAGAAAGTGTTAACAACAAAAAGCGAACCAGTTATCACGGTGAGGCAAAATGGTCTTGTGGATAAAAGTGATCACTTCACAATGCAATGTACTCGGTTCGAGTCTCAGTTTCTCCTTTATATAAACCCATGTTATTTTTTTTTTCTTCACTCCATAATATTGACTTGTCATCTCTTTTTTAAAGGGGACACCCCCCCCCCCTCAACAAAGAAAAAATAGCATGTAATACTCTTTCTTTAACAAGCGACTCTCTGAATTAGTCAGAAAACATCTTTTGCTACATCTACAACAATTAGTGTAAGTATGAAGAATACATGAAGATTAGCAATGTGACACTTTAGTCTAGTGGGTAGGCAATCGTCTGATAACTGGAAGGTATCGGGTTCGACCCCCAGCTGTTGCGTTTTTTTCTTTTGCTACATCTACAACAATAAGTATAAGTATGGAAAAAAAAACATGGAGATTAGCAATGTGACACTTTAGTCTAGTGGGTAGGCAATCGCCTGGTAACTGGAAGGTATCGGGTTCGACCCCAGCTGTTGCGTTTTTTTTCTTTTGCTACATCTACAACAATAAGTATAATAGGCCAAGAGCATTAGTTTTAAACATGGACATTTCCATAACAAGCTGATTTTTTCAGGATAGGTCCAGGAATATGTCTAGAATAACATACTAAAAGTCCTCATGAATCCTCCTTGAGCGTTTTTCCGCAATCCAAGATGGCGTCCCAAATGGCCGCCATTTCCTGAATTTCTTATAGCTTTGCAACTAGATAACCCAAATACAAAATTTAAATGTCTAAATATATGTTTTTTAGATAAGGAACTCATTAAAATACATGTTGATACATTTTGAAACACCAAGTAGCTATAACCACTTTAGCCCCCTCTCAAAATCCAAATGGCGCCCAAATTCCCGCCATTTCCCGTATTTCTTATAACTGTGCAACTAGATAACCCAAATACCAAATTTAATTGTCTAAATATATGTTATTAGGCATGAGGAACTCAACCAAATATTTATTAACACATTTTAAAACACACAAGTAGCATAAAAACCACTTGAAGCCCTTCCCGAAATCCAAAATGGCACCCAAAATGGCCATTATTTCCAATTTTAACTCATTGTACTAAAGTATATACGTTATGAATACAATCAAGTGTCTATACTAAAAAAAGCACCATTGAAATACATATCAGTACAACAAACTTTTCATTAAAAAATACTTCTTATGCATAAAGTACACACATACACACCCACCCACCCACATACACATATGGCTGCTTCCATCATCCTCAACGATATCAGACTGACAGTGTGCAACCGTAAAGAGTACTCAACCTTAGATGGAACTGAAAATGGAGACACATTAATTAGTACCAAGGTCGCTAAAGCGTTTTATACATAATGACTGTAGAAAGGTGCGGTATGGATGTTGCTTTGCTGCAGCACTAGTTAGAGGTAGACTTTCTAACTGAAAGGATGAACTCAGAGAACTGCGACCAATTGCCCGTTTGTATGCAGTGTGACGGTATAGTCATCAAGATATTCAAAACTGCTGGCCCCATAAAGGCTTCCCCTGCTCTTTTTTTTTTTTACCTCGTCATGGGTGCTTCTACTGCGAATGTATCAAGCAAGTCATAGTCAAGTTTCTTGTGGACCATATTGAAAGTTTTACGATTGCCCTGACGGTAGATTGCCCAGACCGTATTACAACCCTGTCACAGCATAAAGAAACATCAGGCGATTTCTAGTGTCCCCCTATGGCATGCTGAATTTCATGATGTTGAAAACCGTGACAGGATTTACTGCGGCAATAGCATGCGCATATCTGTGGAAGTGGTTGCCCGAGCAACTAGCATGACCAGTAAGTCTATGCCCGTACCAATGACAACAACTGGCACCTGTTCTGACTCTTCTACTGCTTGTGCTGTGGAGACAATCAGGGTAGTGGCATCCGCTTCTGCCTGCTTGATACCTATTTTGTCACGTAGAGTTTGTATAAGTCTCATCTTATTGTTGATGTTGGCTAGGAAAGGCTGTATTGGGGTTGTGCGTGTTGCATATCATCATCAAAATAAAGAGGTACACTTCTGGCTATTCGTCTCTGCTCAGCTATCCTTTGTCGTAGTTGCACTTCCATATCCATCAAACACTACTGTCAAATGAGCTCCATAATGCTTAAGGTGTACGAAATATATGACTGAACAAATTCAGCATAGGGTTGACAGTTGTGGCCAAACAACTGATTGCAGCAAGCGACCACCATCTTAAACAAAGAGACCATTTCTGGCAGGTTGGATTGCTAGGTGAATGAATCAGAAGGAGACCCAGAGATCTCTTTGTTGGCTTTCGCATCACCCCACATTTGAAAGGAACGTGCCTGGGTGCAAAGAACAATTCCATCTCAGTGTTGTTATTCAGGACACATGTGATTCTGTTGAACAGTAGCGTTGGGTTGACTTATGTGCTTTGTCCCCTGATTTTCATTCTCTTACTCTTAGCACCAATGGTCTTCACCTTGTTCTTAACGATGGTACGTAGCTTGATGTAAACTTCCTACCATGCATTCGTTCGGATGCCGCTACTAGGCCGATTTGTACAGGTTAATCACAATTAGCAGATAAGCCAGAGACGATGCCAGTTGACAAGGAGACCAGGCAGTTAGTTTCAAATCCAGTAAATGGTGATGTGCCTGCAACCATCAAACAAAGATACATCTATCTTTATTGTCTCTTGACCTGGAACTTTGCTGTATGTCTTTATTTATGCTGCTCTGATGTGCCAGTGTGTACTCCGTGAACTGTTCCAGTTCATCACAGGTAGGAACACAGTGAGGAAGTGCATGAACCCACTTAGCAATGTACTGTCTGTGATTCCACGTCCACGAGTCATTTCTCTAGATGTTTTCAGCTGCTGCATCAGGAACTTTTCAATGGTCTGATCAGAGAAGTTTCCACCACAGAATGAGTCCATATGGCGGATGGTGAATTATCCCTTTTCTGAGACTTGTGTATATTCATTTCCTGGCATGGTTTGCTCTAGAGTTTCCATCTGTTGTAAATACAACCTGGCAGATTTGACATAGGGAAGATGTCCTGCAGCATGGAAATTTTGTATCATTTCCCTCACACAGCTGAGATGGTTCCCTGTCCTTTCAGCTGGAATGAAACATTGCAGAAGAGACACATAATTGTCGGATATACTGCAACCAAAGTTTCCCTATCCTACTTTGTCCTGCTACCCGGTCAATGAGTTGTGAATGATCTGACTTTAACTGTTTGACACACTCCTTCTCAGGTACATCAGTCACCTTCGTGTCCTGGTTGAGGAGTGCACCATACAGATCTGCTAAGTAGTCCTTATCTGTACTGTCTAAGATGCCAGGTTTACCCATCAACACGCCAATGAGGGCAGCTGAAGTAAGAATGTGAACACGAAGAGAAGGGTAAAATGCATGACCAGATTGCATATGTATGACAGACCCATTGGCGTACACTGTCTCCCATAGCTCTGCAAGCACACTTCCGCCCATGACGTGGCCTATATGCTGCCGAGATATGACATGAGGAGGTGAAATCCACCAAGACGGACGATTACTTTTTCTAGGTCTTGAGAAGAAGCTACAATCTCTGCTGCCTTGATGTACGAGGGCTGGTCAAATGTTACTGCACATATTCTTAAGTAATGTTTTTCACATTGTGAATGTGCAAAGTATAGTGCCGTGTAGATGGTACTCAGATAGGAGGGGTCTACATTTATGAAGGGCAGAGTTTCAATTCTAGTACAAGTCACTCTGCATGGTCACTTTCATGAAAACCACTCCATGAAGGACAAAGCTCATGTTGCTCAAGAATCTATCTGTTCACGTGAGCCACACTTCCGGTGTTTATACACAGCTATTCCAACAATATTGGCGACAGAAATGACCTAGTCTACTAGCAGAGATGATATGGCATGTGCTATTGAGGTGCATTTCCTGTTTGAAACCGTGTGACTTTTGTCTTTGCGACATTGGTACTAATGTGTCTCCATTTTTAGTTCCATCTAACCCGGGCATCTGACGTTGAGTACTCTTCACGGTTGCACATTGTCAGTCTGATGTCGTTGAGGATGATGGAATCAGCCATATGTGTGCATGTGTGTGTATGTGGGTGGGTGTTTATACTTTATGTATAAAAGTATTTAGTTATTTAATGAAAGGTTTTATTTGCACTGATATGTATTTCAATGGTGCCTTTCTAGTATAGACATGTGATTGCATTCATAACTTATCTACTTTAATACAATGAGATAAAATTGGAAATGGTAGCCATTTGGGGTGCCATTTTAGAGTTTGGGAAGGGCTCAAGTGGTTTTTACTGCTACTTGTGTGTTTTAAAATGTGTTAATAAGTATTTGGTTGAGTTCCTTATGCTGAAAAACATATTTAGACATTTAAATTTGTATTTGGGTTATCTAGTTGCACAGTTATAAGAAATACAGGAAATGGCGGCAATTTTGGGCGCCATTTTGGATTTGGGATGGGATAAAGTGGTTTAAAGCTACTTGTGTGTTTCAAACTTTTATCAACATGTATTTTAATGATTTCCTTATGCTAAAAAACATATATTTTAGACATTTAATTTTTTATTTGGGTTATCTAGTTGCAAAGCTATAAGAAATTCGGAAATGGCGGCCATTTTGGACGCCTCTTGGATTGCGGAAAACGCTCAAGGAGGATTCATGAGGACTTTTAGTATGTTATTCTAGACATATTCCCGAGCTATCCCTGAAAAAATCAGCTTGTTATGAAAATGTCCAGGTTTAAGCCTATTTTGACCTAATGCTCTTGGCCTATAAGTATGAAAAAAAAAACATGGAGATTAGCAATGTGACACTTTAGTCTAGTGGGTAGGCAATCGCCTGGTAACTGGAAGGTATCGGGTTCGACACCCAGCTGTTGCTTTTTTTTTAATCTTTGAAAAAGAAAAACTGATGTCAAACCCATTTTGATCTCACTCAAAGTCCATATTTATTGCTATTCTCTTAATTGATCTATACAATGAGCTTGCAATTAACTTGTAAGCAAGGTAAAGTATTATATTTACGAAGTACAAGAAGGACAGGAATCCTGTTTTATCTATTTATCAACATTATTACATTCAATACTTTTTCAGTCCCAATGAGAGAGAGAGAGAGAGAAAGAGAAAGAGAGCCAGAAAGAGACAAGTGAAGAGAACCCAATACACCTCATCAGTGTAATAAAGTCTGATGATCTTGATCTACATACTTACTTCAATATTTTGCCGGCAGATATTATTATTTATAAAAACAAACCATTTTGGAGTTTTATAATAAATATTATTGTTGTTGTTGTTGTTGTTATGAAAATAAAATGCGAAAATAGGGACCTTTTTGCGGGGGGGGGAGCAATGTAGAAAAAAACTACAGGGAGCCTTGGATTTTTATTTGGGGGGGGGGTGGGTATCGGCGCGGATTCAGGATTTCTTAGGGGGGCCCAAACTTGAAATCAATTTGAAATTTAATGTGCTGAAATAAAAAAAAATCGTGCCGGCCGATATTTCACTCAGTGGTAGGGGGAAGGGGAGGGGGGGGGGGGGGGGGGGGGTGGGGGGGTAGAGAGCACTATTTTTTGTTTGGGTGGCCTCGAAAATTTGAAAAATCACCCCCCCCCCCCCCACATTAATCGCCAGGGGGGTCCCCATCTCGACAGCTAGCTGGCAATCGACAGCTAGCTGGCAATCGACAGCTAGCTGGCAATCGACAGCTAGCTGGCAATCGACAGCTAGCTGGCAATCGACAGCTAGCTGGCAATCGACAGCTAGCTGGCAATCGACAGCTAGCTGGCAATCGACAGCTAGCTGGCAATCGACAGCTAGCTGGCAATCGACAGCTAGCTGGCAATCGACAGCTAGCTGGCAATCGACAGCTAGCTGGCAATCGACAGCTAGCTGGCAATCGACAGCTAGCTGGCAATCGACAGCTAGCTGGCAATCGACAGCTAGCTGGCAATCGACAGCTAGCTGGCAATCGACAGCTAGCTGGCAATCGACAGCGTAGCCTGGCGGCGGTAGCGGTAGCCCCAAAGCCATGTCCATTTAAAAACTGCATTCAAGAGCCTCTTATTGCTAGGTTTACAACGTTGTTTTACATTTGCAATTATAATTTCCTAGTTTTATTCACTCTCTACAGTCCCGTACTATCTCTTTTTCAGTCTGTAAACAACTTTGCAACACGAAAACAATGATGAACAGGGTTTTACTTCTCGTATAAATTTATTAGAAGTGCCCTATGTCATTTTGCACGAAGTGATACAAAGGGCCTTTCAAATTTAAGTCTATTGAAAGCATTCCCCCACCTAGCCTGTATGACCGAGCAGAATCATTTAGTGCTCAACAATAAAAATCCACAGTCTTCGCTAAAGAGGTCCATTATTTGTTTGTTTATTTAGTTATTTTATTTAATTGACATTGTACAGTACTATTAAATATCAGGTATATTGGATGCTCTGTTTTAAATACAGTCAAGATTGCCGAGCAATGAATTACATCCTGCTTCTTGTCCTCAAACCATATCTTTCTGGTTTTTTAAAACGGTATCATTTGAATTTCCATTTCCAAGCATTATTTTGAACTGTCCCGAAATTGTTTTCCTTTCTTGAAATCAGACTACAGCCCCAGTCTAAAGTGCTTGTCCTCCCAGACAAGGACAAAGAGCCTCTTCGGTAGGTTTAGGGACAATGCATCAAAATAACGCGGTCATTGTTGCAATGTCAGGAATGCTATTATTACCTCCTCTTTGGTAATCCTCGCATTTGACCAAACAAAAGTCACTCAATGAAGGGAGGGTCAGGTTTGTTTTCAATTCACTAATATTATTGATGCCATGTCAGAAAGAGCTGAGTAGTTTGTTACGTAACTATTCAAAAATTGCAGGTGCAAGCTATTGAAAACAGAATCGAATAGCCAAGCTTCCCTATTCATTGGTGCCCTGTTATAGAATTCGTAGCATATACTGAATTGAATAGACCCGTGTTCTATTCATTATACTATGTGAGGGCAGTGGCCTCTTGTCATATCACTTTAAGTTTAAGTCAGCAGTTTGCAAATTAAATGAAATAAACATAAAACCTCACTATTATATCAGTAATATCAGTAACTGAAAGAAAAAAAATACGGGCAATCTTGACAACATCGGACTACAAAAATGATGATAATAATGCATCCCGAAAGCGTCAAATCAGTAAATCGGCACATTTTGTAAAGTCATTAGCATGCAGAAAGTGTTAACAACAAAAAGCGAACCAGTTATCACGGTGAGGCAAAATGGTCTTGTGGATAAAAGTGATCACTTCACAATGCAATGTACTCGGTTCGAGTCTCAGTTTCTCCTTTATATAAACCCATGTTATTTTTTTTTCTTCACTCCATAATATTGACTTGTCATCTCTTTTTTAAAGGGGACACCCCCCCCCCCTCAACAAAGAAAAAATAGCATGTAATACTCTTTCTTTAACAAGCGACTCTCTGAATTAGTCAGAAAACATCTTTTGCTACATCTACAACAATTAGTGTAAGTATGAAGAATACATGAAGATTAGCAATGTGACACTTTAGTCTAGTGGGTAGGCAATCGTCTGATAACTGGAAGGTATCGGGTTCGACCCCCAGCTGTTGCGTTTTTTTCTTTTGCTACATCTACAACAATAAGTATAAGTATGAAAAAAAAACATGGAGATTAGCAATGTGACACTTTAGTCTAGTGGGTAGGCAATCGCCTGGTAACTGGAAGGTATCGGGTTCGACCCCCAGCTGTTGCGTTTTTTTCTTTTGCTACATCTACAACAATAAGTATAAGTATGAAGAAAAAAAACATGGAGATTAGCAATGTGACACTTTAGTCTAGTGGGTAGGCAATCGCCTGGTAACTGGAAGGTATCGGGTTCGACACCCAGCTGTTGCTTTTTTTTAATCTTTGAAAAAGAAAAACTGATGTCAAACCCATTTTGATCTCACTCAAAGTCCATATTTATTGCTATTCTCTTAATTGATCTATACAATGAGCTTGCAATTAACTTGTAAGCAAGGTAAAGTATTATATTTACGAAGTACAAGAAGGACAGGAATCCTGTTTTATCTATTTATCAAACATTATTACATTCAATACTTTTTCAGTCCCAATGAGAGAGAGAGAGAGAGAAAGAGAGAAAGAGAGCCAGAAAGAGACAAGTGAAGAGAACCCAATACACCTCATCAGTGTAATAAAGTCTGATGATCTTAATCTACATACTTACTTCAAATATTTTGCCGGGCAGATATTATTATTTATAAAAACAAACCAATTTTGGAGTTTTATAATAAATATTATTGTTGTTGTTGTTGTTGATGTAAAACAATGAGAAAATAGGGACCTTTTGCGGGGGGGGGGGGGAGCAATGTAGAAAAAAAACTACAGGGGAGCCTTGGGATTTTTATTTATTGGGGGGGGGGGGTGGGTATCGGCGCGGATTCAGGATTTCTTAGGGGGGCCCAAACTTGAAATCAATTTGAAATTTAATGTGCTGAAATAAAAAAAAATCGTGCCGGCCGATATTTCACTCAGTGGTAGAGGGGGAAGGGGGAGGGGGGGGGGGGGGGGGGGGGTAGAGAGCACTATTTTTTTGTTTGGCCCTCGAAAATTTGAAAAATCACCCCCCCCCCCCCCACATTAATCGCCAGGGGGGTCCCATCTCGACAGCTAGCTGGCAATCGACAGCTAGCTGGCAATCGACAGCTAGCTGGCAATCGACAGCTAGCTGGCAATCGACAGCTAGCTGGCAATCGAGCAGCTAGCTGGCAATCGACAGCTAGCTGGCAATCGACAGCTAGCTGGCAATCGACAGCTAGCTGGCAATCGACAGCTAGCTGGCAATCGACAGCTAGCTGGCAATCGACAGCTAGCTGGCAATCGACAGCTAGCTGGCAATCGACAGCTAGCTGGCAATCGACAGCTAGCTGGCAATCGACAGCTAGCTGGCAATCGACAGCTAGCTGGCAATCGACAGCTAGCTGGCAATCGACAGCTAGCTGGCAATCGACAGCTAGCTGGCAATCGACAGCTAGCTGGCAATCGACAGCTAGCTGGCAATCGACAGCTAGCTGGCAATCGACAGCGTAGCCTGGCGGCGGTAGCGGGTAGCCCCAAAGCCATGTCCATTTAAAAACTGCATTCAAGAGCCTCTTATTGCTAGGTTTACAACGTTGTTTTACATTTGCAATTATAATTTCCTAGTTTTATTCACTCTCTACAGTCCCGTACTATCCCTTTTTCAGTCTGTAAACAACTTTGCAACACGAAAACAATGATGAACAGGGTTTTACTTCTCGTATAAATTTATTAGAAGTGCCCTATGTCATTTTGCACGAAGTGATACAAAGGGCCTTTCAAATTTAAGTCTATTGAAAGCATTCCCCCACCTAGCCTG
Source organism: Strongylocentrotus purpuratus (assembly GCF_000002235.5). Taxonomy (NCBI): domain Eukaryota; kingdom Metazoa; phylum Echinodermata; class Echinoidea; order Camarodonta; family Strongylocentrotidae; genus Strongylocentrotus; species Strongylocentrotus purpuratus. Next base: position 30,507,543 of record NW_022145598.1, read on the forward strand.
TATGACCGAGCAGAATCATTTAGTGCTCAACAATAAAAATCCACAGTCTTGGCTAAAGAGGTCCATTATTTGTTTGTTTATTTAGTTATTTTATTTAATTGACATTGTACAGTACTATTAAATATCAGGTATATTGGATGCTCTGTTTTAAATACAGTCAAGATTGCCGAGCAATGAATTACATCCTGCTTCTTGTCCTCAAACCATATCTTTCTGGTTTTTAAAACGGTATCATTTGAATTTCCATTTCCAAGCATTATTTTGAACTGTCCCGAAATTGTTTTCCTTTCTTGAAATCAGACTACAGCCCCAGTCTAAAGTGCTTGTCCTCCCAGACAAGGACAAAGAGCCTCTTCGGTAGGTTTAGGGACAATGCATCAAAATAACGCGGTCATTGTTGCAATGTCAGGAATGCTATTATTACCTCCTCTTTGGTAATCCTCGCATTTGACCAAACAAAAGTCACTCAATGAAGGGAGGGTCAGGTTTGTTTTCAATTCACTAATATTATTGATGCCATGTCAGAAAGAGCTGAGTAGTTTGTTACGTAACTATTCAAAAATTGCAGGTGCAAGCTATTGAAAACAGAATCGAATAGCCAAGCTTCCCTATTCATTGGTGCCCTGTTATAGAATTCGTAGCATATACTGAATTGAATAGACCCGTGTTCTATTCATTATACTATGTGAGGGCAGTGGCCTCTTGTCATATCACTTTAAGTTTAAGTCAGCAGTTTGCAAATTAAATGAAATAAACATAAAACCTCACTATTATATCAGTAATATCAGTAACTGAAAGAAAAAAAATACGGGCAATCTTGACAACATCGGACTACAAAAATGATGATAATAATGCATCCCGAAAGCGTCAAATCAGTAAATCGGCACATTTTGTAAAGTCATTAGCATGCAGAAAGTGTTAACAACAAAAAGCGAACCAGTTATCACGGTGAGGCAAAATGGTCTTGTGGATAAAAGTGATCACTTCACAATGCAATGTACTCGGTTCGAGTCTCAGTTTCTCCTTTATATAAACCCATGTTATTTTTTTTTCTTCACTCCATAATATTGACTTGTCATCTCTTTTTTAAGGGGACACCCCCCCCCCCTCAACAAAGAAAAAATAGCATGTAATACTCTTTCTTTAACAAGCGACTCTCTGAATTAGTCAGAAAACATCTTTTGCTACATCTACAACAATTAGTGTAAGTATGAAGAATACATGAAGATTAGCAATGTGACACTTTAGTCTAGTGGGTAGGCAATCGTCTGATAACTGGAAGGTATCGGGTTCGACCCCCAGCTGTTGCGTTTTTTTCTTTTGCTACATCTACAACAATAAGTATAAGTATGAAAAAAAAACATGGAGATTAGCAATGTGACACTTTAGTCTAGTGGGTAGGCAATCGCCTGGTAACTGGAAGGTATCGGGTTCGACCCCCAGCTGTTGCGTTTTTTTCTTTTGCTACATCTACAACAATAAGTATAAGTATGAAGAAAAAAAACATGGAGATTAGCAATGTGACACTTTAGTCTAGTGGGTAGGCAATCGCCTGGTAACTGGAAGGTATCGGGTTCGACACCCAGCTGTTGCTTTTTTTTTAATCTTTGAAAAAGAAAAACTGATGTCAAACCCATTTTGATCTCACTCAAAGTCCATATTTATTGCTATTCTCTTAATTGATCTATACAATGAGCTTGCAATTAACTTGTAAGCAAGGTAAAGTATTATATTTACGAAGTACAAGAAGGACAGGAATCCTGTTTTATCTATTTATCAAACATTATTACATTCAATACTTTTTCAGTCCCAATGAGAGAGAGAGAGAGAGAGAGAAAGAGAAAGAGAGCCAGAAAGAGACAAGTGAAGAGAACCCAATACACCTCATCAGTGTAATAAAGTCTGATGATCTTGATCTACATACTTACTTCAAATATTTTGCCGGGCAGATATTATTATTTATAAAAACAAACCAATTTTGGAGTTTTATAATAAATATTATTGTTGTTGTTGTTGTTGATGTAAAACAATGAGAAAATAGGGACCTTTTGCGGGGGGGGGGAGCAATGTAGAAAAAAACTACAGGGGAGCCTTGGGATTTTTATTTGGGGGGGGGGGGTGGGTATCGGCGCGGATTCAGGATTTCTTAGGGGGGCCCAAACTTGAAATCAATTTGAAATTTAATGTGCTGAAATAAAAAAAAAATCGTGCCGGCCGATATTTCACTCAGTGGTAGAGGGGGAAGGGGGAGGGGGGGGGGGGGTAGAGAGCACTATTTTTTGTTTGGCCCTCGAAAATTTGAAAAATCACCCCCCCCCCCCCCCCCACATTAATCGCCAGGGGGGTCCCATCTCGACAGCTAGCTGGCAATCGACAGCTAGCTGGCAATCGACAGCTAGCTGGCAATCGACAGCTAGCTGGCAATCGACAGCTAGCTGGCAATCGACAGCTAGCTGGCAATCGACAGCTAGCTGGCAATCGACAGCTAGCTGGCAATCGACAGCTAGCTGGCAATCGACAGCTAGCTGGCAATCGACAGCTAGCTGGCAATCGACAGCTAGCTGGCAATCGACAGCTAGCTGGCAATCGACAGCTAGCTGGCAATCGACAGCTAGCTGGCAATCGACAGCTAGCTGGCAATCGACAGCTAGCTGGCAATCGACAGCGTAGCCTGGCGGCGGTAGCGGGTAGCCCCAAAGCCATGTCCATTTAAAAACTGCATTCAAGAGCCTCTTATTGCTAGGTTTACAACGTTGTTTTACATTTGCAATTATAATTTCCTAGTTTTATTCACTCTCTACAGTCCCGTACTATCCCTTTTCAGTCTGTAAACAACTTTGCAACACGAAAACAATGATGAACAGGGTTTTACTTCTCGTATAAATTTATTAGAAGTGCCCTATGTCATTTTGCACGAAGTGATACAAAGGGCCTTTCAAATTTAAGTCTATTGAAAGCATTCCCCCACCTAGCCTGTATGACCGAGCAGAATCATTTAGTGCTCAACAATAAAAATCCACAGTCTTGGCTAAAGAGGTCCATTATTTGTTTGTTTATTTAGTTATTTTATTTAATTGACATTGTACAGTACTATTAAATATCAGGTATATTGGATGCTCTGTTTTAAATACAGTCAAGATTGCCGAGCAATGAATTACATCCTGCTTCTTGTCCTCAAACCATATCTTTCTGGTTTTTAAAACGGTATCATTTGAATTTCCATTTCCAAGCATTATTTTGAACTGTCCCGAAATTGTTTTCCTTTCTTGAAATCAGACTACAGCCCCAGTCTAAAGTGCTTGTCCTCCCAGACAAGGACAAAGAGCCTCTTCGGTAGGTTTAGGGACAATGCATCAAAATAACGCGGTCATTGTTGCAATGTCAGGAATGCTATTATTACCTCCTCTTTGGTAATCCTCGCATTTGACCAAACAAAAGTCACTCAATGAAGGGAGGGTCAGGTTTGTTTTCAATTCACTAATATTATTGATGCCATGTCAGAAAGAGCTGAGTAGTTTGTTACGTAACTATTCAAAAATTGCAGGTGCAAGCTATTGAAAACAGAATCGAATAGCCAAGCTTCCCTATTCATTGGTGCCCTGTTATAGAATTCGTAGCATATACTGAATTGAATAGACCCGTGTTCTATTCATTATACTATGTGAGGGCAGTGGCCTCTTGTCATATCACTTTAAGTTTAAGTCAGCAGTTTGCAAATTAAATGAAATAAACATAAAACCTCACTATTATATCAGTAATATCAGTAACTGAAAGAAAAAAATACGGGCAATCTTGACAACATCGGACTACAAAAATGATGATAATAATGCATCCCGAAAGCGTCAAATCAGTAAATCGGCACATTTTGTAAAGTCATTAGCATGCAGAAAGTGTTAACAACAAAAAGCGAACCAGTTATCACGGTGAGGCAAAATGGTCTTGTGGATAAAAGTGATCACTTCACAATGCAATGTACTCGGTTCGAGTCTCAGTTTCTCCTTTATATAAACCCATGTTATTTTTTTTTCTTCACTCCATAATATTGACTTGTCATCTCTTTTTTAAAGGGGACACCCCCCCCCCCCTCAACAAAGAAAAAATAGCATGTAATACTCTTTCTTTAACAAGCGACTCTCTGAATTAGTCAGAAAACATCTTTTGCTACATCTACAACAATTAGTGTAAGTATGAAGAATACATGAAGATTAGCAATGTGACACTTTAGTCTAGTGGGTAGGCAATCGTCTGATAACTGGAAGGTATCGGGTTCGACCCCCAGCTGTTGCGTTTTTTTCTTTTGCTACATCTACAACAATAAGTATAAGTATGAAAAAAAAAACATGGAGATTAGCAATGTGACACTTTAGTCTAGTGGGTAGGCAATCGCCTGGTAACTGGAAGGTATCGGGTTCGACCCCCAGCTGTTGCGTTTTTTTCTTTTGCTACATCTACAACAATAAGTATAAGTATGAAAAAAAAAACATGGAGATTAGCAATGTGACACTTTAGTCTAGTGGGTAGGCAATCGCCTGGTAACTGGAAGGTATCGGGTTCGACACCCAGCTGTTGCTTTTTTTTTAATCTTTGAAAAAGAAAAACTGATGTCAAACCCATTTTGATCTCACTCAAAGTCCATATTTATTGCTATTCTCTTAATTGATCTATACAATGAGCTTGCAATTAACTTGTAAGCAAGGTAAAGTATTATATTTACGAAGTACAAGAAGGACAGGAATCCTGTTTTATCTATTTATCAAACATTATTACATTCAATACTTTTTCAGTCCCAATGAGAGAGAGAGAGAGAGAGAAAGAGAAAGAGAGCCAGAAAGAGACAAGTGAAGAGAACCCAATACACCTCATCAGTGTAATAAAGTCTGATGATCTTAATCTACATACTTACTTCAAATATTTTGCCGGGCAGATATTATTATTTATAAAACAAACCAATTTTGGAGTTTTATAATAAATATTATTGTTGTTGTTGTTGTTGATGTAAAACAATGAGAAAATAGGGACCTTTTGCGGGGGGGGGGGGAGCAATGTAGAAAAAAACTACAGGGGAGCCTTGGGATTTTTATTTGGGGGGGGGGGTGGGTATCGGCGCGGATTCAGGATTTCTTAGGGGGCCCAAACTTGAAATCAATTTGAAATTTAATGTGCTGAAATAAAAAAAAATCGTGCCGGCCGATATTTCACTCAGTGGTAGAGGGGAGGGGGAGGGGGGGGGGGGGGGTAGAGAGCACTATTTTTTTGTTTGGCCCTCGAAAATTTGAAAAATCACCCCCCCCCCCCCCCCACATTAATCGCCAGGGGGGTCCCATCTCGACAGCTAGCTGGCAATCGACAGCTAGCTGCAATCGACAGCTAGCTGGCAATCGACAGCTAGCTGGCAATCGACAGCTAGCTGGCAATCGACAGCTAGCTGGCAATCGACAGCTAGCTGGCAATCGACAGCTAGCTGGCAATCGACAGCTAGCTGGCAATCGACAGCTAGCTGGCAATCGACAGCTAGCTGGCAATCGACAGCTAGCTGGCAATCGACAGCTAGCTGGCAATCGACAGCGTAGCCTGCGGCGGTAGCGGGTAGCCCCAAAGCCATGTCCATTTAAAAACTGCATTCAAGAGCCTCTTATTGCTAGGTTTACAACGTTGTTTTACATTTGCAATTATAATTTCCTAGTTTTATTCACTCTCTACAGTCCCGTACTATCCCTTTTTCAGTCTGTAAACAACTTTGCAACACGAAAACAATGATGAACAGGGTTTTACTTCTCGTATAAATTTATTAGAAGTGCCCTATGTCATTTTGCACGAAGTGATACAAAGGGCCTTTCAAATTTAAGTCTATTGAAAGCATTCCCCCACCTAGCCTGTATGACCGAGCAGAATCATTTAGTGCTCAACAATAAAAATCCACAGTCTTGGCTAAAGAGGTCCATTATTTGTTTGTTTATTTAGTTATTTTATTTAATTGACATTGTACAGTACTATTAAATATCAGGTATATTGGATGCTCTGTTTTAAATACAGTCAAGATTGCCGAGCAATGAATTACATCCTGCTTCTTGTCCTCAAACCATATCTTTCTGTTTTTTAAAACGGTATCATTTGAATTTCCATTTCCAAGCATTATTTTGAACTGTCCCGAAATTGTTTTCCTTTCTTGAAATCAGACTACAGCCCCAGTCTAAAGTGCTTGTCCTCCCAGACAAGGACAAAGAGCCTCTTCGGTAGGTTTAGGGACAATGCATCAAAATAACGCGGTCATTGTTGCAATGTCAGGAATGCTATTATTACCTCCTCTTTGGTAATCCTCGCATTTGACCAAACAAAAGTCACTCAATGAAGGGAGGGTCAGGTTTGTTTTCAATTCACTAATATTATTGATGCCATGTCAGAAAGAGCTGAGTAGTTTGTTACGTAACTATTCAAAAATTGCAGGTGCAAGCTATTGAAAACAGAATCGAATAGCCAAGCTTCCCTATTCATTGGTGCCCTGTTATAGAATTCGTAGCATATACTGAATTGAATAGACCCGTGTTCTATTCATTATACTATGTGAGGGCAGTGGCCTCTTGTCATATCACTTTAAGTTTAAGTCAGCAGTTTGCAAATTAAATGAAATAAACATAAAACCTCACTATTATATCAGTAATATCAGTAACTGAAAGAAAAAAAATACGGGCAATCTTGACAACATCGGACTACAAAAATGATGATAATAATGCATCCCGAAAGCGTCAAATCAGTAAATCGGCACATTTTGTAAAGTCATTAGCATGCAGAAAGTGTTAACAACAAAAAGCGAACCAGTTATCACGGTGAGGCAAAATGGTCTTGTGGATAAAAGTGATCACTTCACAATGCAATGTACTCGGTTCGAGTCTCAGTTTCTCCTTTATATAAACCCATGTTATTTTTTTTTCTTCACTCCATAATATTGACTTGTCATCTCTTTTTTAAAGGGGACACCCCCCCCCCCCTCAACAAAGAAAATAGCATGTAATACTCTTTCTTTAACAAGCGACTCTCTGAATTAGTCAGAAAACATCTTTTGCTACATCTACAACAATTAGTGTAAGTATGAAGAATACATGAAGATTAGCAATGTGACACTTTAGTCTAGTGGGTAGGCAATCGTCTGATAACTGGAAGGTATCGGGTTCGACCCCCAGCTGTTGCGTTTTTTTTCTTTTGCTACATCTACAACAATAAGTATAAGTATGAAAAAAAAACATGGAGATTAGCAATGTGACACTTTAGTCTAGTGGGTAGGCAATCGCCTGGTAACTGGAAGGTATCGGGTTCGACCCCCAGCTGTTGCGTTTTTTTCTTTTGCTACATCTACAACAATAAGTATAAGTATGAAGAAAAAACATGGAGATTAGCAATGTGACACTTTAGTCTAGTGGGTAGGCAATCGCCTGGTAACTGGAAGGTATCGGGTTCGACACCCAGCTGTTGCTTTTTTTTTAATCTTTGAAAAAGAAAAACTGATGTCAAACCCATTTTGATCTCACTCAAAGTCCATATTTATTGCTATTCTCTTAATTGATCTATACAATGAGCTTGCAATTAACTTGTAAGCAAGGTAAAGTATATATATTTACGAAGTACAAGAAGGACAGGAATCCTGTTTTATCTATTTATCAAACATTATTACATTCAATACTTTTTCAGTCCCAATGAGAGAGAGAGAGAGAGAAAGAGAAAGAGAGCCAGAAAGAGACAAGTGAAGAGAACCCAATACACCTCATCAGTGTAATAAAGTCTGATGATCTTAATCTACATACTTACTTCAAATATTTTGCCGGGCAGATATTATTATTTATAAAAACAAACCAATTTTGGAGTTTTATAATAAATATTATTGTTGTTGTTGTTGTTGATGTAAAACAATGAGAAAATAGGGACCTTTTGCGGGGGGGGGGGAGCAATGTAAAAAAACTACAGGGGAGCCTTGGGATTTTATTTTGGGGGGGGGGGGTGGGTATCGGCGCGGATTCAGGATTTCTTAGGGGGCCCAAACTTGAAATCAATTTGAAATTTAATGTGCTGAAATAAAAAAAAATCGTGCCGCCGATATTTCACTCAGTGGTAGAGGGGGAAAAGGGGAGGGGGGGGGGGGGGGGGGGGGTAGAGAGCACTATTTTTTTGTTTTGGCCCTCGAAAATTTGAAAAATCACACCCCCCCCCCCCCCCCAAGCATTACTCGCCAGGGGGGCTCCCATCTCGACAGCTAGCTGGCAATCGACAGCTAGCTGGCAATCGACAAGCGTAATCGACCTGGCGGCGGTAGCGGGTAGCCCCAAAGCCATGTCCATTTAAAAACTGCATTCAAGAGCCTCTTATTGCTAGGTTTACAACGTTGTTTTACATTTGCAATTATAATTTCCTAGTTTTATTCACTCTCTACAGTCCCGTACTATCCCTTTTTTCAGTCTGTAAACAACTTTGCAACACGAAAACAATGATGAACAGGGTTTTACTTCTCGTATAAATTTATTAGAAGTGCCCTATGTCATTTTGCACGAAGTGATACAAAGGGCCTTTCAAATTTAAGTCTATTGAAAGCATTCCCCCACCTAGCCTGTATGACCGAGCAGAATCATTTAGTGCTCAACAATAAAAATCCACAGTCTTGGCTAAAGAGGTCCATTATTTGTTTGTTTATTTAGTTATTTTATTTAATTGACATTGTACAGTACTATTAAATATCAGGTATATTGGATGCTCTGTTTTAAATACAGTCAAGATTGCCGAGCAATGATTACATCCTGCTTCTTGTCCTCAAACCATATCTTTCTGTTTTTAAAACGGTATCATTTGAATTTCCATTTCCAAGCATTATTTTGAACTGTCCCGAAATTGTTTTCCTTTCTTGAAATCAGACTACAGCCCCAGTCTAAAGTGCTTGTCCTCCCAGACAAGGACAAAGAGCCTCTTCGGTAGGTTTAGGGACAATGCATCAAAATAACGCGGTCATTGTTGCAATGTCAGGAATGCTATTATTACCTCCTCTTTGGTAATCCTCGCATTTGACCAAACAAAGTCACTCAATGAAGGGAGGGTCAGGTTTGTTTTCAATTCACTAATATTATTGATGCCATGTCAGAAAGAGCTGAGTAGTTTGTTACGTAACTATTCAAAATTGCAGGTGCAAGCTATTGAAAACAGAATCGAATAGCCAAGCTTCCCTATTCATTGGTGCCCTGTTATAGAATTCGTAGCATATACTGAATTGAATAGACCCGTGTTCTATTCATTATACTATGTGAGGGCAGTGGCCTCTTGTCATATCACTTTAAGTTTAAGTCAGCAGTTTGCAAATTAAATGAAATAAACATAAAACCTCACTATTATATCAGTAATATCAGTAACTGAAAGAAAAAAAAACGGGCAATCTTGACAACATCGACTACAAAAATGATGATAATAATGCATCCCGAAAGCGTCAAATCAGTAAATCGGCACATTTTGTAAAGTCATTAGCATGCAGAAAGTGTTAACAACAAAAAGCGAACCAGTTATCACGGTGAGGCAAAATGGTCTTGTGGATAAAAGTGATCACTTCACAATGCAATGTACTCGGTTCGAGTCTCAGTTTTCTCCTTTATATAAACCCATGTTATTTTTTTTTTCTTCACTCCATAATATTGACTTGTCATCTCTTTTTTAAAGGGGACACCCCCCCCCCCCTCAACAAAGAAAAAATAGCATGTAATACTCTTTCTTTAACAAGCGACTCTCTGAATTAGTCAGAAAACATCTTTTGCTACATCTACAACAATTAGTGTAAGTATGAAGAATACATGAAGATTAGCAATGTGACACTTTAGTCTAGTGGGTAGGCAATCGTCTGATAACTGGAAGGTATCGGGTTCGACCCCCAGCTGTTGCGTTTTTTTCTTTTGCTACATCTACAACAATAAGTATAAGTATGAAAAAAAAACATGGAGATTAGCAATGTGACACTTTAGTCTAGTGGGTAGGCAATCGCCTGGTAACTGGAAGGTATCGGGTTCGACCCCCAGCTGTTGCGTTTTTTTCTTTTGCTACATCTACAACAATAAGTATAAGTATGAAGAAAAAAAACATGGAGATTAGCAATGTGACACTTTAGTCTAGTGGGTAGGCAATCGCCTGGTAACTGGAAGGTATCGGGTTCGACACCCAGCTGTTGCTTTTTTTTTAAATCTTTGAAAAAGAAAAACTGATGTCAAACCCATTTTGATCTCACTCAAAGTCCATATTTATTGCTATTCTCTTAATTGATCTATACAATGAGCTTGCAATTAACTTGTAAGCAAGGTAAAGTATTATATTTACGAAGTACAAGAAGGACAGGAATCCTGTTTTATCTATTTATCAAACATTATTACATTCAATACTTTTTCAGTCCCAATGAGAGAGAGAGAGAGAGAGAAAGAGAAAGAGAGCCAGAAAGAGACAAGTGAAGAGAACCCAATACACCTCATCAGTGTAATAAAGTCTGATGATCTTAATCTACATACTTACTTCAAATATTTTGCCGGGCAGATATTATTATTTATAAAAACAAACCAATTTTGGAGTTTTATAATAAATATTATTGTTGTTGTTGTTGTTGATGTAAAACAATGAGAAAATAGGGACCTTTTGCGGGGGGGGGGGGAGCAATGTAGAAAAAACTACAGGGGAGCCTTGGGATTTTTATTTGGGGGGGGGTGGGTATCGGCGCGGATTCAGGATTTCTTAGGGGGGCCCAAACTTGAAATCAATTTGAAATTTAATGTGCTGAAATAAAAAAAAATCGTGCCGGCCGATATTTCACTCAGTGGTAGAGGGGGAAGGGGGAGGGGGGGGGGGGGGGGGTAGAGAGCACTATTTTTTTGTTTGGCCCTCGAAAATTTTGAAAAATCACCCCCCCCCCCCCCCCCCCCCTTAATCGCCAGGGGGTCCCTCTCGACAGCTAGCTGGCAATCGACAGCTAGCTGGCAATCGACAGCTAGCTGGCAATCGACAGCTAGCTGGCAATCGACAGCTAGCTGGCAATCGACAGCTAGCTGGCAATCGACAGCTAGCTGCAATCGACAGCTAGCTGGCAATCGACAGCTAGCTGGCAATCGACAGCTAGCTGGCAATCGACAGCTAGCTGGCAATCGACAGCTAGCTGGCAATCGACAGCGTAGCCTGGCGGCGGTAGCGGGTAGCCCAAAGCCATGTCCATTTAAAAACTGCATTCAAGAGCCTCTTATTGCTAGTTTACAACGTTGTTTTACATTTGCAATTATAATTTCCTAGTTTTATTCACTCTCTACAGTCCCGTACTATCCCTTTTTCAGTCTGTAAACAACTTTGCAACACGAAAACAATGATGAACAGGGTTTTTACTTCTCGTATAAATTTATTAGAAGTGCCCTATGTCATTTTGCACGAAGTGATACAAAGGGCCTTTCAAATTTAAGTCTATTGAAAGCATTCCCCCACCTAGCCTGTATGACCGAGCAGAATCATTTAGTGCTCAACAATAAAAATCCACAGTCTTGGCTAAAGAGGTCCATTATTTGTTTGTTTATTTAGTTATTTTATTTAATTGACATTGTACAGTACTATTAAATATCAGGTATATTGGATGCTCTGTTTTAAATACAGTCAAGATTGCCGAGCAATGAATTACATCCTGCTTCTTGTCCTCAAACCATATCTTTCTGGTTTTTAAAACGGTATCATTTGAATTTCCATTTCCAAGCATTATTTTGAACTGTCCCGAAATTGTTTTCCTTTCTTGAAATCAGACTACAGCCCCAGTCTAAAGTGCTTGTCCTCCCAGACAAGGACAAAGAGCCTCTTCGGTAGGTTTAGGGACAATGCATCAAAATAACGCGGTCATTGTTGCAATGTCAGGAATGCTATTATTACCTCCTCTTTGGTAATCCTCGCATTTGACCAAACAAAAGTCACTCAATGAAGGGAGGGTCAGGTTTGTTTTCAATTCACTAATATTATTGATGCCATGTCAGAAAGAGCTGAGTAGTTTGTTACGTAACTATTCAAAAATTGCAGGTGCAAGCTATTGAAAACAGAATCGAATAGCCAAGCTTCCCTATTCATTGGTGCCCTGTTATAGAATTCGTAGCATATACTGAATTGAATAGACCCGTGTTCTATTCATTATACTATGTGAGGGCAGTGGCCTCTTGTCATATCACTTTAAGTTTAAGTCAGCAGTTTGCAAATTAAATGAAATAAACATAAACATAAACTACAAGCAAATCAATATATCAGTAATATCAAACTAAAGAAAAAATACGGCAATCTTGACAACATCGGACTACAAAATGATGATAATAATGCATCCCGAAAGCGTCAAATCAGTAAATCGGCACATTTGTAAAAGTCATTAGCATGCAGAAAGTGTTACAACAAAAAGCGAACCAGTTATCACGGTGAGGCAAAATGGTCTTGTGGATAAAAGTGATCACTTCACAATGCAATTGTACTCGTTTCGAGTCTCAGTTTCTCCTTTATATAAACCCATGTTATTTTTTTTCTTCACTCCATAATATTGACTTGTCATCTCTTTTTTAAAGGGGACACCCCCCCCCCCCCCTCAACAAAGAAAAAATAGCATGTAATACTCTTTCTTTAACAAGCGACTCTCTGAATTAGTCAGAAAACATCTTTGCTACATCTACAACAATTAGTGTAAGTATGAAGATACATGAAGATTAGCAATGTGACACTTTAGTCTAGTGGGTAGGCATCGTCTGATAACTGGAAGGTATCGGGTTCGACCCCCAGCTGTTGCGTTTTTTTCTTTTGCTACATCTACAACAATAAGTATAAGTTGAAAAAAAACATGGAGATTAGCAATGTGACACTTTAGTCTAGTGGGTAGGCAATCGCCTGGTAACTGGAAGGTATCGGGTTCGACCCCCAGCTGTTGCGTTTTTTTCTTTTGCTACATCTACAACAATAAGTATAAGTATGAGAAAAAAAACATGGAGATTAGCAATGTGACACTTTAGTCTAGTGGGTAGGCAATCGCCTGGTAACTGGAAGGTATCGGGTTCGACACCCAGCTGTTGCTTTTTTTTTAATCTTTGAAAAAGAAAAACTGATGTCAAACCCATTTTGATCTCACTCAAAGTCCATATTTATTGCTATTCTCTTAATTGATCTATACAATGAGCTTGCAATTAACTTGTAAGCAAGGTAAAGTATTATATTTACGAAGTACAAGAAGGACAGGAATCCTGTTTTATCTATTTATCAAACATTATTACATTCAATACTTTTTCAGTCCCAATGAGAGAGAGAGAGAGAGAAAGAGAAAGAGAGCCAGAAAGAGACAAGTGAAGAGAACCCAATACACCTCATCAGTGTAATAAAGTCTGATGATCTTAATCTACATACTTACTTCAAATATTTTGCCGGGCAGATATTATTATTTATAAAAACAAACCATTTTGGAGTTTTATAATAAATATTGTTGTTGTTGTTGTTGATTGTGTAAACAATGAGAAAATAGGGACCTTTTGCGGGGGGGGGGGGAGCAATGTAGAAAAAAACTACAGGGGAGCCTTGGGATTTTTATTTGGGGGGGGGGGGTGGTTATCGGCGCGGATTCAGGATTTCTTAGGGGGGCCCAAACTTGAAATCAATTTGAAATTTAATGTGCTGAAATAAAAAAAAATCGTGCCGGCCGATATTTC